>NW_027508701.1:3377500-4007500 GCF_051911475.1 Siphateles boraxobius
AGACACACACAGATCTCAGGACACACACAGATCTCAGGAGACACACAGAGATCTCAGGAGACACACACAGATCTCAGGAGACACACAGATCTCAGGACACACACAGATCTCAGGAGACACACACAGATCTCAGGACACACACAGATCTCAGGACACACACAGATCTCAGGAGACACACACAGATCTCAGGACACACACAGATCTCAGGACACACACAGATCTCAGGACACACACAGATCTCAGGAGACACACACAGATCTCAGGAGACACACAGATCTCAGGAGACACACAGATCTCAGGACACACACAGATCTCAGGAGACACACAGATCTCAGGACACACACAGATCTCAGGAGACACACAGATCTCAGGACACACACAGATCTCAGGACACACACAGATCTCAGGAGACACACACAGATCTCAGGAGACACACAGATCTCAGGACACACACAGATCTCAGGACACACACAGATCTCAGGACACACACAGATCTCAGGACACACACAGATCAGGCTCAGGGCTGTTCCTTTAAACAAGCCATACGTCTAACACTGCTACACTACCGTGCTACCCAGCATAACATTTTCCCCTCTCTGGGGGGTTCAAATATGAAAGGTTGAAACATAGTCCTTCAGGTAATCAGGGCGTGCCCTCGTGCGCACTGGCCGTGGTGTGGAGGCTGAAGACAGGGGCAGCGGCGAAAGTGATGGGGGTACTGGGTGTGACAACGAGGGAGTATCTTCAGGCTGTGCGGCTGATTTAGGTAAGGAGTCCTCCTGCTCCGCTCTGGGTGGCATTATGTCCCCACTGTTCTGAGTTGAGGTTGCAGGAGGTGCTGGCACACAGATCTCAGGACACACACAGATCTCAGGAGACACACACAGATCTCAGGACACACTCGCAGAGCTGGGAGATGACTGGATCCTGTTCTGAGGCTGCCTTCAGATCCTCTAGAGTGACCGCCGTTTGCCTGTGGGTGATACAGGGCTGTGCGGATGTGTCGAAAATCCCCCTGTTCTCCAGGTATGAAGTTAACTCCAAAGATACAAACTGTGGACCATTGTCGGTGGTAATGGTCTGTGGTAGGCCCCAGCGGGAAAAAAGGGACTCCAGAAAGTCCAAAATGACCTGGGAAGTGACAGAGCCGGTAGTGGTCAGCTCAGGCCATTTGGAGTGTAAGTCATACATTACGACCAAGAACCGCTGATAGGGGGGGGCACCGTGGATCTCGCCGCATATGTCTAATTGCAGATGCTCCCATGGCTTTGAGGGCCAGGCCAGAGGTTGCAGGGGTGGTGGGGGTCGGCGGACGGTTTTTCCACTCACGAGGCATGCTGGGCATTCTTTAACAAGGGCTTCAATGTCTTTGTCTATGCCTGGCCACCACACCAGGTCGCGGCATCTCTGTTTAAGCTTTACTATGCCCAGGTGGCCCTCGTGTGCCATGGCCAGCACGTGGGCGCGAAGAGCCCGTGGAATCACAGTGCAAAGCCCACGTGCCACACATGTCTCATTCCAACAAGAGAGCTCCTGCTTGACCCTAGAAAAGGCCAACAGCTCCTCTGATAGTTCCCTTGGCCATCCCTGACGAATGTAGGTGCAGAGCTGGGAGATGACTGGATCCTGTTCTGAGGCTGCCTTCAGATCCTCTAGAGTGACCGTGGACTCGAGCGGAGTGTGTAGCATGTAAATAATCTCACTTTCGATGTGGTTGACGCTGGTGGGCGGGGCCTGGGCAGGAATTGACCGAGAGAGAAGGTCTGCAACGACATTATCCCGGCCTGGGGTAAACTGAAGAGTGTAGTTGTATTGGCGGAGGCGGTCATACCAACGATGCAGTCTCAGCAGCTTGTGACCGGTGCCTGTAGAGGAGAGCAGAGCTGTCAATGCCTGGTGGTCTGTTCTCAGCGTAAACTGGCGGCCATAAAGGTAGAGGTGCCATCTCTCGCAAGCCCACATGCAAGCGAGTGCCTCCCGTTCCCCAACTGAGTACCTTTGTTCGGTTTGGTTCAGAGCCCGGGAGGCGAATACCACAGGACTCTCCACGCCATTCTGTACTTGTGATAGTACGGCACCTATCGCCATGGCCGAGGCGTCACAGGTGACCAGGGTGTGACTAGATATGTCAAAATGCGCCAACACCGGAGGTGAGGTAAGTTGAGCTTTAAGAGTTTGCACTGCCTTGGTGCATTCTAGAGACCAGACCCACGGCTCATCTCTCCGAAGCAGCTGGCGCAGTGGGGCTGTTATGGCTGAATACTGGGGCATGAACTTCATGTAGTAGCCCGTCATGCCCAGAAATGAAGCGAGCTGGGCAGCCGAGGTCGGTTCGGGAACGGAGAGGATGGCCTCCACATTAGACTGAAGGGGAGAGATGCCCTCAGTGGAAAGTCGGAAGCCTACATATTCAATGGCCGGGACCGCAAAAACAAATTTGCTGCCATTGAGGGTTAAATTGTGCTTGGCTAGGGCTTTGAACACACTTTGCAGACAACTGTCATGGATAGCAGTAGTAGCACCATGTACCACCACATCATCAAGGTAAATAACCACACCTGGTATACCTGCAAGCACTGAGGTCATGACCTTTTGAAAGCAGGAGGGGGCGGAGCTAAGGCCAAACGGCATCCTCTTACAGCGGAAAACACCGAGGTGTGTAACGAAGGCCGTGAGGTTTCTGCTTTCAGGGTGGAGGGGCACCTGGAGATAGCCCTCTCTGAGATCCAGTTTTGAAAAGACAGTGGAGCCGTGAAATTGTGCCGTGAGCTCCTCAGACGTGGGCAACGGGTATCTGTCTGGGATGACTGCTTTGTTTACTGTGCGGAGGTCCACACAGATGCGCAGAGCCCCTGTTTTCTTTCTGACCACAACCAAATTCGAAATCCATTGTGAAGCATCAACCGGCTCGATGATACCGGCATCCAGCAGCCGCTGCAGCTCAACGAACACTCCATCCCTCAGGGCCAGTGGAATACGGCGCAGTGGCTGGACGACTGGAGTCACAGAGGAGTCAATGAGGGGTTGATGCGCAAAGGCAGACAGACAGCCCATCCCTTCAAACAGTGATGACGACTTCTGATGCGGTCCGGCAGCGACAGTCATGATGGCAGCCCCTCCTGTGTCAATGAGTGAAAATCCCAATGCCATGAACAGATCCAGCCCCATTAAATTCGCCCCTCGTCGGGCCACATTGAAAACAAAGGATGGCAAGGCCCTAGTGCCATAGCGAACAGTCACTGTGATGGACCCCAACAGGTCAATTTTTGAGTCACCATACCCATGTAGGACAGTAGTGGGCGTAGACAGTGGACAGAAATGGAAGAACTTATGGTATGTACTGGCATTTAGGAGGGAGACACTTGCGCCTGTGTCTAACAGCAGGGGAATACACACTGTGTTTATATTCACTGTACATGACTTGAACTGCATGGGCCCCGATGTTACATGGCGAATTATGGTGGGTGAACCACGGGGAGTGTGTCCATCCGACCTGGAGGGGGCAGAGCGGCACATTTTTGCAAAGTGATTTTTTTTTCCACAGTTACGACATGTTTGGTTATTAGCTGGACAGTTCTGGGCTCTGGTGGCATGTGTGTTTGATCCACAGTTACCACAGGAAAGCTGCCTTTGACGCTGACACGGCCCTTGTTGTCTTGTGAGATGCATGACTGAGTCTGGGGCTGTGTCTGTTACATCCAACCCAGCGCTAGATGGCTGCTGCTGTTGCTGCTCATGTGACTGTGCACTTATGCGAACTGCTTGGCTTAATGATAATTCTGTCCGTGTTAATTTAGCTGCACATTCAGCTGCACTTTCAATTTGGAATGCAATGGCAACAGCCCTAGCTAGTGTCAAATCATCTGATTCGAGTAGTAACGTCTCCCTGATTTTAGACTGTGTAGTGTGCTCAATCAGCTGATCTCGTACCATCTCGTCCGTCAACGCGCCAAATTTGCAACGGCTGGCTAAACCTTTCAGGTTAGAGACGTACTGATGGACAGACTCACCCGGGAGTTGATGTCGTTGTCTAAACATAAACCGTCTCAATAAAGCACTCTGTGGAGCAGCAAACTGGTCTGTTAAAAGTTGAACTGTCTCTGCATAGTCTGTATCGGTCCCGTTGCCGGTTAACGTCTCCAGTACGCGTTGTCCCTCGACTCCTAAACAGTGCCTCAGCAAAGCTGTTTTCCGAACTCCACTCATGTCGGCTAGTCCCGTAGCTTGAAGGTACGTTTCAAAAGACTTATGCCAGCGATTCCACGGTATTGTGGAATCGGGAAGTGCGAGGAAAGGAGGTGGAGGAGGAAGAGAAAATTCAGCCATCCTTGTCGCCAAATGTTGTATATAAAATAGGACGCTGGACAAGAGGTTAATGCATACAACTCACTTTACTTTTAGAAAAAAACGGAACTGCCATTTCAGACCAAAACAGCTGCATACTCTACATGCATCAAGGCGTTACCAAACGAACACAGATGAACTTGTCCTGAACGGACATAACAATCGTGTCGCTGGTCGTGTGAATTATATTCGGATTAAGTTTTCCCCCGTGTCTCAGCTTCATGCATTACATTATTTGCAACAATAGCCATATTATCAATAGATAAAATAGTTTCATGTAAATAAACATGTTGGCCAATATTTTGAATTGTACTCATTTGGCAACTGTTTACCATAAAACATTCATTAAGGCATATAATGGCACACAAATATTCTCAAAGCAAAAACAACAAACAGAGATGGTGTTCAAAGAGGTCGAGGAACCTACTGGTGGATTTCATTCATTTCATACTGTTACCTTTTGTAATAAATTCTGCATTAGTCATGTACCTGTATAGTAGTTCTCTGAAAAGATTAGCTAATAGTGAACTAACACATTCAACTGAGCGATATTACTTACTAATTTAGAGTTTATTGTTAATAGTAGTTACTAGAATGTTAATATTGTGTTACTCCTGTTTTGATTTCCTTTACTGAAGGAACAGTGTTATTAAATGTCTCTCTCTAATATATAGCATTGGCAAGTCTGATTCGTTGTAGTGAATCAGTTCGGATGAGTTTTAGTGTACATTTATTTCTCTAATCAAGATTCATTCATTCAAATCCCTTGTTTCTGAGACGGATAAATACTGCTCTGATTGAATTAGGAATTGCTTTAATGTAGTTTGTCGTGTCTCACTAGTGTTTCAGGAGAAGCTGGCCATCGATGAACTGCTTTATATCTCGAGTTATATCTCGAGTTTGTCTGACAGATTTCATTCATTCGTAAAAACGTTCCTCCTCTTTTTCAGTCTCTTTCTCAAGAACATCCCGCACTCTGTTGGATCTTCTCTTTTCTGGTGAACCAGCAAGAAGAAAATGCACACCAAATTAAATTAATACATGCATTAATTTTTACACACCTTATATTGTACTTTGTTAGAAATTTGACTTGGTGTAACTTTTCCATCTAAATCAATCCTCTGAAGAACATATAATAAAACAATAACAATAAACAAATTATTTTCTCAAACACACACAAAGACAAAGATAGTGTAACAATATTATTATAAATATGATCTAAAAACCTCACTGCATTCATCAAACAAAGTGAAGACAAAGCGTATCTTTCCATACTCGCATCATTCCCCAGTGAAGTCCAGCACTTTACTCAACTTTACTCAACTTCACTCAACTTTACTCAACTTTACTCAACTTACTGAACTTCACTCAACTTTACTGAACTTTACTCAACTTTACTCAACTTTACTCAACTTACTGAACTTTACTCAACTTCACTCAACTTTACTCAACTTTACTCAACTTCACTCAACTTCACTCAACTTCACTCAACTTTACTCAACTTCACTCAACTTTACTCAACTTCACTCAACTTTACTCAACTTCACTCAACTTTACTGAACTTCACTCAACTTCACTCAACTTCACTCAACTTCACTCAACTTCACTCAACTTTACTCAACTTTACTCAACTTCACTCAAGACATACACTATTAATATACTGTGCAATCAACACATCAAAACAAATGAACTACAGGCCTACATTAAGGCATTCACTATTCTCTATCAACCAATATTAAAGGCATTCATTTAAAACTTAAAAGCAATAAGCCATTAAAATCAAAATAAATAAATAAACGTTATTAAAATGGTACAGAAAAGTACATGTTATACATCGAAATTAAAGGCAGTCAAAACATAACTCACATTTACAATAACTTCATGCTTAATACTCACATTTATGTGTGTTTGTATTTCCTCCCGGCAATTTAAAAGACGTGATGATAATTTAGTTTTCAGTTTAGTCAGTACAGAAATTGTACAGTCTTTGTACGATAAAAGCATAAACTGTAACGCACATCATATCCGCCTTTAAACGTCACAGACACGCGTGAAACAGAAATAAGTGCCATAATTCTGAATATAGGATTATATAGAATATAACCTCTGATTTAAGGGACTTCCACAGACACACAACAGCTACAAGTGTGCACTATGCAAGCACTGTATACAGGATTCACCCTATTATACTTTATCGACACAGATTGATAAGTCAAACAGCACACAGCCATTCACAAATAGTCTATAAATAGGCTGTCTTTGAGTTCACTTGGACAAGGGTTAAATTACTCGTCAGGCTACAGAAGAATACCATAATTCATCCGTTCAGTTAGGCCTAAGACATCGAGAGTCACGCAGACCTATAATAACCCAGCCACAACACATAACTGGGAATAAGATGCCTTACCTTAACACAGAATGGATAGCAAGGACTCCGCGCGCAGATCAAGGGCCTCCAATGTTTATATTTATTTATGCTTCCCAGAGAACTACTGAAAATTTTCATAATTCATACAAAACTAATCAATAACCAATGCAGGATAAATGACTAGCACTACATTAACATTTGAACTGCGACTGTAAACGAATACACAAGGTTGTTTACATTATCAATATGTAATAGCACAGCAGACTTATGATTTGGGAAAGCTGTTAATAATTGGCCTATGCTGTCTATTTATCAACTGTCATGATTCTGCCATCATGTCTTTTGATTTCTCTGGTCTGGTGGCAGAGTCATGACAGACCCATGTTTTGTGTACAAGAGTACACTTGTGTTGTCTCGTCACGTAACCCCGCCCCCTTGTTATCCTTGTCTTGTCATTATTGTCTAGTCAGTTTCACCTGTCCTTGTCATTAGTGTTCCCTTTATAATCCCCTTGTGTTTGCTGTCCTGTGTCGGTTCATTGTTTGACTTTGTCATACGTTGTGTGAGTCATTGCTAACTTACCTGTGAGTATCTTTTGAAAGTTTTGTCTAGTGTTTTACTGATCCTGGTTCTGTTATTAGTTTATAGTCTAGTTTGTCAAGAGTTAGTCTAGTTTAGTCTTCCCTCGTCAGAGTTGTGCTTGTTTTACCCCCTCGTGGGTTTTGTTTTCCCCGTTTTCTGTCTACAATAAACGTTCTGTGATTGCATACTGTCTGCGCCTGGGTTCATCAGCCATCCCCATAACATCAACTAAATCATTTTAAAGAAATTAATTTTTAAATGCAGTTGTCAGGACCTTACTTGTCCTGTGGCCAATTTGAATTGGCATTGAATCAATAGAGTCACGGTGACGACTGGAACATATCGAGTCATCAGCCACCCAAATACCATATACAGCTATTACATTATTTAACCTACCTCACAAAAAAATATGTTTTTATGTATTTCTTCTAGCTCATATATATATATATGATCATGTAGTAACACTTGAGTCATTACTAGTTAGTTCCCATGAACTTCACTTTAGAATACGGATCCGAAAACAAATCACTGAAAAGCTCCGTGGACACACTCACTACAAAACTCTCAACAGTAAACAGTCAACTTACCTCCGTCACCGCTGAGAACAAAGCCATGCAAGAAACCATCCTGGATATACAGTCACGCAGTATGAGAGACAATCTAATCTTCTCCGGCATCCCTGAATCATCCACCGAGGACCCCGAAAAATCTGTTAAGGACTTCCTGATCAACCAGCTCAAACTTTCACCAGAGACTGTAGAGCACATCACTTTCCATCGCGTTCACCGTTTAGGACAGAAACACATCAACTCCACCCGTTCCCGCCCCATCATCGCCAAATTTGAACACTTCAAACAAAAAGTACTGGTACAGCGACAAGGACGACAGCTCAAAGGGACTCATTACGGACTCAACGATCAATATCCACAAGAAATCATCCGCAGACGTAAGCTACTTTTCCCCATCCGTAGGACAATGATCAATCAAGGTAAAAAAGCAATCATCACAGTGGACAAATTATATATTGATGGACAATTATTTAGAGACAAAGACACTACTCCCTGGCTTTACTAATAATTGAAAATAGCAATGTAACATTTCCAATCCGTTTATGCTCAATTTATAGTCAATTCATAATCTTCATATTCTTTCATTAACCCAATTGCACCACACACGCACATTGTATTCTAAATGCACCTAAATAGCCTTGCTCACTGTTTATATGTTCTGTATTTGTTGTTTATAGGTATCCCTGTTTTATTTGTCATTTGTTGTTATAGATTTACACACACACACACACACACACACACACACACTCAACCACATTCACATCCACACACACAGACTTATATTCACACAAGGTAACTATGAAATATACATTATAGGTTCATGCAATTGAAATTCATAACTTGGAATATTCGTGGTGTTGGTTCACAAACAAAAAAAAAATAAAGTTTTAAATTACCTAAAAAATACACAAGCGGATATATGTCTAATACAGGAAACACACCTCTCTCAATATACACAGAACAGCTTAAAAACTACACATTTTAACCACTGTTTTTCCTCCCACTATAATTCAAAACAAAGAGGAGTATGCATCTTAATAAACAAAAAAATACAGTTTAACCACCATACAACCATTTCAGATCATGAAGGCCGTTTTATCATTATTAACATTTCAATCAATAATAATCCAATTACAATTGGCAACATTTATGGGCCAAACTCTGATGATTCCTCCTTCTTTGTAAATTTCTTCTCTTCTCTTTCAAACATTTCTAACGGTCCAATAATTATAGGGGGAGACTATAACACTGTAATCAATCCATCACTTGACAGGTCAAAACACACAGGAAAATCTGGGCAATCTTCCAAAACAATAAAACAGTTCATGAGTGATTTTGGTCTTTGCGATGGTTGGAGGCTACAACACCCACTTGCCAGAGAATACACCTTTTATTCTAATGTCCACCAAACCTACTCCCGCATTGATTTCTTTCTAACCAGTAATTCAATCATACCAAATATTTTAGAAACCAAAATACATCCGATCATTATTAGCGACCACTCTGCGGTAACTCTAACATGGAACCTATCTGCAATACAAAAGCACCCCACCAGATGGCGTTTTAATACATCACTCTTGAAAGATCCAGAATTTGACAGCTACTTCAAGAGAGAGTGGACATCCTTCCTTGAAATAAACGACTCTCCAAAGTCATCAGCATCGCTACTCTGGGAAACATGGAAAGTAGTTTTACGGGGGAAAATTATTTCATATTCAGTACATTAAAAAAAAAGGACAGAGAAAGAGAAACCCAACTGGAAGAAAGAATAAAAGAATTAGAAATTTTACATGCAAATAATCAATCAGAAAGCATCTATAAAGAAATTAGAGAAAAAAAAATATTGCTCAATGAAATAATAAACAAAAGAAACCAGTTTCTGATTCACAGGCTCCGTCAAGAAACTTTTCACCATAGCAATAAATCCGGAAAATATTTAGCCAGTCAAATTAAAAGAAATAAAGAAAGAACAGCCATAACCTCCATCAGAAACTCGGCAGGGAAGCTAACCAACTCACCAGTTGAAATAAACAAGATATTTCAAGATTACTATACAAAATTATACTCATCTGATCTTGATCCAAACCAAGAAGACATAACCCAATTCCTCGATAACACCATTCTACCAAAACTCAACATGGAACAAATAAACACACTAGAATCACCAATCACTGAAAAAGAACTTCATTCCGCATTGAAAAGCATGCAAAATAATAAAGCACCAGGTCCGGATGGCTTCCCTGCTGAGTTCTATGAACATTTTTGGTCAACTTTATACCCACTATTTAGCAGAACAATAACAGACATAAAACATAACGCAAAATTCCCTTCCCACATGAATACAGCACTTATATCACTCATCCCTAAACCTAACAAAGACCACACCTTCACATCCAACTATCGTCCTATCTCACTTATAAATGTCGACATAAAAATTATTAGCAAAGCACTAGCCCATAGAATTGAACAAATTATACCGTATATAATCCATCCTGATCAGACCGGCTTCATAAAAGGTAGACATGCATCTAATAATACCCGCAGATTATACAACTTAATGCACTACTCATCAGTACAACAGAAAGATACTCTCATTACCACATTAGACGCCGAAAAAGCTTTCGATAGGGTCAACTGGAAATTTTTATTCAGCACGTTACAAAAATTCGGCTTTGGAGAGTCGTTTATTAACTGGATCAAGATTTTATACACATCACCATCGGCCACAGTAACAACGAACGGACTAACATCACAAAGCTTCACACTGCACAGGGGAACGAGGCAGGGATGTCCACTCTCTCCATCCCTATTCACCATTTTTATTGAACCTTTAGCAGCAGCTATCCGTCAAAACCCAGCAATCAAAGGTATTGAAACACCACAACAAACACATTAAATCTCACTCTATGCAGATGATATCCTACTATATATACAAGAACCACTAACATCTACTCAAGAAATAATTAAAACAATTCAGTCCTTCTCAAAAATATCCGATTATGCAATAAACTGGAATAAATCTTCCACCCTCCCTTTACATAAAACCAAATGGGATGTGGCTCCCCAGCAATCACCAATACCTATTTGTCAAGATCACATCACTTACTTAGGCATTAAGATTTCCTCCAGACTGTCAGAGTTGGTAACACTCAACTTCACACCATTGCTAAAAAAAATAGAAGACGACTTGCTCAGATGGCTCAATCTCCCAATCTCCATAATCGGCAGGATAGCAGCAATAAAAATGACGATTTTACCGAAAATTAATTACCTATTCTCAATGATTCCAACCCACCCCACACTCACCTGGTTTAAATCACTAGACTCCATTATAACTCGCTTCTACTGGAAAAATAAAACGCCAAGGATAAAACTCACTACACTTCAAAAAAGTAAGGTTCAAGGAGGACTAGAAGCACCAAATTTCCAATATTACTCAATGGCTAACCAACTGCAATACATATACAAATGGATTCGCCCCACCCAATCTGATATTGTATGGCTAGATATAGAACAATCATTATGCAAAGAATTAAATATAGCTGACATACCATTCCTCACCAAATCAATTAAACAACACACATGTTTTAAGGCAGTAACTATAGCCACCACTCTGACAGCCTGGTGGAAATTTCACCAAATCACTAATTCTACATTAGCTCCATCTAACCTCACCCCACTGTGGAACAACCGTGACTTTATAAGCAATAAAAAAACATTGAACTTTCACACATGGGCGGAAAAGGGTATCACCCACATTAAGCATATTTTCAAATCTAACACATTTAGACCATTTCCGGAACTGGCCCAGGAGTATGGCATCGGGAACAACGAATTTTTAAAATACCTACAACTCAAATCTTCTGTTCTGACAAAAATAAACATCAGAGACACAAATTTAGAACTTCCACCGGCAATATCAGACTTGGTCAACATTTCCTCTCCAAAGAAACTTCTCTCTAAAATATACAAAATGATCTCAAATCAACTTCAGACCATATACTTACCAACAATAAAATGGGAAAACGATCTATCAATAGCCCCTGATGCCAACTTCTGGACCCAAATCTGTAAAAACATCTATCACATGTCCAAAAATTCGAATCTTCAGTTAATACAATACAAAATACTTCACAGAACGCATTACACGGGCAATAGATTAGCTAAAATGGGATTCACATCAGAAATTTGCACACATTGCAATCAAAATTCTACAGATACATACATTCATGCAACCTGGCACTGCACTCCAATCAAACACTTTTGGGAAGAGGTCACACAGGCACTATCAACTATAGTTGGCTGCCACATCCCAATGTCGCCTTCCCTTTGCTTGCTGGGGGACCTCACAATAATCACTGATAAAACCATAAACTCTAAAATACTCCTCACAGCTCTAGCCATCGCCAAGAAAACTATCCTCATGAACTGGAAAACCAGAAATAAATTACACATTAACATCTGGAAAAATCTTATAACAGACTTCATGGCAATGGAACTCGCATCTCCCCTTCATAATAACACATCTGAAACTGATCCCTGCCGTCCAACACTTTCTGACCTCTTACAGCTATGAATCCTTTCTCTGTTTTCAACTCTGAATTCTCTCACCTTCTTACTCAACCCACGAATATTCATATTAGTTGTTTAAACTTGTTTCTGTCATCATTGTTATTGCTATCTTTACTGTTACTGTTATGATTACTAATTTCACTTTTTTTTTTTTTTTTCATTGTTGTAACTACTGTTGTTGCTGTCTTTTGCTCTTACCGTTATGATCACCACTGCCATCATCATTGTCATTTATTATTATTATTAATATTATTATTATTATTATCATCATCAATATTGCCATTGTCAATGCTGTTTTGAAAAAAAAAAAAAAAAAAAAAAAAAAAAAAAAAAAGAAGGATTAAGGATATATGGAAAAACCTCACAAACACCAAGGCAGGCTAGACAGGCGAGAAGTGGTTTCAACGGGACAGCATCTCTGTCCCAATTTGAGACACTCTCGCACTGTACTCCCTATTTTAATGCACCTTAGACATTGCACATAACACACATAACACAAAAAAAAAAATTTTAAAAAATTAAAAAAAAAATAGGAAAAGATATGGACTGATGAGATGAGGGGGAAGGTTATATTATATTATCTTATATTATATTATCTTATTATGTCGTATTTTATGCAGGATTGACAATGGCAATTATTACATAGGAGGAAGGATGGAAGTAAAAAATCTACCAACACAATATTGGCAATATGGTGGTAGTGGGAAGTGGGATGGTGATGGTAATAACAATGGTAATACATAATAAACGGTTACTTTGTTTACGCATACACACACATACACATAACCACACTCACACCCGCACACATACACACTTAAACACTTAAATCACTCTTGTCACTGCTGGAAGTATGGATTTACAAGATTGCTCACTACTGCACTATGTTGGTTTGTTTGTATGTATGCCTGATTGTTAAATAAAAAAAATAAAAAAATAAAAAAATAAAAAAGAATACGGATCCGAATAATTAGTAATTCCCATAAAAGTATGAAGTACCACTTTCATCTGTGCACCATTACTTCCTAATTCATTAATCAGAGTTTTTCTTTTTAGTTAATAATAGTAACTAGATTGTTAATATTGTGCTACTCATTGGTTCTTGTATAGTTATTAATTAACGAAGGAACAGTATTCTAAAGTGTTACCATCAGAAGTAGCAGAAACACACAAGTTCTCACACAACCTCAGTTTTGCTATCATTTAGATGCAAAAAAAAAAAGTAAGTAAAAAACCAGGACTTAATATCAGACAAGCATGCTGATAATGAGCTTATGCCTTTTTTGTAGTTTTTCTTTAGGGGTAAATAGATTTGATTTGAATCAACACAGTCTCAGTCTGGTTTGACGTTGGACGTTTGATATTCGCGTATTTATGGACCATCTCTAAAGTGACATGCGACATTGGTATTAACGTCTCTAACTTCAATAGCATTTGAAGACAATGACTTACAGTCATAAAACCAACTAAATTGTTCATCCAGGTCTCAGGTATGATGCACACCTTTTATATTTTTTTAAACGTATTTCACTACTGTATGGGATCATACACAAAATATGACATAATTTAAATATTAAAAAGATACAAAATGCATCAATTTGGATCAATTTGTATTAAGATACAAAATATCTTAATATATCAAACATGTTTATTTGTTTTTCTTCATTTTATTTCTGACCAGACAACTGCCTGTGATGGCCAAGCCACACACCCGGCACGGCAGGGTCACAGCCAGCAATGACACAGCCAATCAGCACACAAGCCTATATGCACACAAGCCTATCAGCACACAAGCCTATATGCACACAAGCCTATCAGCACACAAGCCTATCAGCACACAATCCTATCAGCACACAAGCCTATATGCACACAAGCCTATCAGCACACAAGCCAATCAGCACACAAGCCTATATGCACACAAGCCTATCAGCACACAAGCCTATCAGCACACAATCCTATCAGCACACAAGCCTATCAGCACACAATCCTATCAGCACACAAGCCTATCAGCACACAATCCTATCAGCACACAAGCCTATCAGCACACAATCCTATCAGCACACAAGCCTATCAGCACACAATCCTATCAGCACACAAGCCTATCAGCACACAATCCTATCAGCACACAAGCCTATCAGCACACAAGCCTATCAGCACACAAGCCAATCAGCACACAAGCCAATCAGCACACAAGCCTATGAGCACACAAGCCTATCAGCACACAAGCCTATCAGCACACAAGCCTATCAGCACACAAGCCTATCAGCACACAAGCCTATCAGCACACAAGCCTATCAGCACACAAGCCTATCAGCACACAATCCTATCAGCACACAAGCCAATCAGCACACAAGCCAATCAGCGAACAAGCCTATCAGCACACAATCCTATCAGCACACAAGCCTATCAGCATACAAGCCTATCAGCACACAAGCCTATCAGCACACAAGCCAATCAGCACACAAGCCAATCAGCACACAAGCCAATCAGCGAACAAGCCTATCAGCACACAATCCTATCAGCACACAAGCCTATCAGCATACAAGCCTATCAGCACACAAGCCTATCAGCACACAATCCTATCAGCACACAAGCCAATCAGCACACAAGCCAATCAGCACACAAGCCAATCAGCGAACAAGCCTATCAGCACACAATCCTATCAGCACACAAGCCTATCAGCATACAAGCCTATCAGCACACAAGCCTATCAGCACACAATCCTATCAGCACACAAGCCAATCAGCACACAAGCCAATCAGCACACAAGCCAATCAGCGAACAAGCCTATCAGCACACAAGCCTATCAGCACACAAGCCAATCAGCACACAAGCCAATCAGCACACAAGCCTATCAGCACACAAGCCTATCAGCACACAAGCCTATCAGCACACAAGCCTATCAGCACACAAGCCTATCAGCACACAATCCTATCAGCACACAAGCCAATCAGCACACAAGCCAATCAGCACACAAGCCAATCAGCGAACAAGCCTATCAGCACACAAGCCTATCAGCACACAATCCTATCAGCACACAAGCCTATCAGCACACAAGCCTATCAGCACACAAGCCTATCAGCACACAATCCTATCAGCACACAAGCCTATCAGCACACAAGCCTATCAGCACACAATCCTATCAGCACACAAGCCTATCAGCACACAAGCCTATCAGCACACAAGCCAATCAGCACACAAGCCTATCAGCACACAAGCCTATCAGCACACAATCCTATCAGCACACAAGCCTATCAGCACACAAGCCAATCAGCACACAAGCCTATCAGCACACAAGCCTATCAGCACACAAGCCAATCAGCACACAATCCTATCAGCACACAAGCCAATCAGCACACAAGCCTATCAGCACACAAGCCTATCAGCACACAATCCTATCAGCACACAAGCCAATCAGCACACAAGCCTACCAGCACACAAGCCAATCAGCACACAAGCCAATCAGCACACAAGCCTATCAGCACACAAGCCTATCAGCACACAAGCCAATCAGCACACAAGCCTATCAGCACACAAGCCAATCAGCACACAAGCCTATCAGCACACAAGCCTATCAGCACACAAGCCTATCAGCACACAAGCCTATCAGCACACAAGCCTATCAGCACACAAGCCAATCAGCACACAAGCCAATCAGCACACAAGCCTATCAGCACACAAGCCTATCAGCACACAAGCCAATCAGCACACAATCCTATCAGCACACAAGCCAATCAGCACACAAGCCTATCAGCACACAAGCCAATCAGCACACAAGCCAATCAGCACACAAGCCTATCAGCACACAAGCCTATCAGCGAACAATCCTATCAGCACACAAGCCTATCAGCACACAAGCCTATCAGCGCACAAGCCTATCAGCGCACAAGCCTATCAGCACACAAGCCTATCAGCACACAAGCCAATCAGCACACAAGCCTATCAGCACACAAGCCTATCAGCGCACAAGCCTATCAGCACACAAGCCTATCAGCACACAATCCTATCAGCACACAAGCCTATCAGCACACAAGCCTATCAGCACACAAGCCTATCAGCACACAAGCCAATCACCACACAAGCCTATCAGCACACAAGCCTATCAGCACACAAGCCTATCAGCACACAAGCCTATCAGCACACAAGCCTATCAGCACACAAGCCAATCACCACACAAGCCTATCACCACACAAGCCTATCAGCACACAAGCCTATCAGCACACAAGCCTATCAGCACACAAGCCTATCAGCACACAAGCCTATCAGCACACAAGCCTATCAGCACACAAGCCAATCACCACACAAGCCTATCAGCACACAAGCCTATCAGCACACAAGCCTATCAGCACACAAGCCTATCAGCACACAAGCCTATCAGCACACAAGCCTATCAGCACACAAGCCTATCAGCACACAAGCCTATCAGCGCACAAGCCTATCAGCACACAAGCCTATCAGCACACAAGCCTATCAGCACACAAGCCTATCAGCACACAAGCCTATCAGCACACAATCCTATCAGCACACAAGCCAATCAGCACACAAGCCTATCAGCACACAAGCCTATCAGCACACAAGCCTATCAGCACACAAGCCTATCAGCACACAAGCCTATCAGCACACAATCCTATCAGCACACAAGCCTATCAGCACACAAGCCAATCAGCACACAAGCCTATCAGCACACAAGCCTATCAGCACACAATCCTATCAGCACACAAGCCAATCAGCACACAAGCCTATCAGCGCACAAGCCTATCAGCACACAAGCCTATCAGCACACAAGCCAATCAGCACACAAGCCTATCAGCACACAAGCCTATCAGCGCACAAGCCTATCAGCACACAATCCTATCAGCACACAAGCCTATCAGCACACAAGCCTATCAGCACACAAGCCTATCAGCACACAAGCCAATCACCACACAAGCCTATCAGCACACAAGCCTATCAGCACACAAGCCTATCAGCACACAAGCCTATCAGCACACAAGCCTATCAGCACACAAGCCTATCAGCACACAAGCCTATCAGCACACAAGCCAATCACCACACAAGCCTATCAGCACACAAGCCTATCAGCACACAAGCCTATCAGCACACAAGCCTATCAGCACACAAGCCTATCAGCACACAAGCCTATCAGCACACAAGCCTATCAGCACACAAGCCTATCAGCACACAAGCCTATCAGCACACAAGCCAATCACCACACAAGCCTATCAGCACACAAGCCTATCAGCACACAAGCCTATCAGCACACAAGCCTATCAGCACACAAGCCTATCAGCACACAAGCCTATCAGCACACAAGCCTATCAGCACACAAGCCTATCAGCACACAAGCCTATCAGCGCACAAGCCTATCAGCACACAAGCCTATCAGCACACAAGCCTATCAGCACACAAGCCAATCAGCACACAAGCCTATCAGCACACAAGCCTATCAGCACACAATCCTATCAGCACACAATCCTATCAGCACACAAGCCTATCAGCACACAAGCCAATCAGCACACAAGCCTATCAGCACACAAGCCTATCAGCACACAATCCTATCAGCACACAAGCCAATCAGCACACAAGCCTATCAGCACACAAGCCTATCAGCACACAATCCTATCAGCACACAAGCCTATCAGCACACAAGCCAATCAGCACACAAGCCTATCAGCACACAAGCCTAACAGCACACAAGCCTAACAGCACACAAGCCATGTGTTAAGTACACAGATATTTTTGTAGTTAGCCACACCCCAAACAATTCATGATTTCAAAACACAGATCATATAGTTTATTCAGGTATAATAGACATGTATTTACTTTAGCCATACACTGTTTAAATGGAGTGCACACATTTTCACATTGTAGGGTTATGTAAACATGTTCTGTTCTATTAATAATTGTTTCTTAGTTACCATGTTGGAGAGGTCTGTCCTGGTGGAAGAAAGGCATGGCCAAGGGTGGAGGACTGTGAGATCATGTGGCCATACCATGTGCTGCCATGTTGGAGGGGGATTTGGGTTTAGTTTGTTTTACTTTGTAGTTGTTGTCCATTTTGTTTTCCCCTTATGTGTAAATTGGTTTGGCCAAGCCGCTATGTATGTTCCCTTGTGTCTCATTTAGGAAGGTCAGTTTGTTCAGTTCACATCTTGTTTTGTTGTATGCTGTTTTTAGTATAGTTATATTTTGTTGAACTCTTTTATATGCCTAGTTGTTAACTTTTTGGTTTTTATTGTTCAGTGTTTTTGGGGTAAATAAAAGAAACCCTATTTTTCAACAAAAAGCTTGTGTTTTCCTCATTGCCGGGCTGTTTGGTCCGTGACACTGCCTTTGACTTATTTTTGGTAATTGTAGGGAACTGTACAAATGACAATGACCAATCCAGAATTATTTGCATAGGCAGCACTTCCAGTCCACCTTCTGAACTCTCCTGAACTCCATTCGTGACTTAGAAAGGCGAATGAGGAAATCCTCCCGCATTACAAACGCTCCACAGCTGTACCAGTCTCGTGGTCTGGAACGGTTCATCTGTCCGCATGTCCACCCAGTCATTTTTACTGGGACAGATCCTTCTCATCTCGAAGTACTCTCTAGGCAGTGTAAATAAAGAATATCATTAACAGACTAAATGTAAACAATCTTTGTGTTTGTACTTTGTTGAGTCTAAATGTAGAGAAAGGTGACCCATCAGCTGCTGGTGTTGTACAGTGAGGGGTTTGTGTCCCGGTTGTAGGGTATTTTCCCGATCACATCCCCAATCTTCTGTGTTGTCTTGTCAATTCTCCATGATCCCTATAACAATAAAAAAAAAATAGGCCAAAAAACAAAACAAAAATACAAATAAACAATAAAAACACATTCTTGTGGTTTATACTACTATAAATATGTATCTACTTTATAATATCTACTATTATATTTACCAAAACCTATTTTTTTCATTGGAGTCGGGATCATGGAGAATTGACAAGACAACACAGGGTAGAAGAGTGGGGATGTGATCAATAAATGTTTTGAATCTTTTTATTAAAGAGACTCATTTGAAATTTGAATCAATTGAAATGAATGTGCTGCATTGTGCTCTCTCTGTTCCCTTTCAGGCCATTTCATTTGTTTATTAGTAAGGCAACAATATGCATTTTGCTTTAGTGCATAAAACACAAAATATGAGGAAAAAAGTGTTAAGTCAAAATGATTGACAGGATAACATTAAGCATTAAAACATTATAATCTACTAAATTCCTATATATTTATATGGTAATTATTGTCTTTGTTATCTCACTTTACACTTAATGATTGTGAGATGCTTGCTATACCTTCAAAGTTAATAGGTAAATGTATAATAATAAAGTTTAAAAAAAGTATAATAAAGTGTTTAAAAAAACCTTAGAGAAGGCTACTTACACAATGTCAAAGACTCAAAGCCTGTCATTTTATTCTTAAAAAAATAATTGAGGATCGAGAGATTTACAATATCTATTTCAAGTCTCTGGAACACTAACAGGAGGGATAGAAAATATATATTTTAAAATAAATGTAAAAAAATATATACATTTTCAAGATGATACTGAAGAGCACTGACAAACGTTTTGGTCCAAAATCTCATATATGTGTTTAGTTTACTAAAGATCTGGTGATAGACAAGGGCAGATCATATACACGGGTTTCTTGTATACAAACAATACCGGATGCGCGCGCATCCAGGGGGCAAAAGACCGCTATCTGTTATGCCGAGTTCCGTAAAAGAACATTGTAATTAACGTAGATTTCGCATTGTTTGTAATTTCTTGTTGACTCAATAATAAACTGCAATTTCAGAGTTGGATCTGTTTGTTTGTGTTTCATATTAATATAACATTATGTAAAACGTCCAACTGTTTACTAATCAAAATCCGGACATAGTGTGATGCATGTATGAATTATCATGTTAGACTAAGTTAGTAATGTAATAGCCTCTATAAAGCCTGAATTTGCTTTTATATAAGTTAACCTTGTTTACGTCACTTTACGACCTGCAACATATCATGACTGCACACATATAACGTTACTTTACTGTAAATCAAAGATTTGACGATGGATTATGTGGGAAGTAGATGTCTATGGGAAGTAGTACCTCCGACCGTGGCGATTATACTCTCAGCAATGGTGAGATCTTGCCGGATCCCTATACGCAATACCTGACGATCTTTGGATTGTGGATGACAAGAAGTGGCCAGCAATTGTACGGCCTGATATATATATAATTGTCTAATTCAGAAACCAAGTGTGTATACAAGAGAAATGATTAGAACGTACAAATCCCTTGATGCATACAACTACGTGCTATGTGTTCATGTGCAGCTCGTCAAGAACGTTGATGCTGCACCGGATTTTTGCGTGTTGAGGTCAAATGTGCTCCCTAGTCAAAGGCAAGGCATTAAAGCCAAGCCTTATGATGCCTGGGTGTATGTCCATACGGGCCTTGGTTACATCCTTACGGCTAACTGCAAATGCATGGCAGGGTATATCTATCAAAATGTATCTGCCATCAGAAACCCTTTAGTCCAGTACGAAGACCGCGGGTCTTTTGCCCCCTGGCTGCGTGCGCAAGCAGTGATGACGTCGCCGAGAAATCCATGTATTAATCACCATTTAATACCCCATGACAAAAAAAACAGAAAAAAGATCAAGTGGCTAAGTGTTTTTGCTAAGTGTTTTTGTAGGTACAGTATATAACAAGCACAAATCTAACCGAAATCTAGCGTCTGCATGCATGGATTGTGCTTCTTCGTCATGTTCCTCTGGGTCTAAAGCCTGGTTCACACGGGACGATTTTAAAATTGTCGGCCGATTTTCCAAACCTGAGAGACCCCACACACGGCGATAAAAAATCACGGGTCTAACAGTTTTGGTCGTACCGTGTGTGGTGCGCAGCCACAAAATCAACACATCACACAGAAACCGATTTGACTCCCGAGCATTCCCAGGTCAGACGGAAAATCTCGCAAAATCCCTCGAGATCAAACATGACTTCAGAGTAAACAATCATGGCGGACAAAGAGGATGCAGTGTTGATAGTTTGTAGTTAGTTTTTTACCGGAAAAAAACGTTATCAAAAGAAAAGGCGATGGTCAAAGAAGTGGAGACAACGCGAGCATGGACGGCTGCTTTGATTTTGTTTCCCGGTGCTTCCTCTTCGCCTCGTCACCTCGCTTTCTGATTGGCTACACCAGTGTTTCCCAACCGGGGGTACGTGTACCCCTAGGGGTACGTGAGCAGTCCCCAGGGGGTACGTGGGATGATTCTCAAAAGACTAAAACATTTTTTTTAGCCATTGACTATTCTCAAAACATTACATAATATAATATGATTATATAATATATATATATATATATATATATATATATATATATTATATAACATTATAATCATGTTATAATATTGTCACCCTGTCCTTCCCGCCAAATGTGCTTGTCCGTGGACGCGCGCTGTGTGGCCGCGCAGTAGAGTGACCATAGCAACAGGCAGAGAGGCAAGCTTTGAGTAGAACACTAGCTAGCTATGGATCAATGGCTAAAAAAACGCGCCGTTCCAAGCAGCAGCAGTGCTAGCGGCAGCTCAAGTGAACCCATGGAAAAAAGAAAAAAAAAAAGCTGATAAGTCAAAGTACCGGCAATTTCATGAACAGTATGTCGTTTTCGGTTTCACGTCCACACCTACTGAACCGCCTCAGCCGCTGTGTTTCCTCTGCGGGGATGTGCTCTCTAATAATAGCATGAAACCAGCCCATTTACAACGACACCTAAGTACCAAGCATCTTTCCTGTGTCGGTAAGACAGCAGAGTTTTTTCAAAGAAAACTATCGGAGTTTAAGGGAAGTCAAGAAAAATTAAAGAAAGCGACCACAGTGTCAACCAAAGCATTGGAGGCCTCATATGCTGTGTCGCTACTTGTGGCTAAATCCAAAAAGCCATTTACTGTTGCGGAGGAGCTAATTTTGCCTGCTGCTGTAATTCTTGCAGAAACAATGATTGATAAGAAAGCAGCTGATGCACTGAAAACGGTACCATTGTCCAATAACACAGTGTGCCGTAGGATTGATGACATGGCCGTTGATATTGTCGATCAAGTAGTGGAAAAGTTAAAACTTTCTGGTCAATTCACGCTGCAGTTGGACGAGTCAACAGATGTTAGTGGGGAAGCGCAGCTGATTGCGTTTGTGCGATACAGAGACATTTCTGAAATTAACGAGCACATTCTATTCTGCAAGAAGCTAACAGGGAGCACTACCGGTAAAGATGTGTTTCACGTTATCGACACCTTTTTCTCAGAGCACAATCTGGATTGGAAGTCCTGTATTCATGTGTGCACTGATGGTGCAGCATCAATGACTGGGAGGGTGAAAGGGTTAATCGCGCAGATTAAGAAAGTAAACTCCGACGTTCAGTGGAATCACTGTATCATCCACAGAGAGGCACTGTCACGGTTCATCAATCCATGTGTTCGTTTTGTATATCTGTTGGTGTGTTTTGGTTGTGGGGTTGTGTATGTGTGTAGTGCTTGTTTGTTGCTTAGCACCGGCTGATTACGCTAACTGCCGTCAGCTGCAACTAATCTACTACTTGTTAGCTGCCTTTATCTAGCTGGAGGTTTTCATGCAGGGTGTCGGTTCGTTGTTCATGTTTTTTTGTATTCTGTCACCCAGTACCTGTGTCCTAGTTCCTTGCGGGCTCTGCCTGTTTTCCACGGAACATCCAGTTTGCTGAGGGATCATCCGGAGATTGTTCCTGTCGCTGTCCTGTGTCTTCGCTGTTCTCCAGTCCAGTTCCTCTCCTCTCGTGTTGTATCTTCCAGGTCGCCCGCCTGTAAAAGTGGTGTTTTGAGATCATCTCCTCTCGTGTTGTGTCTTCCAGGTCACCCGCCTGTAAACGTGGTGTTGAGTTCCCTGTCTTGTCCATCGTCAATAAACTGTTTCACTTGCACTTGGATTTTGAGACTCATCATTGTGACAGGCACTGGCCAGTAAGAGAATGAGTCCTGAGTTACATGAAGTTTTGAATGACGCAGTGAAAGTGATAAACTTTGTTGAATCGCGGCCTGTCATGACTGTGGCGCTGAGCACCAACAGCTACTGCTTCACACCGACGTACGTTGGCTATCGAAAGGGAAAGCACTACAGAGGCTTTTGGAGCTGCGCAACGAAGTAAGCGCTTTTCTGGCAGAACACTCACATCCCCTTGTTGTTATGTTGGAGAACACTGACTGGGTAGCCCGCCTTGCATATCTTGCTGATTTTTTTAGCAAACTGAACAACCTGAATTTAATTTTACAGGGTAAAGACACACACATCCTAAACATGTATGACAAAGTGTGTGGATTCATGAAGAAGATCAAACTGTGGGAGAGTAAATGTGAAGATGGGGACACAAGTTGTTTCCAGCAGCTCAACAGCTATCTTTCTGCAGGTGATGTTGACAGAGCTTCTATACTGCAATTAGTAAGCACACATTTATCCAAACTCAACAGTGAGTTCAACTCCTACTTCTCTGATATTGAAAGCAAGTCTGCCAAACTTGACTGGGTCCGTAATCCTTTCATGACTGAAAGTACGGATAACAACATTCCTACCAGACTACAGGAAAATCTGCTGGATGTGTCCTCAGACCATGGACTGAAGATGAGGTACTCAGAAACAAACCTGTCACAGTTCTGGTGTGATGTGGAGAAGGAATATCCTGATTTGGGGAAACATGCACTGAATGAACTCCTGCCATTTGGATCTACATATTTATGTGAAGTGACATTTTCATCCATGGCCGTAATCAAGTCCAAGCACAGGAACAGACTGAACTTGGAGAAAAGCCTGATAGCTGCTGTTGCCACACTGCCCCCAAGACTGACCAAGCTTATGAGTGAGAGACAGGGTCAAGTTTCTCATTGATTGGTGAGTCCTTTTGTGTCATACACAGGTCTAAACATATTTAGAGTAGGCTGCTACTATGTACAAAGTTTTCTCCATGTCGTAATCTGCGTTCCTCTCAGATTGGTCTCTTGGTTGTTCCCAAGACACAGCTTCGTTCTGTGATAGAGAATTTTCTTCCTATGCTTTGGAATTCAAATACATTAGTGACTTTTAAATCTTTTCTCAATACATTTTATTTTATGATTGCTTTTACTTGATTATTAATTTTCTTAGTTTATTTTTGTATTTAAAGTGTGCATTTTTCTCTGTTGTTGTGTTTGACTGTAAAGCGCTTTGAGAAAGCAACTTTTAAAGGCGCTATATAAAATAAATGTATTATTATTATTATATAAAAATGTGATCTTTGTTTTTGTGTAATTGGTCTGGACATGTGAAGATGTGAAAAAGTCATACAAATATTGAACAAAGACAAGTATTATATTATAAGAGTTATTATAGGAAGTAAAAATATCATTATTTACAGGTAAATTCAGGTATCACCTAAAATTTACACCAAATCTAAAAATCACACCGATCACATGCGCTTGTGGGGGTACTTCAGGCAGGATAAAACGTTTTGGGGGTACAGTACCCTAAAAAGGTTGGGAACCACTGGGCTACACGACACAGTCCACAGGCTGCAGTCTCGCTTGTCCCCGGGGGGACACCACACACGAGCCATAATCGGAGCATCCTTAAGATTGTAGGAATTAGGGATGCACCGATACCGATACCAGTATCGGTATCGGGCCCGATACCAAGCTCATGTACTTGTACTCGTACTCGTAAAAATACCCCGATACCAAAGACCGATACCTCACGTATATCCTTAGCTTATATTTCTTAATTCTTATGAACACCCTTCCTGCAGTTATAGTGTTGCTAGAGTTAATAGTACACTCTAATATTTCACTTTACACTTTCGGCTGTGATTACATTGTTACTCAGTGTTATGTTAAACATTTGTTCTGTGATTTCTTTGGCACTTTATGACAAATTTGATTGTCTTGTTGTCTGTGATTTCTTGAGCACTTTGACAACTTTGTGACAGGCAGGTAAACATTACATTCATTATATCCATGGTTTTGCCCTTTGGAGGTTATTGGACACAGTGAAATTTGGGCTTTTAAAATTTGTGATAAGCACAATAAGATTTATTTTTTTAAGTTTATTTAAGTTGTTGAAAATAAAGATGCTGATATGTTCATTAGTCTCATTGTGTTGTTCTTAGAAAATTGCCACATAAAACGAGAACCGCCCCCCAGTACAACAGGCATCGGTATCGGTATCGGCGAGTACCAGGAAAAAAATATCGGTACTCATACTCGACCCTTAAAAAGTGGTATCGGTGCATCCCTAGTAGGAATGGCTAAATCTGGGCTAAAATCGGCCTAATTATCCTGCCGTGTGAACCAGGCTTAAGACAAACACCTGCTGGATGCTGCGTACACGGGCGTAATTTCCTATGGGGACAGGGGGGGCATGTCCCCCCCACTTTTCAAAATCCCATTTGTGTCCCCCCCACTTTCAAGTTCGTTTGTTATGATTTTTTTAACCGCACGCCGTCATGGCCACGGAGGAGCAGGAGGTAGCCTGTGCCGATGCGCGCGTCCGTGTCCAGGTACGTTGCGTCCACAGTCCAAACCATAGTCCAAACTCTAAAAAGATCTCACTGAAAGTTCTAATGAGCAGGTATCCCACTTATTAAGCGCGAAAGAGAACTGGATTCTGGCGCGCTGTCTGCGCGTCGTGTGCGTCAGGACATTCACAGACAGCGCCAGAATCCAGTTCTCTTTCGCGCTTGAATAATAACACACACATTTATGGCAAAATTTCCGTTTTTTCAATTGTATCCTCACAAGAACAGTCTTAAATTAATTAAATAAAATCTTAAATGAAAGTCAAGAGTAAATGAGAAAATTAAATGCGTAAGATCCTGTCATCAGCGGCAGATCTTAAAGGGACAACACATTAGTAGCTATATTAATATCAGTGATACTGGCCTTCATTCATACAAGATGCTATTTAACAATTATTTAAAATATACGGTCTTTATGCTGTTTTTACATTACAGTGGAAATTGGGTCTCACATAATTTAAATTTTATTTACACACAAAGCATTAATGGTTAACATTTTTGACTTTATAAAATGATTCTCTCAAGTCTTGGCAATCGACCCCTATTAAACAATAAACAAGTAAGAAACCTTTTGTTTTATATAGTTTAGTAGCTTTTAAGTAGAAAGTAGTTAAAAGTAGTTTAGTACTTTTATTTTTGGCAGAATTTATAATTATAATCAACTTAACTATTTCCTGGATTTTGTATCACCATAGTACCATAGTCCCTAAATGTATAAATGCAGGGAATGGGATTCAAATCGAAAAAAATGTTCCCCATTTTGTGCCCCCCCCCACTTCTCAAACCAAAGTTACACCCTTGGCTGCGTGCAGATACCGTGCAAGATAAAAAAGATGAAACTAAATAGATAATGGATAATTAATAGATAATATAGAACTAAATAGTTAACTAAATTTCACACATGAAACTAAACTCCATTCATTCATTCATTCATTCATTCATTCATCTACTCCAGACTCATGTTTGTGGTGTAGACACAGCCTTTGTTTGTTTATATGTGAATTTTGATGGTTGGTATTTGAAGTCTTGGCTCATCTGAATTCATCAGAATTATGAACATTTTCTATAGAATTGAGTCACTATGTCTAATGTATATTAAAAAAGGACCATAAAATGTATTCACCGAAAAACATCCAATGATTCTCATTGACATTCAGGAAACTTATAATTCCTTCGTAGTCATGAAAGTCCACCTGAAATTCCATTGAAACATTTCAATGTTATATAACTATCTTAAATTATTAAAGATAATAAAGGATACAGATAATGTGTACCTTTGAGAGAATGTTTCTCCGTACTTTGTTGTCTCTTGCGTCATTAATTATAACATCTTCATCTAATACATAAATGCTATGTCCCTGGTCACAGTTATTCACTAACACTTGCAGATAGCATTGGATTGTCTAAGATCAAAAGAGCAAAAATAAATGATAAGTTCCCTCATTCCGTGTTTCATTGACATTGATAACATTGTCATCTTTACATTTCTATATTCCTGTATGTTCACAGATTATTTTTCAGTTTCAAAGCATTTCCCAAAGATATGAATCATTTTTTTCTTAAGAAAAGAAAACGCGGCTAATGATGACCACAGACTGTTGAGACTGTCTGGTATCAGACAAGATTGAGCAAATATTCCACTAGCAAAACTCCAACAATTAGTATCCTCAACTCCCAGTTGGGGCGCTATATTTAGTTATGTTGAAGAGGAGTGAAAAGGCTACATGTTTTGCTAAAAAAAACCCCACAAAGTTCCCCAGCTGTTTTGGTAGAAAGTTAAAATGTTGTGCTTTAATATGTAATTAATGGTTCATGATCAAATTAAATATGTACAGGTCTAAGTTGCAAACGTTTCCAGGACAAGCCTTTTTACCATCTTTACCAAGAGTAACGTTACCTCTCCGTTAGTTTGGTGCGACAGTATTTACATGAATCATTCAGCACAACATTGCTAACATTTGTTATCTCGGTTATTTACAGATACGTCAATGAAGCGAAGTGACATGATGTACAACGCAGCTAGAAGCTAACGTTAACGTTTTCTAATGTTAGGCTAACGTTAGCCTAATGTTACGTTAGAGATGTTAAAAATAACGTTCAAATACGTTGTTGACTACGTTACCTGATGTAGACATCCTTGTTTAATGTATCCAAGTTTAGTTGGTTTTGTGGTCTACCTCATAACTTAATCCAGACACTTATCTCGGTTGAGATGTGGCTTAATTGGGAAAGGGCAAAAAATGCACACCGTCGTCCAGCCTCTCGGGATACCTAGTGTCGGAGTTGTATGTACCCCATGCACACCGTTTGACCATTTTAAATTAAAATGACAAGAAAAACATAAAAACGATTGAAAACTGACTAACTGCAATGCATTTCAATGGACGTGGAAGCAGAGAATGTCCGAGTGTATAGGGAGCTATGCACACTGTGATTGGCTCATCGCGTTTGGGGGCGTGGCTTAGCCATAGGTCAATGGCCTCATCAGAGGAAGACTCCTGTTCCTGCAGCGAGTTCTCCTGGTTCAGTTCCTCAGGAGCCGGAGCAGCAGGACAGGAGAGAGAGAGTCGAGGCAGGGCCAGCAGAGAGGCAGAGACAATATCCAGTACTGGATTTTTTAGAGAGGGAAGCCGAAAGAACAGAAGAGAGAATGTGAAAAGAGGAGAGACTTCTCTCAATTCTGGAGAAAATTGTTGAAAAAATTGAAATTTTTTAAATTGATTACATAAAAATGTAACCTTTCTTTTAAATAAATAATTTTGAGTTCTAATGTTTTTGCGTTTAAAAAAACTGGATTATTTAATAATAATATAAACTGTTAGAGAAAATTAACAATATCATGTACATTAAGATTTTAAAGTAAAGGCAAATACTTATAACAATGAACTGCAATACATGTTTTAAATTAGCTGAAATGTAAATTAAAATTGGTAAAAAATGACGAATACTTAACTAACCTAATATAATTACACTTGTCTAGTTTTTTATTTAATTACATACTAACTAAACACATCTAACTATAATATAAACGTGGCTGAAACATACTTTATAAATAATCATGATGTCTTAGGGCTGGAGGAAGATCATCATCATCATCTGGAGCAGAAACGGCTGCATCAAGCGTCTCTGGTGTGTTCTCCACTGTGGCTCTCTCACCTGCAGGTCATCAGGATCATCACCATTCAGTTGTCCTTCCTCTGGCTCCATTATATCACCATTTGTTATGCAGATGTTGTGTAGTATAGTACAAGTGATGACCTCTTGAGCAAATTCTGGCTCGACTTTAAGGGCCTTAAAAAAAGTGACCGCCATCGTGTTTTCAAAATGCCAAAGGATCTCTCAATGATGGATCGAGCTTTTGCATGGTGTAAGTTGAAGCGACGCTGACTTGGATGAGAGAGATTGGGTGGCTAAGACAGGGGTAACCCCCATCTCCTAAAATGTGGTATCCCTCTGGTGGGTACAGTGCCCTTGAATAGATAGTGCTGTTTCTGAGCACTCAGGAATCATGGACTGATCCGGGATAACCCACAAAAATGTCCAGGTATTTACCTTGGTGGTCACAGAGTGCTTGTAACTGTATATAATAAAATAATTTTCTGTTTAAGTAGCACATAGAATCGGCAGATGGAGGCTTGATTCTAATGTGACAGCCATCAATGCTACCAGCAACTGAACTAAAGACAGGACTGCCTGCCGGGTTTGCAAAGCCTGTGCTGATTTCCTCTAGCTCCTCTAAAGATGGGAAGTGAATTACTTTGCATTTGATTTTGAGGAGCATTTTTGAGACTTTGTGGACAATCATGTGAACTGTTGAACGGGGCAAATTAAATGCTCTGCAAATGACCCGGTAAGAAGTTGCACTGGTTCAGCAGGGAATATGGAGCTCGAGTGCCAGACTGAAAGAGTAAATATACTAAAATGGTCAATAATGATTTTTATGTCAACGTAATAGGATGCATTAATCAAAGATAATATTAAAAAGTGTTAGATAAAATCAAAGATGTGATCATATCAGCATATTATTAAATATAATTAAGATGTTATATATTGAAAAAATCCAGCTGCAAATTAAACAAAAAAATGTGTTCTCCTTTATCATAAGTAACAATGGAAACTGAATTGATTAATGTTTGTTTCTTAGATGAGTAGGAAGTACCTCATCTTCAGTTATTTAGTTAATATCTGGGTTTCAGTCACGTGATTATGATGACGATTATGATGACGCGGGAAGGCGGGGCGATTTCAGATGGAGGGCAGGAAGTAAACATGGAGAATACGTCTATGGAGGAAACCGTTGCGGAGAGTCCGTATTGAGTCTAATTTACCTTGATCATTTAATGTCGCATTCCCACTGATCCCCTGAACGACAACCTAATGCTATATAAACACAGACACAAAAAACACGTTGGCTAGCTAACATACCGTCGCTGCAGAAACGGCATTAACAGACTCTGCTCCTCCCAAACCGCAGACGTAACGTTGCGTTAAAAGTCCACTTTTTACGGCGTTTTTCTGTGAGCTTTTTACATTTCTCACCTTTATGAATGACAATCTTTGGTACTCTATAAAAACCCTTTTCTCTTTTCTCGATTAGAACGATTGGAGCAGCCGTAAACTACACAAAACATTGATGGCAGATCCTCAGCTATTTCACTTCCTGCCCTCCATCTGAATTTTCGCGCTCTCGCGATGCAGCAGCGTGACTCCACGTTAAACCAACCTATTGCTGAATGTGTACTGTACAATACTACGCCAAATCAGAAAAAGTTGGGACATTTTGTAAAATGCAATAAAATCAAGAATCTGTGATTTGTTCATTCTATTTAACCTTTTATTAACTGACAAAAGTACAAAGAAACGTTTTCCAATGTTTTCACTGACCTCTATTATTTCTATATGCTAATGTTACGTGTCATATTGTTCAGAGCATGATGTGTGTGCACATGTGTGGTGCCCTCTCTCTCTCTCTCTTTTCTCTCCCTGTCGCTTCATGTCATTTGAGTCATCTGTTTTCATGGGCAGGGATGAAGCAACTCAACGTGTGGATATAAGCCTGCTCGTGTGTGTACGTTTTCATGAACTGTGATGTGAGTAGGGGTGGGGAGATCGAGGCTTCGTGAAACACTGAAACCATTGAAGCAAATGTGCCGTATTGTGTCGAGGCTTCGACACCCGTTTCCACGGTCTCCCCTAGTGGTCAGAACAGTGTAAATGCAACAAAAACCCGGTGCCAACATGCTGTGGAAAGCAGGACAAGCCTTGGGACGTGAGAGAACGGCGCGAGGCCGGTGGCGTGATTGTTAATGAATGACACCTGTGAGACGCACCGGTGTCGCATCTCTCACGGAGGAGCGGAAGCATAAAGGGGGAGCGACGACGCTGATGATCGAGAGAGGACAGGCCTGTGTTTTAGTTGTGTTTGGTTTTTGTTTTGTGTAGCCAGCAGTCATCCGCAAGAGGCTGCTGGCAGACTTTTGGTTTTTGTATGTGTGTTTTATTTTGAAATTAAATTTTTTGAATGTTCACCAGTTCCCGCCTCCTTCTTCCCTGAATCATAAACTTTGTTACACATGCATAAAATCACCTTTTAATAGAATTTTTTTATTGAAAGTAAAATCTTTCAAATGCAATTATCTAATTATCTAATAAGATTCTCAAGTGTCTATATTTTCTTTTATCAATCGTCAGGGTTTGTTTGGTTTGTTCTATGAATGGCTCCGCTAAACAGGCCAACTAAGAGACTATTACCATTACCATCTCTAAAATGAGTCACATATTTATAATAAATGGCTTGAATTGTAGATTTAAGTATTCTTTACCATTTAAACAGAGATAATAGACATTAAAAATACTATTTTGTATTTTACACAATTTTAATTGATGTGTGCATTCAATTATATTATGTCCTCAGTGCACACTCACAGTAATCAACTTCTGCAGGAAATATAAACCATGAAATGACAAAAACCTCAAAATATTTTTAAATTATGTTATAGATTAGGCTAAATTGCCTCTAATCATACATATAATTCATGTGAAAATATAGGTCTTTTTCTTAAAATTTTCTTCAATTACTGCGTACCTGAAGTCATCTTCCACCCTGTTAGTATGTACTTTTTTGCCTTCCAAATCCGACTGCAATTTCATTGAGACCATTTTCAAGAAGTGACTTCATTTCTTTTACCTGCTGGAATTCAACTGTACAAACTGAGGTAAGCTTCAACTCTCACTCCTAACTCTTTTTTAGTTTTTGAAATGTTATCCTGCTTGTCCCACCCTTAAAGTTCCACCTAGTTAGGCTATGTTATGGAGAATGTTTGTCTTATCAAAAAAATTAAAAAACAAACCTTACATAGTTCTGTTCATCTGTAAAAGTTCTGTTCATCTGTAGACGGTTAACTAGCTAAATGTTGATCACTCAAAGAGCTATGGCTAACTTAGCTCAGAATTTTCCACCCTGTTAGATCTATAAACCTAACAGGGTGGAATGTGAAACTAACAGGGTGGAAATTCTAATAGAATAATTAATATTTAATGTACATAGCAAGCCTACATATATACTGTATATATGTGTGTGTGTGTGTGTCAGGAACCAGTCAGACACAACACCCTTCACCACACAACGATCACTCTCCCCAGAATACTAATCACCTGCACCTGTTCACAATCAGTAAGCCTCATCAACCCCTGCATAAAAACACTCACCACAGCCTCAGTCATTGTCAAGCCTCCAACAGGAACAGACCATTTCCCCTGTCGCACGAAGTCTCTTATGCTGCCAACACCCGTCAAGTTACGTATACTCACCTATTGATTACTAACCTCTGTGTCCTTGTTCCGATGTTCCCAGAATCCTCGCCTGAATCCGTGTATCCTGAGACCTTGTATTTCTCCTGAGTTCAACTTGCTCGTGGCTGCATCTATAAGAGAAAAGACAAGTATCACCGAACTGTGTTTGTTTGACATTGGATAAACTGAAGAGGATCTATTCACCTGGAATCCGTCCCGCACCGTATTCTTCACCGAATTCACCCCTTGAACTTTGAAAGACTCACCGTTGCACTTTAGTCACATTAATAAAGCTTTGTGTTGATTCACCTACCTCTGTCTCTGTCCCTATATCCTGACAAAAGGCTTGACCGTACACCGCAATGAATCCTGCACAAACCGAAGATGGCGCTTCCGCAAATCCCGCTTCCTCTCTGGATTATGTCACCAACTCCGCCTCCCGACCAGTGCCCTTCTCAGGCCGGGCGGAGGATTGCAACGGGTTCTTGCTGCAATGCTCGCTCGCCCTTGAACAACAGCCTCAATTATATCCAACAGAAAGATCAAAATCTCCTTCATTCTCCAGCAGTTATCCGGATCAGCATTACGGTGGGCTGAGACGTTATGGTTCCAAGGGACTTCGGTCACATCCTCATTGCAGGGCTTCATAACTCATTTCAAAGAAGTGTTTGGGCGTCCGGCAGGAGATTCATCTGTCAGCGAGCAGCTGTTACGGTTGCGTCAGGGTAAAAAATCCGTTTCCGATTACTCTCTGGAATTCCGAACTCTAGCATCAGCAAGTGGGTGGGACGAAAAGGCTCTCCTTGCTGTTTTTCGAAGGGGATTGAACCCCACGCTTCGTCTCCATCTTGCCATTTACGATGATACTGTAGGACTTGAAAAATTTATGCAGCAGACTCTCCGAGTGCATCAACGATCCCAGAACTGTTATCTAGACATTCAGCAACCAGCCCCCGTACCTCATCAGGTTCCACCTGAATTCAACTCAGAACCGATGTCGGAAAGGATGCAAGTAGAAACCCATCGACTGTCTCAAGTTGAGCGCAATCGCCGCCGAGAATTAAGATTATGCTTATATTGTGGGATCGAGGGCCATTTCCTCAGTAAATGCCCAACACGCCCTCCTTGTCTACTTGTAAGTTCAGTCCTTAACCACCCTTTAGTATCAACCCCATTAACAATATCAGTAACCCTGAAATCTCTGAATTTCCACATTTCAGTCGCAGCCATCGTTGACTCCGGGTCCGCAGGCGATTTCATATCAGGAAGTCTCTGCAAGAAACTCAAGCTTCAGAGATCCAAAACCTCCAAACCATACTCCATCCACGCAGTAACTGGTGAAGTTATCAACAAGGGGTACGTAACATCTCAGATAACACCCATTACATTATGTGTTGAGAACACTCACCAAGAATCGTTTGAACCGTTCATTCTTGAGAATAGCCAAACTGACATAATCCTTGGTCGTCCATGGCTCATCCGCCATCAACCTATCATTAATTGGAAATCTGGCAAGATTCTGAACTGGGGTTGCAACTGCCCTTCGACTGACGTTGCACTCCCAGGCCCGTCATCCACCGAGCCCCCAGAACCGGTTTCAATGAGTTCAACTTCCATCGAAAGCCCAACAGAAAACCTGTCAGTGACTATTCCTCAAGTTTATTCTTCATTTGCAGATGTGTTCAATCCTGTTGCAGCTTCCAGGTTACCACCACACCGACGATGGGACTGTGCCATTGACTTGATTCCAGGGGAACCCATTCCAAAGGGTCGGGTGTACTCCTTGTCCATCCCTGAACAAACGGCTATGCAAAAATACATAGAGGAGGCTCTACACCAGGGGTATATCAGACCATCCACCTCGCCTGTTGCCGCCAGCTTCTTTTTCGTCTCCAAGAAAGATGGAGGATTAAGGCCATGCATAGATTACAGAGCGCTCAATAAGATCACAGTAAAATTCAGTTACCCACTCCCTCTTGTCCCATCCGCCCTCGAACAACTTCGAGAAGCCAGAATGTTTACCAAACTTGACCTCAGAAGTGCATACAACCTAATTAGGATACGAGATGGGGATGAGTGGAAGACAGCATTCATTACCCCCGCAGGGCACTACGAATACCTTGTGATGCCGTATGGTCTGGTAAACGCTCCTTCCGTCTTTCAGAGTTTCATGGACAAAGTGCTCCGAGACTTCCTGAATCGCTTTGTGTTAGTCTACATCGACGACATTCTAATCTACTCGAAAAACCCAGTAGAACACCAACGTCACGTCTCCCTAGTACTCCAACGGCTCCGGGAATTCTCTCTGTTCTTGAAGGCAGAAAAATGCATGTTCCATCAGACCACTGTCGAATTCCTGGGTTACCGCCTCAGCGAACGAGGAGTTGAGATGGATGACCACAAGACCAAAGCCATCACCTCCTGGCCCACACCGCAGTCGGTAAAAGAGCTGCAAAGATTCCTGGGCTTCTCAAATTTCTACCGACGGTTCATTAATAATTATAGTATGTTAACAGCTCCACTAACTTCTCTCCTGAAGGGAAAACCAAAGACTCTTCCTTGGAACTCTGATGCCGAACACGCCTTTCAGTTTCTCAAGACCGCATTCACCAGTGCGCCCCTGCTCTGTCACCCAGATCCTGAAAAGGTCTTCCTCGTCGAGGTAGATGCTTCTACTACTGGGGTAGGAGCAATCCTGTCACAATTCTCAGAACACTCTTCCAAACCCATGCCCTGTGCATTCTTTTCATGTAAGTTATCCACCACTGAGAGCAACTATGACATCGGCAACCGAGAACTCCTGGCCGTAAAACTCGCCCTAGAAGAGTGGAGGCACTGGTTAGAGGGGGCCAAGCACCCATTCATCGTCCTCACTGACCACAAAAACCTCCAATATTTGAAGGAAGCCAAAAGACTCAACCCGCGTCAAGCTAGATGGGCCCTGTTCTTTACTCATTTTCACTTTCACATATTCTTATCGTCCAGGCTCAAAGAACATTCGAGCAGATGCCTTGCCACGTCTCCATGCCCCCGAAGCATCCCAGGAAGAGCCCGAAACCATCCTGCCAGCAAAATTGTTTGTTAACCCCATCCAGTGGGACCTCGACGAACAACTCCTCGAAATATCACAGCGCTTCCCTGATCCTCCAGAGTGTCCCACAGAAAAGATCTATGTACCCAAAGACTTCTGCATTTCTCTCATCTCCTCCGCCCATTCGTCGGTTGGGACAGGTCACCCAGGCATCAGTAAGACTTGCTCGATTCTCCAACACAAATACTGGTGGCCAAACATGCAACACGACATTACGACATTTATCCAGGGATGCACGCTCTGCGCCATGACCAAGGTTCCACGTCATCTGCCTACTGGGAAATTACTACCACTAACTTGACACTGCAGAATTACTAATGGAGCATGTCTTTCGTAATTTCGGCATTCCAGAGGATATCGTGTCTGACAGAGGGCCCCAGTTCATCTCCAGAGTGTGGCGAGCATTCTTTGCTCTACTGAACGTAACAGTAAGCTTAACATCAGGCTACCACCCACAGTCAAATGGCCAAACCGAACGAAAGATCCAGGATGTCAGCCGTTTTCTTCGTACATTCTGTCATTCAAACCAGAACATCTGGAAACGATACCTAATTTGGGCAGAGTATGTCCAAAACTCCCTCCGGCAGGCGGCCACTAACCTAACTCCATTTCAGTGTGTTCTGGGTTACCAGCCACCACTATTCCCCTGGTCTGGTGAGCCATCAGAGGTACCCGCGGTCAACACATGGTTCCAAGACAGTGAAAGAGTATGGAATCAGGCACACCATCATCTTCAGCAAGCTATAAATCGCCAGCAGCACTTTGCAGATACCCGTCGCCGCCAGGCTCCCAATTACCAACCTAGGCAACTGGTATGGCTTTCCACCCGAGACATCCGTCTTAAGCAACCCTGTCGTAAGCTGAGCCCAAAGTACATTGGTCCATTCTCTGTCGAAAGAAAAGTCAACCCAGTCACTTACCAACTTCGCCTGCCTGCTCAGTACCGCATCCACCCCACATTTCACGTCTCCCTCCTAAAACCCCATCATTTACCTGTACCTGATCCCTCTGCAAATCATATCCCTGAAGACAACCCCCCGATACCGTCCATTGAAACCGAGCCCATCTACACAGTAAAGGAGATATTGGACTCCCGACGTCGGGGTGGTCGACTCGAATACCTGGTGGATTGGGAGGGTTACGGACAGGAAGAGAGATGCTGGGTACCTCGTAATGATATCCTCGATCCCAATCTTCTCACCGAGTTTCACGCTCAACATCCTGACAAACCTGCACCACGGCCCAGAGGTAGACCACCACGACGTCGGGGTCCAAGGTCCGCTGGCGCGGACTCTGGAGGAGGGGGTAATGTCAGGAACCAGTCAGACACAACACCCTTCACCACACAACGATCACTCTCCCCAGAATACTAATCACCTGCACCTGTTCACAATCAGTAAGCCTCATCAACCCCTGCATAAAAACACTCACCACAGCCTCAGTCATCGTCAAGCCTCCAACAGGAACAGACCATTTCCCCTGTCGCACGAAGTCTCTTATGCTGCCAACACCCGTCAAGTTACGTATACTCACCTATTGATTACTAACCTCTGTGTCCTTGTTCCGATGTTCCCAGAATCCTCGCCTGAATCCGTGTTTCCTGAGACCCTGTATTCCTCCTGAGTTCAATTTGCTCGTGGCTGCATCTATAAGAGAAAAGACAAGTATCACCGAACTGTGTTTGTTTGACATTGGATAAACTGAAGAGGATCTATTCAACTGGAATCCGTCCCGCACCGTAATCTTCACCGAATTCACCCCTTGAACTTTGAAAGACTAATCGTTGCAATTTAGACACATTAATAAAGCTTTGTGTTGATTCACCTACCTCTGTCTCTGTCCCTATATCCTGACAGTGTGTGTGTGTGTGTGTGTGTGTGTATGTGTGTGTGTGTGTGTGTGTGTAAATATATATATATATATATATATAAATAATTTCCTACACTCAGCATCAAAAATGGTCATATAAAGGTTATTTATATGTAGTATGCCATATGCTGAGATGGTTCTTTCCATTAGAGTTTTAAGTTCTTTTTCCCAGCCTTTTTGCTTTTCAAATCTGTAACTGTCAAAACCACATAACTGATTTTCTGGAGTTCATGACAGACTGTCAACGTACTCTCAATAGGTAAATGATTTATTTCTTAAAATTTGTTTACCTAGAGGTGGCAATATTGATAAAGTGCTATGCCAAAGAAAACTTTACTGGATTCATACTTTGGACGCCTTACATCCTAAAGGTTTAAATGTGGACTTTGACATGAGTGTCATGCTGTAGTCACAGCTGTACTGTTTTTTATAAGTCTTGAATACTGCAGTTTATGAAGGTTTTACTGATGTTTTTGCAGTCTCCATGTACTTATACAGCAAGCATGTATGAATGTGTATATATGTATGCGTCTGAATTTTTGTATACATTTTGTATATGTGTATTTATGTTTGTTTCTTGTGGTGATTTTCACTATGTGGAGTTAATGCGTTAATCACCTAAAAAAACTACAACTCCCACCATTGGACTACAACTGGTCCTACCTGGCTTCTGCAGGTGTTGGTAATCACTGTTGATTGTCCTGATGTGTTTGAACACAGTTAAATGGAATGTGACATTTATTGTCTTTATGCCCTGAGGATGGTTGCTTTAAGGATTCAAGTGTGCGGACAGTTTATTTATTTTTTGAGTTTTCTTAAAATTTGTTAAAATTTTAACTTTCAAATTGTAATAATAATATAAAATGTCCCACTTTATATTAAGTGGCTTTAAGTAGGCTACTATGTACTTACATCGAAAAATAAGTACAAAGTACTTATTGTGTTTAGGTTGTGTTGTAAAACTGCTATTGAGATGTGATACGGGAAAGGTTAGGGTCAGGTGTGTGTGGTATGGGTCGGTTTAAGGGTAGGTTAAGGTGTAAGGGAAGGGTCAACCGTGTAATTACAAATGTAATTACATAAATTAATTACAGCTGTAATTACATGCTGGTATTTTTAAAATATAAGTACAATGTAAAAACATGTGTACACAATAAGTCCATTGTATAAAATTATTAATTTCAATGTAAGTACATAGTACTTAAAGCCACTTAATATAAAGTGGGACCATATAAAGATACTGATTATTGAAAATAAACTGTTATTAAAAGGGTTATTAAACATCACTAGGTCCTACATAAAACTTTCAAAGCACAGTTCTACTTGGAACCTTATAAAAAGGGTTCTATTCATCACCAAAAAGGATTCTGCTATTGTTACAATGTTGAAATTGATCGCAGTTATACTGTAATGTGAATGTCTATAATATAAAAAAAAAAATCTATTTCATTATTTTCATAGAAACATCAGTACCAGTATTAGTATCAGTGAGAAATTATTACAATATAACAATATTTGTAAGGAAATGGCAGCACCACTTACTCCAGCTGAGATGCAGTGTCGCTATAGGGAAAAGAGAGATGCAGATCCTGAAAGGAGAGAAATGTATTTGTAGAAAGAGAGAGAGAAATGGCAGCGAGACAGAGAGATAGGGAAAAAGAAACGAGTGGCAGACCTCAGCGAGCGTGAAAAGCGCGCCCAACGGAAAAAATGGAGGGAAAGGAAAAGAGAGACGAAAGCCAGAAAAAAGGCCAGGCCAGCGATACCCTCTTCCCCAGCAACCCCTACTTTACCTCCTTAATTAGAACCAGTACTCAAGGTCAGGAAATCTATATTGGATGGAGATATTGGTAAAAGTTTAAAGTAAGTTCCATTGTTTCATGCAGAAAAGAATTGCATATTAATTGTGTTGTATTTTTGGGTTTTGGCAAAGACAGCAAGGTCAACGCCAGAAAAGTAGAAATAAAAAAAGATTCTAAAGAGACATTGAAAAGCTTAAAGTGGCCCTTGTTAAAGAAAAAGCAAAAAAGAGAAATACAAGAAGAGGTGGCAACGGAGTCAAGCAAAGACAAACAGTGATGGCCAATCCCCTCGTGCACAACTTGCCAAAATGTTGACGGATTTTGTTGATCCTAGCACACGCACAAAACTTCTGTTACAAGCCTCTATCATTGAAGAACTGAAGAACAAATACAAGAACACAAGAAGAGAAAGAGAGAAGCAGATTATTGCAAAAGCCACCACAGCAAAAAATATAGGTTACAGAGGCTTGCTCAGAAGACCCTTGGATATTCTCAGAAGAGATCGAGACTGCAGGGTGACATCTTGTTTCAGTGGACAGCAAGGTACAGAGCAACTGCAAGAGAGAAGTTGGTATCATTCTTCTTGAGGGAGGACGTCAGCCGAATGACAATGGGTAAAAAAGCAACAGTCACCCAAAAGAAAAAAAAAGATGCAGAAGAGGCTGCTGACTGACACACTAAAAAACCTACACAGGAAGTTCCAATCTGAAAATAGGGAGCAGGTGTCATATTCGCTTTTCTGTACCCTTAGGCCATTTTGGGTTGTAACACCCACTGAAAGTGAGAGGAAAACCTGTCTATGTAAAACCCATGAAAATATCGGGTTCATGGCCAGCACCCTTTTCAAATGTGGGCTTTTATCCTCCAAAAACCTTGAAGAGATGGCTGATGCGACAGTGTGCAACCCTGACTCAAAAGCAGTGCATACGGCGAATGTTGGTGTTGCAGCACTACTGCTGTGACCATGGTGAGACCTGCCTCCAACAATGCCATTTTACTCAATCAGTGGTCAACCGAGACATCCACATCTGATAAGGAGAAGAAGGCGATAATAACTGTCAAAAAAGAACTGACCAAGACTGAGGATGTTATTGTTGTTCAATTGACCCTTCGCAAAGACCCGCCTCCCTTAGTTACTGTCGCTATGTCCGACAAGCTACGCCGCTCTCACGCACACACCATGTTCTCACGCAGTGAAAAATACATCGCGGATCAGAGAGGAGACTGACAATACGCTGACAGACAGGACAGACCAGGTTACTTTTCGGTTACTTTTGATATTAAACATATTAAACAAAGTCTCACCTTTCAAATTTGGTCATTTTGAAAAAGAAATTTTAACAATAAATACCGTTTTGTGGCTCTTTAATGTGTCGTGACAGATCGCTGTAGAGCCTCATTTAAAGCTGCTCGTGAACCGATCATCTCTTCCTTCTAGTTCATTTATAGCATCAAAAAAACATGAATGAACATAAGAAGGAATGTTGTTTAAACCGCGGAAAGGCATCAGTATATTCAGTTTTTCAAGTTCAAATCCTCACATGTTAATCTACTAACTCTCCTGACTGCTTTGTCGGACAAAATGGCGGATGGCGAAGTATGATTGGTCAGATCACCTGTCAATCAAGCTCCTGCGAAGGGTCAATTCCAGGAAAAAATTATAAAATTCAAGCAACATCTATTCAACATTCTTTGGCAGTATAAGGCCTACAGGCAAGTTAGAGAAGATCTCAAGGACCATGAATGTTTAATTCATGTTGACTTCAGTGAAAACTATTTGTGCAAATACTAGCCCTGCACACTGGCGTATTATATATAGCAGCACAGAATCCTATAGCATTCTGCTCCATTTCCCCTTCACGGAGACATGATCCACCGGCAATCTGGGCACACCTGGATCCAGTCCTGGATATGATTCAGTCAAGGTTTCCCCAGGTGACTCGGCTCCACTTCTTCAGTGATGGGCCAGCAACTCAGTACAGACAGAAGATAAACTTCCTTCTTCTTTCTACTGAGCCCTTCAAAAGAAGCTTTGACGTAAATTGGAATTTTTTTGAGGCCAATCATGGAAAAGGGGCACCAGATGGTGTTGGGGGGACCCTGAAGCGGTCAGCTGACAGGCTAGGAGAGGACATCCCTGATGCAGAGGTGCTCTTTAACAAGCTTAAACTCCAGGAATCAGTTGTGGAGCTGTTTTTGTCAATGAGAACAGTGTGGAGGAAAAGGTGAAGGAAATGCTGTTGGTAAGTGTAATTTTATCATGGTATTTTTGTCTTTATTATCAACTGAGAAGAACAGTATGAAAAGTATTCTACTCAGTTCAATGTATAAAATACCAAACTAAAAAAAACAGTAGGACAAAAACCAAAAACAATAGGAAATCTGAGGAAACAATGAAAATGTATTTAATACATACTTAAGAAAACAGAATATGGACAAATGTATACTCACCTCAGAAAACCAAATAAAAATAATTCCACATTTACCTGAGAAAAAAAGAATTAAGAATAATACTCGCTTGAGAAAATAAATGAACAACAAATGAAGCATTGCAATACTCACCTGAAAATATCTCCCAGGTTTTGTTATTTATATTTTATTATTGTGCAGATATTTCCTTCATCATATTTAAGAGATTGTATTGGGATTTGCCTTGGACAGTGAACACAAATGGTAAAATGGTAACTCATGTCTTTGTCATTTGTCTATTTTTATTTTTTATTTTTTAGGTGCCCCCCTTAACTGCCGTGAAGGAAACCATCAGGTGATCAGTACCTTGCCAGGGAAAATCCAGTACAGAGACATAACCTGTCTCTGCCAAAGAGAGCAGGGAGTCATGGAGTGTCCATGCTTCAGTCTCAATCTCTTTACATTAGAATAATAATAATGTTTCATATAATCTAGATTAGATATGGAATAAATAGCATACAAAATTATTGTCTCATATATTAAAATCAAGTTTTTATGTGATAAGATATTTACTTCACCACGTGACAGCAGCAAGCTGGCTCCTGATTGGTTAACGCGGTGCGAATTGACGCAGAAGTTCAGATTTTTCAACTCGGGCGGCAGACGTGAATTCGCGTCAAACGCGTGAATGCACAAAAAGCACTAAATAAATCATGTAACGCGCCAGACGCTCAATTCGCGCTATTCGCGCAAATTAGCCTCATTCGCGTCTACCGCGCCGATTTCTACGCCTCATTCGCGCCGCAGGATTTTTTTACGCACGTAACGCGTCTTTGCATTGACTTAACATTGAAATCACTCGCACTAGACGCTCTATTCCCGTCCGGTGTGAACCCCCCATCAAGGAGGCAACCCCATGCTGATGTGGGATTGATTTAAAAAGCAAAGGTTCCAACAACTTTGTGGCGACCAGAGGTCATTACTATTGACCATGTTGGCAGTTGGTGTATGGTAAAATATGATGACCACTACCCTGGCATTATCATAAATGAAGAGGATCACAACATAGAGGTCAACTGCATGCATCACAATGGGATCAATAAATTCTTCTGGCCGGGCCCAAGAAAAGACATCAGCTGGTATGCTGACAGTCAGATAGTGTGCCTGATGAAAGAACCGCAGGCCCTCAATAAAAGTTCTTTACAGGTAGACCAAGAAACATGGAGGTACCTTAAAGAACAAATGTAGCAAAACCACAAAAAATGGCATCTCTGTTTCTTCTTGAAATGGTTTTTATGTTTGTTTGTTAATCTAGTTGATGTAGCCAAAACACCACAAAGGGCATCACTGTCCATTACTGTTCCTTCTTGTGATGAATTTTGTATTTGTTTGTTAATCTAGTTAATTCAAATTAATTTTAGCATCTTTATTTTTATCAAATATAAATAAATAAAAATGTAATTTATTATGTCTGTCTTCTCTAATTTGTAAATATTTCTCTAGCCATCTGAAGAGAGAATTGTTTTGCCCCCATGATTGATTGTGATAAGGAACCACATAGCTATTTTTTGTGTCCCTCCCCCAAAGGAGATTTTGATTTTGATTTTATTGTTTTGAAACAATATTATATAGGTGCAGTTTCCTTTGCCTCTGGTCCTGCTTAGCTCAAAGCCCTCTTCACCGCTGGTCCTGCCCAGCCCAAGACCCTCTTTGCTGCTAGATCCCCCCTTTCCTGTCAATTTCCCCATTAAAATTTTGGGGGGGGGCGCCCACCCGAAGGATCCTCACCGCCATGGCCACCCGAAGGGTCCTCACCGCCATGGCCACCCGAAGGGTCAGCTCCGCCCTGGACGCCTGAGGTTCCGACAGCTCCGCCCTGGACGCCCGATGGTCCGACAGCTCCGCCCTGGACGCCCGATGGTCCGACAGCTCCGCCCTGGACGCCCGAGGGTCCGACAGCTCCGCCCTGGACGCCCGAGCGTCCGACAGCTCCGCCCTGGACGCGCCTACAGCCTGCTCCGCCGTGGCCACGCCCACAGCCTGCTCCGCCCTGGCCACGCCCACAGCCTGTTCCACCCCGGTTCCCCGAGCTACCAGCCCTGGAGGGTTCCCGCTCCTGTCCAACCGCGCCCTCGTCAGCCTCCAGGGCACCCACCCCTTTGGATGTTATACGGCGCGAGGACGCGCCTTCGGGGAGGGGGGAGGTACTGTCATGTTTCTATGTGTTGAGGTCTGTTTTGTGATCTTGGTTTCCCCTGTCTTTGTGATTTTGGTTTAGTCCTGTTATTAGTTCAGTTTTGAGATCTTGTTTCCCCCCGTCTTTGTGATTTTGGTTCAGTCTTGTTAGTTTTCCCGCTCCTCGTTTGTGTTCAGTTTCTTCACCTGAGGTTCTGTTAATTATCCCATTAGTCCCAGTTCTTTTAAGCCTTGTGTTTTCCCTCAGTGTTTGTTGGTCGTCGTCCTTGTATAGTTGTGTCTATGAATTCCTGGAGTTTATTTTGTTTATGTATGTTCCTGAAGTGTATTTTGTAAATAAATCAACTACTTTGAAGTTCCTGCATCCTTGTCATCAGCTACCTGCACACAACCTGACATATATATGTTTTTGAGGAAATGTGTATTATTATTTACAATCCTATTTGCAAAAGTGGGAACAAAAAGTACAATTTTTTTATAATCAAGACATATTCTATTCATCAAAGCTTGTTTCAAGAAGAAGAAAAAAATCTAAGATGGCATAAGAGACATATACTATCCAAGAAAAGCTCATTATTGTTTAACATTTATATTATTAATATGTTGTGATAACTATGTACATGTCCCTAACAGGGTGGAATATTTTCATGGACATTGTCTGAACAATCTACCCATAATTATTATTTTCAGAGTCCCTGAGCTTGACCAAATGTATTCCTTATACTTGAACATGTCACTATTTTGGTAGAATACTAAAAACATGAAAATCATGTCCTTTTTTCCCAACACTTACAACATACCAGGAATGACCCATTTAATTATTTTATTAATGTTTCATTTTAAAACGTCTACAAATGTATACAACTGATCAGAGATCAGGTAAAATCCACAGACAGTTGTTCATTGGTTCTCAGTGATTCATGGGTTGACAGACTTCATCGTCCCCAGTGGTGAAACATTGACATTTCGAAGTGTTTCGCAACATTTGTGACCAAATGAAGCCTTGTTTACTGAAATGCCATTATTCATTACACATTACATTAATTTGATACATGCTCCGAACCATTGATTCGGAACAAAAGATGCCTAAAGGTTTCGAAGCTTTATGAAGCAGTGTTTTGAAATTGCCATCACTAGGTAAATGTATTAGTTATAATTCCACTTTTAAACGGATCGACTGTGGAAGAAGTGGGAGGTCCCTTTTGTTTAACTGTATATTTTTCTCCTGTTTATTGGTCAGCAGGCAGGTAAAAATTTTATCTTTATTTTATTATTTGGCTCTAAAGACGACCAAAAGTGAGTTAGAAAACCCTCTTCTGTTTGTTGGTTTGGCAGACTAAACCCACTGAATCTGAGCTACTTATTTTTCCTTTCACAAATACGAGAAAAATTACCCCTATGTAAAAATAAATACCAATCATTTGCTATTTTGTTGTGTTGTGTTTGTGGGAGAAGTAACACTTATTAACAGGTGTCGCTCATATGTTACGTTCGGTTGCTTTTAGTGTGTGGTACGTAACACTGTACTGTAATTTTTTTTTAAGAATGCAAAGAAAGAATATGATATGCATGAGGTCGAGGAACTGCAAAGCACTAAGCCTAAACAATGGTTTAAATCTGTGAAGGCATTAATAGTGTAAGACTGGAAAAACTAGAAGGACTGGAAGAGAAGGCAAATTAACATTTGAATTTCTCTCTTGTGCACCATTCGAGACGCAAGTCTCACCTAAGCAATCCTAATATACATCTCTTTCCCTTGAACCCCCACTCCTTCTCCCTCATGCTGAGATCATCTGAAACTCACCCAATAATCTATATAGTTTAATGTGAATAATTATCATACAGTATTACTGGTACAAAGGTCTTTATTCTCAAAGAAGTGAACCAAAAGGTAATAAGGTATTTAAGAGTTTAGAAATAATCCACGTGTCTTCCAAGCAAATGGCCTCACGTTCTCAGAAGGAGCTAAATTCCCATTGTTAGCAAATGGTTCCAAAACATTTTTAGCAAAATGTAAATCAACTTCTGCCTCCAGTAAGTCTGGAGCGGTGAATACGGTGAAATCACACTGTGAACTCCTATTTACATTTGAAATTAGGTTTCTGGTTTGGTCGGTCTATATAATGAAATGCAACGAGGGCTAGGGGCGTTTTCTGTAACCCAGATTAGCCTGTGATGCGAAGTGTAAGGAAAACACTTTGAATCATGTATTGTATATTGTCAAGGTATTGCATCTTCTCTCTTTATTCCAGAGCATCTGATGTTTGTATCTATTATCTTTGAACTGATTACGCAACTGGCGTGATACATTTACCTGACATAATAAATTGTAAACATTTTATTTTATTCTAATTGACTTTGACTTTATTTTCACTAAAGAATTAAAAAGCTTAATCAAGCCTTCACACACACTTAATGATGTAAAGATATCAGTCAGATGAAATAACGAGTTAATACATATGTGTGATGTTGTGTCTCAGGATCATAACATCATGCAATATGAGTGTGACAATTTGCACGATGTTGCGATGTCTCTGCGCGTTACCGTCTTTCCGCGTGGCAAAGTAATTTGATTAAATGAAATACATTTTCTCATATGTATCAACTAGTTATTTCATCTGACTCCATAAATAAAAAGGTTTTAATGATATCTCTACATCATTAAGTGTGTGCGAATATTTGACAATTCTTTTTAACTCTTTACTGAAAATAAGTCGATTAGAATAAAATAAAATGTTTACACTTTATTATGTCAGGTAAAAGTATCACGCCAGTTGCATAATAAGTTCAAAGATAATAGATACAAACATGAAATGCTCTGGGATAAAGAGAGAAGATGCAATACCTTGACATTAAAAAAAACTACATGATGCAAAGTGTTTTGCGTACACTTCACATCACAGGCTAGTCTGGGTTACAGAAAACGCCCATGCTCTCGTTGTATTTCCTTATATAGACAGACCAAGGCAGAAAACTCTTTTCAAATGTTAACATGAGTTCACAATGGGAATTCACATTAATCACCATCTCAGACTTACTGGGGGCAGAAGTTGATTTACATGGAACCATTGCTAACAATGGGAATTAAATAGAGTTTACACTTGAGAGCAGGAGACCATTTGCCTGGAAGACACACCCTCCTATATGTGTGAATTTATCTCTAGACTCTTAAATACCTTATTACCTTTTGGTTCACTTCTTTGAGAATAGAGACCTTTGTACCAGTCGCACTGAGGCATTTCAAATGATATAAAACATGTGTAATACTGTATGATAATTATTCACATTAAACTATATAGATTATTGGGTGAATTTCAGATGATATCAGCATGAGGGAGAAGGAGTGTCCAAGGGAAAGAGATGTATATTAGGATTGCTTAGGTGAGACTTGCGTCTCAAATGGTGCACAAGAGAGAAATTCAAATGTTAATTTGCCTTCTCTTCCAGTTCTTCCAGTTTTTCCAGTCTCACAGCAGAACAAAACATTTCCAAAACAATGGAAGGAGGATATGGTCGAGGCTGTTCCTAAAAAACAACGTCCAGTTTTCCAGCAGACTATCGGCAGATTTCATTACTTAGCTTTGTTGGAAAAGTGTATGAAGGAATCCTCAGAGATGCCATTCTGGAGGATACAGTTGCTAAAATTCAACCAGCACAACATGGCTTCATGGCGGACAGATCAACGCTTTGGCTCAGCGTAAGGAGCTATCTGAGTAACACAGAGTGTCTTACTCCTATCCTATTTCAGCTGGTGTTCCTCAGACGGGACTTCTATCCCCTCCGCTGTTTGTCATCTCCATAAACAGCTTGGATTCTCGTCTGCCTCCTTCAGTAATTCCGGTGAAATAAGCCGATGATTTAACAATCACTGAACTTTTAATGGGATCTTTACCAGGGTTAACTCAGAAGGCATTGGATTCAGTGGCAGAATTGGGACAGGAATTTTCATTGGCAATGAATGGAGGTAAGATAGTGGAGATGTTCATTAGCGCCATTACATTCTCCTGTAATATCAGAACATGTAATTGCAGAGTCTCCAACTTTAAACGGCTCTGAGTTCAAATTTCTTCTGATCTGTCGAGGGACGCCCACATTAAGTACATGATTTCCAAGTACATGACTGCACTCTGCTCTCTAAGTGTTGATGAACATCTCTTGCAATTCAAATCTGTCTGCTCCCAAATTTGTGATGTTATTGCCCCGCTCACAGTTAAACATACTAGTCATACTTCCCCGCTATGGGTAAATGATGACATTCGCACCCTGAGACGACTGTCTAAGCAGGCGGAGAGGAGATGGAGAAAATCTAAAATTCAAGTGCATTACGACTTGTTCAGAGAATCTTTGGTTGCATTTCAAAAGGGGTCAAAGGACGCATTCATTTTATTCAGAGATAGAAATAAAAATAAAAAATGGAAATATTTTGCGCGTATTGGCAACAAACAAAGCAGCTCTTCTCGGAAAACCTTCCCATCAAAAAATCTGACGAACACTGACCGCTGTTCAATGTCGGTTCGGTAGCAAGACGAGTCTATTGCAAGTGACATGACTTCAGCTTTCTTTATGTCGGATAAAAGATTGGACAGACACTCACCCGCCAATGCCTCTACTCTTCTTGTTGCCGTGCAATTTGATAATGGCACCTTCTGTAATAGCTCCACAACCATTTTCTTTGTTTTCTCATCGTGGTTTAAAACTTCATCCACCATGTCAATCGCACAGGTTTTAATTAATTCTGCATCCGTGAACGGCTTTTTGGCCTTTGCCAGGTTCCAAGGCACACGTAAGGATGCTGCGGTGGCATTCTTCTGAATGGATGTGGTTTTATGAATAACAGCAACTGATTGCTTGTAAGCTGCTACCAATTGTGTTACCTTCTGTTTGCGACTCTCAGAATGTTCAGGAAAATTGCTGTTAAAATTGCTGTGCAATGAGTTAAAATGGCGTTTGATATTATCAGACTTACAGACAGCCACGGTCTGCGTGCATAACAAACACGTTGGCTTTGCGTTGTGGTGGTCAGGCAAAATAAAACAAAATTGTTCAGTCCATTGAGATTTGAATCGTCTATTTTCTGTGTCCACTTTTCTTTTCTTAACACTTGCCATATTTTCGTTGTGTGCAAATGATTTCAGATACTGTGTTTGAATTTTTGCTTACGCTGATGTTAACATGACAACCTTGAAATTAGCGCGGGCCAAACATTTTCCTCTCACGGGCCGGATGTGGCCCGCGGGCCGCCTATTGAGGAACCCTGTCCTAGGGAGTGGAGTGATTTTCATCCTATGACTCGATCTGCTTTAGCAGATATTATTGCACACTTAAAACCTTCCTCTTCAAAAGACGACATCATGCCACCTAGGCTCTTTAACAGTGGATACCGTGAAACTTAATATCTTGAACTTAATCAACAAATGCCTTAGCCAGGGCATCTGTCCAACAGATTTTAAACCTCCTTTGTTAAAACGGCCAAACCTCTCTATGGACGACCCAAATAATTTTAGGCCAATTTCAAATCTGCCATTTTTAGCAAAGGTGCTAGAAAGAGTTGTTTTTAAGCAACTTCAAGACCACCTGTGGTCGAACTCCATAACTGAGGTGTTTCAATCTGGTTTTAAGTCAAGGCATAGCACTGAGACAGCACTGGTGAAGGTGCTTAATGATATTCTGTTGACTTTGGACAAAGGGGAAAACTCTGTATTGATGATTCTTGATCTCTGCGCTGCGTTTGATATGGTGGACCACATTATGGTTTAATTCGTATCTTGCGGATAGATCTGTTTCTGTGTGTGTAAAAGATTGCATGTCCCGGAAGCCCCTGTTATTGTGTGGGGTTCCCCAGGGTTCGATTAATCTCACTGTAATCTTGGAATTAATCTAGATTAAAATGGCTCATTTGAATTCTGCCGAAGGCATTCAGAATATGTGTGCTACCCAAATAATGACTAAAAGAAAGTCTTTGAGAATAGTTCGTCTCGCGTAGGGATGTGAATTTCTGCCAAAAATACCATTCGACAATAGAGGAGCAATAGTCGAATAGCGTTAAAAAACAAAAAACGGCACACTCACAATGACAGAAAGGGAGGCCAATTTCATCTTTAGCGATTTGTCATCAAACTGTTTATTAATTGAACAAGTAACATGTTTTCGTCGTTTTTAACATAGTAGGCTAATTGGAAGAAGAAAAAAACAATAAGCACGACGTATAGGCTACAGTTCGTTTTTGCACCGCCAAACCAGATGCTCGTTAGATCAAAGAATAATGTCATATGTCATAATGATTTTATATGAACCTGCCTTTACCGGCAATAGCCTCCTCCTTTTTAAACAAATTAGTTTCAATCATTGTAAACTATTCGTGTGACTATGCGCCTGCGCAATACACACACATTACCGCGGGATGGCAGGTGTTCATTTCATAAACTCTACCCAATGGTAACGTTAGCTTATTTAACCTCTTAACCTTTGCCAATGCGCCGACGCTCTGAAGCGTTTTTTTTTTTGCCTATGAATTAATGTATATGTCCAAAAAACGGATAATGTCATACTCTTTAGTAGTGCTATCGTGGCGTAATAATCTGTTTGGTTGTAAAATGTATTACCTGAATGTAATGAAATCGAATGTGTCGTCCTGTGGATTCATTCACAGACAGCTTACGAAGATGTTCAACTAATTAAGATCTTCATCGCTGGCAAACAATATGATGCATTTGCAGATTTGCTTTCACTAGACTATAAACTGTAGATCCACGGCCACTTCATCCAATGCTCTTGATGTTCTTAAATCTTCCTGTTACGAATCCGAGTCGAGTGTGATTGAATGCGATTCAGACGATTCAGTGCGTGAGGAATGAACAGATCATTCAGACTAAACCGATTTAGACAGATCTGATCTGCCAACCTGTTTGATGAAGTCTTTGAACAGAATCGACTCAAAGGAGTGATTCATTTGTAAATTGAGCATCGCTCATGCCCATAAAAAGATACAGCGTGCTTGGAATAAACTCATTTAACAACATGTAATTGCATTAAAATAAAGTAACGAGAGCCCTGCTGCGCGATCTGTGACAGTAGACGCGGCGTCAATTATGTCAAAAGGCTACACATTGGAATTGCGCGAAAATATAACGATATTCGAAAAAGCTATTTTATGATCCCAACCCAACTTCGAGAATAGATTAACGGCGATTTTTATCGCCCGATAAGAGTGTCACGTTAACGCAGATAACGGCCCACCACTAGTTTTAAGTCATATTCACTTCATCATTTTTACTTTTGTATTGTCAATTTCGGGGGGGTTATCAATACATTTTTAATATTTTGATTACTGATGTCTTTATTACTGTAGTTTTATGTATTATTTTAGTCATTTTAATGAAACATTTTTTTGATGACTAAAATTTCTGCAATTCCTCACCAGCTGCGAAATGAATCACTAACCCAACCATAGAAAATGGACAGGACTGGGATGTATAGATGTGGCAATAGTAGTATTACGATTCGGCTTATGTCAAAATGATTTATGACCCTATGATTGACAGGTGGGCGGGGCTAACCTTTGACCTTCCGGAGGATGTTCCGGAGGTCCTTTGATGTAGGGATTAACCTTTGACCTTCCGGAGGGGTTGTTCCGGAGGTCGCTTAATTTAGGGATTAACCTTTGACCTATCGATCGATCAAGTTGACAGTACATTCCGGAGGATGTTCCGGAGGTCCTTTAATGTAGGGATTAACCTTTGACCTATCGATCGATCAAGTTGACAGTTGTCTTTGCCCTATTGACTTTTGTATGATATATGAAGTTGCCAGTTGTCTTTGCCAGTTGTCTTTGCCCCATTGATTTTGACCTATTGACCCCGGGGGAAATCCCCTCCGTGTCGGGGTGAGAAAATAATTTTTCTAATGTTGCATATAGATTAGAATAGAATTACAAAAGTAAAATCATCTTACCGTTTCACTATGGTGAAGAATTGGATTAAAGTTGACAGTCTCCGCACTGTGTGTGTGTGTGCGTCTGTCTGTGAGTGTGTGCGTGTCATCCGATATCCTGGCATTCCTGAGCACGCTATATAAATGGGGATAGTGAGAAAATATCTTCCAGTAACTAAAGTTGAAACACATTCTGTTCTTTAAAAGTATATAAATGAAATGTACATTTAGTCATTTACAAATACCTTACACTAAAGTAGATTTGAAAAACATTCATTCCTTTAAAATAAATATCTTACTGATCCAAGTATTTAAAAAATAAAATCATCTCACCGTTTCACTATGGTGAAAAAAGCCCCCATGTGCGTTTCTCTCACACTCCTTGCATTTTGACAGTCTTTGAGCTAAATGTGTGTCTGTGTGACACCCGATATCCTGGCATTCCTGGGTATGCTATATAAATGGGTATAGTGAGAAAAATATATTTTTTCTAATAATGCCAAATACCTTACACTAAAGTTGAAAAACATGTAGCCTACATTTAGAAATATAATATTTTTCATACTAACTAAAGTTGAAAAATCATACTGTTCTTTAAAAGTATATAAATGAAATGTACATTTAGTCATTCACAAATATCTTACACTAAAGTTGAAACACATTCTATTCTTTAAAAGTATAGAAAATATTTTTTTTCAAAATAAAAATCATCCTCCATGTTTTAGAGATACATACAGGTTATGAATGGGTTTACAAAAATAAAATCATCTTACTGTTTCAGAGAATTGGGTTAAAGTTGAAAAGTTGAAAAGTTCCCCGAGTGATTCCCTCTCACACCCCTTGCATTTTGACAGTCTTTGAGTTAAATGTGTGTCTGTGTGACACCGGATATCCTGGCATTCCTGAGCACGCTATATAAATGGGTATAGTGAGAAAATATCTCCCAGTAACTAAAGTTGAAACACATTCTGTTCTTTAAAAAGTATATAAATGATTATAAAAAATCTTTTCAAAACAAAAATAAATATCTTACTAAAAATCTACTGAAGCAGTCATTTCAGATTAAATAAGTTTAAAGTTTTTAAACACTCTGTGATTCAGAGTGGTGGAGGAATGTGTGTGTGTGTGTGTGTGTGTGTGTGTGTGTGTGTGTGTGTGTGTGTGTGTGTGTGTGTGTGTGTGTGTGTGTGTGTGTGTGTGTGTGTGTGTGTGTGTGTGTGTGTGTGTTTCATGACACCCTCCCTCCCCTCAGTCTCTCAAACACCAGCGCATGACAGCAATGGTCTCCGCGCTAAGTGTGTGCGTCCGTCTGTGAGTGAGACACCACCCTATTCCTGCACCCCCTGCTGGGGGGTGAAAGTGAGAAAATATCTCCCAGTAACTAAAGTTGAACAACATTGTTCATTTAAAAGTATATGAATGAAATATTTATAAAATTTACATTTAGTCATTTACAAATATAATATTTTCACACTAACTAAAGTTGAAAACGTTCTGTTCTTTACACGTATATATGAAACGGTTATAACATTTACATTTAGTCATTTACAAATATATTATCTTCACCCTAAGTAGAGTTGAAATACATTCTGTTCTTTAAAAAGTATATAAATGATTATAAAAAATCTTTTAAAAACAAAAATAAAATCATCTTACATTTTAGAGAGGTGAAGAAGTAAATCTCAACACATCATTGTCAATATAACGTATGAATGTATTTACAAAGATGCAATAAGTGTAAAGTTTTGATACAAAATATCCCCTGAGTGTTTTTCTCCCACACCAGCATTTTGACACTGTGATTCAGAGTGGTGGAGGAATGTGTGTGTGTGTGTGTGTGTGTGTGTGTGTGTGTGTGTGTGTGTGTGTGTGTGTGTGTGTGTGTGTGTGTGTGTGTGTGTGTGTGTGTGTCAGGCCAGCAGCAGTATGAGACGTTGAGGATGTTTTGTTAGTGTTAATCTTAAAAGTTAATCTTAAAAGTTTAAAAATAAAAGATAATTTATATTCAATTCAATTAATTATTTAAAGTCTTAATAAAACGTTGTAATACAGTCGTATCTTCTATTTATCTTTTAGAAGATTACTGTTATGATTTTGTTTAATGGTGCTCTAAAGTATAATGTTTATTAATATAGTCATAGCCATAATGATTTTTGTACTGTAACAGCATATTCTATCCCGTACACCTAAACACGACCATCAAAGAAAATTGTATCTTTACATTGTTTTTTACATACTGTTTTACTCACACACACACACACACACACTAACCCGGCTCCATAAAATTAACCAATCTCTATTTTTAAATTAAATGATTATAAATAAAGTATATAACTCAATGAATATTAACAAGTATGTTACTAAAATGAATTCAAACAATTTAAACATAGTTTTAGCTAAATTAATTTATATATAAATACAAAAGTATATAAATATAAAAATACCTTACATTTCCACAGTGCTGAAGATGTAGTTCTTTATGCAATGATAAAAACAGTCCAAAGTCATAAACAAAATTGTATTCCTTTTTTATTCCTTCAGTGATAAACTACAGGGTGAAATGAATGCATGACCCCCTCACAGAGACGAGAGGAGTTACAGGACAGATGAGCCTCTGGGATGTGCCAATGTCATAGCATATGTAAAGTTAGTCTGCTTTCCAGAGTTTTATTCATACTAAATTCATTTGAAATATTAAAAGTTTAAATTAGATCTTTTAAAATTAAAAGACTGTTTAAATCAAAGCTTTAACGTTTTTTTAAAGTCGTATCTTCTATTTATCTTCTTAGAAGACTTCTGTATGATATAAATGATTTTACATAAATTTAACCTAAGGTATTATTTTTACTAAAGCGTCTGTTCAAAAAATAAAGCAAAAACTGTACTTTGGTATCTTAGATATTATACAAATTATTTCAAACAGTATTTTTGTCCATGCCGCATGAAATATGTTGTCAAAGTTTGTCACAATGTTTTTTTGTTTTTGTAGTTGTTGTTTTTGTTTTTAAGAAATCCCAGGACTCTACATTGCTCTTATTTAGATTACGTTGTATCATTTAGAAAACCACCGTACATTTTCAGAGACGCGATGTACCTTTTTTGGTCCATCACACAGCATATTTAATTTTACTCATCTTATTTCAAAGCATGATCTTACTTTTTCTACGGTAGCTATGATCTATTGCACGTATAAGGTGTATATCATTTTTTACTTTTCTTGTATCTCCCGAACTATCCTTTAATCAGTGTGGAAACATACAGGCTGAACCCCTTTACTGAGAATATACTATCGGGTATCTATATAGCAGGAGGCATGCCCTTTGACCTCCTCCATTTTGGAGGCTTACAGCTTAGTCCTTAAGCGGCTACAGTAATTTATTGCCATGTGTAACCTGAAAAAACAAGAGGTGATAAAAAATGTTAACGATGACCTACGTGGACCTCATGGCTACGGCTGTGAGAGGACTCCATTCCCTACTGAAAGAACATTGTGGACACACAGCTCTGACGTTTTCCAAGAGTATTTTGCCCAGCCTCTTCTTTATAAACAGCCAAGACAAATCATTTCTGGACCAAAAACTTTTGCACCCTCACTCCTCTTACCACCTCATCAAAAGACATGTCTAAAAGTGAGTATTGTCTCTAATATTCATTTATGCTACGGTGTTTTATTTAAAAAGATTGTTTATACATAAGGAAAAGACGGTATAATTCATTAGTGTTTTAAACGTACTATTGCTGTTTAGCTTACCCTCTAGCATGCTTTGTTGCTCTTACACATTGTTATATGTTCTATATCAAATGTTTTTGGCATCATATATGTTTCAGAAATATATATATATATATTTCCCCCCCATCCAAGCACATTTTACTGTAGTTGGCCGCTGCGGGGTTTCCATAAAGGACTTTTAAAATAAATGTTTTGGTTTTTATTCAGTTTTAAATCTTATTTAGATTATTTGAGTCAAACATGGTTATATGTGCATAGGCCTATTTAATTATTTAATCTGTATTTTATTCCTCTTCAGTTACTTACTTTTTAAATTTCGGTAGGCTACTTTTTAATCCTTCCTTTACTTTGTCTTTGATTTTAACTTTTAGCACTTTGCATGATAAAATTGTTTAAAATGTAAGCTGTAAATATGAATGGCACAATGTGATAACCAAAATATATAAAAGTTAAGTCAAAGCTATTTATATAGCCTACCGCTTTTCACATTCTCATAATTTAGTTATACATTCTGACGCTGGGACACTGTCAAGCGTCTTCTTTCAGATGGTTCAATATTTATGATATTATGCTCCCCTGAATGGAAAAGAACTGTAAACTTCATCATTGTACTGTAATGAACTGAGTTACTGCCTATAGGATGATTGCATGATTTTTTCCATTTAAAATAACATGGTCTTTCCTTTTCTCTCTCTCTCTAGAGACAGCAAACACTGCAGGACGACCGGACATCCAAGTAACATGTTAGTGTGGTTTATATTTATTTTTAATGAGAAACATTATAGAGTGCAACAGGCGTTTTCTGGAAGTAAAAACACTTCCGGTAACCAGCGATTGTGAAAAAGGGGGCAGGTACTCTATTGGGTGTATAATGAACAATTGACAGATGAAATGACAGATATTTTATGTAAACAGGCAAAATCTCTTCATCTGATGGTGGCCATGTGTTTTCGCCTATCATAACTGGTTTAACTCATGGCTCCTCCTTTGAGATCAACATAACTTCTGACGAATCAAGTGTACCGGCACATTGTAAGTGTAATAAAACAGTTTCGCCTGTGTATTAAATTAATCTTAATTAAGCAGTCCGAGTTAACTATTTGGGACCAATTGGAAATTTACATTCTGATCTAACAGCGTCATGTACAAATTTGTCATGCTCCTGGATTATTTTACTATACTACATTAGCCTTTTATTTACTGATGATTTTATCAAAGCGACGAATTAACACAATTCATGGTTGCAATAATAAAATAAATGAACAATTGACAGATGAACTGACAGATATTTTATGTAAACAGGCAAAATCTCTTCATCTGATGGCGGCCATGTGTTTTCGCCTATGATAACTGATTTAACTCATGGCTCCCCCTTTGAGATCAACATAACTTCTGACGAATCAAATGTACCGGCAAATTGTAAGTGTGATGCATGAAAAACTATTAAAACAGTTTTTCGCCTATGTAATGTATAAAATTAATCTTAATTAAGCAGTCCGAGTTAACTATTTGGGACAAATTTTAAGGAAAGTTACATTCTGATCTAACAGTATCATGTACAAATTTGAAATATTTTGGTACTATTGAATCAAGTTAAGTCATGATGAATTTATCTTATCTGGTGTCATGCTCCTGGATTATTCAGAATTGTAACTATAGCCTTTTATTTTACGGCACTTATTTATTTTACTACAGATTTTATCAAAGCCAAATACTGTCCAAAAGGGGCGACTGGGAAAGAAGAGAAACAGGTCAATACAAGGTTAGATTCAATCTTTATATTCTTTCCCCATTTTGCCTTCATTTTCCTTTTCCTGTTTTAATTTTTCTATTTTTATATTCTCAGATCATCAAGGGTTTCTGAAAGCAAACACCAGTCAGTTGGTTGAAAATATGAAGAACATTGATCCAATCATTGACGATCTTGACTTGCACAATGAATCAGTTGCAAATGTGTGAGCGAATCCAACACGCCGGATGAAGATGAGGGAACTGCTGGACTGTGTGATGAAGATGAGGGAACTGCTTGACTGTGTGAATTGTGAAAGCATTGCCAAGGAGCTGGTCAATGCTTTGTGCAAGCCCATCATCAAAATGTTTTAACATATCGTAAATTTCAATTGTTTGATAAATTATCTAACGATTATACCTAACTATCAACAGTTATATGTGAAACGAGCTCAGTCGCATTAGAGATGGATTCTTGTTTATATTGAACCGCATGTTTAACAGCTCTAGGGTTCTTAAATTGTTTACCGCGGTTTCATTTTGAACAACACTATCGTAACACTTATCGTATCGCCGGGTGTGATTGTAATGTTTTGTATGGTGTTTTTCTTTACACTTTCCCCCTGGATATCTGGTTCCTACAGTTAGCGGTAATGTTAGTCAACTCTATGTCTTCTCTTTGTTCATATTTGACAGTATTCGCATGAATTGGCGTGATTTAATAAAATGACGGTTTAAACCATCATCTTCGCTTGAGACGTTTACATTATATTTTATGGTTTACAGTATATTTTACAGTATTTTACAGTATATTATACCATCCTAGTTTTAAATAGCGCTTAAATGTATATTTTACCCCTTTTATGCGGCTACAGAATACCGCACAAGGATCTCTGAAATATTTTTTGTGTAAAACATCTATGTAGGTCGTGTATAACATCTAGGTAGATCTATGTTTTTAAAAATACACCGAAACAAAGAATGAAGACATCTTTCTATAAGTGTCCCACAAAACACAGTGTATCCGTGTACGATGATTTATCAGAAAATTACTTTTTTCTGAATAATCTCGCCAAGTGCGGGTGCTTGATAACTATTGAACAACCCTGAATTCGGTTACTCAATAATGCGCTAAAGGTCTATAACTGAACTTTAACATCTTAATAGTTGGTAAAAGTTCACTTAAAGTCTGCGCAAAATAAAATACATCCTAGCTACTTTCTAAACAGAGTTTATCGCGATCCATTCACCCATCCATATGTTTTGAACTTTTAATGTTTAATCAACATTTTGTTGGAAAACAACTGGTGGATTTACTCAACTTTTTATGTCAACAGGTTCTGCATAGCGGGGTAACGTCGCATTTAATTAACATTGTTTATTTCAGTAAACTTAAGTTTATTACATAAGATTAATTCAATGCCATTTAGTTGAATCAGGTTAACATTCTTAATTTAGTCCAAAACTATTAAGTTCAAATAATCCAATTGTTTCGTTTATTTAGGGATAGTGTTCAACAACCTTTACAAATATATCTAATAAGATAACCTTTTACAAAATCTTTACTCGGTAAAGACTCTTATTGGTTTTGTCGCATCCAATGCATCCCCAAAGTAGTTGTTTTTATAATGATTAAAACCGCTTTAATTATTATTATCATGGTCTACACTTTATGGTAAAACACTAACATATCAGAAACTCTTTTAAATATAAACATTAACATGTTTTTATCTTGCTGTTAAAACACATAAATAACGTTTTATTTCAAATGTACACCCCTATACAGCATAATGGGATGGGGAAATCCACAGGCTCACTGAAATATTTAATCTCTGAAATATTCTCATCTAGTATTTATTCATTAAATTATTAATGCGCAAGAATCAAGACTTATAATACCATTTTATTATAAAATTGTGAAACTCCAAAGCTCCGACACGGTCGCAAAGAATGATGAGTTAAGCGGTACAATCTTTTATTTCAACAGTATTTTTCTTTACAAAATGATGATAGACCGACATTAAATATACATAAAGTAGACAATAACTCCATTTATTTGTGATCCAACCAGAATAGAAAGTCTCGGCACGCTACCATGTCTTGGTCTAGGGTATAGTTGACGAGGCCTTGAATTATTTCGCCAAGATCTGTTTTGGCATTTTTTGATGCCAGTAACGCACAGAGATCTGTTACAAACGTAAACATAACGAGTAGTTCATCGACCGCGAATTCGTGACTAGATGCACACATCACATCCAGAACTTTTCTGGACTAAATTAAGAATGTTAACCTGATTCAACTAAATGGCATTGAATTAATCTTATGTAATAAACTTAAGTTTACTGAAATAAACAATGTTAATTAAATGCGACGTTACCCCGCTATGCAGAACCTGTTGACATAAAAAGTTGAGTAAATCCACCAGTTGTTTTCCAACAAAATGTTGATTAAACATTAAAAGTTCAAAACATATGGATGGGTGAATGGATCGCGATAAACTCTGTTTAGAAAGTAGCTAGGATGTATTTTATTTTGCGCAGACTTTAAGTGAACTTTTACCAACTATTAAGATGTTAAAGTTCAGTTATAGACCTTTAGCGCATTATTGAGTAACCGAATTCAGGGTTGTTCAATAGTTATCAAGCACCCGCACTTGGCGAGATTATTCAGAAAAAAGTAATTTTCTGATAAATCATCGTACACGGATGCACTGTGTTTTGAGGGACACTTATAGAAAGATGTCTTCATTCTTTGTTTCGGTGTATTTTTAAAAACATAGATCTACCTAGATGTTATACACGACCTACATAGATGTTTTACACAAAAAATATTTCAGAGATCCTTGTGCGGTATTCTGTAGCCGCATAAAAGGGGTAAAATATACATTTAAGCGCTATTTAAAACTAGGATGGTATAATATACTGTAAAATACTGTAAAATATACTGTAAACCATAAAATATAATGTAAACGTCTCAAGCGAAGATGATGGTTTAAACCGTCATTTTATTAAATCACGCCAATTCATGCGAATACTGTCAAATATGAACAAAGAGAAGACATAGAGTTGACTAACATTACCGCTAACTGTAGGAACCAGATATCCAGGGGGAAAGTGTAAAGAAAAACACCATACAAAACATTACAATCACACCCGGCGATACGATAAGTGTTACGATAGTGTTGTTCAAAATGAAACCGCGGTAAACAATTTAAGAACCCTAGAGCTGTTAAACATGCGGTTCAATATAAACAAGAATCCATCTCTAATGCGACTGAGCTCGTTTCACATATAACTGTTGATAGTTAGGTATAATCGTTAGATAATTTATCAAACAATTGAAATTTACGATATGTTAAAACATTTTGATGATGGGCTTGCACAAAGCATTGACCAGCTCCTTGGCAATGCTTTCACAATTCACACAGTCAAGCAGTTCCCTCATCTTCATCACACAGTCCAGCAGTTCCCTCATCTTCATCCGGCGTGTTGGATTCGCTCGCACATTTGCAACTGATTCATTGTGCAAGTCAAGATCGTCAATGATTGGATCAATGTTCTTCATATTTTCAACCAACTGACTGGTGTTTGCTTTCAGAAACCCTTGATGATCTGAGAATATAAAAATAGAAAAATTAAAACAGGAAAAGGAAAATGAAGGCAAAATGGGGAAAGAATATAAAGATTGAATCTAACCTTGTATTGACCTGTTTCTCTTCTTTCCCAGTCGCCCCTTTTGGACAGTATTTGGCTTTGATAAAATCTGTAGTAAAATAAATAAGTGCCGTAAAATAAAAGGCTATAGTTACAATTCTGAATAATCCAGGAGCATGACACCAGATAAGATAAATTCATCATGACTTAACTTGATTCAATAGTACCAAAATATTTCAAATTTGTACATGATACTGTTAGATCAGAATGTAACTTTCCTTAAAATTTGTCCCAAATAGTTAACTCGGACTGCTTAATTAAGATTAATTTTATACATTACATAGGCGAAAAACTGTTTTAATAGTTTTTCATGCATCACACTTACAATTTGCCGGTACATTTGATTCGTCAGAAGTTATGTTGATCTCAAAGGGGGAGCCATGAGTTAAATCAGTTATCATAGGCGAAAACACATGGCCGCCATCAGATGAAGAGATTTTGCCTGTTTACATAAAATATCTGTCAGTTCATCTGTCAATTGTTCATTTATTTTATTATTGCAACCATGAATTGTGTTAATTCGTCGCTTTGATAAAATCATCAGTAAATAAAAGGCTAATGTAGTATAGTAAAATAATCCAGGAGCATGACAAATTTGTACATGACGCTGTTAGATCAGAATGTAAATTTCCAATTGGTCCCAAATAGTTAACTCGGACTGCTTAATTAAGATTAATTTAATACACAGGCGAAACTGTTTTATTACACTTACAATGTGCCGGTACACTTGATTCGTCAGAAGTTATGTTGATCTCAAAGGAGGAGCCATGAGTTAAACCAGTTATGATTGGCGAAAACACATGGCCACCATCAGATGAAGAGATTTTGCCTGTTTACATAAAATATCTGTCATTTCATCTGTCAATTGTTCATTATACACCCAATAGAGTACCTGCCCCCTTTTTCACAATCGCTGGTTACCGGAAGTGTTTTTACTTCCAGAAAACGCCTGTTGCACTCTATAATGTTTCTCATTAAAAATAAATATAAACCACACTAACATGTTACTTGGATGTCCGGTTGTCCTGCAGTGTTTGCTGTCTCTAGAGAGAGAGAGAAAAGGAAAGACCATGTTATTTTAAATGGAAAAAATCATGCAATCATCCTATAGGCAGTAACTCAGTTCATTACAGTACAATGATGAAGTTTACAGTTCTTTTCCATTCAGGGGAGCATAATATCATAAATATTGAACCATCTGAAAGAAGACGCTTGACAGTGTCCCAGCGTCAGAATGTATAACTAAATTATGAGAATGTGAAAAGCGGTAGGCTATATAAATAGCTTTGACTTAACTTTTATATATTTTGGTTATCACATTGTGCCATTCATATTTACAGCTTACATTTTAAACAATTTTATCATGCAAAGTGCTAAAAGTTAAAATCAAAGACAAAGTAAAGGAAGAATTAAAAAGTAGCCTACCGAAATTTAAAAAGTAAGTAACTGAAGAGGAATAAAATACAGATTAAATAATTAAATAGGCCTATGCACATATAACCATGTTTGACTCAAATAATCTAAATAAGATTTAAAACTGAATAAAAACCAAAACATTTATTTTAAAAGTCCTTTATGGAAACCCCGCAGCGGCCAACTACAGTAAAATGTGCTTGGATGGGGGGGAAATATATATATATATTTCTGAAACATATATGATGCCAAAAACATTTGATATAGAACATATAACAATGTGTAAGAGCAACAAAGCATGCTAGAGGGTAAGCTAAACAGCAATAGTACGTTTAAAACACTAATGAATTATACCGTCTTTTCCTTATGTATAAACAATCTTTTTAAATAAAACACCGTAGCATAAATGAATATTAGAGACAATACTCACTTTTAGACATGTCTTTTGATGAGGTGGTAAGAGGAGTGAGGGTGCAAAAGTTTTTGGTCCAGAAATGATTTGTCTTGGCTGTTTATAAAGAAGAGGCTGGGCAAAATACTCTTGGAAAACGTCAGAGCTGTGTGTCCACAATGTTCTTTCAGTAGGGAATGGAGTCCTCTCACAGCCGTAGCCATGAGGTCCACGTAGGTCATCGTTAACATTTTTTATCACCTCTTGTTTTTTCAGGTTACACATGGCAATAAATTACTGTAGCCGCTTAAGGACTAAGCTGTAAGCCTCCAAAATGGAGGAGGTCAAAGGGCATGCCTCCTGCTATATAGATACCCGATAGTATATTCTCAGTAAAGGGGTTCAGCCTGTATGTTTCCACACTGATTAAAGGATAGTTCGGGAGATACAAGAAAAGTAAAAAATGATATACACCTTATACGTGCAATAGATCATAGCTACCGTAGAAAAAGTAAGATCATGCTTTGAAATAAGATGAGTAAAATTAAATATGCTGTGTGATGGACCAAAAAAGGTACATCGCGTCTCTGAAAATGTACGGTGGTTTTCTAAATGATACAACGTAATCTAAATAAGAGCAATGTAGAGTCCTGGGATTTCTTAAAAACAAAAACAACAACTACAAAAACAAAAAAACATTGTGACAAACTTTGACAACATATTTCATGCGGCATGGACAAAAATACTGTTTGAAATAATTTGTATAATATCTAAGATACCAAAGTACAGTTTTTGCTTTATTTTTTGAACAGACGCTTTAGTAAAAATAATACCTTAGGTTAAATTTATGTAAAATCATTTATATCATACAGAAGTCTTCTAAGAAGATAAATAGAAGATACGACTTTAAAAAAACGTTAAAGCTTTGATTTAAACAGTCTTTTAATTTTAAAAGATCTAATTTAAACTTTTAATATTTCAAATGAATTTAGTATGAATAAAACTCTGGAAAGCAGACTAACTTTACATATGCTATGACATTGGCACATCCCAGAGGCTCATCTGTCCTGTAACTCCTCTCGTCTCTGTGAGGGGGTCATGCATTCATTTCACCCTGTAGTTTATCACTGAAGGAATAAAAAAGGAATACAATTTTGTTTATGACTTTGGACTGTTTTTATCATTGCATAAAGAACTACATCTTCAGCACTGTGGAAATGTAAGGTATTTTTATATTTATATACTTTTGTATTTATATATAAATTAATTTAGCTAAAACTATGTTTAAATTGTTTGAATTCATTTTAGTAACATACTTGTTAATATTCATTGAGTTATATACTTTATTTATAATCATTTAATTTAAAAATAGAGATTGGTTAATTTTATGGAGCCGGGTTAGTGTGTGTGTGTGTGTGTGTGAGTAAAACAGTATGTAAAAAACAATGTAAAGATACAATTTTCTTTGATGGTCGTGTTTAGGTGTACGGGATAGAATATGCTGTTACAGTACAAAAATCATTATGGCTATGACTATATTAATAAACATTATACTTTAGAGCACCATTAAACAAAATCATAACAGTAATCTTCTAAAAGATAAATAGAAGATACGACTGTATTACAACGTTTTATTAAGACTTTAAATAATTAATTGAATTGAATATAAATTATCTTTTATTTTTAAACTTTTAAGATTAACACTAACAAAACATCCTCAACGTCTCATACTGCTGCTGGCCTGACACACACACACACACACACACACACACACACACACACACACACACACACACACACACACACACACACACACACACACACACACACACACACACACACACACACACACACACACACACACACACACATTCCTCCACCACTCTGAATCACAGTGTCAAAATGCTGGTGTGGGAGAAAAACACTCAGGGGATATTTTGTATCAAAACTTTACACTTATTGCATCTTTGTAAATACATTCATACGTTATATTGACAATGATGTGTTGAGATTTACTTCTTCACCTCTCTAAAATGTAAGATGATTTTATTTTTGTTTTTAAAAGATTTTTTATAATCATTTATATACTTTTTAAAGAACAGAATGTATTTCAACTCTACTTAGGGTGAAGATAATATATTTGTAAATGACTAAATGTAAATGTTATAACCGTTTCATATATACGTGTAAAGAACAGAACGTTTTCAACTTTAGTTAGTGTGAAAATATTATATTTGTAAATGACTAAATGTAAATTTTATAAATATTTCATTCATATACTTTAAATGAACAATGTTGTTCAACTTTAGTTACTGGGAGATATTTTCTCACTTTCACCCCCCAGCAGGGGGTGCAGGAATAGGGTGGTGTCTCACTCACAGACGGACGCACACACTTAGCGCGGAGACCATTGCTGTCATGCGCTGGTGTTTGAGAGACTGAGGGGAGGGAGGGTGTCATGAAACACACACGCACACACACACACACACACACACACACACACACACACACACACACACACACACACACACACACACACACACACACACACACACACACACACACACACATTCCTCCACCACTCTGAATCACAGAGTGTTTAAAAACTTTAAACTTATTTAATCTGAAATGACTGCTTCAGTAGATTTTTAGTAAGATATTTATTTTTGTTTTGAAAAGATTTTTTATAATCATTTATATACTTTTTAAAGAACAGAATGTGTTTCAACTTTAGTTACTGGGAGATATTTTCTCACTATACCCATTTATATAGCGTGCTCAGGAATGCCAGGATATCCGGTGTCACACAGACACACATTTAACTCAAAGACTGTCAAAATGCAAGGGGTGTGAGAGGGAATCACTCGGGGAACTTTTCAAATTTTCAACTTTAACCCAATTCTCTGAAACAGTAAGATGATTTTATTTTTGTAAACCCATTCATAACCTGTATGTATCTCTAAAACATGGAGGATGATTTTTATTTTGAAAAAAAATATTTTCTATACTTTTAAAGAATAGAATGTGTTTCAACTTTAGTGTAAGATATTTGTGAATGACTAAATGTACATTTCATTTATATACTTTTAAAGAACAGTATGATTTTTCAACTTTAGTTAGTATGAAAAATATTATATTTCTAAATGTAGGCTACATGTTTTTCAACTTTAGTGTAAGGTATTTGGCATTATTAGAAAAAATATATTTTTCTCACTATACCCATTTATATAGCATACCCAGGAATGCCAGGATATCATGTGTCACACAGACACACATTTAGCTCAAAGACTGTCAAAATGCAAGGAGTGTGAGAGAAACGCACATGGGGGCTTTTTTCACCATAGTGAAACGGTGAGATGATTTTATTTTTTAGGCAAGGCAAGGCAAGGCAAGGCAAGGCAAGGCAAGTTTATTTATATAGCACATTTCATACACAATGGTAATTCAAAGTGCTTTACATAGAAGAAATTAAAATAATCAAAAGAAATCAGAATAATTAAAACAGTTTAGAATAAAAGATAAAATACAGAAATCAGAATAATTAAAACATAAAATAAAATACAGTGCAAACAGTCGGACGAACAGTGGCACAGTGCTCATTCAGTAAATGCACAGCTAAACAGATGTGTTTTGAGTCTGGATTTGAATGTGACTACTGTAGGAGCACATCTGATCTCTTCTGGAAGCTGGTTCCAGCTGCGGCTGGCATAGTAGCTAAAAGCAGACTCGCCATGCTTAGAGTGAACCCTTGGTATTTCTAGCCGATGTGATCCTAATGATCTGAGTGATCTGTTGGGTTTATATTCAGTGAGCATATCTGCAATGTATTGAGGTCCTAGGCCATTGAATGATTTATATACCAGTAATAATACTTTAAAATCAATCCTAAATGTAACTGGCAGCCAGTGTAAAGACCTGAGGACTGGTGTGATGTGTTCATATTTTCTGGTTCTGCTCAGAATCCTAGCAGCAGCGTTCTGTATGAGCTGCAACTGTCTTATGGTCTTTTTGGGAAGGCCAGTGAGAAGTCCATTACAATAATCCACCCTACTGGTGATGAAAGCATGCACAAGTTTTTCTAAGTCTTGACTGGAAACAAAGCATCTAATTCTTGCAATATTTTTCAGGTGATAATATGCTGATTTAGTTATTGCTTTGACATGACTACTGAAACTAAGGTCTGACTCTAGAGACACACCCAGATTCCTGACTTGATTTTTAGTTGTTTGACCCCTAGACTGAAGGTATGCGTTCACCTTGAGAACTTCATCTTTGTTTCCAAACGCAATGACTTCAGTTTTGTCTTTGTTTAACTGAAGAAAGTTTTGGCACATCCAATTGTTTACTTCATCAATGCATTGGCAAAGGGAGTCAATGGGGCTGTAATCGTTAGGCGATAGGGCTAAGTAGAGCTGTGTGTCGTCTGCATAGCTATGGTAAGCGATTTGGTTCTTTCTCATTATTTGGCTCATTGGGAGCATGTACAGGTTGAATAGGAGTGGCGCAAGAATTGAGCCTTGAGGGACTCCGCATGTCATGGGTGTCCACTCAGACTTATGGTCTCCTATACTCACATAATAACCTCTGCCTCCTAAGTATGACCTGAACCATTTTAGGACTATCCCAGAAAGCCCGACCCAGTTTTCCAGCCTGTCAAGAAGTATTTTGTGATCGACAGTGTCAAATGCAGCACTGAGGTCGAGTAGTACCAGCACTGATAATTTGCCTGTATCAGTATTTAAGCGAATATCATTTATTATCTTTATGAGCGCGGTCTCTGTACTGTGGTGCGGTCGGAAACCAGATTGAAAATGGTCAAAGTATCCATTCGAGCTTAAGAATTTGTTCAGCTGATTGAAGACAACTTTTTCAATGATCTTGCCTATGAAAGGAAGATTTGAGATCGGTCTATAGTTGTTTAATATGGTCTTATCCAGATTGCTCTTTTTCAGGAGGGGCTTGACAACAGCAGTTTTCAGGGAGGTCGGAAAACTCCCAGAGAGAAGTGAGGCATTTACCACTTCTAGGAGATCTGCTTCTAAGCTGTGTAACACATTTTTGAAAAAAGATGTGGGAAGTGCATCAAGGGCGCAGGTTGATGTTTTTAGTTGCTGTACGGTTTCTTCCAAAATTTTGCCATCAATTTCTTCGAAATCAGACATAGTTGCTACTTTCTCGTGCTGTTGTTTGATCTGCCTGACCCCAGCGCAACTCAAGGATGAGCTGATCACCTTTCTAATATTATTGATTTTCTCAGAGAAGAAAGAAGCAAACTCACTGCACTTTCTCACTGAGAGCATTTCACTGGGAATCTGGCTTGGGGGGTTTGTCAGTCTCTCTACAGTAGCAAAAAGAGTGCGCGTGTTGTTTATATTGCTGTTTATAATATTCGAGAAAAAAGTCTGTCTAGCTTTGCTTAGTTCCTTATTGAAAGCATGGATGCTGTCTTTGTAGATGTTATAATGGACTACAAGTTTTGTCTTCCGCCACATGCGCTCTGCTTTTCTGCATTGTCTTTTCATATTTTGCACTGCTGTTGAGTTTCTCCAAGGTGCTTTTTGTCTGCCACTCTTCTTCCTGACTTTCACAGGAGCAATATCATCAATTACACTCTTAACTTTTGAGTTAAAAGAATCAAGGAGAAAATCAACAGAGTCAGCAGATATGCTTGGTGTTAAAGATATAGCCTTCATAAATAGTACACTAGTATTCTCATTTAAGCATCTCTTCTTGACAGACACAGATCTAGCTTCAATGGCAGGAGAGATCAATATATCAAAGAAAATACAAAAATGATCAGACAGTGCTACATCCTTAATAACAATTGATGAAATGTTTAGACCCTTACTGATAAGTAAATCTAGAGTGTGTCCACGATTATGTGTGGCTCCATGTACATGCTGAGTCAGATCAAAAGTTTTTAAAACAGTTTTGATTTCTTTTGCCATATTGTTTTCTGCATTATCTATGTGAATGTTAAAATCTCCAGCAATGGCAAAGCAGTCAAACTCTGAGGAAATAGAACTTAACAGTTCTGTTAAGTTCTCAGCAAAAGCTGGAGAGTATTTTGGAGGCCTGTAAACAATGATAAGTAAAATGCGTGGAGCACCTTTTAACACAATACCCAGATATTCGAAAGACGGGTAATTCCCAAATGATATTTGCTTACATTGATAGACATCTTTATAAAGAGCAGCTAAACCTCCGCCTCTTCTGACAGCTCTGCAGACACTCATAAAAGTAAAGTTAGGAGGGGCTGTTTCATTGAGGACTGTTGCACTGCAACTTTCTTCTAGCCAAGTTTCATTTAGCAACATAAAATCCAGGTTGTATGTGGTTATTAAGTCATTGACTAAAAGTGATTTATTTTTAAGTGAGCGGATGTTTAAAAGTGCTAACTTAACAGTCTTACTTTTTGTCCCCACAGCAATCTTGGTATGTCGTGTAATAGGCACCAGATTAGATGGGTTTGCTGTACGGCTTTTGAAGGCCTTAGACTTTCTATCATGTAATTGAACAGCAATAGAAAAACATACAGGCACACTGGGTTCCCGCTTGTTCTGTAAACATTTGAGAAAGTTATTGTTATCATAGCGGGGACCCGACACATATCACTGAGAGCTGGTATCAGTTGTTTTTGGTTCACCTCGAGCCGCCGGAGGAGGGTGTGGGCCCTGGCGCTGTGGCAGAGGCCGAAGAGCTCTCACAGGGGGAGGGGGAGGGCGAGCTGGGCCCGTAGGCTTTGGTGGTTGTGGGGCCTGGCGTTTTTTGGTTGGTATCTGGGGGCTCGCAGCAAAAGAGTGGGATAGTCTAGTTCCAGCGTGCACCAGTTGTTCCATTTTCTCTGAGAAGCACAGAAGTGGAGATGCTGGAGAGAGTGATAATGTTTCCAGTGAGAGTGATTTTTGCTCTGGTGTTATTGGAGGCTGTAATATGCTGTCCTGGTTTCCCTGGCTGTTTTCCAGAAAGTCGTCCTTGGGTGCTGTATATTGGAGCAGTGCTGGTATGTCACAGTCTGTCTGTGGTGAGCTCTGTGGGCAGGGCTCAGCTGAGATTGTGTCCGTGAGCAGAGGTTGTTGTGGCTGAGTGGTGTTATCACTGTCCTTGTGTGATGTGTCAACCGCATGTCCATTCAGGGGCTGAAGTGAAATCCTGTGGTCATTCATACTGTATCCAGGTGTGTGTGTGCCATTCAGGTTGAGTGGATTGGCACACATTGCAGAAGGATGACGGAGGGAGAAGTAGATATTGTCCTTTAGCACTCTTGAACCAAGTTTGTTTGGGTGGTGGCCATCCTGTTGAAACAGTTGCCTCTGACTCCAGAAAAGATTGAAGTTGTCAATAAAGTTCACTCCTTTTATATTGCAGGTTTTTTGCAGCCATGTATTAAGCCCAAGCAACCGTGAAAACCTGTTTGTTCCTCTTGCTGGGAGTGGTCCACTGATGAATGTTTGAACTTTCAGTCTTTTAAGTGTTTCAAAAAGTTCATTGAAATCCTTTTTAAGAAGTTCCGACTGCTCTTTATGAATATCATTCTTCCCCACATGAATGATCAGTCGATTTGCAGTCTTATGTTTCATCAGAATGTTCTGAAGTTCCCTGTTTACATCAGATGTTGTTGCTTGTGGAAGGCAGCACGTTGTTGTATCCCTGCTATTAATGTTTCTGATTACGGAGTCGCCCACTATCAGAGTCCTGGGCTCGGCTGCACTGTGAGCTGAGTGCCGCTGTCTGCTCGACCTTGAGCCCCAGTTAGCATCAGTGTTAGCTACTGGTTGATTCAGTCTGTGTTCAATCACATTCATCAAATTTGGGGATTCCTCATTCATTAATACTTCAAATCTGTTCTCAAGATGTATAGGCGGTGGTAGGAGACCAGTGTTTGCAGTCCTTGTCAGAGCCGTATCTGGGGTAGAGGATGCTACTGCAGTAATATGTGATGCTCGTGACAATCTGATGTCTCGAGTGCCTTTGGGTCTCGCACCCTGTTTGTGCCATCGATTAGTAAAACGATCGGCTTGTTTCTCTACACTCAGTATGGCCTGTCGAGAAGCACTAGATTCATGGGACTCACCGGCTGTATGCTGAGGACGTCCATGACGAAGCTCTGTTGTGTGTTCCGTCTGGTTTGGTGGTCCCGCAATTAACTTTGTTTCAAGAATTGCAATCCTTTGTAAAAGTCTGTGGCAGTTGGAGCAGCAAGTAGATTCCAGAGGAGGCATTTTCTTATCCTTATGAATGTAGGCAGTTTTGTTTTCTCTTCCCCGGAATGTAAGCTTTCAGTGGGAGGCTGGTTGAATAAAATAATTCTGCTTTTTTTTGTAGTAATCCAAACGTTTGAGCACTGTGCTGATTTGCTGAAGTTAAAATTAGGTGATAAAAGGAGATAAAATATAGAAATATAAAAGCGATAGAGCAAAGCGCGGAGCAGTAAGCGAGAGCGTCCGAACAGTAGCTGAGCAGGAAGTAGAAGAGTATTTTAAATACTTGGATCAGTAAGATATTTATTTTAAAGGAATGAATGTTTTTCAAATCTACTTTAGTGTAAGGTATTTGTAAATGACTAAATGTACATTTCATTTATATACTTTTAAAGAACAGAATGTGTTTCAACTTTAGTTACTGGAAGATATTTTCTCACTATCCCCATTTATATAGCGTGCTCAGGAATGCCAGGATATCGGATGACACGCACACACTCACAGACAGACGCACACACACACACAGTGCGGAGAATGTCAACTTTAATCCAATTCTTCACCATAGTGAAACGGTAAGATGATTTTACTTTTGTAATTCTATTCTAATCTATATGCAACATTAGAAAAATTATTTTCTCACCCCGACACGGAGGGGATTTCCCCCGGGGTCAATAGGTCAAAATCAATGGGGCAAAGACAACTGGCAAAGACAACTGGCAACTTCATATATCATACAAAAGTCAATAGGGCAAAGACAACTGTCAACTTGATCGATCGATAGGTCAAAGGTTAATCCCTACATTAAGCGACCTCCGGAACAACCCCTCCGGAAGGTCAAAGGTTAATCCCTACATCAAAGGACCTCCGGAACATCCTCCGGAAGGTCAAAGGTTAGCCCCGCCCACCTGTCAATCATAGGGTCATAAATCATTTTGACATAAGCCGAATCGTAATACTACTGGCAATGCTGCTTAGGTGGCGGCACAACCTAAAAAGTTGGTAAAAGATCTCATTAATACATCACACGCATGTTTCATCATTTTGACCCGAACACTACATGGAAGACTTTTATTTTTAAGTCTATATATCTCAAAATGAGGGAGCAGGTCTCGTTTGTACCTATGTATGTACATGTATGTATAACTACTAAATATTATATGCTATTATATAGTACTATAATATAGTATAGAGTTTGGACTGCAGTACCAATTTCGACCACTAGTGAAATATAGGGGAAAATAAGCGTACTTTGGGTCTCTTGATCATCATAATTATTTTTATGACAGGCCTATTCAATGAGCAACAAACCACATAAGCGCAAATCCCTCTTTACCTTTGATCTTGTGTGTCTGATCCACTGCGAGAAATGCGAACTCGTATTCAGTGATGGCAACTTATGCCGAGTTCACACTGAAAATTTTAGGCCCGATTTTTCCTCGCCGACAGGTTTTGGGAGATCACCGACAAATGCCTGAAATCACAGGCAAATCAAACAATCACGCATTGTGTATTATCAAAGACGCGATCTGAGAGAATCGGGAGATTTTTGACATGCTAAATATCTGAACCTGTCGGCGATTCACAATCCTGCGCTGTGAATGTGTTCTGACTGAAAACTACATCGGCGATGATCGACAGCCAATGAGAGCAAGATACAGGAGTTATAGACCACAATATCAGTATTTCAATAGATATATTTACAATTATATCAAACAGAAACAGCACAATTGCAAAATTATTCATTTACCCCCAACTCTCTTTGCAGAAACACATTTGTTGCAACAAATTTAGCTATTTTTAAAATGTATTTGGCAACTTTTGGAATGTGCCTCAAACAATAAAAAAGGCACATATTCATCTAAATTACACAAAAAGAGAAAACATATGTGAATTAAGTTGCTAGTTGCAATTGTTAAATATTAATTGTTCGCTTATGACACAGCATGTTGTTAGCCTGTTTCAATAATCGTTGTTCAGTTAGGTAACATACACTGTAAGAAAAAATTTAGAAAAAATAGAAAATATACTGTAATTTTCTGCCAGGACATTATCATTAAGTTATTTAAAATGCAGATAAAACACCTGAAAAATCAATAGGATAATTCCTAAACTAAGCACACTGTGTCCTATTTTTACTGACTTGAAGACTTTCAAGAAACTGCAGAAGACGCATCTTTTTCGACAGCACTTGATCCAGTAATACTAACACTTTCTCTTCTATTTTTTTTAAATTATATATAAACAATAATACTAAAAAAAAATGCATGTACTGCATTCGATTAAACTGAGAAGGGTCATAGCACTTGCATTTTGTTGTCCTACTTTTAATTTAACTGCTTATTGTTCTCATCTGTAAGTCGCTTTGGATAAAAGCGTCTGCTAAATGAACAAATGTAAATTTAAATGTAAGAGTGTAGGAAAACTACCAATACACTGTTTAAATACTATAAGAAAGAAAATAGATAAAATTTAGGCTAATTGTAAAAAAAAAAATGCAATTCAATGTTGTATTCAAAGATAAATTCTGATCATAAAGAATGTTTATTTATAGTAGACTACTTATACAAATAAAATGTTTATGTTTTACGAACAAATCTAAATTAACATATATGAGTCGTTTGTGCCCACGTGATCTCAGACAAACTTACTATTAAGGCAGTGGAACAAAACAAAATCTGCAAAACACTTAGATAAAGTCTGCAGGCAAAACAAAACCTTTAATTTGCTCTCACACACACACACACACACACACACACACACACACACACACACACACACACACACACACACACACACACACACACACACACACACACACACACACACGAGTGTCTTTCCCGTGAACCTGTTTGTGTTGAGAGAAAATCACGTGACGTGCCGCTGTGCCGGGGAAGCGCGTGCGTGTGTCAGTGACGTGTGGAAACAGAATCAGGAACCCCCTTCAACGACGGTTCTTTTATTAATATATGCGGTATTAAACATAATAATCGCCCTCTCACTCATGATTAACCGATAGGACAGAACGGCATGGAGTTACAGGTAGCGTGAATAACTTTTCAACATGTTTAAAAGAGTCTTGTAAACAAGTGGACCTTGATACATGTATGTCACCCGTCGCACACAGTAACTTTAATTCAGTGTTACAGATCGCTTTAAAACTGGTATCTGTGTTATTAACCTGGTATTTAATATTTGTTCGCTTTTTAAAGTAATATGTATATATGTTAGTGTACTACACGATATCGATGTACATTTATCATGATTTTAAATTATTTAAACGATACAGCAATGTACTTCAAAGAATAGCAATATGTAAAAATACCAATTCATAAAGCCTATCCATGATTACGTTGATTTGTGTAACGTTAAGTGTGTGTTTCATCTGTCCTGAACAGATCAGCTCAGTCAGTGACTTGTACAGGACTGTGACTGCATCAACACCACATTACACACCGATAAAGGTATTTATATCTAACATGTGTGGTTTGATTTTGAGAAAACCACAAGACCCAACCGGACAACAGTGGTTATATATGTTATGTATGTAAGGGATTCTACATTAGAATTCAACCATGCCATGTAATAAATAAATATATGTACTTTTTTTTTTTTAATTCTACATGTATGTAATGAGCACCAGGAAATAATGTGCTTTATTTTTGTCTTATAATGGGAGCTTTGTGAAATCAGGGCTTTTCATCTGTTTATAGCATCATCTGAATGTTTTACACGTCTAATATTATCGCTTTCTGATCTCATTTATGAATGCATCGTCAGTCATCTTCATTTATACAGCGCTTTAACAATATAGATGTTATCAAAGCAGCTTTACAGTGATAAAAGGAAGTTAAAGTAAAGAGATTGTTTAGGCTTCACAGCAGCTCTAGAATAAAGTTATTGTCCAGCTAAAGTTCAGCATTGGTGTGTGTCTTCATCTCTTCTGTGTGTGTTTCAGTGTGAGGTCGCCGCTGTTGCTGAATTATGATTGACAGTCATAATGACGACAGCATACGTGTGCCATCTCTTCCTCATGTCCTTCTACATTACAGGTACAGCACGACCTGAGAACACACACACACACACACACACACACTGAAGAACGAGTTTGATCTTTAAGTGGCTTTAACCCTAAACGGTGTGTGTGTGTGTATCCTGAGGGAAAGTGTAGGCCTCATTTCTCTGGGTTCATGTTGTGAATATTTCGAGCTGCTGATTTTGTTCACACAATCTTTGTTCAGCATTTAAAAACAACATGACCTCCTGTAGCGGGAAATCTACTCGCCTTCAGATCAAAGTTTATACTTTTCACATATTTACAATATTTTGAGGGGACTTGGAAAGTTGTTGCTTGTTTTGTTTGTTGAAATTTAATTTATTTTTTTTACATTTTTCATGATCCGTCTGTAAATGTTTGTATCTCAGGGGAAACGTCGTCCTTATGTATAAAAGAGACTCTGTTCTATAGACTTGGTCTTATCACCATGACAATACACACACACACACACACACACACACACACACACACACACACACCCCTTTCTGGCCTGTTTTAGAGAATCGGTTCAATATTTAATATTAGGCATTAATCATTTAGTTAGCTATACTGAATTCAGTTTTAGGTCAACAAAAGTGTGTGTGTCTGAAATATGATACGCAACAATAACACATGCAAACTTGTGTGTGTATAAACAGTATATATATATATGCATATGTTTTGTTTGTTGAGTATCATATTTCATACGTCAGGCTTTTATGGCTCATATTCATTGCAATTCAATGATAATTGAGAAATGGAAAAATAAATGTTTCTTAAAAGCCTGTTGTGTCGTATTTAACATTTACTTTAACATGAAGTAAAAATAACTTTTGTCAATAACATTACATTTACTTTATAAAACTCATTAAATATTTCACAGCAAACAGACTGAAAAGGTATGACCTCAGTCAGAGGACAGAAGACTTAAAGGGTTAGTTCGCCCATTTAAGACATGAAGTTGTATGCAATCCTTACCAGCACTATAGTGTATACACACTGACCCACTCTGTTGTCACCCCCCTGGTCCGAGTTCTGACCGCTGGAAGTTTTTGAATGAAGTAATCCCGGCTACTTTCCGGGGCCACAAAACTGTGCATTTTTACGTGAAAAAAAGATTTGCGTTTCAAAGCTTGATTAATTTAACACAAAAAAAACACGCCGGGCAAAATTCATACCTCAGTTTTAATGCGGCACTATTTTCCTTCCGTTTCTATCAATCCGCGCTGCTGTCAATGTCAACAGTGCGCACGTGACGATCAGCTCTTCCATAGTGTTTACACAATCGATCGACAACAAGGTAAAAAATATTAAATTAACAATGGTGCGAACTTGTAAATTCCCAGGCTGTGACAACAAGGATGTGCCGGGATCAAAGTTCAAATTTCATCGTTTTCCTGTATCAAATATGAATATGAGACAGCTTTGGCTGGTTGCCATCGGCTACTCAGCGGGAGCTAAATTATCTCGAATAAAGGATTTTCGTGTGTGTAGTGCTCACTTCAGCGAAGACGATTACATCTCCAACCAAGGAGGAAAAGGAAAAAACATGATTTTAAAGAGTTTTGCTGTACCAGTACCACGGGTAAGCTCTATTTACTAACTTTATGATCCCATGTCTAAACTGTACGGTAAACAAGATGATGTTTAGACTCCATTATAAAACACGTGAAAAGATGTGTAAAAAAAAAAATATATATATATATTGTTACAATTTGCTGTGAAAAATATTTGATTGAACACACCATTTGTCATTCATCCTGCCTCTTGCTACAGCTGTGGTGGGCCCAGCATCAGATTGGACAACTTCTCTGTCCTCTCGCTCTCTCTCTTCCCGTTCTTTGTCCATCTGCTCAAGTTCGGCATCGGTATACTCCGGTTCATAAAGATATCCCTTTGTCGTTGACTTAAAATTACTGTCTTCATCTGATCCGTCTGACACTGTGCTAAAATAAGTTTCATCATCTGAAGTTTCGTAGTCGGACATGTTGTCGGCGAGTCGCGCTATCAACAGCTAATCGTCACGTGCGCACTGTTGACATTGACAGCAGCGCGGATTGATAGAAACGGAAGGAAAATAGTGCCGCATTAAAACTGAGGTATGAATTTTGCCCGGCGTGTTTTTTTTGTGTTAAATTAATCAAGCTTTGAAACGCAAATCTTTTTTTCACGTAAAAATGCACAGTTTTGTGGCCCCGGAAAGTAGCCGGGATTACTTCATTCAAAAACTTCCAGCGGTCAGAACTCGGACCAGGGGGGTGACAACAGAGTGGGTCAGTGTGTATACACTATAGTGCTGGTAAGGATTGCATACAACTTCATGTCTTAAATGGGCGAACTAACCCTTTAAAGCACAGCTTGGGTCGTGTTGATCATGTATAGGCCCTACAGACGTGCGTATTAAATATGATACAGTACGCTATTATACTTATGGTATTGATTAACAGAAGTTTCAAAGAATATTTGCTGTAAGTTATGAGTTAATGAAAGTTTCAATAATGTGGCACTCTAAACAAACACTATTTTGTTTACATTGCAACATTAAAATAAAAAAAGAAATGTCATGAGATTGTATTTTGGATGTCATAATCCTACATAAAATTGCAATTTCTGATGCCTCTTTATGATCTTGGCCTTTTCAGAGTCAGAAAGTTAAGAATAGTCTTCTGCAACGGCCACAGGTGCTCAGTTTTGAGGAACTAGTCTGTTTCCCAGATGTGTTACTTCTTCTGTATTGTTAGCACGTGTTGCAGAGATATATAATCATATTGGGCCAGTTGTTCAAAGGTAAGCTGATCGGATTTTGGTTATCGGATTGGGTCAAATCTTGAAAATGGGTTGTCCAAAAGGGAAAGAAGGAATCTGAAATCAGATTAGATCAGGGAATCCAATCCTAGTTTTAATCTGGATCAAACCTTCAGTTTGTGTTGTTCAAAACTTGTCAATGGGATTTGGATAAGTTTGATAAAAAAAAAAAAACAGGATTATCCTGATCCCAATTGTAGGATTTCAAGGGGGATTCCAGGAAGTAAATGTAGTAAAACTTTAAAATTGGTCAAATAATACATTTGTATCATTTAGTGTATATACTGTGATTCATATTTTGCACTTGACTTGTGTAACCATTGTAACAGTGATAAAGTAGACATAGGCTACCAGTTAAGCTATTCAGTGTAGTAAAGTAAAAATAAAAACAGATTTCAATAACAAACAAAAATAATATATTCCATTTTTCCGTCATTCATCACCGAATGAAACAATCATCAGTCCAATGTTGCTTTGAAAAACCAGCATAAAAGTAAGACGGATTTCCTGATCCTGAATAGGAAAAAATGGGATTTTCAAATCCGGATCATTTTGATCCAGATTAAATGTTTTGAACAACTGGCCCATTGAGCTGACCAGAGTAAATTAGTACATGGATGTTTTTATGTTTTGTCATGTTGCTTTTTATTGAAAAGTACAGCACTTTGGAAATAAGGCGGTATCCTGTGACGTGCTATATTAATAAGGAAACGAAACGAGAGTAATATTATTAATATGGCCCTATGATTCCTGTGATGCTGGAAACGCGGATGGAATCCATTCATAAAAATGGAATTCATTGTATAACGTGGAATTTGTTAAATATTTTTATTTCACTTAAATCAAATTGCAATATAGACGTGTGTGAATATTAAACCGCAAATAAGACTATTTAAATATATATCCTGCATGTTGTGTGTGAATGAATGGTTTAATTTCACACACACACACACACACGAACACACACACACACACACACACACACACACACACACACACACACACACACACACACACACACACACACACACACACACACACACACACACACACGAACTTCATCTCCAGAGTCACTTCATCAGCATTTCACGCTTCATTTGGGAAAAACTATCTTATCATAAACGCACAGAAACTCAAATTAAACTCAATTAAAACTGTTTAATTGTGACAGAAATATATTACTGTTGTACAGTAGAATTTAGCTACGTTTCAAAGTCATAATAATACTAACACTAATAATAATAAATTATTATTAAAACTTTTTTAAGGAATAATCACAATTTTTCTTCCATGTTTTAATTTTTACAGTAAAGCTCTGTTGTGCAGCACTTTGTTTGACAAAAAAGTTTGTTTAATTAAAAGATAAATTCAATTAATGCTTTATGCCTTCATTTGATTGCCAGAAAAAAATACAAAATACAGGAAAAAACATAAAAATGATATAATATACATACATACATATATGTTTAATTACATTTTAATTATATATATATATATATATATATATATATATATATAATTAAAATGTAATTAAACCATTAAAATGGAATCCAGAAAACCTAAAACAGAAAACACAGAATTTGGTTTTATAAAAAAAAACTGAATTTGAGAAAAATGTAAACGTATTTCATAGGGCCCCCTAAACATGTAATTTGTCGTAATTGTTGTGAAATTGTTTGTTTCATGATTTCAATTTATTAGACATGCTTTTTGATTACTAACATCTAATTTAACCTTTAAAATGGAGTTAAAAAAAAAAACGGGAAAAAAGGGACGGCCCTATCTTAATAACTATTTCATATTTGTATTTTATTTTATATAATGAGCCAATATTGTGTATGAAACACAAACACTGCAAATATCTTTAAAACAAGATGTTGAAAACCACATGACGAAAATGAAATCTAACGAAACTCACATGTCGGTGAATGAAATGAGGAATCGGGACTACGAACCTGCTCCTTTCTTTTCCTGTTTTGTTTATTGAATTATATGAGCTTTATTGTATTTGTGAGCATGTTTCTGCTTAGTTTGAGACGTGTGTGTGTGATGTTTTCTTCTAGTGCTCCACACAATCCCTGCTCCCGACAACCTCACTATAGTGTCCCACAACTTCCGGCACATCTTGCAGTGGAATCCTGGGATAGGTTCTCCTCCGCGCACCGTGTTCAACTTTAAAGTAAATGACAGGTGAGTCCTCTCAGAGAGCAAACGAGTCCGGCCGTTCACACAACACCAACATAAAACACTTCCGTAACACGCTATTTAAAGCCTTCATGTGTGATGCGTTACAGAGGTATTCATTAGGTACCTTATAGTGCATTATATATTTCCAGTAATAAATTGTAACAAGTTAAAATGCAGTGTAAAGTTTTCAGATTCCTTGTTTCATCTAAAATGGGTTGTTTGTCATGTTTTTTAATGCATTGTACTTTCTAAAGGTGTGTTCAGTGAGTTTCAATTATTCATGCGACCATACAATCATTACACGCCACATCATTAATGCATGAAAACTAGTGCTGTCAATCGATTCAAAGAATTGATTCAATCGAACATCTTTCTGTAATTAATCGCACCTACCATTCGAGTTTTTAATATATTTTTATTTTGTAATACTGAAACCGTTGAATCTCCAAAATAATGTAGAAACAACATAAAGACAGTATATTTTAACAATAATGGTTTAATGGCATCTTTTTACTAAGCACTATGTATGTTTTTATCAGTTTAAGCTATTAATTATAGACATTTAACATTACAGTGTAATTGAAAGCTATCATTTTTTAACATTTAATAGGCTTTAAAAAAATAACTTTCAATTAACTTAAAACTGTCTTCTCATAAACCCATTGTAATAAATGTCACATTTAGCTGTATCTAGTTTTCCTGTTGACCCAGTCAGACCGGTTCAGATCTTTACCTGCATTGCTGAAAGACAAAGTTATTGTTTTTGACCCATGTAACCTTGTAAACAGTGCTTTAAGATTCTCAGGTAGGTCTAACAGGTAAATATACAGAAATGTAATAATTTCTGTATCTGTGCTGTTAATAAACACTGCACTGCACTGTATCAATTATAAATTGAATAGAGATTAATTGCTATTACAGCTACTGAAGATATTCAGCAGTGAGTGATTTTCTCTTTGTCTTTTGTTCTTTGATTAACATTAATGACAGACAGCCTCGGGTTTATTATTAGTTTATTAGGCTTCTGTCACTTTAAGATCTGAAGCACATGACGTGGATCTGACTCCCATTACATTTTCTCACTACTCTTTACATTTATTTATAACTTTATTTTTATTTATAACTCATTTACTATGATGCTTATAAGATTGCTTGTCAATAACGGGCATTTCAACATAATTTTGTGTGTTTTTGTCCATTCAAGCGCTAAAAAGTGGCACACTGTCTAAAGCGGCTTACTTGGTGTGTTTCGGGTGTTTGTTTGTTGTTGATGCCAGGAAAAAGCAGATGCTGCTTTAATTGCATTAAATATTTTTAACCAACATTTAAATTAATGCTACATTTAGTTGCATACATTTTTTATGTTAGTTTTTACAGCCCTATATTTAATTATTTAATATTATAATTATTCAATATTATTTTAGTTCTAGTTTAGTTTAGTCTTTATTTCTTGCTTTTCAAATGTTGACAAACACATTTTCTATTCAGTTTATTTGTCGTAATTTCTGCAGTTGTAATACACACTTTAGAAGATTTCACATCAGTCGAACGCATCATTAATTGGACACCAGTAAATGAACACAGTGTGGCGCTTTACTCTGTAATGCACAGAACATTTATTAATATATTTATTCATTCATTTAATTTAGTTGCAGCCTTTGTGATTTGATCATTGCAGTAATGCATATCACGATATTGAATAGGCCTATTTATAAATATATTGTGCAGCCTTAATAACAACATTACATATACTCAGGAGTTTACAACGACAAAGCTAAATAGCCAGAGATCTAGCATTCAGTCATTATTCACTTTCAGGAGCTTTAAAAACTAGTATTTATCAAATAGTCCACAGTCCACAAATGTTTTAAAGTTCTCACAGACATTTCTAAAGACATTAACATTTCCATTGTGACTTAAATGTAGACAACTGTCCCTTTAACTCTTCGGGGTCGCCGATCACGCCGGCGTGATCAAGTTACATGACCAGTTTAAGACGTCAAAGCATAAAAACAAAGTCACGTTGAGCGCTGCCGTCCACTTCTGTCGAAAGTGCTGGCTTGAAATTCTATTTTACTTTTTGTTTTGTGTTGATAGACCAAGTAAAAACGGAGATATGATCATTTAAACTTTATATAAAAAAATACTGACGCATTCGTAAAAGAACGCCAGATGGGATGCGACAGGCGTTGCATTTATTCTAATAACTTCGTCGGTTTTTGTCATAAAACAAAACGGAGAAAAATGTGTGAATCTGCTGACTCTGCTCTTCAGGCTGCACATTTTAGGGAATGGAGGAGGAGCCAACTGAGCTAAGACGCAAAATTAAAAGGCAGAGGATTTTACGGAGTTGATAAAGAGAGACATATATACTTTATATATAGAGAGAGATTATTGCTAGTTTTTGGAAGAGTTTGAGTAGATTTTGAGAGTAGTTTAGGAGTAGTGTAGATAGTTTAGGTAGTTTAGGAGTAGATTTAGATAAACTGTTTTGAGGAGAGGCACAGATAAAAAATAAAAATAAAAAACACCTGATATTTGTTGTAAATAGTTGTATGTATAATTTGATTTTGTGTTCATTTTACCTATTGTATGGTATATTTGCACTTTTGAGGAACCCCTCTTACTCAAGGAATGAAATCCCTGTAATGTAGATATCTGTGTAATTGTACATGAAGTGTTTTGTAGAGTTTCTAAGCAAAAAAGAAAAGAAAAAACGCCTATTGCCACACCTGCTTTTTGCTGCATATAGTTTAATTTTATCTCAATTTTAAATTTTTTATGTTGTATTTGCACTATTTGCAAACCCTCATACTCTGGGAACGCAAGGCCTTAAATATAGCTCTCTGAATAATTGTGTGCACAACATTTTTTAAAAAGTGGCTGAGCTAAAAAGAAAGAAAAAAAGCCTATGGCTACACCCGCTTTTTTTTGTAAATCATATTTTTTTTGTATATAGGTTGATTATATCTGAATTGTACCTGTATATGTTGACATTTACAACTTGTGTTTACATTTTAAACCTTTTAAAATGCTTCATTGAGCATGTTTGTGTTTTTTGTAGTAGAAAAGCTATAATTTTTCTATTCGGATTTTGTGTTTTTTGTGGGATTTTGGGTCCAGTATGTTGATAGAGTACATCAAAGTGAAAAACTAATTGTCTGATCATATAGGTGATGTTGTGCTGAAAAAAAATTATACCAAACATTGGTATGCTAAACATTTGTTTATGTTGCAAAATTTAAAAAAAATAAAAGTACTCAAAAACGGCCAAAATAGCCCAAGACTCCGAAGGGTTAAACTTTTGTCAGTATCACACAAATCCTGAGAAGTTTTTCCTAGCGCAAAGTCACCAATTCTTACATTTTGTCCTATTTTTAGCATCTTTAAATAAAGACTGATTTCTTTATTTTCACAGCTGCAGTAAAGGAAAGTCAAGAGTGTGTCTGAACACCACAAATACATCAGTAGATGTCTCTGACCATGTGAAGAAAATCTACTCACGCTGCACTTTCACTGTTTGGGCATCGCTTGACAACACAACTTCACGGAAAGTCCGTAAAAGTTTTACACCATACGAAGACAGTAAGTACTTTAACATCCGGGGATGATGTGATGGAGGTCATATTTTCTGTTTCAGTTTGCATGTACATGTCTGAGATCTAGAGTTGTTAACTTTTAAAATGGCTTTTATTTTGCTTTGCTTAGCAATCATCGGTCCACCCGTTGTATCCCTGTCTGGCTGTGGAAACTGTCTGAATATCGGCATCTCTCTAGCCGATGAAACAACCATTACAGAACAAATGATTCAGTTTTATAGATCTGCGTCATTCAATATAAGTTGGAAGAAAGCTGGAAACAGTGAGGTGAGTGTTCCTGTGGGAGAAGTGTGTGTGTCTGCTCAGATTAAGAGAGATGGAGAAGTGTGTGTGTGTGCTCAGATTAAGAGAGATGGAGAAGTGTGTGTGTGTGTCCGCTCAGATTAAGAGAGATGGAGAAGTGTGTGTGTCCGCTCAGATTAAGAGAGATGGAGAAGTGTGTGTGTGTGCTCAGATTAAGAGAGATGGAGAAGTGTGTGTGTGTGTGTCTGCTCAGATTAAGAGAGATGGAGAAGTGTGTGTGTGCCTGCTCAGATTAAGAGAGATGGAGAAGTGTGTGTGTCTGCTCAGATTAAGAGCGATGGAGAAGTGTGTTTGTGTGCTCAGATTAAGAGAGATGGAGAAGTGTGTGTGTGCTCAGACTGAGAGAGATGGAGAAGTGTGTGTGTCTGCTCAGATTAAGAGAGATGGAGAAGTGTGTGTGTGTGCTCAGAATAAGAGAGATGGAGAAGTGTGTGTGTCTGCTCAGATTAAGAGAGATGGAGAAGTGTGTGTGTGTCTGCTCAGATTAAGAGAGATGGAGAAGTGTGTGTGTCTGCTCAGATTAAGAGCGATGGAGAAGTGTGTTTGTGTGCTCAGATTAAGAGAGATGGAGAAGTGTGTGTGTGCTCAGACTGAGAGAGATGGAGAAGTGTGTGTGTCTGCTCAGATTAAGAGAGATGGAAAAGTGTGTGTGTCTGCTCAGAATAAGAGAGATGGAGAAGTGTGTGTGTCTGCTCAGATTAAGAGAGATGGAGAAGTGTGTGTATGTGTGCTCAGATTAAGAGAGATGGAGAAGTGTGTGTGTGTGTGCTCAGACTAAAAGAGATGGAGAAGTGTGTGTGTGCTCAGACTAAGAGAGATGGAGAAGTGTGTGTGTGCTCAGACTAAGAGAGATGGAGAAGTGTGTGTGTGCTCAGACTAAGAGAGATGGAGAAGTGTGTGTGTGCTCAGACTAAGAGAGATGGAGAAGTGTGTGTCTTCTCAGATTAAGAGAGATGGAGAAGTGTGTGTGTCTGCTCAGATTAAGAGAGATGGAGAAGTGTGTGTGTCTGCTCAGATTAAGAGAGATGGAGAAGTGTGTGTGTCTGCTCAGATTAAGAGAGATGGAGAAGTGTGTGTGTGCCTGCTCAGATTAAGAGAGATGGAGAAGTGTGTGTGTCTGCTCAGATTAAGAGTGATGGAGAAGTGTGTGTGTGTGCTCAGATTAAGAGAGATGGAGAAGTGTGTGTGTGCTCAGACTGAGAGAGATGGAGAAGTGTGTGTGTGCCTGCTCAGAATAAGAGAGATGGAGAAGTGTGTGTGTCTGCTCAGAATAAGAGAGATGGAGAAGTGTGTGTGTCTGCTCAGATTAAGAGAGATGGAGAAGTTTGTGTGTCTGCTCAGATTAAGAGAGATGGAGAAGTGTGTGTGTCTGCTCAAATTAAGAGATGGAGAAGTGTTTGTTTCTGCTCAGATTAAGAGAGATGGAGAAGTGTGTGTCTGCTCAGATTAAGAGAGATGGAGAAGTGTGTGTGTGTGTCTGCTCAGATTAAGAGGGATGGAGAAGTGTGTGTGTCTGCTCAGATTAAGAGAGATGGAGAAGTGTGTGTGTGTCTGCTCAGAATAAGAGAGATGGAGAAGTGTTTGTTTCTGCTCAGAATAAGAGAGATGGAGAAGTGTGTGTGTCTGCTCAGATTAAGAGAGATGGAGAAGTGTGTGTGTCTGCTCAGATTAAGAGAGATGGAGAAGTGTGTGTGTGTCTGCTCAGAATAAGAGAGATGGAGAAGTGTGTGTGTCTGCTCAGATTAAGAGAGATGGAGAAGTGTGTGTGTCTGCTCAGAATAAGAGAGATGGAGAAGTGTGTGTGTGTGTGTCTGCTCAGATTAAGAGAGATGGAGAAGTGTGTATGTGCTCAGATTAAGAGAGATGGAGAAATGTGTGTGTCTGCTCAAATTAAGAGATGGAGAAGTGTGTGTGTCTGCTCAGATTAAGAGAGATGGAGAAGTGTGTGTGTCTGCTCAGATTAAGAGAGATGGAGAAGTGTGTGTGTCTGCTCAGATTAAGAGAGATGGAGAAGTGTGTGTGTCTGCTCAGATTAAGAGAGATGGAGAAGTGTGTGTGTGCTCAGATTAAGAGAGATGGAGAAGTGTGTGTGTGTCTGCTCAGATTAAGAGAGATGGAGAAGTGTGTGTGTGTGTGTCTGCTCAGATTAAGAGAGATGGAGAAGTGTGTGTCTGCTCAGATTAAGAGAAATGGAGAATTGTGTGTGTCTGCTCAGAATAAGAGAGATGGAGAATTGTGTGTGTCTGCTCAGATTAAGAGAGATGAGGAAGTGTGTGTCTGCTCAGAATAAGAGAGATGGAGAAGTGTGTGTGTGCTCAGATTAAGAGAGATGGAGAAGTGTGTGTGTGTCTGCTCAGAATAAGAGAGATGGAGAAGTGTGTGTCTGCTCAGATTAAGAGAGATGGAGAAGTGTGTGTGTCTGCTCAGATTAAGAGAGATGGAGAAGTGTGTGTGTCTGCTCAGATTAAGAGAGATTGAGAAGTGTGTGGGTGAGTGTGTGTGTGTGTGTGTCTGCTCAGATTAAGAGAGATGGAGAAGTGTGTGTGTGTGTGTGTCTGCTCAGAATAAGAGAGATGGAGAAGTGTGTGTGTCTGCTCAGATTAAGAGAGATGGAGAAGTGTGTGTGTTTGCTCAGAATAAGAGAGATGGAGAAGTGTGTGTCTGCTCAGATAAAGAGAGATTGAGAAGTGTGTGGGTGAGTGTGTGTGTGTGTGTCTGCTCAGATTAAGAGAGATGGAGAAGTGTGTGTGTGTGTGTCTGCTCAGAATAAGAGAGATGGAGAAGTGTGTGTGTCTGCTCAGATTAAGAGAGATGGAGAAGTGTGTGTGTGTCTGCTCAGAATAAGAGAGATGGAGAAGTGTGTGTGTCTGCTCAGATTAAGAGAGATGGAGAAGTGTGTGTGTCTGCTCAGATTAAGAGAGATGGAGAAGTGTGTGGGTGAGTGTGTGTGTGTGTGTCTGCTCAGATTAAGAGAGATGGAGAAGTGTGTGTGTGTGTGTCTGCTCAGAATAAGAGAGATGGAGAAGTGTGTGTGTGTGTGTCTGCTCAGAATAAGAGAGATGGAGAAGTGTGTGTGTCTGCTCAGATTAAGAGAGATGAGGAAGTGTGTGTGTGTGTCTGCTCAGATTAAGAGGGATGGAGAAGTGTGTGTGTGTGTCTGCTCAGAATAAGAGAGATGGAGAAGTGTGTGTGTGTGTGTCTGCTCAGAATAAGAGAGATGGAGAAGTGTGTGTGTCTGCTCAGATTAAGAGAGATGGAGAAGTGAGTGTGTGTGTCTGCTCAGATTAAGAGAGATGGAGAAGTGTGTGTGTGTGTGTCTGCTCAGAATAAGAGAGATGGAGAAGTGTGTGTGTGTGTGTGTGTGTGTCTGCTCAGAATAAGAGAGATGGAGAAGTGTGTGTGTGTCTGCTCAGATTAAGAGAGATGAGGAAGTGTGTGTGTTTCTGCTCAGATTAAGAGAGATGGAGAAGTGTGTGTGTGTGTGTCTGCTCAGAATAAGAGAGATGGAGAAGTGTGTGTGTCTGCTCAGATTAAGAGAGATGGAGAAGTGTGTGTGTGTGTGTTTGCTCAGATTAAGAGAGATGGAGAAGTGTGTGTGTGTGTGTCTGCTCAGAATAAGAGAGATGGAGAAGTGTGTGTGTCTGCTCAGATTAAGAGAGATGAGGAAGTGTGTGTGTCTGCTCAGAATAAGAGAGATGGAGAAGTGTGTGTGTCTGCTCAGACTGAGAGAGATGGAGAAGTGTGTGTGTCTGCTCAGATTAAGAGAGATGGAGAAGTGTGTGTGTCTGCTCAGAATAAGAGAGATGGAGAAGTGTGTGTGTCTGCTCAGAATAAAAGAGATGGAGAAGTGTGTGTGTCTGCTCAGATTAAGAGAGATGGAGAAGTGTGGTTGTCTGCTCAGATTAAGAGAGATGGAGAAGTGTGTGTGTCTGCTCAGAATAAGAGAGATGGAGAAGTGTGTGTGTCTGCTCAGATTAAGAGAGATGGAGAAGTGTGTGTGTCTGCTCAGATTAAGAGAGATGGAGAAGTGTGTGTGTCTGCTCAGAATAAGAGAGATGGAGAAGTGTGTGTGTCTGCTCAGACTGAGAGAGATGGAGAAGTGTGTGTGTCTGCTCAGATTAAGAGAGATGGAGAAGTGTGTGTGTCTGCTCAGAATAAGAGAGATGGAGAAGTGTGTGTGTCTGCTCAGAATAAAAGAGATGGAGAAGTGTGTGTGTCTGCTCAGATTAAGAGAGATGGAGAAGTGTGTGTGTCTGCTCAGATTAAGAGAGATGGAGAAGTGTGTGTGTCTGCTCAGAATAAGAGAGATGGAGAAGTGTGTGTGTCTGCTCAGAATAAAAGAGATGGAGAAGTGTGTGTGTCTGCTCAGATTAAGAGAGATGGAGAAGTGTGTGTGTCTGCTCAGATTAAGAGAGATGGAGAAGTGTGTGTGTCTGCTCAGAATAAGAGAGATGGAGAAGTGTGTGTGTCTGCTCAGATTAAGAGAGATGGAGAAGTGTGTGTGTCTGCTCAGATTAAGAGAGATGGAGAAGTGTGTGTGTCTGCTCAGAATAAGAGAGATGGAGAAGTGTGTGTGTCTGCTCAGATTAAGAGAGATGGAGAAGTGTGTGTTTCTGCTCAGATTAAGAGAGATGGAGAAGTGTGTGTGTCTGCTCAGAATAAGAGAGATGGAGAAGTGTGTGTGTCTGCTCAGATTAAGAGAGATGGAGAAGTGTGTGTGTCTGCTCAGATTAAGAGAGATGGAGAAGTGTGTGTGTCTGCTCAGAATAAAAGAGATGGAGAAGTGTGTGTGTCTGCTCAGATTAAGAGAGATTGAGAAGTGTGTGTGTCTGCTCAGAATAAGAGAGATGGAGAAGTGTGTGTGTCTGCTCAGATTAAGAGAGATGGAGAAGTGTGTGTGTCTGCTCAGAATAAGAGAGATGGAGAAGTGTGTGTGTCTGCTCAGATTAAGAGAGATGGAGAAGTGTGTGTGTGTGTCTGCTCAGAATAAGAGAGATGGAGAAGTGTGTGTGTCTGCTCAGATTAAGAGAGATGGAGAAGTGTGTGTGTCTGCTCAGATTAAGAGAGATGGAGAAGTGTGTGTGTCTGCTCAGATTAAGAGTGATGGAGAAGTGTGTGTGTCTGCTCAGATTAAGAGAGATGGAGAAGTGTGTGTGTCTGCTCAGATTAAGAGAGATGGAGAAGTGTGTGTGTGTGTGTCTGCTCAGATTAAGAGAGATGGAGAAGTGTGTGTGTGTGTGTCTGCTCAGATTAAGAGAGATGGAGAAGTGTGTGTGTGTGTGTCTGCTCAGATTAAGAGAGATGGAGAAGTGTGTGTGTGTGTCTGCTCAGATTAAGAGAGATGGAGAAGTGTGTGTGTGTGTGTCTGCTCAGATTAAGAGAGATGGAGAAGTGTGTGTGTGTGTGTGTGTCTGCTCAGAATAAGAGAGATGGAGAAGTGTGTGTGTCTGCTCAGAATAAAAGAGATGGAGAAGTGTGTGTGTCTGCTCAGATTAAGAGAGATGGAGAAGTGTGTGTGTCTGCTCAGATTAAGAGAGATGGAGAAGTGTGTGTGTCTGCTCAGATTAAGAGAGATGGAGAAGTGTGTGTGTCTGCTCAGAATAAGAGAGATGGAGAAGTGTGTGTGTCTGCTCAGAATAAGAGAGATGGAGAAGTGTGTGTGTCTGCTCAGATTAAGAGAGATGGAGAAGTGTGTGTGTCTGCTCAGATTAAGAGAGATGGAGAAGTGTGTGTGTCTGCTCAGAATAAGAGAGATGGAGAAGTGTGTGTGTCTGCTCAGATTAAGAGAGATGGAGAAGTGTGTGTGTCTGCTCAGATTAAGAGAGATGGAGAAGTGTGTGTGTCTGCTCAGAATAAAAGAGATGGAGAAGTGTGTGTGTCTGCTCAGATTAAGAGAGATTGAGAAGTGTGTGTGTCTGCTCAGAATAAGAGAGATGGAGAAGTGTGTGTGTCTGCTCAGATTAAGAGAGATGGAGAAGTGTGTGTGTCTGCTCAGAATAAGAGAGATGGAGAAGTGTGTGTGTCTGCTCAGATTAAGAGAGATGGAGAAGTGTGTGTGTGTGTGTCTGCTCAGAATAAGAGAGATGGAGAAGTGTGTGTGTCTGCTCAGATTAAGAGAGATGGAGAAGTGTGTGTGTCTGCTCAGATTAAGAGAGATGGAGAAGTGTGTGTGTCTGCTCAGATTAAGAGTGATGGAGAAGTGTGTGTGTCTGCTCAGATTAAGAGAGATGGAGAAGTGTGTGTGTCTGCTCAGATTAAGAGAGATGGAGAAGTGTGTGTGTGTGTGTCTGCTCAGATTAAGAGAGATGGAGAAGTGTGTGTGTGTGTGTCTGCTCAGATTAAGAGAGATGGAGAAGTCTGTGTGTGTGTGTGTCTGCTCAGATTAAGAGAGATGGAGAAGTGTGTGTGTGTGTGTCTGCTCAGATTAAGAGAGATGGAGAAGTGTGTGTGTCTGCTCAGAATAAGAGAGATGGAGAAGTGTGTGTGTCTGCTCAGATTAAGAGAGATGGAGAAGTGTGTGTGTCTGCTCAGAATAAGAGAGATGGAGAAGTGTGTGTGTCTGCTCAGATTAAGAGAGATGGAGAAGTGTGTGTGTGTGTCTGCTCAGAATAAGAGAGATGGAGAAGTGTGTGTGTGTGTGTCTGCTCAGATTAAGAGAGATGGAGAAGTGTGTGTGTGTGTCTGCTCAGAATAAGAGAGATGGAGAAGTGTGTGTGTCTGCTCAGATTAAGAGAGATGGAGAAGTGTGTGTGTCTGCTCAGATTAAGAGAGATGGAGAAGTGTGTGTGTCTGCTCAGATTAAGAGAGATGGAGAAGTGTGTGTGTCTGCTCAGAATAAGAGAGATGGAGAAGTGTGTGTGTCTGCTCAGAATAAAAGAGATGGAGAAGTGTGTGTGTCTGCTCAGATTAAGAGAGATGGAGAAGTGTGTGTGTCTGCTCAGATTAAGAGAGATGGAGAAGTGTGTGTGTCTGCTCAGAATAAGAGAGATGGAGAAGTGTGTGTGTCTGCTCAGATTAAGAGAGATGGAGAAGTGTGTGTGTCTGCTCAGATTAAGAGTGATGGAGAAGTGTGTGTGTCTGCTCAGATTAAGAGAGATGGAGAAGTGTGTGTGTCTGCTCAGATTAAGAGAGATGGAGAATTGTGTGTGTGTCTGCTCAGATTAAGAGAGATGGAGAAGTGTGTGTGTCTGCTCAGAATAAGAGAGATGGAGAAGTGTGTGTGTCTGCTCAGAATAAAAGAGATGGAGAAGTGTGTGTGTCTGCTCAGAATAAAAGAGATGGAGAAGTGTGTGTGTCTGCTCAGATTAAGAGAGATGGAGAAGTGTGTGTGTCTGCTCAGAATAAGAGAGATGGAGAAGTGTGTGTGTCTGCTCAGATTAAGAGAGATGGAGAAGTGTGTGTGTCTGCTCAGATTAAGAGAGATGAGGAAGTGTGTGTGTCTGCTCAGATTAAGAGAGATGGAGAATTGTGTGTGTGTCTGCTCAGATTAAGAGAGATGGAGAATTGTGTGTGTGTCTGCTCAGAATAAGAGAGATGGAGAAGAGTGTGTGTCTGCTCAGATTAAGAGAGATGGAGAATTGTGTGTGTCTGCTCAGATTAAGAGAGATGGAGAATTGTGTGTGTGTCTGCTCAGATTAAGAGAGATGGAGAATTGTGTGTGTGTCTGCTCAGAATAAGAGAGATGGAGAAGTGTGTGTGTCTGCTCAGATTAAGAGAGATGGAGAATTGTGTGTGTGTCTGCTCAGATTAAGAGAGATGGAGAATTGTGTGTGTGTCTGCTCAGAATAAGAGAGATGGAGAAGAGTGTGTGTGTGTCTGCTCAGATTAAGAGAGATGGAGAAGTGTGTGTGTCTGCTCAGATTAAGAGAGATGGAGAAGTGTGTGTGTCTGCTCAGATTAAGAGAGATGAGGAAGTGTGTGTGTGTGTGTGTGTTTGTGCTCAGATTAAGAGAAGTTTGTGTGTGAATCTCAATGCATTTTATTTCTTTATCCAATTAATAGATGTGTTAGTTATCTTTTTGTTAATAAAATTCACTTTATTGTGTTGTCCTTGTGTTGATAAATCAGAAAGTGGCTCTACAACTGATTCAGTGTCTCACAAAAGCTTCAGATAAACTCCCTTTAAACTACATCACGTCTGATCCGCATCGGTCTCCTGCTAATCACGGTGTTTGATCCAGCATTTAGTTATTTACAAATGAATTCACCCACTTATCTAGTTGCTCTAAGCTGGTTGAGAATAAAGATTACTCTTACTTAAACTGTTGAATTATAAAATTTGGTAAATTATTTTGTAATATCTTAAAAATTTAGATTTATTTGTAATAATTTAATCACTGTTAGGGATGCACCGATATGAACATTTTGACTGGTACCGATAATTGATTATTTATATTTGGAAGCCGATAACCGATATTCTGGTCGATAAATCTAAATCCAAATTTTTATATAATTTTTGAGAGCCTGATTACAAAGACAAAAGTCTCACCATTACTAGCCATGTCCCAAACACACAATTATAATGTTCTCATTATGATTTTATGTAGCCGATATGACAGACTAGCTCATAACTGTATTTTCCTTTTATAAGTGATTCCAATCATTTTGCAAGCAATTCAAATCCATCATGGTGAACAGTGCACATCTGAGGTGTCTCAGCTGAAGGAAATAATACATTATTTATCAGCTGTAATATATTAGCCCAATGTTTTTATCAGGCCCATAACGCTAACATTAAATATGATCATATATCGGCCGATACCGATATGATTGCCGATACATCGTGCAGCTCTACTGTTGATAAGTGTTGATGCTCACGCGCTTGTTGATTATGTTTAAAGCTATACTTGTAAAGTCACATCAGCTGAATTTATGACGTCCTGTACTGGTGTTTTGCCAAACCTAGGCCGAGCTTATCTCTACAAAAGAGAAGCAGACTGTCCTGCAGAACCTTCAGCCGGGACATCAGTACTGTGTACGAGTTCTTCCCGAGTTCATCTCCAACCCCAACACTCGAGCGTCTGCGTGGCAGTGTGAATACACTAGTAAAGTGGAGCCAAGAGGCGGTAAGAAAACACCTGTGAACAGCAGCACTGTGTGTGAGCCAGTCACGAGTCGCACGGTGTATCTGTGGCAGAAGCCAGCAATACATTGTTTGGGTCAAAATGATCGATTTTTCTTTTATGCCAAAAATCATTAGGATATTAAGTAAAGATCATGTTCCATGAAGATATTTTGTAAATCTCATACTGTAAATATGTAAAACATGTATTTTTGTGAGTGGATGCAGTACAATCGTGAACATAAATGCACAACTTTAAAGGAGATTTCCTCAATGTTTAGATTCTTTTGCATCCTCAGATTTTCAAATAGTAGTATCTCAACCAAATATTGTCCTATCCTAACAAACCACACATCAATGGAAAGCTTATTTATTCGGGCTGCCGTGGACTCAGTCCAGGAGAAGGATCTGTCAGCTGTGTATGCATGATCTCTTCCAGAATGACTGACAGTAAGGTGTACATGTGTGTGTCCGCAGGGCTGTATGTCATGAGTTGGTCATTGGGAGCGTCGGTGTCGGGTGTAGCTGTGCTCCTGCTGGTGTTCAGTCTGGTGTACACTGGGTTCCTCTGTAAGCTGAAGACCCGTGCTCCTCAATCTCTGGTAAGAGCCTGTCTGCACTCAAATACAGCATTTGCTCTCCTGCATCAGGAATCTCTTCATTTACATCATTAGTTTCTCTTACCTACTAGCACTTTTCTTTAAAGAAATGGTTATGATTGGAGATATTTCATCTATAAAGCAGCTCTGCAGAAAACAGTGATGTCATCGTCCAGCTCAGTTCTCATCCAATAGTGTCTGCAGTGTTGTGACTGAACGCGTTCATTGAACGATAGTTCATGAACTCGTTCATATTTTTGGGCAAACGTGAACTGAACGTACTGTATTACTGCCTGATGAACGTTAATGTGAACTCGTTCATTCTGGTGTCTGTGAACGGCAGCTCTCCCAGTTTTAGGGGGCTTTCACACTGGTAGTTTAGTTCGGAACGGGGCACGGTTTTTAACATTTATGGGCCGATACCAATATGGTGGCCGATATATTGTGCATCCCTAAATAATATTAGAAAGAAGCTTCTAATCACAAGTTGTGAGCTGCAGTTTGAAGCGCGCCACTTTGCTATGCTGGACCTGTAGTGTAAACTGGATTGCTGAACTGTGTTGGTAACGATGGCCACTATAGTTTGCTAGTGATGTTTTTGGGAAACACCGAGGCTGGAAGAAGCACGTTCACTTTTCCTTGAACATTGCTCATCAGTGTCCTGCTGATCTCAACTCTTCAGTCTCTTCTGTGAAAGAAAGCTTTAACTGGTGGAGTTGGAGCAGGAGCCGTAGTTTGACTGAATCTCATGTGTCCTCCCGTCACATATAATGACTGTTCATCTCTTTCTCTCTGCTGTTTCTTCTCATTTAGAGTCGCATGGTTCAAGCCCACTATCTGATTCCTGAAGAGACTTTATGTGAGAGAGTGTCAAGCGGGGCTCCGTTAAATAGTGCATCTAAAGCCTATCCCAGCAGCAGCGCACTGAACGAGGAGGACTCGGGGAACAAGCAACATGAGGACAACTACGCCAACGAGGTCTGGGTTTCATGGGTTGTGAAACATGTGCCTTTAATTTTCTGAGACATTTCCATCAGCCTGTATCCATGATGCAAATATAGCAGTTAATAACAGTGTAAAGCTCCTTTATCTGCAGGAGTCACGCAGTGCTGGAAACAGTGTAATCATTTACTCCAGTACAAGTAGAGGGACTGAAAAAGATTATGACTCAAGTAGGAGTTAGTAAGTAGTTTGCTGAATCACTTATCAAGTTACTACGTTACAAAGTACTTTATTATTATTATTATTATTATTATTATTTTCTTTATTTATCTGAAGAACATGCAGATAGAGACAGTTTGACCAAAGAAACATGAAGACAATAAACACAATTGTAATGACCTGTTCTTCAAGCCATAAAGATTGGCTTGCATTAGAATGATGTATATTATAATGCAACGTTAATCGACATAGCCTGTACCACAGTATAGAAGTTTATAATATATTTTCTGTCTCTCTCTGTGATGAGAAGCAACATGGACCACAGAAGCCAGTTATTTCAAACACGACTGACGTGTGTATATACAGTATATGGTGATGCTAAGCAAATTCCTGTTGCCAAGAATGATTGTTTTGATGCTAATTTTGAAAAGTAAGTCCACGTTTAAGAAGGGAAAAGGCAAAGAGGGGAAGTGAGAGGTTTGATCAAAAGAAATGAGGGATTAAAACAGTATGAATAGAAAAGTGCCAGTTAAATATAGTGGTATACAAGTTAACATGCTAAATAAAATGCTCTTTTTTGCTCCATTGTTGCGAAATACACTTTTACATGCACCTGATCGACAGATCAATCATGTGATCTTATTTCACTGTTGTTGTTACTGCCACCGCGTTTGTTGAGCGTTCATGTTCTGTTCTCACAGGCCGACACAGATGATGAGGAAGACTACGAGGAAGAAGAGAAAGGCAACTACATGGGTTGTGTAAGTGAGGACAGTGGTTTGGGAACTAATAGCAGCAAAGAGAAGGCTGTAGTTTCAACTTTGCATGGGAGATCACGGCACTTCACTGGAGAGGCAAAGGAAGAAACCCATCATGATGAACACGAGCGTAGAAATAAACTCATATCAGAAGTGTTTGACAGACATAACAATACTCACTCAGAATCAAAGGGGAATGAAGATGGTTCAGGGAACATCAACTTGTTTTCAGTCACTTTGAGGACTCTGGGACTCCAGGATGAGGAGGAAGAGCTGTGTAAACCTCTGCTACTGGAATCAGTGCTGGGATGGTGTCCATCTGACGACTCTGAACACACTGAAGAAGAAGAAGAAGAAGAAGAAGAGCTCCCACTGGAAGCCACACCCGCTGAGATGAGCTCCGAAGAGGAAGAGGAGTCCCCGTCGGGATATATGCTGACCCATACCGGGAACATGGATTGACTGAAGAGGTCCGTGTCAGAAGAGACGGACTGTGACACACACTATATGACACGGTGAAGACAAGAATATTTCTGTCAAGACTTGCAGAATTTAATGAATTTGACTGAGGTTATCATAGAATGAAGCATATAATTGTTATTACCGTTGCATAATTTAGTGAACGTGTGCCTAAATCATGGAAATTATGAACTGAGACAGATGCAACAATGTGGTGATAACACTGGCAATACGTTACGAGTCAATGAGCAAGAAAAGAAGTTTATTTTGTAAATGGATGTTGTATATTTATAGTTCTGGTCTTCGAAACTGATTGGCCACTATAATTTTGAAAATACCGTATTTTTCCAAATATAAGATGACCCCTTTTTTTCAAGATGTAGGCTACTTTTTGGAAAAGGGCTTTTTGAAGGCCAGATTTTTATAAAGAAAATGCTTTTATTAGAAACTATTTTTCATATTGCATATTTTTGTATTGAAAGGATGGTAAATACTGGTAAAATGTCCCAATTTTTCTAAATTTTCCAATGATGGAAAAAAAATCACATTGTAAAAGAAACACTTTTTGGCATACCATAAATATAGCCTGTAGCCCATCTGAATTATATAACAATTAAGCTATCCATCTCATGGTGAAAACCATGTAGCCTACCAACATTTCATTAACAGTAGAAGTGAAATCTAGGTCCAGTATTAAGACTGTCTTCTTGCGCTCGCGATCTTCTAACATTACACTGACAGGATTTCTCGGCACACTCGTTTTACACGTATTGAGCGCCACCTACTGTTGCGGGTTTATTATTGACATGTAAAACCTAATACAAGATGAACCCATTTTTTTCAGATGTATTTCTAAGAAAAAACATCGTCTTATATTCAGAACAATACAGTACTACTGTTGTTGTGTCACAATTTAGTGTTTAATATAAAATCTGTGGGTTATATATAAAAATAGAGCCTATTTGAAAATTTGATAAACATTACAGATCTCTGTAGTGGTTAAACTTGAGATATAACATGAGTATAACATTGGCAGTATGCCAATCTTTGATCTCATGCATTTATTATTTGACCACAATCAAAATGATTTGCTTTGGAACGAGGTAAAGTTTTATAATTTTATATTTCATTTAATTTAAATGCTGTACTTGTGCACTGCTTTTGTAGCCTACTTTTTGACTAAATTGTTGGCTTTATATTTCCTATTGTACATATGTCTTATACTTCTATTATTGCTATGTTTTTACATTTAATATTACTGTTCAATATAAAATATTTTGTATAAATAATTTGTGTTGAGAAATAGTCTGTGTTAGTTTTGGGGGATTGTTCAGTGACTTTAATGCAGGTTTCATTGTTACGCACCAGGTGGCGGCAAGAGACTGACTTTATGAGAGAGTTAGTACAGGCTTCCCAATCTTTAGTCGAGTCACTTCTATTCAGCACTTTTTACCATACAGATAGTTGCAAAGCAGCTTTACAGTGATGACACGAAAATAGTACAACAAAGTTTGTTTCTATAAGAAAATTGCGTCATAGTCTATCTTTAAGTAAATTCAGTGATGTAAAAAATTTCTGTTGTAAAAAAGTTATTAGTTTAGTTAATTTATAGCCGCTCTGGAGAAAACAGTGATGTCATCATCCAGCGCAGCTCAGTTCTCATATAATGATGTTAATGCAGGCAGATCAATAATATTGTTGAATATTAAATGTCCCCATATAAGCAACCAAAACTCCATCAGTGGCAGAATGGAGGAAAAACCTTGTGAGAAACTCCGTCGCTCAGTTCTCCTCCAGCCAACGAACAAACAGTGTATGATTATGATTCAGGCAGTATTACAGGTCAGAGGTCAGATTGGATCGAAACATTATATTATCCAGTTCATCTGGTTTAAAGGTACAATATGCAGGATTTTTCGCTACCAGGGGTCGCTAACCTCTTACAATAACAAAGGCGTATATTGATGAAGTATATTCCACATTAAGCGTATTTATGGATCTTGTCGTCGAGCTGATGGATCTTTTATAGATGAGTGAATACATTGATGTTTTTAACATGACTGTGGTGTAAAGCAGGGCGAGATTGCTAGACGTATACCAGCGCCACACGTAACACGAGTCCTGCGGATATAAAAGAATAAGAACATTTCATTCTACCGAAGTACACGCAAGTGCTGAATTAATACTCACACAGGTCAGTTTATTAGACGAATAAAACTTGAGGTAACGCAGCGCTGTTTCACTTGCTCTAACAGTTACACAAACTATAGTGTTACTATTTACACTATCACACTACACGGCATTTGAGTGTTGAATGTTGTTAGTTAGGTTGTGTGTTGGCTGTAAGAGACTAACTAAGCTAGATCAACATTAGAATAACATACAGATCATATTCTAACATTTCATCATGTTGAACTAAATAACATTGATTAGTTTTATGTACATTTGCTCACCTGTCTAATAAAGTACATGCAACACTCGCGTCTCTGTCAAGTTGAAGTTAGTCGCGGACGTGGAGCTCTCGGCATCTCGAAAGATGTTGATCTTCGTTTTAGTCCTCTTTTTGTCTCAAAGTCTGCTTGTCATGGTCCATTATGGTTGAACAAAACAACAACAGCGTGAGCGTCCTGCTAGGCATAACCCAGTTGTCCATGTCTGTCCCCATGATTACTATGGCAGTACGAGGTCAAACCTGGCGGAAACCGAGGCTAACGCGGATATGACGTCATTGACTGACGACTCCTCACCCCTGCTCACACGCCCCATTTCCTTGGTTAAAATCGCAATTTTCTCACGATTTACAAATAGTTGGAAATATTTGGGATATTGTAAGTAATCAACTAAACAAAATGTATAACATTGGCCTAGTGTTTTTTGGATATTTTACTGCAAAATTCTTACATATTGTACCTTTAAGCTCAGTGTCACGCCGATATGGGGACGGGTTTGTTGAGGATCAGTGCCGATGGCTGTTGTGCCGATGAGGCCTTCACAGGGGAGAGTCTAGTGGACACAAGCTCTGCTGACACTTCAGGGATGCGTCAAGAGGCATTTATTTATCATTTGCATAGTTAACACTAAGGAGAACTGTGCATTGAAATGCTTGTGACGAGGCTCAGACATATAATGACAATGACAGGAACAGACACGGACAGAGCATTAAGTGTCAGTGAGGGAATAGCTCAAACACACAGTGACCCAACACCCATCTAAGTCCACAATCCCTTTCTTAATCAATCAGCTGTTTTCTGCCAACATGTAAGTCACCATCTCCACCGTACTTTTCTTGCCCTTTCCATTTTGTTATTTGGGTAATATATAGAGTATATGTGATAGGTCTGTCACAATAATTACATTATCGACTTGTTGCACAATATATATATGGACATGATGGTCCAGATTTGACAGTAAATTGTCAAAGAAACAAAAACATCTTTAGGCCAGATAGCGAGCATGACTGTAATGACAAATAAAAATAAAATGTCATGTCACATGATAATATTATATTTATACAAGTTTGTTTTGGGTCGGTGGTCTTCTGTCTGATAATTGCAATAAAAACTGATATTGTGAAGTTGTTATCAATATCTGGTGTCTTTGTACAACAAAAACAGCCTTGGTCTTATGATTCCTCTCCTTTTTGGTCAGGTCTAACAGAACGGGTCACCAGAAGATGACAGTTTGATTCATCAACCTGCAGTCTGCCTCAAATCATTCATGTATACGTTAATAAATATAATTTCCTTATATGATTGCATAAATTGTGTGACTTGGTTCTTGTGTCCTAAACCTTACCAGTTTTTGAAAGATGCCATTTGATCAGTACAAACGTAATTTCTACACATTCAAAATGTTATTGTCTAACTTACACGGCTCCTTTCCTTCATCTCCAGGGGCCCGTGGTCTGCCTGGTAGGTGTTTAGGGCACTCTGCAGGGAGTAGGTGTTTAGGGTACTCGGCAGGGAGTAGGTTTTTAGGACACTCTGCAGGGAGTAGATGTTTAGTGCACTCTGCAGGGAGTAGGTGTTTAGTGCACTCTGCAGGGAGTAGGGGTTTAGTGCACTCTGCAGGGAGTAGGGGTTTAGGGAACTCTGCAGGAAGTAGGGGTCCAGGCACTCTGCAGGGAGTAGGTGTTTAGGGCACTCTGCAGGGAGTAGGGTTTCAGGCACTCTGCAGGGAGTAGGTGTTTAGGGCACTCTGCAGGGAGTAGGTGTTTAGTGCACTCTGCAGGGAGTAGGTGTTTAGGGCACTCTGCAGGGAGTAGGTGTTTAGTGCACTCTGCAGGGAGTAGGGGTTTAGTGCACTCTGCAGGGAGTAGGGGTTTAGTGCACTCTGCAAGGAGTAGGGGTTTAGTGCACTCTGCAGGGAGTAGGTGTTTAGGGAACTCTGCAGGGGATAGGTGTTTAGTGCACTCTGCAGGGAGTAGGTGTTTAGGGAACTCTGCAGGAAGTAGGGGTTCAGGCACTCTGCAGGGAGTAGGGGTTTAGTGCACTCTGCAGGGAGTAGGGGTTTAGTGCACTCTGCAAGGAGTAGGGGTTTAGTGCACTCTGCAGGGAGTAGGTGTTTAGGGAACTCTGCAGGGGATAGGTGTTTAGTGCACTCTGCAGGGAGTAGGTGTTTAGGGAACTCTGCAGGAAGTAGGGGTTCAGGCACTCTGCAGGGAGTAGGTGTTTAGGGCACTCTGCAGGGAGTAGGGGTTTAGTGCACTCTGCAGGGAGTAGGGGTTTAGTGCACTCTGCAAGGAGTAGGGGTTTAGGGCACTCTTTAGGGAGTAGGTGTTTAGGGCACTCTGCAGGGAGTAGGGGTTTAGGGCACACTGCAGGGAGTAGGGGTTTAGGGCACTCTGCAGGGAGTAGGGGTTTAGAGTACTCTGCAGGGAGTAGGGGTTTAGGGCACTCTGCAGGGAGTAGGGTTCAGGCACTCTGCAGGGAGTAGGTGTTTAGGGCACTCTGCAGGGAGTAGGTGTTTAGTGCACTCTGCAGGGAGTAGGTGTTTAGGGCACTCTGCAGGGAGTAGGTGTTTAGGGCACTCTGCAGGGAGTAGGGGTTTAGGGCACTCTGCAGGGAGTAGGGGTTTAGTGCACTCTGCAGGGAGTAGGTGTTTAGGGCACTCTGCAGGGAGTAGGGTTCAGGCACTCTGCAGGGAGTAGGTGTTTAGGGCACTCTGCAGGGAGTAGGTGTTTAGTGCACTCTGCAGGAAGTAGGTGTTTAGGGCACTCTGCAGGGAGTAGGGGTTTAGGGCACTCTGCAGGGAGTAGGGGTTTAGTGCACTCTGCAGGGAGTAGGGGTTTAGTGCACTCTGCAGGGAGTAGGGGTTCAGGCACTCTGCAGGGAGTAGGGGTTTAGGGCACTCTGCGGGAAGTAGGGGTTTAGGGCACTCTGCGGGAAGTAGGTGTTTAGGGCACTCTGCGGGAAGTAGGTGTTTAGGGCACTCTGCAGGGAGTAGGTGTTTAGGGCACTCTGCAGGGAGTAGGGTTCAGGCACTCTGCAGGGAGTAGGTGTTTAGGGCACTCTGCAGGGAGTAGGTGTTTAGTGCACTCTGCAGGAAGTAGGTGTTTAGGGCACTCTGCAGGGAGTAGGGGTTTAGGGCACTCTGCAGGGAGTAGGGGTTTAGTGCACTCTGCAGGGAGTAGGGGTTTAGTGCACTCTGCAGGGAGTAGGGGTTCAGGCACTCTGCAGGGAGTAGGGGTTTAGGGCACTCTGCGGGAAGTAGGGGTTTAGGGCACTCTGCGGGAAGTAGGTGTTTAGGGCACTCTGCAGGGAGTAGGTGTTTAGGGCACTCTGCAGGGAGTAGGGTTCAGGCACTCTGCAGGGAGTAGGTGTTTAGGGCACTCTGCAGGGAGTAGGTGTTTAGTGCACTCTGCAGGGAGTAGGTGTTTAGGGCACTCTGCAGGGAGTAGGGGTTTAGTGCACTCTGCAGGGAGTAGTGGTTTAGTGCACTCTGCAGGGAGTAGGTGTTTAGGGAACTCTGCAGGGGATAGGTGTTTAGTGCACTCTGCAGGGAGTAGGTGTTTAGGGAACTCTGCAGGAAGTAGGGGTTCAGGCACTCTGCAGGGAGTAGGTGTTTAGGGCACTCTGCAGGGAGTAGGTGTTTAGGGCACTCTTTAGGGAGTAGGTGTTTAGGGCACTCTGCAGGGAGTAGGGGTTTAGGGCACTCTGCAGGGAGTAGGGGTTTAGGGCACTGCAGGGAGTAGGTGTTTAGAGTACTCTGCAGGGAGTTGGGGTTTAGGGCACTGCAGGGAGTAGGGGTTTAGGGCACTCTGCAGGGAGTAGGGGTTCAGGCACACAGGCTCAAGGCCTGGATGAAGAGTCACCGTGGCTCTTCGGGAAGCTCTCCACATCTATTTTGAACATGTGGACTATGTGCAGTGGCGGCGCCAGGGGGGAGCTAGCTGGTGCTGTAGCTCCCCCTATAATAGGTTTAGCACCCGCCCAGCACCCCCAAGAAATGTCTGTCATTTTTTATATTTATATTTTAATGTCATGTTTGAATAGTGTCTTTTTCATGTTGTTAAAAATGGGTATTAAATAATAATTTAAAAATATATATTTAGTCTAAAAAAACATGAGGCCCAAACAGGCGATCTTCTTTGGCCAATGTACGCAGCGCCCGGTGAACGTTTGCAGACATCCCAAGTCTCCCGTATATTGATTGCTGTCTCGGATGGCCGCAAATTAGTTCCAATCTCCCAGAATCTAGAGCTTGCGAGCTCCAAACCGTGTAGCGCGCGCAAGACAGAGAGAGCGAAAGACCTTGCGTGTGTGTGCAAATGTGCATGTGTGCGGATGAAGCGCATGTAAGACGCTTTACCCAATGGGGCAATTTGTTGTGCAGCAGATAGTATAGTACAAATCACAAACACAATACAGAGATTGCCTACCTTCCAGGCATAGTTAAAAACAATAAAAAACAGTAAACAATCAGTAAATAGTATGTCGATAAGTTATCTATGGTTCTTTATAGAGATAAGAAGCAGAATGGCTGCAGGAATAAAAGAGTGTTTATATCTGTTGGCTCTGTATTTTAGGAGTTTAAAGCTTGATCCAGATGGCAACATCTGAAATTCAGCCCGTAAGGGACGAGAACTGGCAGGATAGATACAACCCTTCTTAACATCTGCTGCTGATAGAGTTCCTCCAACCCTTCATGCTTAGAACCTGTAATGCTGCTGCTCACCTTAATTAACCTAGAAAGGGATTTTTTGTTTTGTTTTACAATAATGGACCTGTCCCAACAGATTGAGAAGGTGATAACTGACTCATCAGAGTCTTGTCCAAATTTAACTTAGCCAGTTTTTTCTAACAGTTCTACTCAGAAGAGTGCAAGTTTCAACTACCATTGGCTATAACTCCTTTGCTACTATCCTGCAACCCATGATTACTCCAATCTGTATAAGGAGTAAACTATAAAGAATCATCTGCGAAAGACAAGTCAAGCGCTTTTTGCAGTGCCAGCTTCAGTTGAAAGAGTGCCTGCTCACATGCAGGTATCAATTCCCCTAAAACAGATTCAGCTCTCCGGAAGACCGTCTTGGTGTGGCCAATCAAAATTGCTTGCAAAGGAGCTGATATTTTAGAAAAATTCTAAAACCGATGGTTATATCGAGCTAAATCCAATAATGATCTTACCTCTCTTACAGTCTGAGGATGAGGCCAATCAGTCAGCACTAACATATTATCCTGTAACAGAGTCAATCCCTCCTCCGAAACTATGAGCCCTAAATACTGGACACTGGACTAAAATAAGCGACACTTATTAGACTTAAGCTTTGCCAACCAGAAACTTGAGCTCTGCAAGCGAACGTCGTCTTGTGGCGCCATCTCAAAGAGGCACACAATCTCTCTCACAGAACTTTACCATGACTGTTCCCTGCTGGAGGTTCTGAGTCTGTACCCACTTTCAAGAAAACGCTGAAGACGCATATTTTCCGGCAGCACTTTATCCAGTAATACTAACACTTTCTCTTCTATTCTTTTTTTGTTCATTTACAAAAAATAAAAAAATAAAAAAATAAAAAAGTACTGCATTTAGATTAAACTGAGAGGGGTCATAGCACTTTGATATTGTTGTCCTATTGTTCTCATTTGTAAGTCACTTTAGCGTCTGCTAAATGAATAAATGTAAATGTAAACCACTGAAAAACAAGCTCAAGATTTTTTACTATGTATAGAATTTATTGATTTGAATTGTATGATAAGTAAAAAAAAAATCTAAATTTAGAATCAAACCATCTTTCTTTAATGTGCAGAGGATGAGCAGCAAAATGACCCAAGAGCACCACTTACGTTTCAGTCTACAGTTCAGATTACCATCAAAATTGACTTAAAGAACTCCGGGCATTTTTTAAGTTAATCTTGATCGTTAAACCCTTGGGGAGTACTGTCTATAGAAAAACAAAACGAACCGGATTGGTGCTTGCAACACGCAGCTGCTACAGCGAATGCGCAGAGCTCCCATTCAGCTAAAACGGCAGTTATGGGGGCATATACATAAAGAGTGTCTTTGTGATTCATAACAGGCACAAAATGTAATTAAAATGTCTGTCCAACATGAACAGGAGCCTTACATGCGAACAAGATGCGTTTAGCAACTTAGCCATTGTTTAAATTCACCTAAATAGTGTTTTAGACGACTAGCTGTAGTCTTGCGCTGAAGTCCCGTGGGAACTCAGTTGTATCCGGAAAAGGTAAATAGTAGTGTGCAGGTGGGAGGAGCGTAGTGTGTGAAGAGTGATGATCAGAGTTGCTTACAAGTGAAAAGGAAATGGTTCGCGGTGGTGCCGTTCCAAATTGTGGCAACAGAATGCGAAAATACAAGAACTTACATTTTCATCGTCTACCTTTCCATGACCTCGAGATTCTGCAGTTGTGGCTAGTTGTACTTCAACTTGATGTGCAAACTCCCATACAAGTACTATGCGCTAAAGATCACCGCATTTGCAGCGAACACTTTGAAAAGGATGACTACACAGACACAACACAGCGGTGCCGGTTGAAGAAAAAAGCCATTCCGTGGACGAAGACGGTTGCAACCACTGTAGGTAATGCAAACTTTATTTATTCTTCCATTTGGGCACACACGGCTTGAGGAGAGATGTGCAGTTTCACATGTTTTTGTAGTCTTATTTGCAAAACGTTAATTATTTCACTAGCTTCTATGTCTTCAATTATATTTGTGTTTTGCTAATTTCTATGAGAATACAATGCACTTGCTAGAGAGAATAAAGTGTGTGGGAGGGTGCAGTACGGGGGAGGGGGAGGTGTGTGATGATCACACAGGCTACGACCTCCCTGGGAAAATATTGTCCGAATGACCACACTAAATGATAGATATACATACAAATAGAAAATGTTACTGTTAGGCAGTTGGATAAAGCTATTATTTTCTTTATTATTACTTCCTACTTATTCAGGAGACTGATGCTACTGGTGTGCATCTGAACGAATCACAATTAGCTGGAGTGCCACAGTCAACTCCAAAGAAAACTCTCCAAAGAGGAAGTGAATCCAGATCAAGCCGGTCTGGTCTGTCCTCCTGCTTGACCCTACTTCTCTCTAGTCCAGAGACATCTTCTGTAAGACCTCGCACAGAGCCTTCACTAACTGGGACATATATATAGCACAACCTCTTTCATGGGAACAATCAGTGGTAATCCTCGCAATGATCAAAGCTTTTCATAAATTTCCAAACACGTTTGCCATCACTAGAGTGTAATATTATACATTTCTAATATCAAGGACCAGGGTGCCATGCCATCATATTTGTCTGTCCCCAACACAACCAGTGGAGATGTGGCACAAGTCAGTTGAATGACTTTTCTTTTGAGCCTGTACTACTGTTATTTTTTGTGTGATAATGATTATTATTTACTAAAGAAATAAATGTAAATGTATTTACACAACAACTACATTATAAATTTCACAAACAGGACGATAAAGAACATTCGGCAACGTTTGATATGAGCAGAAGCTTTGGGAAAATGCTTTTATCTGACATATTAAAGTTTTTCACCTTCTAGCGACACCCCGACATCAACCTCTGGTTCAGGTTCTGGCTCTGGAAAAGAACCGGAACATGAAAGAAATTGGATTGTGAATGAATCCAGACTGTTAGAACTGTTCAACACATGCAAGACCTGCGGCTCAGCGGTGGAAAACAAAAGACAAAAGGATTATAACCCATGGCAGCCAAATCCGAGTTCTTTGGACATGCTTGAATGATCACCCTGGAAGTTGAGCTTCATGTCCTGACAAGAGGGATGACAGAAAATAACCTTCTCATCAGCCCATCCACTTTTTTCACAGGAACCACCCATACCACCATTTCTGACTGGGCTGAGCTTCTTCATACCCCAATTCCGAAGAAAACTCAATATTATTCAATGCAATCTGTCTACCTAATACCAGTCATCCATCAAGCGTACAGAGATCATCACGAGAAATTAAAGGAACATCTCGCGAAGTGACAGTCCAGGTAAGCATTTTGCTGGAAATGTAAATCATAACTCCAGGAGTTATAATAGGAATGATTCTAATTATTCTGATTTTACTGTATGACACATGGCAACCCTACAACATAGTTACCAATTCATCTCTGCGTTTTTCTCACAACAGGTTTCAGTACCAAATACTGTACATATTCATTTCAAGATGATGCCACAAAAGAGATCATTCATTTTGATTTGGTTCAGGTAAATTATCTACTATGTTTTGTAACACCAAATTATGTAAGTGTTTTCAAAAACAAATGTAGAGATGCTTTGTCTGATCGGTCAATATTATTCTCTAGGTTACAGAAACAACCAGCTCGGTTGCTATGGAGGTGTTGGGATTTCAGAGGGGTCTGGGTTATTTGCTTGACAGGGGAGTGGTTGTTGGTTTTGTGACCACTGACAGATCGCCATCCGTCCGCAAACTCTTGAAGAACAACTACACTAGCATCCAACATGAATTTGATCCCTGGCATGTGAGCAAAAGTAAGTAAATTTAGTGGAAAAGACACTCAATTGTTTGTACCTCACAAGATAAGTGTGTTCTCTTTCATTTTATCACTAACTTTTTGACGTAATTTTTGGCTGTTTTGTACAGGTGTGAAGAAGAAACTTGTACTTATATCCAATAAGAAGAACAACAAAGACTTGCAGCCATAGATAAAGTCAATCACTAAGCATCTGTACTGGTCATGCAGCACAAGCAAAGGTGACAAAGAGGTAAGAATATAAAGTAGTACATAACATAGATAAAGTATTTTTGGTATAGAATATTAACTGTTATATCAACAATAACAAAAAATGTTCCTGTCGGTGTAATAACAGTGGTAGTAAATATTTTTAATAGTATTTACCTGGCACAAAACGTAATATTTGAACCAGGAAAGTATTTCACCAACTATGACTTCAATCTAATTTTTATAGGACTGTGTACGAAGATGGAAGTCGCTTCTGCACCACATATGTGGCATTCACCGGTGGGAGGAGGATGGTGCTCAGTACACCTGCCTTCACACAACCCTGACAGAGGATGAACAGAGGCGCAAAAGGTGGCTGAGACCAGATTCATCAGCTTTTGTGGCACTGAAGGGAGTGGTGTTGGACAAAAATCTCCTTAGAGACTTGAGGCAGATGTCACTCTTCAAGCATACTGGTATCTATTTACATTGTACCCAACTTGCAATAGTTGACCATAATAGCAACGTTGGGAGTCCACGGGCGAAGACAAAAGAAGGTATCATATAATATATGCTCATTTATATCAATATGTTTTACATGACAACATCACATTCATTGTATACTACCTAGTCTCTTTAGGTTTTCCATGGAGATGCTGTATTTAATTTGTAATTTCATGTATTTTAGGACAACCAGGGTCCAAAGCTGTATACTCAAGACAGAGTCAGCAATGGGTTGGAAAACCCATGTTTGACAACACCACACAGGGCTTTCGACATGATCTTGTTGAGCGTGTGCTGAGGAGGAGAGAGGACAGTGCCGTCGTCTTCTCCGACACTTAACCCCCTCGTAAACCAGGACAAATGAAATTGCTCCAGAACATCGCTCCAATTCCAAGGCCAGACAAGGGTGATCTGGTCACTCATACCAAATCTCGCTTTTGAGTTTGGCAACACCACTGTTATCTGACCATGTTGACATTTTTAATATAAAGCTTACACTGTTCTGTAATTTATTGTTGTAAAATAAAGTTTTGTTTGTAACTGTAATACTGTGTTATAGTTCGAGTAAAAACACAGGAGCACAAGAACTTTGATTTACTATCTTTATTATAATGAATGACATCATGCAATCTTTTCGAACATGCACAATGTACAATTCAGACTAAACATTTAGAATATCTCCTCTGCCTCCTGAAATCCAATGTAAGTACCAGTGGGGGAGGAATACTTTCTTCTGATCACTGATACAACACAGCCAGGTAATGGTCTTCTAATGCCACGTCCTAGGCGCTCTCCTTTCAGTGCCATTCTAGCACAACACGGTTGGCCACCAGTCTGCATTGGCTATAGGGAATGGGGGTGGGGGCAGAGAGAGAAGACATTTGGTCAGTTCACTAGCTAAATGGCTAATGTATTTACAGCAAAAAAAATAATTAAATACTAATAAATGACTAAGGAAAAGGTATATGTAATCAATCAGATATTCAACTCACTCTATGGATAGCTGCCCATTTAGTCTCTCCGGTTTTGGATGTCTCTTCCAGTTTATTTTAGGAACGAAGAAGAAAAGTGTCCAGGACTGCCTTTTGGATAAGAGCAGGCAATCCTCGGTACAGCTGACACATTTTCCGTTACCTGGCTGTATGAGATCCCACTCTTTACAGCACAGGCTTTCTTCCTCTGTAGGCATTGGGTCACAACACCCACACAAACACCACCAGTTGTTCCAAATCCGTGTCCTTGAAGCATATGCTTCATCTGCCAGTTGCCCTTCTGTCTGTCTCCTTCTTTCCAACTCTTGTGAGGCTAGTTCTTCGTCTGTATACTCGGGTTCGAATAAATAAGGACGACAATCATACTCAAACGCCTCTTCCATGTATTCAAAATCTTCTATATTCTCCATAGTTACGTTACTACAAGCTTCTTCACTTGTAAGCAACTCCGATCATCACTCTTCACACACTACGCTCCTCCCACCTGCACACTACTATTTACCTTTTCCAGCAACAACTGAGTTCCCACGGGACTTCAGCGCGAGACTACAGCTAGCCGTCTAAAACACTATTTAGGTGAATTTAAACAATGGCTAAGTTGCTAAACGCATCTTGTTCACATATAAGGGCCCTGTTCCTGTTGGACAGACAGTTTAATTGCATTTTGTGCCTGTTAAGAGGCACAAAGACACTTTTTATGTATATGCCCCCATAACTGCCGTTTTAGCTGAGGGGGAGCTCTGGGCATTCGCTGTAGCAGCTCCGTGTTGCAAGCACCAATCCGGTTCGGGTTTTTTTCCTATAGACAGTACTCACAAAGGTATAACGATCAAGATTAACTTAAAAATTGCCCGGAGTTCTCCTTTAATTCAGGATCATTAATGTTATAAAAACCAACATATTAATGTTATTGAAACCAACTGTCTACAAGAACTTTGTGCAGGATAAACCACCTAGTTTTGACTGCTTGTTCTTTTTCTGTCAAAATTGAAGTTTGCAACATCGACACTGTTATTGAACTGAATTTAATCAATATTGAACTGCCTCAAGCTAAATAACGACGTTGCGACTGGTGTTTTCAGTAGGGCTGCTTATAGCTGAATTGAACTTATTTCATAATGCATGAACTTTACACAATGATCATTACAGTTACTATTGTCTTGCTAGAGGTTCTTTACAGCAGAACTGAATCACTGAATCTAGTACTTTACTGTAAATAGTGTGAAGCTGCTTTGAAGCAGTTTCTATTGTATAAAGAGTTATAAAAAAGTTACTTGGATACTAAGGGTTTGTGATATTAAGTCAAAATCATACCATTTATTAACTTAGTGTGGTTTGGCATTTGTCCCAGACATCATTGTACTTTTTCTGCTCTAGATTTCAGATAGAGCTACAGCAAAGCAAAGCAACCACCCAGAAAAAGGAGAGGCCAACTATTTCAAGTGCATTCTATTCTGACATTCTATTCTACAACCCAGACTCACAGGAACAATGTCAGAACGAGAAGGCCATAGATTAATGGATAGCCTGGACAAACTGGACTAAAATACTTTAGTTTAGATGTTTTTAATTAAACTAGACTAAAATCCAGAGACATTTAGTCGACTAAAACTTAACCAAAAGGTTAACTAAATGATCAAAATTAACAAGGACATTTAACAAGGGACTAAGACTAAAATTGAAAATAGCTGACAAAATGAATGTAAACTTGTTCAGTTTTCCTGAAATCTAAATAAACGGAGAGCCCTGTTTTTCTTTTTTACCAAAAATATTGTTGAGGCTTATGGACTACAGCTTTTATGAATGATACCAACCTCTAACGTATTCTGTGTCAATGTACACAATTCCTAATACAAATGGGAATCTGATACTTGTACTGTCTGACCCGTAGGAATCTAATGAACAATTAATGAAGCCTGAGCCTAATCATGTTCTTCCAAGTAAAAGTCCTGCTGATGTAAAAAAATAAAAAATAAACTGACCAGAACTCTGCACCAGAAATATCTACTTTTCTGTTATCCCTTCCTCAAGTCAGGCCTGAGTTCCCTGCTGGAGGAGAACTTACACCTGCTTTGGAAAAAACAAAAATGAAGTCCACATTGGAAGATCCCACATTAGCAGACAGACAACTGAGACCACTTTTGATATTGACAAATACAAACTGAGGTCTTACCTACATTTCTGACCCTAACTGGAATGGGGAACATGATTCTGCAACCCAATTTCCAGAGAAGTTAAAATCAAGAATCTGTGATTTGTTAATTCTATTTAACCTTTTTTTCAACTGACAAAAGTACAAAGAAAAGTTTTCCAATGTTTTCACTGACCAACAAAGTTGTATTTTGTAAATATGAACAAATTTTGATTTTGATGGCTGCAACACACCCCAAAAAAGTTGGGACAGAGACATGTTTACCACTGTGTCACTTCACCTTTCCTTTTAATTACACTTTTTAATCATTTGGGAGTTGAGTATACTAATTGTTGGAGTTTTGCTAGTGGAATATTTGCCCAATCTTGTCTGATACAAGACAGCCGCTCAACAGTCTGTGGTCATCGTTGCCTGATTCTCCTTTTTCATGATGGGTCATACATTTTCCATAAGATCATATCTGGACTGCAGTAAACAGGCTGGCACATCCCTTCTATGGTGCAGAGTGTCTAAAAACCACTCAGTTTTAGCATGTGCAGAATGAGGCCTGGCATTGTCTTGCTTCCCAGGAAAGATGTCATCTTGATGGCAGTTTATGTCTCTGTACAATCCAAATACATGCCTCCATGTCAGTGATACCTTCACAATTATGCAAGTTACCCATACCGTTTGCAAAGATGCACCTCAATACCAGCACAGATGTTTGCTTTTGCACCTGTCGCTGGTGAAAGTCTGGTTGGTCACTTTCGTCTTTGGGACCGAGAACTCGGTGTCCATTTTTTTCCAAAAACAAGCTGAAACATGGACTCATCTGACCACAGCACACATTCCCACTGTCTTCAAGAGTCTAGACCATCTGAGATGAGCTCAGGCCCAGAGAACTCGCCGGTATCTCCACATAGAACTGATGTAAAGCTTTCTCCTTGCATAACAGAGATTCAAGTGGCATTTCTTAATGCAGAGTCAGACTGTGTTCAGTGAAAACGGTTTTCTAAATTACTCCTGAGCACATGTGGCTGTATTTAACGGATTAGCATGATGGTATCTTGTGCAATGCCATCTGAGGGCTCAAAGGTCACGCACATTCAACAGAGGTCTACTGCCTTACCCAACACAGACTGAGATTTCTCTGGATTCCCTGAATCTTGTGACAATATTATGTATGGAACATAATGAAAGACAAATTCTTTGCAATCTTGCATTGAGAAATGTGATTTTTTCTTAATTGTTTGACAATTCTCTCATGATATTTGGCACAAAAGTGATGAGCCATGACCCATCTTTGCATAAAAAGACTGAGAAGCACTTTTACACCCAAACACGATACCCTCAACTATTACCAATTCACCTGCTCATTGTGGACTGTTTCAAAAGAGTTGGATAATCTAATTTGGATAATCTTTTCACTTTTATTTTGTCTCTGTCCCAACTTTTTTGGGGTGTGTTGCAGACATCAAAATCAAAATTTGTTCATATTTACAAAATACAATTATGTTGGTCAGTAAAAAACATTGGAAAACTTTTCCTTGTACTTTTGTCATAGAATTAACAAATCACAGATTCTTGATTTTATTGCATTTTACAAAATGTTCCAAGTTCTATGGAAATGGGGTTGTAGTATATGTTCATGGATCAACATCTTTGATGATTTTGGAATGAATTCCATTACACGAGATTAGATGTTAAAACTTCATGCTGATTTGTACTTGGCTTTCGCCAAGATAAGCACCAACTAAGACGTAGCTTTACAGTAACCTATGCTTCTCCATCCATTTACGCTTCTTTCCAAATGGTGATGTTTATCTCCTTCTGTCTGGTGTTAATAGCTGCCGTGTATTTGCACACACAACGGCTGCAACCACAGTGCGTTCCCCTCATGACAACCGTCTGGATTGAGCAGAGTAGGGGACATCTCTAGGGTCTTCAAGTGGGCACCTTCCATCCCCAGTGTTTCGTCGACTAGCCCACGACACCTCAAGAGGGCTTGACAGTGACTCTGGCATCCCAGAGTCACCCCCCTCCGTCCCCCGCTCAACTCAGCCCAGCTTACTGACCTCTACATCCCTCCTGCTGCTGAGGTTGCTCCTTCCTATTATTCACATGCGACCTAACCACAATCTCTCACAACCTCTCCACAACCCGACTATACGCGCCAATCCGTTTGACTAAGGCTGTCGAGCCCCACTGCGGACGTTAAAGCGGTCAGTGGCAACGGTTCCGTATGGCATACTACCGCAAAGCACAATATCTGTCCAAACACCAATCCTCATTCACACAAAATACAGAGCAACGTAATAACTGTAATTACTATGCAAACTATACAAATAAACCCACAGACTCTTCAAATTTTCAAGAATTTTTCGAAACCGTAGCATGGCGGCCTGTACACAGCCAGCCAGAATCTCTCCGTCTCAACCACAGCCAGTTGCTGCTCCTCTCTGCTGCTTCAGATAAGTTCTTTACTGTGCGACACAACTCTTGGCCACTGAATCCGACGTCTCTGAGGAACCGGGTTGTGGAGTGTGCCACAAATCCTCGACAACCCACTTCCACTGGAAAAACCTGGACTCTCCATCCTCGCTGTTCTGCTTCAGTGGCCAGATGAGCATACCGCAGTTTCTTCCTCTCATATGCCTCATCTACAGCATCCTCCCATGGCACTGTTAACTCTATCAGTTGAACAATGCGTGCTGATCCAGACCACAAAACAATATCTGGTCGGAGTGGTGGCAATCTCAGGTGGAAAAATAAGCCGTTGATCAAGATCAGCCAGCATTTTTTTCAGTCCCTAGCAGCTTCCAGTTGTCCTGAGCGAGAATTGGTTTTAACACCTTTTGTTGGTGGTTGCACGTCTGGGTGGAGGAATATTGTCTTCTGTGTGTAATGTTTTTGCTAGAACAGGTGGCAACTTATTGGTCATGTTACGCTTGTCTTCCAATGCTAAAGCCAAACATCGGAGTATTTGGTCATGGCGCCAAGTAAACCGACCTTGGCTAAGAGCCACCTTACATCCTGTCAAAATGTGCCTTAATTTGGCAGGTGATGAACACAAAGGATAAGAGGGATCGTCTACTACCCAGAGGTTTAGGTTCTGTGGTGATGGGAGAACATCATATGTTGACCTGATAAGGAAACTGATCCTACTCTCTTCCATTGACCAAAGGTCTTGCCAGCCCATCTTGCGTTGTTCCACACTCTCCCATCTCATCCACTCTCCCTGCTTGGCCTGGGAAATGGCCTTTATACACCTCATCCTCTCCTCCTGCTTTCACACCTTGTTGACAACCAGCTTCCTCCTTTGAGCTGGGGCTGCCTTGTGCCATTTTGGAGGAGCTAAACTCAGCCCAAAACCCCTTCTTCCATGCTGTACCTGCCCCACGATATCACCAATTTGAAGGGCAGCCTTTGCCTCTTCCACAGATTTTATTCTTGATTTTATTGCATTTTACAAAATGTCCCAAGTACTCTGGAAATGGGGTTGTAGTACATGTTCATGGATCAACATCTTTGATGATTCTGGAACAACATTCTAATCAGATTTGAGGGACAAGTTTACAGTTTATGTCAAGTTTAGGCTTACAACCACGGTTAGGTGCTTCTATATCAGTATTTTTCACCTATTGTTTACCTCTGATTTCACGGATAAGTTATGGTAGGGTTAAATTTAGAGGCAGGAATAGGACAAAATTTACAGTGACCTAACTTTAATTTTAAAAATTAAAAAAGTAAGACTAAAACTTGAATTCCCCTTAAACACAGCCTTCGCAACTAAACATTACTGGACTTCTGGCACTACTCCAGCCCTAGATAGGGTATACCACTACTAGGGTCTCTTAAACTCTACTTGCTGGTAACTATTTAACATCTATCAGGTGGATGATAAAGGCACAGCCTGAAATTAGGCTCTAATCTCCTTTATTTCTTTTGTTAAGCAAGACATCTGCTGCTGAAGTTATACGGCCATTTTCTCCCTTAACTCTGGTTTAAGATGGTGCAAATCAACTGACCTGTAATCTGACTGTGACTCCTTCCCACAGTAAAACAAGTTGTAGATGATATTTACCCGCCCTTAAGGACAAACACATACAAATCTAAATCAATGAAGTGTCCACGAAACTCACATTACTCCAACGTAATCACTCGCTCTATTGAGGAATTAATAATTCTGTGCAGTGTTCATTATTTTATTTTATACCATGGTCTGGGTGAATACTCGATACTGATTGGCTGCAGGGTGTCTATTAAAAAGTGATAGAGGACACCTAGTAATAGCCTGGTTCTACCAGACTCTCGTACATTTCATTTGTACAGAGAGTCTGGCACCGCTCCATTGACAAGCGTTAACTTCCTTGTAGGCGGGTATTCTATTGAAGTCTAAAACTATTGGATCTGCCCAGAGTCACTCTATCTGCCATAACCAATCGCTGACGTTTGGTCGTGACATATGTCTTTTCCCGAACCCCGTGGGAGGATGGCCATAAACACAAAACTAAGCAAAGATTGTTCTTGCTCCGGCTTTAACTTCTTGATATTCGGCAGCGTTGCCACAACGACCGAAAGGCTTCGCTCGCATCTTTCTTATTTTGAACTACAACTCAAAATAACGCACGAGTCGACATCAACGTCATCGTTCTCAGCCACTCCCTCTGTTCGCTGATTGGCCCGGTAAAAAATTGATCGGAGAAAACCAAAGTCTACAGCGCAATCCCAGACGTAGTACTGAAGGAAAATGAAATTGAGCGGAAGTGCGTAGGAGGGCGGAGCCAGGCTAACCTAGTAAAGGAGTTCTGGTGAAACCGACTGTTTACCGTTCGAAATTAAAAAAATAAATCCGCTGGCTACATCAACTGTGAGTAACCATAGCAACAGGCAGTCAAAGTATCCATTTACAATTTATTGTATCAAAAGAAACATCTAGTTAGCCATTATACATAGCCTACTAATACAACGAGCGACTTCGTTATTTCTTTTAACCTTTTTGGAGAATTTGACAACTTTGATGACTTGGATGCTTCTGAAGAAAGAAAAGTTGTAAATGAAAAAGAAAAACGACACAAGGAGATAACACCGGAAGAATTGAATCAGATAGAAGACGAAAAAGATGAGATCAACACAAAAAAAATATGAAATGGGCAGTAACTACACTCAGAGACTTTAATGTTCAAAAAGGAATGGAATCCAGCTGTGAAAAATACCCCTTCGATGGTCTGAATGAGACCCTGCGGGAGTTTTACGCAGCTGTCCAGTCAACCAAGGCAGGAGGAAAGTACAGCGTTTCAAGCCTAAGGAGTCTGAGAGCCGGTATCAACCGTCATTTAACGGAATTCAATATTATAACTGACACAAGATTCATGACCTGTAATGCTGTGTTTAAAGCAATAATTAAACGTTACCGAAAAAGCGGCAAAGATACCAGTGTTCACCATCCACGTATTCTGACCTTGAAATCATAAAAAGTTCAGCTGTACTGTCTCCCGATATGCCCCTTGGCCTGGTCAGAAAAGTCTGAGGGCAACCGGGAGCACTGCATGCAATCATTTAAAGTCCGGAGAGACGAGGACGGGGTAGAGTTTGTCACCCTGGCTTACAATCCGCACACCAAAAACAACAAAGATCCGAATGACCCAGATAAGGAAAACTTCAGAGGTTTTATATTTGCCAGACCCGGGGATCCGCTGTGTCTGGTAAAAGTTTCAAGTCCTATGTGCCCATATGTCCATCTTACGCAAAGGCTTTCTACCACCATCCGAAGCGCACCGTGACATCCGCTTCCGAAGTGTGGTACAGCCGGGAGCCGATCGGTATCCACTACCTCGGGAACATGATGAAAAAGATCAGCGAAAAGTAATTACACTTTATGTCAATATAAATGTATTATTAGGCCTAGTAGACCTACTTTTATAATAATTATAATTATTATCATCAATTTAACTTTCGGGTGGGTCTTTCGAAGGTCTACACTAACCACAGCCTCCGAAGCACCGCTGTAGGTCGACTCTCCGATGCTGGACTGGAGAGCCGTCAAATAATGTCGTGACAGGCCATCGATGCGAGAGCAGTCTGCGGGCTTACTGGGCTCCGTCAGTCCGTGAGAGACGAGACTGGAGCAACGTACTGTCTGCATCAAGAGCCCATCACGGGCAGCACCCAGCTTTCATGGATCTTCCTTCAAAGGGCCCTATGTCGGACTTGGCGACTTTTTCAAATTGCACTATAAATGGAAACATTGAATTTAATTTTAAATAAAAAAAAAAGCTAGCATGTAGGCAAATGCCCCTCTGTTCGACCTGATTAATTTATTTCCCTATATCTATAAGCGGAAATCGCTGGAGCACAACTAATTGTTTTTTGTTTGTTTGTTATTTGATTAATTGTTTTATGTGTAGTAAAAAAAAAACTATGCCTACCTGTGTGTTTTAATTATAGGTTAAAAAAACAAAAGTGTAACGCCCATGGCTAGACAAGCCTAACTTACATGAAAAAAAATGTTAACTTTCTGGCTCGTAAGTTAGCTAAACTGAAGGGTTCTACAAGCTGAGCGGACTATAAATATCTCCAGTTGCTAAATAAACCGTCAAGCATAACCAGGGAATCCAAGTTATTGTTTGTAAAAACTTTAGATTTCGATTGTAAAACTAATTAAAATATAAACTAATGTTTTAAAAATGTGTTATTTGGCAAGTGACCATGGTATAAGCGGGTTAATGCCCTTCCAGGTGTCCATTGTCAGGTATTAATGGACTTCGGCGGAGGCTCCGCTGCGCGTCGGACAGTTTACGCCTCGCCATCGTCCATTAATACCTGACAATGGACACCTTGTCGGGCATTAACCCTTACCTGTTTATGTCCTTTTGTTTGTATTTTTTTCTTTTACATTTAGGCTTTTCTCAGCAAGACAGAAGTTTGTCTAACATTTTGATTTTGAAGTACTGAACCGGAAATCCAAATTTATTTCACAAAGAGTTGCTGGTGGCATTTAAAATGGGTGAGCCATTGAACTCTTTCCACACAAAAACAGCGACTCACATTTGCATTACTTTTAAGGTTCAAATTTTTTTTGTAGTACTAAACAAAATGAAATCACTTTCTTCCAGAGTGAATGTGCAGTTGATTTTTGAAAATGCTTTAATCTAAATCTCTTGACTTGCACGTTTCTTTCCAGAATGAGTTTGCAAATGAGATTTCATGTCTCTTTGATATATGAAACTCTTTCCACACTGATCACATGTGAACGGCTTCTCTCCAGTGTGAATTCTCATGTGGTCCTTAAAGTGTCCTTTGAGTGAAAAACTCTTTCCACACTGATCACATGTGAACGGCTTCTGTCCAGTGTGAATTATCACGTGGTCCTTAAAGTGTCCTTTGTGTGTAAAACACTTTCCACACTGAGGGCATGTGAACAGCTTCTCTCCAGTGTGAATTCTCATGTGGTCCTTAAAGTGTCCTTTTTGTGAAAAACACTTTCCACACTGAGGGCATGATAACGGCTTTTCTCCAGTGTGAATTCTCATGTGAGTCTTAAGACTTTCTTTTCGTGAGAAGCTTTTCCAACACAGATTGCAGGTGAAAGATTTTTCTCCAGTGTGAAGTTTCATGTGGACATTAAAGTTTCCTTTTTGTTAGATTTTTTCCCCAAACTGTTGGCAGGTGAAATCACTTCGGGTTTGTGTGGTAACCTTTTTTGTCATTGAGTAAGTTAAAGATTTTTCTCCAGTTTTGTAATCATGATCTTTCTTATGCTGATTTTTCTCTTCCATTTCCATCAGTTCTTGACTCTCCTCTTTCAGCTGCATCAGGTCTAAAGAAAAGCAAAAACAAATACAATTTAATCCTATTTTAAAAGCACCAAGCAACACACATCAAACCCAACATAAAAACATTAAAGCATCAAAACCAGCAACAAGTATACTACATCCTATATGCACCAAGCTACTGAAAGAGGTTTTAAAATGTTTAATCAAATTAATTGCATGATGTGCAGATTAATCAAATTAACCTCAAATTAATCTCACATCAATTTGGCTGAGAAATTGCCCCTAAAAGATCATTGAAGTCATTGTGTTAGATGAGAAAAATATTCAATAAACATTACAAAAAATAGGAATAATAAAAAAATATTCAACATAGATTTTAAACGTGGCTAAAATTTGACCCAATTTGTTTTTTTTACTATTTAACATAAACCTATCCAGGATCGTCGCACTAGGTTCCCCCTCAGGACTCTAGCTTGCACAGGGCCTCACCTCATGCTTGCAATAGCATTGTTTGGAAATAACCTGTCAGACTATAGGCAGAAGCTGATACACAAGTAAAAAATAAGTCAAATTACTCAATTAAGATGGAGCATACTGGTACATAGTGCCAAGAGGAATTCAAGGTGTGCAAGGTCCCACAGGCCTGTCATGCCTCTGCATATGCCTTGCCATAAGCCGCAGAGGAGGTAAGGAGAGGAAATGGACTCATGACATCTTAATAACATCTACCTCTACTCCACCCACCTGCAACCCCACGATCAAAGCTGCAGTGCTGCTTTAACAGACACAGAGCCTAATCCATGAGGTGCAAACACCTGACTTTCATCCCTTTTTTTACAGGGAAAAAGTCAAGCGTGAGGGGAGTCCCCTGACCACGGCTATTCACAGCGAGCACATCCAGCTCCCATAAGAGCCAAATTTGCTTGTTTCATTGGCAAGGTGAGAGAGAAAAGGTGCAGCGCCAGAGGAGAGATAGCTCGCAAGCAACTTTTTAACCCGGCCATCCTTGCTTATCGCTGTTCACACAACCTCTCCACAAGCATTTTTTTCCTGACTACATGGGAGAGAATGTACAAGCTGAGTCCAAATTCCTCCATTACCTTGACACCTCAATATGGAGATCTAGGATGAATAAAAATGCTTACAAACGTATTTAAGGGACGGCAGATGGGACGGATTATTAATAGCATCTGCCTCAACTCTCTCTGCATCAATTCCTTACAATTAGACATGCCACATTAAACAGACAGATCGGAAGCGACCACACTTCCTGAACCGACATGAAAGCAACATAGTTTTGAACCAGTCTTTATCACCCACAGACTGATGGCTTGATGGAGCGGTTTCACCAGACCATGAAGACGATTTTGTAAAGGGACACAGGACGTTGTAATTTGTAGAGGACACCGGATGTGACTGGGAGAAATGGTTGCCCTTTCTTCTCTTCGCCTACCAAGAAGTTCCACAATCCTCAACCGGTTTCTCACCCTTTGTGTTACTGTGTGACTGGCATGTACAGGGACCATTGTACCTATTACAGAAGAAATTGGAGACCTCTGGGGGCCGTACTGAGGAGGAAAGTGGGATTGTACTGGAGATGCAAGACCAGCTTGAGAGCTATAGGGATCACGCAAGGGACAACTTGCAACAGGCACAATAAGAACAGAAGAGATGGTATGACTAGTACGCGGGACTTTGTCAGAATGTGTTGCTGTTGCTCCCTACCTTTGCAAACAAGATACTGGCCAAGTGGCAGGGTCCATAGACCATAACCAGGAAGAATGGGGCAATGACTTATGAAGTCTTCATCCTAGAGAAAGGAAAGTCTATCAGACATATCACGTACACTTGATGAAAGTGGAAAGAGCCAAGCAATTAAACTCCAGCGACTACACTGTTAATCAGGAAGCTAGAGAAAGAAGATAATGGACGAGCAGAGGAGGAACCCCAGAGCCAGTCTTCAGGGGTGTCCCTATGGTCACCTAGCGGAGCCCCAGATGACTGAATTACAAGACTTCCTGGATCAGTATCCTACCTTATTTCGTCAAGAAGCCTGAGTTGACCATGTTGATTCAGCACACCATCCATCTAACCAATACCAATCTTGTCAGGCAGTGACCCTATCAAGTACCAGAAATATTGCTTGAACCATTGAAAGAGAGGATTGAAGAGATGAAGTGGCTGGGAGTGATCGACACAAAACACAGGAGAAATACTATACACATTTGGGAAAGTTTGTGGGTAAGAATGGAGTCAATGTCTTTGTGTATTGAAAGTTTATCTCTATAGTCTTTGACCAAATGGCTAGTGGCGTCTGGTCTCCTGTGCTGTCTTTGAGGGTTGGAGACACAGTGTCTTGCTGAGATCGTTCAGGTGAGCGGAGACAGTAACAGTCTTTGAAGAGAACTGGTTTGAGGGCCAATGACAAAAGGGGAGAGGGGGAAGGTTTTATGATGTGTAGGGTCTGGACCAATCAGACACACACTAATTATTCATATTCATTATATTTAATGAATATAAAGGTCTATGAAACTCTCCCCCAAAACTAACCTCACAAATGAAGTTACTTTATCAGCCGGGAGTCCGGTTACAGAACACTTTAAGACTGATAACAGACTTTTACGACCTCAAAGGAATGTGGCCACATGCGCCACATGCTTAAGAGAGAGAGACAATCTTTAATTAAATAAACTTTGCGGTAATACTCTGATCTATGAAGGAACATGCCTCACAGAAACTGTAATAATTTATTGTCTCGTGTACTATTATGTAAAACAACATGATATGTTTGATTAGGGTGTATGTGGTTACATAACCGCCCAACGGTCAATATAACCTCACCTGTATCATGCTTCCTACCTAATTAATCCTCATTTAATGACACACACTTTGATGTACATCACCTTCTCTTAGAATGCAATGTGAATTTGTTATGTCTATTTGAGCTTGAATGAACAGTCTAAGCACGCTGGGGACAAAGACCATAAATAAACTAAGAGCCGGTTCCCCTCTCGGACATGTCACCTTACTCATTGGTCCATTCAAACCTTAGGGGTTGGTTCTTTCTCAGGCTATATCAGAGGCAGGCAACAGTGACCGCCCTCTCTTGGTAGTTTTCATCCTGCCGGAAACACTGTTTCGGGTGATACGGGGGAACCCCATCCCCCCCTCCATGTGGGCCCAGAGGCCTCCCAGCAGGCCTGGATCCCAACCAGATCCGGCCTCATGGAAGAGAGAGGACACTCTCTTACAAAGAACCAAGGACAATCTCAGGAGTTTGTAACAAGGAATCTAACCCACCATGCAAGTTCATCATATCTTCTTCATCCAACAAAGACGAAAATGATTGAGACTTCAACATCTGACACTCGCAGAATCATCAACAACTTCAGTTTTCAACAACTTTGATAATAGTGTACGCTACACAGGCATGCAAGTATACTTTTGATTTGATGCTTTGAAAATGAAATGCTGATGTTCTTCTCATATAGTTACATGGAACTTCTCATTAGTTCCGTTTTCGGTTTCGTTCTATCACTCACCTATTTATGTATTCATGTGTGTATGTTGTTTAGTTTATTTATATTCATATAAATATCTATATTTAGTTAATAAAACTTGTACATAATATGTATTTGGTTATGTTTTGTTTGCAATACAAAGTCACTTTTACGATCGCAGTTTTTGCTACTTGCTCAAAGTGCTGTACATGCTAAGAAATAATTATTCTTCTTTGGCCATGGAAGATACCCGTTTCTTAGAATAAATTAATAATCAAAAGAGTTTGTTGGACGAACTGATTAATTGATTATAATATTAATTCAGCCACATCAAGTTAATCCAATTAACTGACCCAAATATTCATAATTAATAATAACAAGTTATTATTGATTATTAATATTTCCAAAAAGCTGAGTTCCTTACAGACGTCTAGAGCATTTTGATTAAGCCCATTCGTTACATCTATAAGCATGGAGCTACCAGAGAGAAAGCCCTATAACCTTTTGGTTTTAATCTAGTTTTAGGAACATGAAGAATCATCTGACTAGAAGATCTCATATGTATTGTTTTGATAAGGTATCACAAGGTCAAAAATGTATTTTGGGGCAATACCCTGCAACGCTTTAAAAACCATCAACAAAACCTTGAACTCAATTCTGAATTTTGTAGACAAGATAATTGATTCTGTGAGATACCTATAAAGAATTACAGTAATCAATGCGTGGTAAAACAAATGCATGAATAACAGTCTCCAGGTCCTTAAAGGAGAGAATTGGTTTCAGCTTAGAAACGGTTCTGAGTTAATAAAAAACAGCCTTAACAACACTAGTGACCTGTTAATCTAAAAACAAAGCCGAATCCATGATAACATCCAATTATCACCACACTGGACCCGTACAAGGGGTATTTGCAGGTGCCCCTTGATCCTGCTTCCAGGTCCTACACCGCCTTTAGGACTCCATTAGGACTATACAAGTTTAAAGGACACTGTACTCCAGGGATGTGAAGAGTGGTCTGCTGCATATCTTGATGAAGTTGTTTAGAGCAAAACTTGGCAGACAATCTCTAACCCTGGAGATGATCCATGCAGCAGGTCTGACTTTGAATGTGGTAAGTGCGAGTGGGCTCAACAGGAAACCTGCTATTTGGGGTATTGCCTGGGCAATGGTGAATTGAAGTCTCAAGACAAATTAGAGGTGATTAGATGAAGTTCGCAACTGAGGACCAAGAAAGAGTTTGGTTTTCGTGGGTCTTGCAGGCTGGCACTGACGATGTATCCCGAACTTCACCACCATAGATAGCTACACCGATAACCAGTTTAATGGCCAAGACAGAAAATAGTTTGATTTGGAGGCCGACCTTTGGGCGCTGACCTAAATTCAGAATATGGAAGACAAAAATTCCAGGGTACTTGTCCCTACAGCCCTACTCCTTCAAGATTCGGCACAGGCCTAAGAAGTTAAATATTGTGGCCGACTACCTGTCAAGGGTTGGCAACACTATGCGGCTAGGAAAGGGGGAAGGTGATGTGATGAAGTAGTCATCCCCGGTCAGCACGGCAGTACTGGAATCATACACTTCATGCACGTAATCCTTTCCCCTCTGCTTTCTCCACAGTCAGGAGAAGCAGGTGCACACGTGCTCCTGGCCATATATAGACATCATTACATCAACACACTCCCATACAGTTTACATTCCAGACACTTCCTACATTTATGTTTATTTGTACTGAGGTCTTCTGGTGCGAGAAGAAAGCATCCCGGTTGTGAAGTCATCTTTTGACAATTCTATGAGCAAGCTATTGTAATGCCATGATCAATTTTTTTAATTGACTGTTAAAGCGTATCTTGTGGATGCTCTCTTTTTGCAAATTTTATATTGCCTTTTTGTTGTTTCTTTGTAATTTGGGACTATTTTGTGCACTTGTATATATTTTCATTAGTGGATTCTGTAACTATTATATATATATTCTCTAACAACTATTTACATTTTTTCACTGTGAATACCACCATTACACAAACATGCTATTGCGGGTGAGCCATCAATTTTCCCACTTACCAATTTTTTTATTGTTTCACCTCCCTCTGTGGATTTTAGAGGCCCACGAAGACTCACAATCTCAGAGCAACTTTTCAAGTTTTCATTGACTAAAACTAAACTAAAATGACCAGATTCAACTTGATTAAATAAAAACAGGACAAGGTTGACTAAATGTGATAAAGACTAAAATTTACATTTGATACACAGGACTAAGACATTACAAGCCACACAGAAGAGGCTCCGCACTGTCATCATTCTCACTTATCTCTTATAGTGTACGCAAGTAGGGCACATGTGTTTCACAGACACGCCCTACTTCACCTGAGCAGCCGTCCTGAAACATGCATGATGTGACAAATACCTGATGTCATCACCCACTCCAACCGTAGGCATATTCAAGTCACGACTGAAATAATGTTTACTTGTGCATTCTCTCACTGAAGAGGAATCCAAAAATTCAGTGCAATGTTGATTTTTATTCAGTTAACATTCTTTTATTTGTAATTTCTCATTTATATTGTAGCATTTCATAGCAAGACAGAAGTTTATCGAACATTTTGATTCTGATTTATTTAACAATCAAATAAATAAAAGAAATATTGATTTCAAATTTAAGATTTGCTAGTGGCATTAAAATTTCCAAAACAAGTGTAACTGCCAGCATGATGGCAAAACCATTTTGACAAGATTTAATCACCTTCCCCCAAAGTAAATGTAGAGTTGATTTTTGAAACTGCTCTCTATTATAAATCTCTTGGTAGACTTAGAAAATTAGTTTTTTCCAGAATAAGTTTGTCAATGATGTTTCAATTCTCTGTGATATGTGAAACTTGTGACTCATTGAAGATACATGAACAGCTTCTCTCCAGTGTGACTTCTTATGTGAATCTTAAGGTTTCCATTAATTGTGAAATACTTTTCACAATGAGGGTAGATGAAAGGCTTCTCTCCAGTATGAATTCTCATATGAATCTCAAGGCTTTTATGCTCCTTCCACACTGATCAAATGTGAACAGCTTCTCTCCGGTGTGAATTCTCATGTGAATCTGTAGATTTCCTTTTAGTGAGAAGCTCTTCCCACACAGATTGCAGGTGAAAGTTTTCTCCTGTGTGATCTCTCATGTGGATATAAAGGTCTGATTTTTGAGTGAAACTGTTCCCACACTGTTGGCAGGTGAAAGGACTCTCTCCAGTGTGAACTCTCATGTGGACATGAAGGCTTGATTTATGACTGAAACTTTTCCCACAGTTTTGGCAGGTGAACGGCTTCTCTCCAGTGTGAACTCTCATGTGGATTTTAAGGTTTCGTTTTTGACTGAAAATCTTTCCACAGTGTTGGCAGGTGAATGGGTTTTCTCCAGTGTGAAGTTTCATGTGGGCATTAAGGCTTGATTTATGACTGAAAATATTCCCACACTGTTGGCAGGTGAACGGCTTCTCTCCGGTGTGAATTCTCATGTGAACATTAAGGTTTGATTTTCGAGTGAAACTTTCTCCACACTGTTGGCAGGTAAGATCACTTCTACTTTCTGTCTTCGGAGCTCTTTTTAGTGAGGAAACCTTTTTTGTCATTAAGCAACTTAAGTTTTTTTCTCCAGTTTTGAAATCATGATCTTTCTCATAATGATTTCTAACTTCAAATTCCATCAGTTCTTGATTTTCCTCTTTCAGCTGCATCAGGGCTAAAGCAGAACAAAAACAATTACAAGTTACCCCTAGTTTAATGGCACAAAGCAAAACATCAAACCCAACAAAGGCCTTGTGGTAATACTTCATTTTACAGTGTCATTGTTCCATATGTTACAATAGTAATAACTATAAATTATGCATAATTACATGCAAATAAACCAAACCCTAATCCTAACCCTATAGTAAGTGCATGTAGTTACTTAATATTACTCGGTACTTAAATATTACTCGCCACCTTAAAATAAAGTGTAACCGGCCCTGGCATTAGGATGCGTTTTGGTCGATCGAATCAGAAGTAAATGAGAGACACATTCAAGTTTACACCTGGGGCTTGATGTATAAGCATTGCGTACACACAAAATGTGCATAGAAATGTGCGTACCATACGGAGAGTGTCTAAACCTTTTACTGGAGTCAGCAAAGTGATGAAGTAAACAGAATTATTTAAACTATTTTACATTTGATTAACACATTTAGATTAAATATGCACTCTCAATGGAGTTAAGCACTAAAATTTCATGAAATCATATAGAAATATTTGTAGTGAATGTACTACTTTTGAATAATTTTCCTGTGGCATGCTGTGTTTTAATCTTTAAACTATAGCAAGAATTTCTTGGAGCATGATAATACCGCTTTAAATTGTGTTCTAAATAGTAGATCTCATGTTCTGAGAAAACATTTTTTTGCAAATGATCTGTAGTCGCATTTTCATTACCCTTCAAATTGCGCAAATTGAAATCGCGAATTGAATACACGCCTAATGGAAACACGTCAATTTCGCAAAAACTCCCATTTAATCGCAAATAAATTTTTAAGCTCACAAGAGGGGAGTTTTCAGGCAATTCGAAAAAGAAATATTTCGCAAAACTGCACTGGAAACAGTTTTATAAAAGACAAAAGAATGACAGGAATACTGGATTCTAAACAACAAAGAAATGCCACAATCAAGACCTCAAGCAGAAATGAGGGAGAAACACCAGAAACTCCTCACATGAGCCGCTCTCGAGTATAAGGGTCTTTCCTTGACATTAATGCTGGATAACACACACACGTCTCCTTCCAATAATAATAATGGCCAGTGCGGGGGCTGCGATATACGTAAACCATATAAAACCAACATCCGCTGCCATGACTTTTGGAATGACTTATCGCGAGAGGAAAAAAATACGTTTTAGTCGCATAACATCGGTTAATGGAAACGCTGTAATTTCGCAATAGTTTTTTGTCTTAAAATAAGACCTGAACCAGTCCAGGACAATCCCAGAAACACCAAATATAGTTTCAGGATGGTTTAGTAAGGTCTTTACTGTCCAGGTTAGTGTTCGTCTCATTAGGATTTAATCCTTCACAACTTATTATGTTCCAGACTTCAGCGTCGAGTTTCCGTGGCATTGGATTCCACATTTTCAGAGATGGGATGTGAAACTGTGTAATATTCCCCATCTACGCCCCACATCACCGGTAAATGATGATCATATGGTGAAAAGGCTGACCTTGGTCAATGCAAGATCTCTTTTAAGAGTAGGGTCGAGTCTATAATTTTATTACCTTTGTTTTATAACAAATATTCAATCAACTATCATAAACTATGCATCATTTGAAAGCTAAAACACTCCAGAATCATGTTCTGAACTTGTTTTTGCAATCAATACACCAGACAGGAATGGGTTAAATTAAATTTTGACAGACTGACCCTGTGAATATGAACAAAATGAACGGCAATACCTATCTTTCATCTCCTATGGTTCAGATCAGTTCGGACGAATCCAAGAAACACCAGCATACATTTCAATGTAAGGGTCTACTCTTCAAAATGCATCCCACTTTTTAATCCAAAACAACGAAAAAATAGGGGGAAAAAGAAATATCCTCCTTTGTTTTCATAAGCGCTTCCAGTTAGAGTAATCCATCATGTTCATTTTCAATGAAATATCAATTCTAATCTATATTCCAACGTTCAAAAACGATCTCTCCCCTGTATTTTGGATTGTTGACGATAAAATGAGTCATTCCCCGTTTCTCTCCTTCTATCACAGGCTTTGTAATGGCCAAAATATCAAGGGGGGGTAGCAACAGGCTGTGCGACCTATCACTCTCGCACCTCGGTTTTTGACTGGACAAAACCAACCAATGTCTGATCAGCAAAGTTTTGATGGATGGGAGTATTAACCAACTAAAACACGATTGGAGTGATTGACAGTTTGCTAAGTTTATGTAAGCAGATTTGTCTAATACAAGTGCGTTCCCTCGTGCGCTTTCGCCATTTTACGCACAGCGACGTAAACGCTGAGAGATGCATCTCAGACAGAGAGAGTACGGTGTCGAGCGTCGATTCGGCAGAAGAGGAGATGTTTGTTCATGGACTCAATCCCGTTTTAGATTGGTAAGTTTTAACACATTGTCTTGACTTTTTATGTTTATGAAGTACTGGCTGTTTTTCTGTTCATGTCATGTTTTTGATTGAAAAAGAAAGTGGAGATGACTAGCAAAGACAACAAGGCTACACGAGTAGGTGATAGGGCTGTATATTATACATTATATTTATATCACACACATTATATTTATGATGTATTGAATATAACAATAATGGAAGGAAAGGATTACAAGAAGTCAGGTGAAGATGTTTTTGATTATAAAATTACAGTTGAGATGACCAGCAAGATATGAGACTACAGTGATAGGTTTATATGAATGAATGAATGAATGAATGGTGCATTGAATATATCAATAATGGAAGGAAAGGATTACAAGATGTCAGGTAAAGATATGTGGAAAAAATTGATAATTATTACCAAGCATTCATAATGCTGAGCATTATAAGCATAAGGTATTTGACAAATAGGCATGTGTTATTGTAATATGACGTAAAATTGATGCTCCTAATAATAGTATGTTTCTAATATTTGACTCAAACTGAAATCCTCTTTCGTGTGTGTGTGTGTGTGTGTGTTTTCCTGTGCTGTAAAATAGGCCTTCAACTGAAACATAGGAGGACTGGAACCCGGAGTCCAGTCCTGAGCGACGAAAGAGACCATGGCAGTCTTCATCTCCTGCACCTCCATCTGAATCTGCTTCAGCTACCAGAGGTACAGGTACAGGTACAGGTAAAGAAGGAGGGGGAGCCAGTCAGTACCTACTGTGTCTCTGAGCACCTCACAGGAAAGATGGCACAATGTTGATGAGGAGGATATTGGACCTTCGCAGCCTGTATTTAGGCCTGCTCGTACACAGTTGGTGACAACTGCAACCTTCACAGCACTGCAGTTGTTTCATCTTTTCTTTTCAATGTCTGTGCTGCAGACCATCGTTCAGCCCACCAATGTCTATGGGGCCAAAAATCAGCAAGGAAGAGAAAAGCCATGGAATACCATCTCGGTTGAAGACTTCAGGTCTTACCTGGCACTTTGTGTACATGGGTCTCGTGAAGGTCTCTGCCCTGACTGATTATTGGAGGAGGTCCCGAATCTACAGTGCTCCCCTTCCTGCTGAGATCATGTCCTGTGGGATGTTTCATACCATTACGAACGCTCTTCATCTTACCAATCCTCAGGATGATGAAGTAAATGATAAAGAAGAAGGGAACAGCACCCCGCGACCGCTTGGGGAAGATCAAGCCTCTCTATGACAACCTGCAGGACATTCTTTCATCCAAATCTGAACATCTCCACAGATGAGAGGATGGTGGCATCCAAGGCGAGGTCTGGACTCAAGCAGTACATGAAGAACAAACCCACTAAATGGGGCTACAAGCTTTTTGTCTTGGCGACTCCCTGTGTGGCTACACCTGTGAGTTCTTCGTGTATGAGGATAAGTCCATGCCATCTCAGAAGGGGCTGAGCTAGGAGTCTGTCATGGCACTCGTAGATGAAAAGATGTTGGGCACTGGTTACAAGCTATACGTCGACAACTTTTACACTAGTCCCATGCTTTTCAGAGACCTCCTCCATAAGAAGATTTGGGCATGTGGCACCATTCGTCTGAACAGGATCGGTTTCCCAAAGACAGTCATCAACAGACTACCGGGGAATGCTCCACGAAGGACCATGCGATGGCTCAGAGAGGATGAGCTGCTGTTTGTGGAATGGAAAGACACCCGGGAAGTGTTGATGTCATTCCACATTCCACAAAGCATATAAAGGTGACAGTGCAAAGGTTGAAGAACAAAGATGGGCAGTAGTCTCAAGTGCATGTGCCAATTCCCTGTGCTGGACTACAACAGGTTCATGGGGGGAGTGGACCTGTCTGACGCCCTCATTGGGTACTACAAAGTGCTCCACAAGACACGGAAGTGGTACAGAACCTTCTTTTACCACTTCGATATTGCTGTTGCCAATGCCTTCATTTTGCATCAGCATCTGGCCAGAGAAAGGAATGAAAAACCCCTCACCCAGAAAGCATTCAGGGAAACGCTTGTTCTGGAACTCGAGGCTTAGAATCAAGGACAGCTGCTCCTCGGGCTTCAAATGATGCTTGCCACAACCCGACACACATCAGAGACGACAGCACTGCTGGACGGAGAAAGTGCAAGCTCTGCTATCAGAAGACACCAGTCATGTGTGCAACATGTGAGGTGCCACTGTACTTTCTGCCTAAAAGGGACTGTTACAATGACTGGCATAAGCAGGGTGGAAAATATTAATCATCTGGTTTATAATATTTGTCATTTTTTTAATTTACATGTTACATTGTTCAAAGCATTCAATTCTAATAGTTGTTCCAGAAATGTTTCCAAGTTTAGGTGGATTTGCAGTTCCGAAGAGAGAGATGAAGCAAGAGAAGCCATCGCTGGTGTGAGACATTAGCGGTCGGGGGTACACACACACACACACACACACACACACACACACACACTTAAATGACCAAGTTTTCATCCGGTTTCTTCCTGTTATAGTGAGCTATCGTGTTCCATCATATGCACTCATCTTACAATAACGCATAATCATTAAAACAGATTTCCTAGAGTTGAAACCCATTAGATTAGATTTATTCTATTTGGACTTTGTTTGTTCTGTTTGGTTTTGTTCTGCTTGTTTGCTCTCTCTTTCTCTCTCTCTTAGTGGGCGTCTTCTAATTCGGCGCAACTGGAGCAAACGTGACATGCTGGCATGAGGCAGTACTAGGTAAGTACTCACACATGCATACACAGTGTTGCAATGTTATTTGTTCTGCTTACACACTTCATCTTTCCTGTCTTTCAGTGGCTTTGGTTTCCAGTTGGTTAGAGAACAAAACTGGGTAGTGACTGCCTTGATCAACATGTCTTCCTAGACTTTGTAAATACTGTAATTGCTTTTTTTTTGTAATTGGATATTCATTATAATTATCAGTTTATTGTAATTTATTTGAGTAAAAAACACTGTTGCAATTGCAAATGTTCTTTTAATATAATTTATTAATTAGTTATAAAACAATACACTTTTGGAATGTATACACGAAGTGAGTGTTTTTGTTTCACTGTTTTTGCTATTAGAATTGTTCAAAATAAAGAGTATTTTGTTAAAATGTTGTCCTGAAATCGTTTTTTCTTGTGTGGCTTGATGGGCATAACAGTTCTGAATTGATATACACGTATGTTGTATGTAGTGTTTACTCCTTATGTCATTTGGTTACCAGGTGTCCATTTGGAGTCTCCAAATGGCCTTTAGGAGAGGACGCCTAGACTATTCCTAATTAAAAGATTACAGAAACTCCATTTTTGAGAGTATCATCTTCAAATTTGAATCAAAACATGGTCAGACATTCAGTTTCATCTTTATGGTGTTTTCAGGCCTTTAACATAAAAGTCTGATTTTTTATTCCCTAAATGATGTTCATTCAAAGAAATCGTGAGTCACTTTAATGTAAATTTTCAAGTGTCTAGTGTAAAAAAAAAATCAGAGTTATGAATATGGACCATATGGTTAGGGTAACCCTAACCCTGACTTCTTTATTGCTTTGATTAATGAATATTTACCACTGTTTGCAATTTTGATTGAATACTAAGTTTTTGACTCTGAGTTTATGAGGTTCTGAAACCTCAGCATTATGGTGGGTTCAAGTCCTCCTGGAAAGTCCGTACGTAGGAGGTGGGAAGTCGTGTTTACGACGGCATGTGCGTTCAAGTCCCTTTTGTTGGAGTAAGATGGCGGTGTACTTTCTCTTAATTAATTACACAAAAATACAGCAAGGTTCTTAACACTAGTTCTAGAAAATGAAGAACAAAGAAATGTGTAGGCTACTTTGCTTTTTTATGTTTTTAATTCAGCCACTGCAAACTTAATCATTACATGTTGCATTGTTATATTATAATGGCATCATATTCTGTACAGGCAATTAGCTTAATACACTGTAAATAGAAAATCCTGACAATATCACTGCTAAATACCTTTAAAGGGACTATGTGTAGTTTTTTAGGTATTTTATTATCTAAAATCAATATTTGTATTCATAAATATGTCCTCAATGGTGTACAAGTACCTCTGCCAATTATCTGACTTATCCTCGTAAACGAAGAATTTATTATCTTTATATACATGTGACGGGTAGGTCCACGGAGGCTTCCATGTCGTTCCGCCATCTTGAAAAACTATAATAGCAGAGAGGGTCAAAAAGTACTAGGCCAACGCGTTTCCACAACGCGTTTTCGTTCAGAGCCAGCGTCACGTGACTCCCATTTATCGCAAAAAAGTTTTTACTCTCGCATGAGGGGCTTTTTCAGGCAATTTGAAAAATAAACGTTTCACAAAACTGCACTGGAAAAAGTTTTTGCGCATTTACAGTCACATGACATAGATGACGCGGTGTGTTTGGACAGAATACAAGACTGAGTTCTTTGTTAAACTCATAAAAGACAAAAGAATGACAGGAATACTGGATTCTAAACAACAAAGAAATGCCACAATCAAGACCTCGAAGCAGAAATGAGGGAGAAACACCAGAAACTCCTCACATGAGCCGCTCTCGAGTATAAGGGTCTTTCCTTGACATTAATGCTGGATAACACACACACGTCTCCTTCCAATAATAATAATGGCCAGTGCGGCGGCTGCGATATACGTAAACCATATAAAACCAACATCCGCTGCCATGACTTTTGGAATGACTTATCGCGAGAGGAAAAAAATACGTTTTAGTCGCATAACATCGGTTAGTCGCATAACACTGTCATTTCACAATAGTTTTTTGTCGACATTTAGAAGAAAAAAAGTATAGAAAAAAGAAATCGCAAAAGTTTTGCGCAAATCTGTAATGGAAACCCGCCTACTGACATGCCCACAACTTGTAAAGATCGGAAAATAAGATAAATAAGAGAAAATCCGAGCTCCCCACTCGTTACGACATTTTGGTGGCGTTCATGTGTGTTCAACTCGTAAATACAATACGAGATAACTCAAGGCACCATTAGTATTTGTCTGATCATTTGATCTACAAACATGTCAGTCCACGAGGTGACCCGCCCCATGTCAAATAAAAAGCTTTAATTAGGACACTCATATGACATTCTTCAGAAATATATCATTCATATATATTTATATATGTACATATATTTATCAATATATAATATAATTTCTGAAGAGGCCGACATTTTTATAAGGATTGAATGAAACTAACCTGTTTGTTCCTCAGTATCTTCATGTTTCACGCTGAACACTTCTTCAATCTTTATGTCTTCACTCTCCTGTTTAATCAACGCCATCTTTATAATAGTGTGACGTGGATCTCAGATGCTTCTCCAGGAGTTTTCCTGTGTGTTTGAACAAATGTGTCATGTTTAAGCCCTTTATGGAGCAAGCAACCATATTTAGTCACTTCCGCACACATTCAAAATGCCCTCCCCCGTCTCCATTTGGAGTTGTATAGTCATGTGGTTTTCTCTCAGCCAATCAGGGGAGATCAAGCTATCTGACAGATATTGACATCAAGGCATCTGACCAATCAGCAGTGGCCTGGAGCACCTCAAACACAGCCATCTTGCAGAAATCATAAATATTGCTCTTTTGAACCTGGCTTCTCCCACAGCTATAGTAATAACATCATAACTAAACATGGTAAGTTGATGTAACTCACAAATTATTTGGTTGAATAGTTGTGTTAAAGATTAAGATTGTTGTTATTTGCATAGCATTTGTAAAAATTAGCTTAATGTTTGGCTGAAAACTAAATGCACCATATTTGATCATATGCCTCGTTCACCTAAGTGGCACAAGTGTCCATTTTTAGATATATGCCTTATGAATGTATGTTTGTATGTTATTAGTTAAATGGCATACTTATTGTTAGTGCGAGGCCTATACTGTGTGAATTGATTTTAATTACTGAATATTGGTTTGTGATAAAACACAATTATGAGCAAATATAAGTGGTACTAACAATAATTATAATTGTATTTTCTGTTTTTATTGTGTTTTTATATTTTCGATGTCGATACTCTTTTCCCATTAGATCTACATTACACTGTTAATGTTTTCCTCAACAAATAAATCAGAGTTGGTTCAATATTGACTAAGCATATTCCTTTTGCAGCTGTCTGCTCGGCTATTTTATGGGAAGAGGGATACCATCGTTGTTCCCGTAAACCTTGCCATCAGCGATGATGATAGCTCACAGGAAGAAGACAATGATGTGGCGGATCCCGACTTCCTTCCAAAAAACATGTTCTTATAGTTTTTATACATCCACTTTTTAAAAAACAAAACAAAATGTTTTGTTACTGTTGTAACAAGTGGTCTTGTTATCGGTTCCAGAAATGGTTCTGAACTGAATGTTATGTGTATGTGTATTTGTTGAATATGTGTTTTTCTTGTATGACAGTCATACCAGTATCAGTACCTCAAGACATAGTTGTCTTTAAATAAATGTTCCTTGCAGTTTGTGTGTTTTTCTCATATTTTTTAAAATTCGCTCTCGGTAATATTTTTACCCTAGACAGGCAAGTGCTCATATATGGTAACTTCATTGACCTTGATTTGCAATGCAAAGATGAAAAAAATGTAGAATTTTTTGTTTGTTTTATGTCCTGTAACATCCCCCATTATAAAGGGTTAAGATGAGAATAATTAAGAGAAACAAACTCCATTTGATAGCGTGCGTGAACACATGCGCTCTAGAAAGATTCATCTTTCTCCAGTATCTGCACTATTTTTCTTCAGAAGTTATGATCGATAAAAATGTCTAAAAAAAATGTGTACAGTACGTATTATTAAATTTGTGTCACGCACTGAACATGGACCCTCACGTACACGTAAAAGTATACTTTGAGCTTTATTTGTAATAAATGTGAAATAATTGTGCGAGGCTTCCAGTGTCATTATTCAGTTGTGCGGAAGCTTATGTTGTAAACTGGTATGTTTTCATAATTAAATTATTAACAATGAAACACATTGTAATGCAAACAGTTTTTCCTTTTACTGCAATTTAAGTCGGTCGCACAAGATGAGAAGTGTAGCGGCTGATGAAACACAAATCTCACTCATCGACAGAATATAGCTTACTTAATAAGGTTTTGTCCATAATTGCTTTAAATAAAATATCACGATATCCAATGAAATGGTCTACCTGGAGATGACACACACACTGTAAACACATTAGGGAAAAGCCCTATTATATTCCTAACCCTATACTAACTTAAATTAGTAAAAAATTAATGCGTGTGAAAAAATATGTGTAACTATGGGGATATGTGAAATATAAGTGTAATTTATTTCCCGATATTGTTGATGATCGTCTGATAACTGACTGTTATAATCGACATTGCAATACTTGCAAGGCATCGTCGATATCGCCCAGCCCGACTACTTAAATAAGGCCTTTCTTTCCATCAAAACTGATTTATATGGGTAAATTGAATATATGGGCTCATATATTGAAATATATTGGGTTAAATATATCAAGAGGGTTACCAACGGTTATTTTTAGGGTTGAGAATATAAAAATTAAATTTAAACAATTAAAACAGTAAATTGCTACTGAAAAATAATAACACACATAATTGAATATTAAGTGCTATACAAATGCTAGTGGGACATTCTACCAGAAACGTACATTTCCACTTCTAAAAAATATTTTACTCTTAAATCTGAACACTGAGTCATATAGAGGACATGTTAAACTATGAGAAACACATAGCATGCCATCTCAGCATGTTTTTATGATTGAATAAAATACATTTTAATACGCATTTCACCCCTAAAATGTCCGGCCCTGTCACAGACAAATCTGTATATGTTAGAATGGTTTCCTAATGAATTTCTTTGATACAAATAGCATTTTCTTATTGGTCACATGTCCCTGATTGTATCCAACATGGTTTTGTAATTCCTTTAAGAAATATTTAGCAACTTTTGGGTCAACTGTAGTACTCAAAATCACAGAATACCCGCCAGGCACTCATATAGTTGTAAAAAAATAGCTTTAAATAGGAGATTTTTACAAAAACATGGTGGATTTATACGCCCACCTTCATCTACACAATTAAAGAGATTAATTCATCAATAATTCCTCAAATAGTACATTTTTATATCATAATTTCCTGTGTGACAGGACTGACTTTATGGATTTTGTTGATGCAGAAACAGTTATGTTTTGTGTTCTTTATTTGTACATTTCCAGAAGAATATGTGAAGTGATGCTTGCAGTAGCAAAACTCACCACTTGGTTGCTAGGGTGTGGTACATGATTGCATACGAGCCAACAAACATGTCTGTACGATGTTCTGGTGCTGAGATATGGCTTATTCATGTCTTCAGGTGGTTGCTAGGACGTTGCTAGGGTGTTCTGGGTAGTTGCTATGGTGTTGCTAGGGTGTTCTGGGTGGTTGCTATGGTGTTGCTAGGGAATTTTGGGTGGTTGCTATGGTGTTGCTAGGCGGTTGCTATGGTATTCTGGATGGTTGCTAGGGCATTGCTAGGGTGTTCTGGGTGGTTGCTAGGGTTGTTTACTATGGCATGCATTAAATACATATTATATGCATTAAAGGTAATAAAAAAAAGTACAAACCCATTCATTTGTAAAGCCGTGTCACAGTTCGTCAAGCCCTGTCACATAGGGATGTGACGGGACCTGATGTGACGGGGCCTGACGGCCGCCATTTTAAACTGCCATTACTCAGCCTGTTAGCATGCTAGCATAAACTGTTAACATGCAAGCAAGGAATTTCAGTAACATTTTTAGACATGTTTTGGATTTTTTTTAAATCATTATTTTCTGGGATGTTTTCCCGTGACAGGGCTCTGACCCTTTAGCTCGTCCTCCTCAAAAGAAAACATACAAAAACAAGTTTAAAATCATACAATTCAATGAGAGAACTTACCCTTGATCATGTCAGCTTCACCTCTGTCAAATTATGTCACTTCCTCTGAGTCATACCCTTAAAGGCTTACTGCACACATTTTATGTAGGGTTTTATGTAAACGTGACAGGACTGACCGAAAACATTGGGACAGTGTAAAATAGTATTTATTTGTAGAATTTATGTAGAATTTCATGTTTTTAATCAATTGATGTGAATGATAAGAAGTTAAACTAGTTATTGATGGAGTTATTTTCTAAATAACAGTTTTTAGCAATAACAAAACTATGAAAGCTGTAGCTCCAATTTGGCTGAGGACAAGGACAAGTACAGGATTTGTAATTTTCAAAAGTGTTTTTAATAAAGAAAAAAAATATCTGAGAACCCAATGAATGACAACTTCATTTACAGGCCAACTCACAGATATCAACCATCAGTCAGTTTTAGAATTGTTTTGGATGAAATACTTTATTCACTGTAACAGTTCAAGGACAGATAATGTACGTTTCTGGTAGAATGTCCCTCGTACACACTGAACTAGTATTTTAGAAATGCAGGTCCTGAAACTGCTCCTCTGGTATTGCAGGATCATGAACTCTTTCAAGAGCTGCGAAACACACATCGAATCAATTTCATCTGCATTTGGTTCAATTGACTCGGAGTTTCTCCATCACAACTTTTACCAGAGACCAAATTCGTGTTTAAACTGATTCACGATAAAGAGCGCGAAATGAGCCCCACCTTTTTCTTTCTTGTTTTTATTTTTATTTTTTTTGCACCACTTCTGTTATTCGTGTGTTTAACACTAAAAACCTGTAAAAAAAAATACTACTTACTCAGAGAAATAACGCTCATTAACGCTAGATAAAGCATTATAATATCACATTAAATAATCAAATCACACAGCTCCTGAAACCAATAAAACTGTCAGAACGCAATATATCTATTTGAAAACTTTAAATGTTTTAAAACACGAAACTTTCTTCAGCAGATTCACAACAGATGCAGCGTAGCGCGTCGCAGCCTTATGACGTCACAGCACAATACCAAAATAAAAGTCCTGGTCACAGGCTAAAATCACTAAAGTAAATATAAATTTAGACTATATACAAAAACATGTACACGACGTGAAATATGAGTGAAATCCATGTTTAAATACTTGCTGTCCAATGATGCTAACAATATAAAACAGAGACAGACTGATGACTGATCGTTTAATGTAAGTTTATTCATTTCTTTGGTAAGGTTAAATCAGTTCACACTAACTGATGTACAGCAATGTTTCCCAAATTCCTGGTATCCTTTTGAACATCATAAAATATAGAAAATCAACCTCAGTTTTTAAATAACTAGTTTAATCACTACAGGGAGATGTAAAATAGTTGAAAAAATGATTCTGATGAAGTTCGGGTAAATAACTTTAAACATTTAGGAAACAAAATGGTAATGCTTTAGATTACAGCCCACAAAGTACTCAATAAGTAAAATAAATTTACAGTGTACATTTCAGTAATTATAATGTATCTATAAACAACGTATGTGTAGTAATAAGGGAACTATACATAAAGTTTGGGGATTAGATAACAACCAGGACAATTAACAAATAATTTATACTGGAAGTATTTTAGTATGGAAGCCCTAAAAGGCCATAGATTATTTTTTTCTTTCTTGTTTTCTCTTAATATCAACTTAATTTTTTCGCAATCTCGACATAAATGTTTTCTCGTGATCTTGACGTAACAAAAGTAGTTTTTTAGAATGATTGTTTGATTCTGAAACTAATGCAACAGGATTCTACTCTTGCTATAGTAACGAACGCAACTTAACAACAGATAAATTGAGCACTTTTATGTTGTGGATATTTCAGAAAAAAGTTTGCTGCGCTTAATAATAAAGTCTATAATAATTAAATAAAAATCAGGACAATTACAATAAGGTTTCATCACAGTGCTTCTTGAATCCCTAAAAATAGGGTCATCAATCATGGATGCCAGATCACTTCTAAAATCTTTTAGAGCTGCTTGGATTCGATTTATTTTCCTCATGCTTTTCCATCAAAAAAGAGCTGCAATACTCCAGATTTACAAAAAAATAAACTTTAATCCAGTTGATATAATTACAAGCTTGGGATGCTGTTTGAGGAGTGTTAATGTGTGTGTGTGGTTTACAAAGAAATGAGAAAATACAATAGGTTACAACACTGTATAACATCAGTGAATTAAATTATACACATGTTTATAAATCACATTTCTAATCAATATACATTGAGTGACACAGTGAGGTAAACTAATGACGCAATTACTATAAGACTGCACTGATCAAAATAGTGTCGTAAAGATGCACATGTAAAGATAGGTGCAAACAAGACTATACAGTGACATCAACATTAATTTTAATAAGCAATAAGTTTGAATCACACTGAACGCTAGTGAAACTGATGAGTCATGCATCTAGCAGTTAGAACGTAACGATAACAGATACACTTCCAAGCAAAATAATCATATTGATTCAAGCATTTAACGTTTATAAGTTAATTATTTGTCAGTAACGCACACAATACTGCTCAAAGCGATCATGAAGACGGTCTTCTCTCTGTCCCAAACACTACAATCTGGGCCAGTATGAACTAACACAGTGAAGTGGATATATAAAGGCTGATTTATACTTCTGCGTCAGACCTACGCTGTAACATTTATCCTACGCCACAGACTATGCGTGCTACACACAGCCTGAAATTCTGACTCTACCATCTGAATGTCTCAACAGAAATCGAGACTCATCAGACCAGGCAACATTTTTCCAGACTTCAACTGTCCAATTTTGGTGAGCTCTTGCCAATTGTAGCCTCTTTCTTATTTGTAGTGGAGATGAGTGGTACCCGGTGGGGTCTTCTGCTGTTGTAGCCCATCCGCCTCAAGGTTGTGCGTGTTGTGGCTTCACAAATGCTTTGCTGCATACCTCGGTTGTAACGAGTGGTTATTTCAGTCAAAGTTGCTCTTCTATCAGCTTGAATCAGTCGGCCCATTCTCCTCTGACCTCTAGCATCAACAAGGCATTTTCGCCCACAGGACGAATTTCTTTCCCATTCTGACATTCAGTTTGGAGTTCAGGAGATTGTCTTGACCAGGACCACACCCCTAAATGCATTGAAGCAACTGCCATGTGATTGGTTGATTAGATAATTGCATTAATGAGAAATTGAACAGGTGTTCCTAATAATCCTTTAGGTGAGTGTAGTTATCCATTTTACACGCTTAGAAAAGCGCAACGTTTTATTTTGTGTCACCGTTCTTGGTCGTGTACACCACTGAACACCTGCGAAATGAGGCGTAGTTGTCTTGCTCTTGAGGCGGTCATATGCAAACGACTGGTACGTCACTTCGTACCGTGACGTAACTTCAAACCATGGATCCACAACGAGCTGTATTTATACATTGTTCGTTTATAATGGGGAGGACGTCTTAATCTATGAAACTTGCAGGAAGTTTTAATGGTACAAAGACCTCTTATATTCCAAAAGATCAAGGCAAATTTGGTTTCTCATGTCATGACCCCTTTAAGATATTTTTAGGTAAGAATATTGCTTTATAAACTTAAAATATGCTGTTTGTTTGTAAAGATAGCTCCTATTTAAAGATTGCTTCGACGGTTTCTGAGCTCCAGGCCGTCATCGGCCGTAACGTTACCCGCCGAGAACAGTCCTTCAATAATCTACCGCGGTTTCTAATGTGTCTTTGGTTACACATGAGATATAAATAGTTTTTTATATCTTAATAGTGTATTATTTGTTTTAGAGCAATTTGTTTTGGCGGTGGGCAGTGCTAGCAACAACAACAACAAAAAAACTATGGTGCTGAAGCACTCAAGCGCCTGTAGCCGGGCGTCTTTATTAGCTGAGCACCTGATGTTTTTCAGTGGCTGAAAAACACTTTGGTGAACACACGGCCCACGTCAATTTAGTGTGTATACATAGAAAAATAATGGAATGGAAAACGTGTTCTGTGTGAAAGGTCTCTAATCGTTAGTTTGCATGTTACCGAAAAAATAAAACTTCAGTTGTAATTATGGGTTTAAAGCAATGATGAAGAGATTTTGCTTCTTTATACTTTGTCAGTCAACGACTGTGTTTGTGTGTTTTTGCGCTGTAGTATTTTATAATATGTAGAGAATTTCCACAATTTTTCCTATCGGTAAAGTTCACAATATAGCATTGGATTTCTGAATCTTTTTAGTGAAGTTAACAATAGGGATCCTGTAATTATGTACTTGAAATTATGATCCTGTGATTAATGTAAATATCTTTACTTCTGAAACATGAATTATTTTCGCTAGTTTTAATGGTGTGGTATGTATATATCTTGAAATAACAATAATAATCATTGTGTGCTTGCTTTCATTTGAGGTGCTCTCTACACGTGGAGTTTCCAGGTTCACATCTTCAGCCCAGTCCCAGAGTTCTGTCTCTACAATTTTTGCAGTAAGTAATATTTCATTATGGGGCATCATCAATACAGTAAACAATCTGTTGACTGATTCAATAAATTGTGGTCATGAATAGGGATGCACCGATACTAGGGGTGGAGCCGAACCCGAATACGGTTTTCGGAAAGGCACAAATAGCGTGTTTTTTACGAATACTTATTTCGAACAAATACTTTTAAAATATTTGTATTCGGGAACAAGAAAAACTTTATATCAAAAAGCTGCGTTTCCTCACAAGACCGCAGTGCGCGAGTGAGTGAGTGACGTTCAGGAAGAGGTGACTGACACCGGCTGCTCCACACAGCAACAGAGAGGGCTCGGCTGCGCGAAAAACCACTTCACTGCATCACTATTTTTGTTGAGTAGATTTTTGTACCTTAATTGGGTTCCGGAGGCAGTTTATAACTTTCGGGAAGCGGAGTTTGATCGGGAGATTATTCCATTACGCTGCATTATTGACGTCTGCAGTCGGGTGCTCATGTTTGCTCTGTTTACGTAGCTCTGTTAGCTTGGTAATTTAGACAATAGGCTGTTGACTGAGTAACGATAACATTCGGTTAAAAAATGCATGTGTAATTGTGACGAATTGTATGCACTTGTGGGAGTTATATGGTACGTTTAAATTACTCTGTCTTTTGCAGACAGCAAGATGTAGGCTATAGACTAGTTAACCTTAGCATAGCTTCCCTCACTCATTAACTTAGCTGGAACTCCCCACATGGATTTGGGCAACCAAATAGAAAAGAGTGTTGCTGCTGCTGAGCCATCTCTTGGTCCTCCACCAGCCAAAAAAACTTGCTGAAGTTCTGTGTGGAAGCATTTTACAGTCAGTGCTGCAGATAACACCAAAGTGATGTGTAATGTGTGCAAAAGTCAAATCAGCAGAGGCAGAGATATCAAACATCTGTCAACATCTGCTATGCATAATCACATGCACTTAAAGCATCCTCTCCTGGTATTGTCTGCCAACCCCCCCACAATGGTATTTTATTAGTTGTTAGTTTAACCATGGATGAGGTAATGGCTGTTATGTTATTTTCTTTTCAATGACATTCCTTGTTACATGTTCATTACTGGATTTACGGAAAAACATCAACCAATATTGCATATCCATAATTATTATAATGGATATAATTAAAGAATACTTACACTATAACGTAAATTAGAAGTGTAACGCAAAAAAACTCGAATTTTAAATTTTGAATTTTACTCGAATACAAATACAAATACAAATACTCAATATACTGGAGGTTTTGGATGCCATGAAGACACATGGGGGAATGACGATGAGAGAAGCAAAATAATCTTTGATGGAGGGAACCTTTAAGGGAGTAGCCCTGAAGGAAAGCACAGAGAAGGTCAATCAGCTTCAGTTCTTTCAAGCAGTGATCGACAACCTGTCAAGTCGTCTTCCAGATTCTGAACTCACAAAGTCATTAAAACCATTAGACCCTCACAACTGGCCCAAAACAAGGGATGAACTGATCTTGTATGGGGAGAATGAGATACATGAACTTGCAAAGGATCTGGGAAAACCACCCAGAGAGGCTGTTGAAGATTTCCGTTCCTGGAAACTGCTAGAGGATCAAAGTGGGAAGACCTTAAAGGGATACTTCAGCTCTGGGAACATGAATGTGTATTTAATAGTGATCATTTATATAGTAGAAATGTGAAATTATTTTTTAAATTGAAGCATTCTAGACTGAGAAAAGGCAGAAAATGTATTTTTTACTCATGTGGCTGAAAGACAACAACTCCCAGAATGCACTTGCTTTGCTGCCCTTACGAGGCCAGGCCACTCCCAAACCACGCCTACCGGTTACAGGCGGCAGTATCCGAAAAATTTCTCCACACATTCTCTAGGCTAATACATACTCTAGTAACAGTAAAGGTTTAAAGGTTTATAAAAAGAACCACAACCGATGGGAGTTATAACTTTTATATTAACTTAAAATTAATATTAACACTTTTACACTCAAAGCTCTTCCAGAGCTTCGGCTGTTTCCTTATATTCATTCACAGTATTGTCAGTCAGGAGCTGGATATTTCCGTCTGATGTCCTGGACAACACAGGTGGGCAAAACGAGACGATAGTCTTTACCAAGTCGCTCGCCTTGCTGGAACCATTCCATAAAGTGACGATAGGCTGTTAGGCGATATTGTCTACAAAACAGTAAGCACAACGTTAGCAATGCGAACTATTTGCACACAGTATACTATCATAGATGTAAATATAACAACAATAGCTCAGCTGACTAACGTTACGAGGGAAGAACATTGTGATAATGCCGGGTGTCCAAACTCTGTACATTACGTCTTGGTAAAAAAAAGAAAAACAAACCAAATAACGTTACTCACTTTACACTAAGCCGTCCGTTTGTCCCTGCGGGCTTTGGCTGGCGTTTCCAATTTATCTCGTCCAGAAGAAAATGGGATCGTTGAAATTCGCGACAGCAATAGGACTCTCTATCTGTTTCCATAGGCGCACAGCGTGAGCACTGACAGCTCCAGTCCGCCCCAGCTGGAGTCTGGCCGGGCTCGAGTCAGGTCTTGCTCCCCTGCTGCAGCAGCTGCTCCGGCCGCATCTTGTTCCTCCATCTCCCGCAACTGTTCATCGCTGTATTGCGGCTCGTACAGGTAGCCGCGAGCATCAGATTCGCGCAACTGATCTTCGAAATCCCCTTCTGTCATTTCAACTTCTAAACTAACGTTACCTTCCGCTATCGTGATTAGCCCACTATACAAACTTTATACACAGAGCAAGAGCCTGTTAGCTTAGCTTCTACAGAAAGATGGCTGACAATATCTTACTTTCTGTGAGTGAGATCCCGCCCCATATGGGCGTAGTGAAAACATGCGGAACTAGCTACTAGTACTGGCTGTAGTTTTAAGCCTCTGGCCCAAAAATCCTCCGATGACGCAAAATGACGATTTTTGCGTCATCGGAGGATTTTTTCCAGACTAAAAATACATAAATCTCTCATATCAGGGGGAAATGAGGGGGGGAAGCAAGGTAATTCGAAAATACTACTGGTTTTCTACTAATACAAATCTTAATGCTAAATCCTGAAGTAACCCTTTAAGAAGATTGATAGTTAAGCCAAACATATCTAGCAACATCAACAGAGTGTGAACAAGGGTTTTCCGCCATGAATGATACAGCCAGTAAGACAAGAAATCGCCGAGGGGCAGAAGTCTCTCAGCTGTCTTGTTCGTCGTCATTAATGCAACCCAATTGGAGATGTTCAACCCTAAGCCTTTTGTGCTGTCCTGGCTTAAAGAGGGGCACTGTCCATCTACTCCAAATAAGGCAGGAAAGGAAGCAAAGAAAAAGAGAGAAGACAGATCACTGTGGTCCATTTTGTGTTGATGTTAGACAATACTCCTTTAAAGGTCTAGAGCAGGGGTGCCCAGTCCTGCTCCTGGAGAGACTGTCCTGTAGGTCTTCTCTCCAACCCCAGTCGACACTAACCTGATCAAGTTGTTCATCCAACTAATTAATAGAATCAGGTGTGCAAAATTAGGGTTGGAATGAAACCCTATAGGATGGTAGCTCTCCAGGAGCAGGAGTGAGCACACCTGGTCTACAGTACCTGGACTTTAGTACATACTTTAGCCTATTGTGTTCGTAAAACTGTATAGATACTGTTTTGAACTGAAAACACTGCAAGAAAGGATTTAAACAACATGTTTGGGGTTGAAGATTATAACTTGAAGGGGTGTTTTAACACTCATACTATAATAATAAATGGTATTCCTAAGTAATATTTTTTTCATTTTAATTTTGAGAACTAGTTAAGGCAAATAAATAAAATATGTGCCTGGTCACCTAACATGTTGATTTTGAATAATATGAGTACTATTGGATAATTGTCATTTTAATGGCTTTTAGTCATGTTAGAATATCTTAATTTTTTTTTAAATGTGTCCCTAAAGATTTTAGTTCAGGTTATGGATTGACTACTTTGAAACAAAGTAAACCATTTAATGTAGGTACAGTCTTTTCAGACATCATTATTATTCAATCCAGCGGCCAGTTGTTTTACAAATTCCATTTAATGTAACATAAGGGATGAGAAATGCCATTTGAATTTGATCAAACCCCTTGAAGGTGCATGGTGCTGCCATAATGAGTACACCTGGGGCCTCATGTACAAAGACTTGCGTTGAATTCATACTAAAACATTGCGTACGGACAAAGCTGTAAATGTGCGTACGCACAAAAAAAAACAGATGTATGAATCTCTGCGTAAGAAGGATCCCACGCATATTCTCTTTGTACATCCCAATTAACATAAAATTGAGCGCACATGCACGAGCACAACGCCCCACCCAGTCTCCTCCCTCAATTAAATTAATTTAAATATGGTAATTAGTCAAATTTGGCAAAAGAAACCTGCAAGAACATGGCTAAAGCAAGCAAGAAACGAAATTTCACTGAAAATGAATTAGAGGTGCTACTATCAGAGGTAGAAACAAGAAAAAATATGTTATTTGGAACTTTGTCTTCTGGAATTAATAACAAAAGAAAGAAAAAAGAGTGGGAGAGTATGTCTGATGCCGTCAATGCGGTGGGATCTGAGAGTCGCACCGTAAATGAACTGAAGAAGAAATGGTCTGACATAAAGGTGGAAGTTAAGCGGAGAACTGCTGCGGACCGACAAAGTGTGGGCAGAACAGGCGGTGGTACAGGGGCCGATGAACTGACACCCTTTGATCAGAGAGTTGCCTCTATTGTAGGAGACACGTTAATCTCTGCAATCGTATCCGTTGATGTGGGAGACTCGGATATACTACAGGACTGCCAGCAAGGTGACTAATTTAAAATGTATTTCCTTAACTTTGATACATATAGCCTACCAGCCACCATTTAATTTTAAAATGCATGCAATGTAGCAAAAATTACACCAGAGATTTTACATATCCACTGCTTTATTGCAAATGCGTGTACCCATTAATAAGGAACAGATTCAAATTACTGTTAAAATGTGCCTGTGTTTATTTGGACTTAGGAACCGCAGGAACAACAGCAGGAACGTCCACTGGCACGCACTCAGAGTCCGCACCACCCGAGCAGCCAGAGCCCATTCAGTCCAGCGTCTCCGGTGTCTCTAATGCTCCCCCCAGTGCTGAAGCCCGTCCATCTGGCCGCGTCTTGACGAATGCTGTTCTGGAGTCACAACAGCAAATTGTTAGGGCCATTGGGGAAATTAACAGTCACCTGAAAAATGTCACTGACGCACTCACAGAAATAAGCAATTCATTAAAGGAATTGGTCAAAAAATGAACTTTGTGTCTAAGTACAATTTATATTGTCGCAATTACACGATGACGGGCCTGAATGGCTTGTTGATTGTGCTGCACATATACTGGTCCTGGGTCAGAGTCATCTGGCGGAGCCCCCACCTCACCAAGGGGTATGCCATGCCTGTGCGTGACATTGTGCAGCACTCCACAGGCCAGCACAATGCGGCACACCTTGTCAGGGTGGTATAACAGCATCCCCTCGGTCCTGTCAAGGCAGCGCCACCGACATTTCAGCTGCCCAATCGCACGCTCTACAACTGACCGAGTGCGAGAATGGGCATCATTGTATCTGCGCTCTCGGTCAGTTTGTGGGTTGGTGAGGGGGGGTAACAGCCACGTCTTTAGTGGATAACCACTGTCTCCTGATGGGCAGTTGAATAATTACACACACAAATATGTAAACTTTTAGATAGAACCATACATTTAAATGCATAACTTACCAAGTAGCCACCCACCACGCACCCTGCCAGCTTGGAGTCTCATCCCAACCATGCTATTTGTAAGGATATATGAATCATGGGTTGCCCCAGGCCACCTTGCCACAATATTTGTTAGGCGCATTTGTGCATCACATATAATCTGCACATTTATTGAATGAAAATGTTTCCGATTCACATATGCAAATTCTTCTTCAGATGGCGCCTTTATAGCAATATGTGTGCAGTCGATCGCTCCGATTACATTAGGAAAACCGGCTATCGCTGCAAATTGCGCTTTAATGTTTGGCTGGTCACCTGCATCGTACGGGAACCTTATATACCTGGTAGACAAGCGGTTGATCCCGTCCCATACAGCTGGCATTGCACGGCTCAAACATCACTGGCTTATTCCTGAGCGGTCTGCCAGTTCTCTTTGGAAAGAACCAGTTGCCAGGAAACCAAGAGTAGTAAGCACCTGTAAAGGAACGAGTAATGCGTGGCTCCTCACTGTCTCTCTTTCCAAATTCGGACCCAACTCAGCGCAGAGCTCCAAGAGGAAAGCCCTTGGAAATCTGAAACGGCTGATAAGCCAGTCATCATCCTGGGCCAGAAAATCATTGTGGTCCCTAAAAACTCGTTCTCTCCGGATTCGTCCATTGAAAATATCCTCTAATAAAGACAACACTGCCATTTCTAGATGGGTTGTATCAATTTGCACATGCTTTATATATGTTCTTACTTAATTGCATAATGAATAGAATATTTTAATAAGACTCGTGTGACAATAATTTGTCAAATAATTTATCAATTACAAATTATAAGCAATAAATGACAGCTGGTGGTGTGATAGAACAATTAATAGTGTAATGTTTGCCACTTCACTGTATTGCCTCTATGAGTCGCAACATGACATCATGACTTTGCGTAAACATACACGCCACTTTCAAGTCAAGTGGCGTGTTATCTATACGCATTTTGAGCTATCCGCGTGTATGTCCACGCCGAAATCTTTTGCGTGTATGTCTACGCCATTAAATGTCCGAGTGATTCCGCGTGTATGTGTACGCCGTTAAATGTCCGAGCGAAACGAAGCAAAATCTATATCTACATCTGTGGAGCGATATTTCTTTTCCTAGGATGGTAGGAGAACACTCATAAATGGTATTAACCCCAGTGACGGGTAGGTTTAGGGACGGGGTTGGGGTAGGTCATATATCTATATATACATAATACAGTAATATAACGTTAAGTCAAAGGCGTTGATAAACACGCTGAAAAGCGATTATGCGTGTTGATAGCACGCCAAAAATGGAAATACGAATTGGCGTGTCATACATACGCCATTTCATGAGATCAGTCTGCCAACGGACAAAAATCACGACAGATGTACGTACGCAAGGCATGAAGTTAACGTGGAGGAACGCACATTCTTACGTTAATTTCACTGTTAGTACATCTGGCCGTGAACGTGAAAGCTGGCGTACGCAGTGTTTTTGTGCGTACGCAGTGTTGATACATGAGGCCCCTGGTGGATTTAGAGTTAACTTCCCTGCTCAAGGACAGAACGACCTGTTATTCACTTTGTCATGTCAGGGATTAGATTTATATAAGGTGCTGTAACTTTGTTGCTCCAGAGTTAGAGGGTTACCTGTTAGAGTATAGCCACTTTTTCAGACACCACTACAATAATGGGCCTAGCCCAAACCATGAAAAACATTCCAAGACCATTATCCCACCTTCAACATTGGTCCATATAATTTTGCCTACAGTATATTGTGTAGCTAGGTAGTCTTCAGAATTTTTAATAATTTAATAATTTAATTTTAGGGTCGATGCCTCAGATAAAGTAATAGGGATGGTACTGGCCTGAAGGAGAAGAGAAACCAACCTACCTCAGTAGGAAGCTATTGCCCAGAGAAATCAGGTGTGCCACAATTAAAATAGAATGTCTGGCATCAAGTGGTCCCTAGAAGCCCTTCATTATTACCTCTTAGAGAGTTTAATTTGGAGACCGACCGTTGCGCTGTAAGGGAAACAGGTCAATTTAGGAAAGGTCACAGGCCACAAGGGAATTAATTTATTCATTTATAGTGAATTCTGAAAGAGACACTTATTTTACGGCCGAGCTAATGACTCGTCCAGCGTTCACTTGAACGATATCCAAACTATAGTGAAAACACTATTTATTAGCAAGGTAACATAGATCAGCAGTTTAAGACATTGCATTTGTAAGAACATAACACAAGAACACTTCTCTTTTAAATACAAACAACACACGTACACACATTCATACGAGTTGCAGAAAGAAAGAAAGAAAGATAGAAAGTAGGGAAAGAATTCAAGAGTGTTTTAAAGGTCCAGTGTGTAGATTTTAGCGACATCTAGCGGTTCGGTTGCGAGTTGCACTAATGGCTCAGCCCACTGCTCACCCTTCCCTTTCGAAGAAGCTACGGTGGCTAAAACTGGACAAACATATCGTCTGAGACAGCAGAGAATAGCCAGAGTAAGCCAAGAGTGTGTAACATTGTCACTGTTTCTGTACCACAGTCCATTATAAACCACATGGATAAAGTTTACAAAGCCATAGTCAGGTGAGGATCAAGGGTCTTAATACAATATGATAATAGTAATCAGCTGATTGTCTCACGAACGTAACCAGCACATTTCCCCCCACATAGCAAACCCATAATACAGCGAGGGAGAAGAACCACATGAAACTACGCAACTACATATTGTTTCTAACAGGGTAGTAAAAGTTTAACTGGCTAATATGAGCTGTTATGCTGTAGGGCTGTGGCTGAGCTGGTTAAAGCGTAAAGCATTGTTTATACTCGACGCGTCTGCAAAAATGATGTGATTGTAACAGCGCGTGTGCGCCTCCGCATCCCCTAGACACCATTTACTACACACAAATTAATAAATAATAATGAATAAAATTATTTTTTTTTTTTCTCTGGTTTTGAAAACTCTTCGTGATCGACTTAAAATACTTCCAAGATCGACTTGTCGACCGCGACCGACGGGTTGGTGACTCCTGTAACGTTACTGTTTTACGGTCAATAGTACTAATCAGCTGATTGTCAAAGCCATAACACAGCGAGGGAGAAGAACTAAGTTACATGAACAATCCAACTACATATTTTACACCACTGACAAGGGAAAAGGCACTACTCACTGTGTTTATGGCTAGCTTCTAGCTTTCTGCGGCTTCTCTTTCAAGGTAATGAGGAAACGCGCTCTGTAATGCTGTGTGTTCGCTGTCGGCTACGGTAGAAACATGACGTCACAATATGTCGACCTTCATAGAAGGGGGCGCCCGCGGTTATGTAGATATAAATGCCTCATTCTAAGGTAATAAAAACATAATAGTTCATTGAGTAAGGTCTTTATACACCACTGAACACATAGTTATGGATCTTATATTGCATTTCTGTCAATAGATCCTCAGAAATATTACACATTGCACCTTTAAGAGTGAGATGGTGAAATCCCAAGTTTCTAACAATATATGCACTTATAAGACATGACCTGAACAACCATCAACCATTCATTTAACCCTTCTATCGTTTCTTAGGCAGGTTATTAAATGTTATATGAAAGGACCAGTTCAGCTAAGAGTCTGGAGGATACTTGCATTTGTTGCGTTCCTTTGGGTCTGCGTTGTTTATTCGAAAAGGGAATTTCCCGGGTTCGTTGATAGGCTGGCGGTCTCCTTGTGTCTGGATAGATGTCTTGGGCGGCAAATCATGAGGCGTGTTGGCGATTGGATGGAAGATCTTTGAAGTTGGAAGCGGGCTTTGCTGTCGAATCGTTGACCGAAACTTTACAGCAAAACTTAACTTAGAACCGAGACTCAACAGAAAAGAAACCAAGTAGAGAAAGAAAAGTGAGATGAGAGTTTGCCTTGAAAGAAGCTGTTTAACCCATGTTCTTCTGATCTTGATCTGCAGTCTTTTGCCTGCTCGTCTACATGTCTGGTCTGAATCGGCGTCTTTATGTCTACTCCAATGCTTTGTTCGTGTCCTAAGATTTTAAACTCAAATGTTTGTCCAGCATCCTGGATGAGTTCTGACCAATTAGACACTGTTTTTTTTTTTTTTGAGAGGTGGCATTTGGAAAAGAAAATAAACTAAGTAAGAGAAAGAAAAGTGAGACGGGAGTAGTTATATGGCTTGAATGAAGCCGTTTAACCCATGTTCTTCTGATCTTGATTTGGGTTCTTTCGTCTACGTTCACTCATCTGTCTGGTTACTCCGTCATGGCTTCTCTATGACTACTCCAAGTATCTTCTAATGCTTTGTTCGTGTCCTAAGATTTTCTTAAACTCAAATGTTTGTCTAGCCTCCTGGTTGAGTTCTGACCAATTAGACACTGTCTTTAGTTGAGAGGTTGCTGTTTCTTCCTCCCTCATCGTAAACCATGCGTTATCTCTGGTCTCTTACCTTCCCGCTCTGAGCAGAGTGCAGAGAGTAAAGTTTAGTCATGATTTCTTATAATAAGGATACAATATATATTTTACACAGATTTCAATCAAGCTATCTTCTGAATTTAGTTGACACAGACGAGGCTCTGCACTGTCATAATTCTCTCTTCACTCTTTATAGTGACTTGAATTCTGCTGATTACGAATCACACAATTGGCAAAGTACAATTAGCGAGACTTGATCAGCAGTACCAGATTGAGAAAGCAAAAGACGGCGCTGAAGGAAGCGCCTCATCAGACAAACATAAGAGTGCATAGACATTTGCATCAGCCTCACATATAGACCAATCAAAACTTCCTTTACGCAAGTATGGCACATGCGTTTCATAGACATGCCCTACATCACCAGAGCAGGCGTACTGAAACATGATGTCGTCACCCACTCCAACCATAGGGATGTTCAAGTCACGACTGAAACAATGTTTACTTGTGCATTCTCTCAATGAAGAGGAATCAAATAATTCATTGCAAATTTTTTTTTTTCAGTTAATGTCCTTTTATTTGTAATTTTTCCATTTACATTGTAGCATTTTATAGCAAGACAGAAGATTATCTAACATTTTGATTCTGATCTATTGAACAATTAAATGAATGAAATCAAAATTAATTTCACATAGATTTGCTGGTGGCATTAAAAATAGCCGAGACAAGTGTATCTGCAAGCATGACACTGGGGGAAAGTGATTTAATCTCGTTTAGAGTAAATGTAGAGGTGATTTTTGAAATTGCTCTCTTTTTATAAATCTCTTAGCAGACTTAGACCATTTAAGATTCTTTAGAGAAAAGGTTTGCAAATGATGTTTCAAGTCTCTTTGATAGGCAGGTGGAAGGCTCCTCTCCAGTGTGAATTTTCATGTGAATCTCAAGTCTTGCTTATGTGAGTCACTCCACAATAAAGGCACATGAATGAATCCTCATGTGGTCCTTGAAGAGTCCTTTAAGTGAAAAACTCTTTCCACACTTTTCACATGTGGACAGCTTCTCTCCGGTGTGAATTCTCATGTGAATCTGTAGATTTTCTTTCCGTGAGAAGCTCTTCCCACACAGATTGCAGGTGAAAGGGTTTTCTCCCGTGTGAAGTTTCATATGAATATTAAGGTTTGATTTTTGACTGAAAACTTTCCCACACTGTTGGCAGGTGAATGGGGTTTCTCCTGTGTGATCTCTCATGTGGACTTCAAGGCTTGATTTACGAATGAAACTGTTCCCACACTGTTGGCAGGTGAACGGCTTATCTCCAGTGTGAATTCTCATGTGAACATTAAGGTTTGATTTTCGAGCGAAACTTTTTCCGCACTGTTTGCAGGTAAGATCACTTCTAGTTTTTGTCTTCACACCTTTTTTTCGTGAGGAAACCTTTTTTTTCATTGAGCAACTAAAAGATTTTTCTCCAGTTTTGAAATCATGATCTTTCTCATACTCATTTTTAACTTCAGATTCCTCCAGTTCTGGACTCTCCTCTTTCAGCTGCATTTGATCTAAAGCAAAACAAAAACCAAAAAAAGTTAACTCTAGTTTAATGGCACAAAGCAAAACATCAAACCCAACAAAGGCCCTGTTTACACCAGGTATTAAGAAGTGTTCTGGTCAATCAGATCAGAAGTAAATGAGAGAGACATTCAAGTTTACACCTGGGGCTGATGTATAAACGTTGCGTACACAACATGGGCATAGAAATGTGCGTACGCAATTTTCCTTGCACAATATAATATAATAAAATTATAGTTTATAATAAAATATAAACTAGGCGTAAATATGTTCGTACCATACGGATACTCTAGACGGTGTGTACGCACTCTTTTACTAGTATGAGCGAAGAAATAAAAGTAAGCAATGATTTAAACTCTGTTTTACATTCAGAGTTTCATATGTATACATAATACACATTTAGATTAAATGTGCCTCTCACTAATGGAGTTAAGCACTGAAATTTCATGAAATCATTATCCAGAAGGTACAACATTAAATTAATTGAAATAGAAATATTTGTAGTGGATGCTCTGCTTTTGAACACTTTTCCTGTTGCATGGTATGTTTTAATGTATTTTTGATATATTTAGCAAGTAGGCGTGGGCCCTTGTGCTCAAGAATAATAGCGGAGTCGAGCAGGGATCCAGACTAACTTTTCTACTTGTGGCACCAGGAAACAGAGGAAAGAGCTACATGGGATGATGGCCCTGATGATAGTGATAGGGATGATACTGAAGAGTAAAGACGCTCTGTCTCATATTTTAGGCTGATTTTGAGCTGTAATGAATCTATTGTAGAATTGTCAATTTTCGGCATTATTCAAAATGAAGTGGGCAGGGTAGCATTTTGAGTCTTCCTGTAATTACACAGTGCCAACTGAAAAATTTGCTAAATTTACAATGTGTATGCTCAATTTTGCTTGGTGCCAATCCGTGAAGTTTAAGCGTATTTTTTACAAATTTGCCACTACATTCACACTTCAGTATACTAATGCACCAATACCTGTCTCAGATGTTTAGGTACATGTATAAATGTCAGTTTGAGAGATATTTTGTGTTGCTAAAATTTATATTAATAAAGTTACAAGCAAAACCAAAAGCAAAGCATAAGATTTTTTTTTTAATTGCTAACTCAATTTTGTATTAATTTTACATAAAGTATGTTAAGACTTGAATACCTCAACCACTTGAATGTGGAAATAACTTTGACCTTCTGATCAGACCTGTTGTATATCTATCAGGGCTGTAGTACTCGAGTCCGGTTTCGGACTCAAGAACGTTTTTCTATTGTCTCGGACTCGCTGGTATTCGGACTCGGACTTGTCTCGGTCTCGCCACTGGTCTGGCCAAATATGGCTTTTGGTCTCAACCGAGTCCAGGTGTCTTTATTATGTTCGCAGTAAGCACACATAAAAGCCGTCCATTTGCTCTGGTGTGAGCCGCGATTGCGCCAAAACCAGCGAGTCGTCGAGATAATTCAGCACATGCACTTCCCGGAGTCTCAGGGGAGAAAGCGCGGCGTCCATGCTCGGGTGCTAGGGACAGACCGAACGGCAGAACGTTGTATTGATAAGCCCGCTCCTCGAGGGCGAGTCTCAAGAATGGCCTGTGATAAGGGGCTATCTGGATGCGGCTTTCAGATCCACACTGAAACACTGCCATTATGAGGTATCACCATATGTCATCATTCTGCTTTCTTTAGATTAGAAGATTATATGATATCAAGGGGAATGTCTATACTTTAAAATCCTGGGGTTTGTGACACTGTTTTTGCTTTTAGATCAACAAATAATAACCCAAAATGATTGTCTTGATAATGTCATGCATAAGACTTTTTTTCCCTGTCCTGGACTTGGCCTTGACTCGGACTCGAACCTTTTTGGACTCGGTCTTGTCTTGGACTCAAACCTTTTTGGACTCGGTCTTGTCTTGGACTCGAACCTTTTTGGACTCGGTCTTGTCTTGGACTCAAACCTTTTTGGACTCGGTCTTGTCTTGGACTCAAACCTTTTTGGACTCGGTCTTGTCTTGGACTCAAACCTCTTTGGACTCGGTCTTGACTTGGACTCGACTAGTCCTGGTTTTGGACTTTCCTTGGACTCGACAAAGGTGGTCTTGACTACAGCCCTAATATCTATATACCTCTATGACACTGCTTTTTCTCCAGAATAGAGCTTAAATGTCACTACCAGTTCTGAATCAGGAAACATAACACGAAAGATCTCTTCGATATCAGCGTTTGATTTGTAGGAGTCGTGGTAGCATACTGTACAAGCATAACACTTCCGACTTCAGTGTGTGGAAGAAACCGTCGCAGCAGGAGATTCGTGTGTACACGAGGCTGACAAACTCTTTGTATTTGTTGCGATTGTGTCTTGAGAACAGTATTGTAATATAGATTCGAAGTCTGCATGACACCTTGTAGCTGTTTGTGATTGGTGCTAGCTTAGTGTGAGTCGACTGCTTTGATCCCCATCGTACTCAACTGGAAATTATTTACGCCATGTAAAACAATAAGCTTGATAAACATTCCCTGCTACAGACTTCAATCAAGCCGTAAACCTTTTATAGATTTAGGCTGGAATAGACATTTCCCAATTTCGCCAACGTATCTTTCGGCCTTCCAATCGAACTACGTTTCTAAACAGCGTGCTTTAGAAAGGGTTTATCTGCACGTATTTGTCAAGTTCTTCGGGTGACAGACAGATGAAGCAGCACATACCGCCATCTAACATATATTGTTCAATGAATATTGAGTGATCTCAGCTGCGTAGCAAATAAAATAGGCTTTCGCTTTACTTTACTTTTTGCTCTGGTTTAAGACCTTTTTAAGGCCTTGATTCACGGAAGAGTGATTGAAGACTTTTTTTAAGACCCGTGGAAACCCTGCATATAATAATCCATATATTTTTCTCTAGTGTAGAGTACTGAAGTGTTCCTTTCTAATGATTTTTAGTTATAGGCCACCTGCATCCCCACAAGTATATGCCTACAAGGCGCAACAAACCCGGTGTTCTTATATATATATTCATATACAGGTATATTTTTGTTAATTTTAAATCGCAATTTTAACTAGAAAAATCACAATTAGATTTTCTTCCTCAAATCGTGCAGTTCTAGTTTCTCCTGATATACACATACATAAAACATACATGATATAAACATGATAGTAAACACCTTGGAAATGACAGGTATGTTGAACCGGAATGGCACAAAGGTGTGTGACTGTTCTGTCTCTGACTTTAGATCATTGTGCTCAATAATGAGCTTTTTTGTCCTTTGTTATGCATCTTTGGATTGTGTTTTGTTGTAAATAAATCCAAACAATCAAAAAGCCATTCTTTTTTAAATCTCTCCTAGTTCTTTGTATATAGTTCCCTCACAGTCCCACCTGATGGGATCATTAGGGGAGGGTCTTTGTCTTCCCAGGCGTGAAACACATCAATATTCATGAAAAGTCACGCCGCCTCACATACAGCTCTCTTCTTACACAAATCATGTCTTGCAAATTTTAAATGAATATATTGCTTTATGTGATTGAGTGGGCAGGATGATTTTTACATAGTTTTGAAGCAAATATTCTAGACTACGTGTTTCAGTTTTCAAAAGTCTTGAGAACAAATAATCAGTATGGATTTTATGGCCTTATTTCAGTGCCTTCAAAAAAAAAAAAAAAATTTTCACAAACCACATATAAACGTAATTCTCAAAACTGCAAACGTTTACATACATCCTGCTCACATATTATTGTAGCAGAGTTTGTGCTGAATACAGTGCAATCAGACTTTAGTGATGAAAATTTTACAAGTAACAGAAATAAGCAAAAAAACAACAACTTTCTAATATATTTTTCCTAGTTCACTTTAAGGCCTATAAAAGATAGAAGCGATTCTGAACTGAAACGAGTCGTCAGTAATTCCAGTCTCACTTCCTGCTGAACCGACGTAGGTTTGTAACTAATTTGCACAATGCCAGCTCATTGGTTGCGTTTGAACAGGGTCTGCTTTGCCCCGCCCTCAAACACTGTAGCTGTAGTTGAGACTAGTTTGGTTCGGGATGTCAACATGTTTTTGACATATAACTTATTTACTATTTATTGCGTTGATTCAATGAATATTTACTACTATTTGTAATTTTGATTGAATAGCCTAATAAGTTTTTGTCCCTCTGAATTTCACGAGGTTCTGAATATTGTTAGATAAATTGTGCAAAAATGTGAAAGAAATATTAAACAGAATTTATTGCATTTCTTTTCAAAAATAAACATTTATAAATAACTCTCCCAGTACAACCCAAAGTTTTTCAATCTTATTTCCTTTTAAAAGGTATAATTGTTCAGAATTTGTCCATTATAAATAGTACAGCAAGTTAATTAAATCTTACAACACTTAAAAACAACAAATATAAATTATTTACCTTTCATGATGGCTTTATTAATACAAATAAATATTATCGCTAGATACTAGATATGGGGTTTAATGTTACACAGAATAATTGTTTTGTTTATTTGTTTATGCTACTTCCATATTATTTTCCTAATTTAATGTGCTACATGTCGTAATAACGAATGTCCAACATGGAAGTGGGAGTTTCTCAAGATACTCCAGAAGCAGCATTAGTATTAGTCTGGTCATGTGATCTCAACAAACATGTCTGTCCACATGAGGCGACCCGCTCCATGTCAAATAACATATAAAAAATATCAATATCATTAAAGCTGTAGTCCGTAGCTTTTCCTCTGTCGCCATCTCTGTTTGAAATCTGTAATTGCAGTTATTCGAGGAATTATCAACTTTACGTGAGTTGTACATCGGCATGAAACCGCGCGGATGAACACAATGTTTTGAGGAGACTGCGCGTCTGTCGTCCACGCGCCGGTGTGGATATTGCCTTTCAGAATCACACATTCTACTTTTTGGAAGTACAGTATGACCAACATAAGAATTTTCACCGGAAAATGTCATCTGAACATGTAAGTAACATCCACTTTTGTTCTGATCAACTAAGGGGGAAAAAAGCATAACATCTTACGACAGGAAAATTTTCACTTTACCGATCTGATTCAGCTCCAATGCTTGACAACGGAGAAGGCGGGTTTGGTTTTCTTGGAGTAGAGGTGAATTGCTCCCTCTCATAGCTAGCACAAAATAATTCATATTTACCATACTAGCAAAACGAAAAAAGGCCACAACAAAGAAAACTCCGTAACTGTGTGAATTAAGCGAACAAGTGTGCTACTGTTACACGACTGAACTATTGAAAATTCTTAACGTTACCTTTCCAGCAGAAAAAAAGCCGTCTCTGCGTCCGTTTTGAACCCCTTCAAATCACGGAGTTCACGCCACCTTTCAAAAGCCCTGCCGACGTTTATCCTTGTTTTCGCGTGGGCCCGGTTGCAGTCTCTTTTTTTCTCTACCCACTCCGAAGTCCGAATTCTTTTGGGTTTTACAACTGGTGAATCTCCAGTTGTCACTGGTGATTGTCGTTTGAACCTTTCTGGATCCACCATAAGTTGAATTATTTAAAGTGCTGTGAGAAAAGGCTAAAAATTTCCACCTCCAACATCCTCACGCAATATAGCCGACTAGCCGAAACACCTTCTCTATGTGTACAGATGTGACGTAATGACACAAAGACATGCTCGAATTTCCCGCGGAAATCCACCAGTACCACTGGAATTAAAATCATTATTACAAGCTAACAGTTTTGATTCGAGCAAAGGCAAGGAGATATTTTTGAACACTGGCTGGTTATGTTTTTTTTCATTATTATTTTTTTTTACCCAAAAAAGTTACGGACTGCAGCTTTAAATTCTGTAGAGATAATTTTAATAAGGATTGAATGAAACTAACCTGTTTGTTCCTCAGTATCTTCATGTTTCACGCTGAACACTTCTTCAATCTTTATGTCTTCACTCTCTTGTTTAATCAACGCCATCTTTATAATAGTGTCACGTGGATCTCAGATGTTTCTCCAGAAGTTTTCCTGTGTGTTTGGACAATTTGTCATGTTTAAGATGAGAATAATTAACAGAAAGAAAAATAAATCCACAGTAAATCTGAGTGCGTCTCAATCAGCTCTAGTTCAGTAGTTCAGCGCACTGGTGAATAATATTATATTATTACAATATTTACCCCCCCCCCCCCCCCCCCCCCCCCAGTGCAGTTACTGATAATTCCTGCATAGTGTGCCTTTAAATAGGTTAAACTTTCATGAAAACAAAAAAATATCTCAAAAAATGGGCAGCACATGACACGAGTACATAAGTACTATTCTGGTGCTGATAAAATTTGTCACATGCACTGAAGGCGAACCCTCGCGTACATCTAAAATCAAAATATACTTTGATCTTTATTTTTAATGAATGTGAATTTGAAAATGTAAGGCTTCCAGTGTCGTTATTTCAGTTGTGCAGAAGCTTGCTGTGGCAAGGCCGAGGGCAGTAAGAGGCCGGGGTCGTGATTACTGATGACCTGCGCGACGCTCCGTCCGAGAGCCGTCCCCCAACGCATGTCCAGCACCATCGCATGGCACCGCGCGTGAGTCTCAAAGTCTAAAGGGACACACATAGTCCTCTCCCGATCATCTCCAGCACTCAGCCTCTGAAGCACCACTGACTCCGCCTCCGTTTCCCTCGTAATCTGATATTAGTATTTAAACATTCTCTATGATAAAAAATGTTTGTAAAAAATATTTTAATAACACGGTTTTGGCGGTTATAGAGTTCTAATGACGGTGTTCAACTATAACCGTCGGTCTCACGGTTATATAATAACAGTCACACCCCTACCTACGCGATGTAAAACACAAAACTACGTATGTTGAACACCCAGTAGAAAATATATACATCAATAATAGTCATAGCAAGATGCACCATGGTCCAGATAAACTGGGTACTGACCCATCTTTCTAGAGCAAGCGCTTTACAATGCTTGAGCAGTCGTCGTCAGTAAAGTGCCGTGTTGGGCTTGTCAAGTTGTTCGCGGGCGGAAAATGTACAACATATGTGGCCATTATGGAAATGTATTTTCTAGTGACATAGAACCGTAAAGCAATGGTATTCGAAACACAAACGACTCGTTAAGACGGTTCAGAGTTGATTCTTTCTTTTGGGAGACAATAACTTTATTTATCGTGCACCTTTTAATTTATTGCAGAACGTTTAGGCTACATCCACAAACAGCTCTATTACACTTCATGAAAGGGAATATTCAAAAAACCATAACGGGGGCACTTTAAAGGGTAACTAAACCCTAAACCAACTTTTTTTAGTTAATGATCTGTAAGAATGGGGCTTTATTAGTGCTGTTCATTGAGTCAAGTAACTTTTTTGACATTTGGGTATAAAGTGTTTTAATTCTACAATATATGGTGTAGAAACGTCTGAGTGCTGCCCTCTGCAGGTTGAACGGTGGCTACTGCAGTTGAATTTTCCTATTGGATGTTTGTGGCGGTTCGTGACGTAAGAGGTGGGAGGTGACGTAAGCAGGTTCCAGCTCACCACGCCCTTGGTACGAGCTACCACGCCCTCGGCAGTATAAAAACCATCTTGTTTCGTCATAACCAGTGTAGCGAGTCAAGAGTTGGAATTGCAAGTATTGAAAACGATCAGGATAGAGTATTTCACTGCCCTCGGTTCGTCCCCTCTATCTCCGCCCACTTTTTCCAGCATTTTTAAAATATTGCCAGTGGGTGGAGTCGGGCTCTGACCAGGGGTTTAGTTACCCTTTAAAAACAATATATGAGCTCATATATTGAAACAAATTAGGGTAAATATACCAAGAGGATAGCCAACGGTTATGTTTAGGGTTAATATTAAATCTAAGCAATTGAAACAGTAACTCGTAACAGAAAATGAATAACACAAGAAGAATTGAATAGTAAAAGTGCTATAAAACTGCTAGTAAACTGAACTAGTGTTTTAGAAATGCAGGTCCTGAAACTGCAGCCTCTGGTACTGCAGGATCATGAACTCTTTTCAAGAGCTGCGAAACACACTTTGACAAGCATTTGGTTCAGCTGACTCTGAGTTTCTCCATCACAACTTTTACCAGAGACCGAATTAGTGTTTAAACTGATTCACGATAAAGAGCGCGATATCAGACACACCTTTTCTGATACTCATGTGTGTTTACTCACAGATATACCGTTCTTAAAAGTTTAATATAAAGCATTTTAATATTACATTTAATAATAAATTCGCAATGCTTGTGAAACCAATAAAATGGTCTGAACGGGCTATATCTATTTGAAATCATTAAATGTTTTAAAAACACAAACCTCTCTTCAGCAGATTCACAACAGACGAAGCGCAGCGCGGCGCGGCTTTATGACGTCACAACACCACGCCAAAATAAAAGTCCTGGTCACAAAATCACTATTAAGTGCACAGGAATTTAGACTATAAAAACACAAACATGTAAAGACGTAAAATACATGTTTAAATACATGCTGTCCATTGATGATTATTTGGTAATGTCAAATCAGTCGTACTAACTGATTATAGATCTTGACATATTGACTGCGGGCTAATAGCTGCTTTAGGGAAAATAAATAATAATAATAAAGTATCTTTATCTGAATTTGTCAGCAGTAAACATATCACTAAATGCATTTAGTTACACTGCATATATTTTTTTATCTTAAATGACAAATTATAAACAATCTTAAAAATCAAGAGTATATGAAGGAACAGAGCCAGTGACATATTTCAAAACATTTTATGAGTCATCAGACACAGAAAACAGGAAGACAACGTGCTTTACAAAGCAGTTACAGAAACAGAACACATGAATAAATCAGAACTGATGAAAGGAAAAATATCAAGTCAGTCTCTGCAACTGTCATTCAAGGCATAAACTTTACAACCTAGCAAGAAACACACACACACGCACACACACACACACACACACACACACACACACACACACACACACACACACACACACACACACACGCACGCACGCACGCACGCGCACACGCACGCACGCACACACACACACACGCACGCACGCACACACACACACACGCACGCACGCACACACACACACACACACACTTCTTCAGGATGAACTTTGAATATTTTAACTTGGCTCCCAGGAGTTTTACCAGTTTGTACAATAGAACAGGTATGTTTCAGGTATGCATGCATTTTTATTTATGTATTATTATACCATGGTATTGGTTTCAAAACATAATCCATATAATGTATTTTGTACATTATAAAATTTAATTGTTTGAATATGTAATTATTCACATTGCACATTGTCAGACAGTAACAAATTTTTTTACTGATTTGGTTTTGTGTTCAGAATCAATTATATTCTCATTGTTCAAGACAACAAAAATATAATGCAGTTCTCAACAAAGGCTTGATTAAAAGTAAATAATAATAAATAAGTAAATAATCCCCATGGAGGGAGAACCTGAATTTGTAAAGTTGGGAAATCACTATATGCAGGAAATGTATATATGGAATCAGAATTAGAAAAATAAATAAAATTGATTAACAAAATAGACTTTGCCTGTTTTCTTCCTAGTGTTAGGGCAGGGGTACAATAACATTTTACAGCATACAGCAGTATTCCATGTACACAGCAGCAATACAGCTACATTTAAGATATTTTGGATTAATAGCTACATTAAAGGGTTAGGTCTTCACAGCATGGATCATTTTAGAGATGATATCCTCAGATTTGAAATGAAACATGACCGCACGTGTGACTACACTTTAGTTGTGGTTATAAGTTCTTATATTACATTGATATACTATTTTTATACATTTAATACATATATTCTTAATGTGTTTCTGTTTGAGCTTCTATATCTCAATATTAATAACAGTCTGATTAATTCTGAGTCTTGAACTGTAAACTCTCAAGAGTTGGCTTTCTAAATATATGTTGGTTATGTGTCTTTTCAGGATGACTTATTAGCAGCAACCTTTTTATTTTGGGTATGTCATGTATGCCCCACATGCCAAAATTGGATCTGCTTGGAAAGGATATATATATATATATATATATATATATATATATGTAACTGCAATGCCAATACAACACTAAATAGACAGAAACAGTATCACAGACAGCACTTGCTGAGGACACAGAAGCTAGCCCGGTCTGTTTCTGGGTATGCTTTATAGTTTCCTGATCTGTGACGTCACCCGTCTATGATGTCTCATCACACCATTGGACTGATTTCACACATGCTTCATGGCACAATCACAAGGGAACTCAAATTATTTGAGGTGATCGGTTACATACAATTTTTTGCAAATTTGCAAATGAGTACGACATTATAGAACATACAACATATATCTGTTCTCAAACCAAACTCATGCTCCACTCGTCACCATGATGGAAACACACTAAAAAACACCACATAACAGAAACTCTTCTAAATTAGGATAGCAAATCATTAAACACTACTACATCTCCCACTTAACATTAATCTTGCACAAAAAAACATTATAACACTTAATTTAAGCAATTACAAAGCAAGCTGAGAAATAGAAATCCCAGCCCAGTTTCAGTTATATAAGTTTGTCTAAATTCAAAGAAACTCATAAAAGTCTAAAACAATTAAACAATTCAGATTACTTACAATGTGTCTGTTTTGTAAACTCAGATGAAAAAGAAAGTTCTTAAATACATATAAAAGATAACTAATTTGTTTACTTTAAATTTACCCTTCTCAAACCAATGAATTATTTTGAGCATTAGTGTTTACAGTGAAGGTTTTTGCATTTACTGTTGTAGAATCTGAACTCAGCAGGAATGAGGCTTTATCATGCTTTATTGACTTGATAAACAAGTTTATTAATTCTACTGTCACTGGATTCAACTCTTCTCATGATGATATAGTGACAGTATAAAGTGCATCTCTGTTATTGGTTTGTGCTGCAGAAGCAGCTGAAGGAGACACAGAGGTCGTTCCAGCAGAGGATCCAGCAGAGAGAGAAAGATCTTCAGCAGCTGAGAGAGGCTGTAGAGTCTCATAAGGTGAGTCTGGAGAAGAAGAGAAGTTTGAGAAGTCTCAGTCAGGACTCACTGAAGCTCACTGTGTGATTGTGATGTGTGTCCTAACAGCGCTCTGCACACACAGCAGTGGAGGACAGCGAGAGGATCTTCACTGAGCTCATCCGCTCCATTGAGAGAAGCCGCTCTGAGGCGACACAGCGGATCAGAAATCAGGAAAAGGCTGCAGTGAGTCGAGCTGAAGAACGACTGGAGCGACTGGAGCAGGAGATCAATGATCTGAGGAGGAGAGACGCTGAGCTGGAGCAGCTTTCACACACACAGGATCACATACATTTCCTGCAGGTAACAGAGATCCAGAAGAACAGGACAATATCATTTTTGTTATTTAAAGAGTTACTAATATGCGACTAATACAACGCGCGAAAACTTTGTCCCGCTTTAACCTCGCGCACGAGCAGATCCGTTTCCTCCATAGAGAAGCGTTCAGTTTTAAAAACTTAAAGTGCTTTATTAAAAGTTAAATTACCCCAAATCAAAGCATATATGAAATTATTATTTAGTCATACTACTTCATATTTCATAAAAGATTAAATTAACGAAAATAAAAATATCACATATTAATGCCTTTTCATCACACAAATATGAATGTGTCTAATTTAACTTTGCCCTTTAATTTTGTGAATAAAACAAAGGCTTTAATGACATTCCCAGTGTATTAAACTTGTGTAGGGTCTCAGCTCAGGTGAGGGGAATGTATAATCAATAATTCATAATTCATAATCAATAACTGATCATACGGGTTATGAGTTACTTATCACCTACAATTTAAAAAAAAAAAGTTCAACGTAAGCAGAGATATCGTCTTTTAAAAATCAGGAAGTTTAATGCCTACAAAAACGACTCGAACTACAACGAGATACTCCCGGGTTTTATACGTAACTAACCCATAACCAACCCTCCCTCCGGAATATGCAAAAAAGGGGGCGTGGCCATATTTCTGCTGCTTTGTGGAAGAGGAAGAGTTCGTCAACAATGGCTACAATTTATGTTTGATTATGTTCCTGAAAATTACAATCGTAATTTAGCTTTCTGTGCTGCGCATTTTACGGAAGACAGCTTCCAGAATCTCCACGAATTCAATGTCGGATTCAACAAGAAACTGTTACTAAAGCATGAATCAGTTCCAACTTTAAAACCAGAGGCAGCAGTTGTTGGGCCAAAACCTGTAAGTAAGAATTTTAAATGTATTTTAATTTTAGACGTAATGCTTTAGTTTTTATTAAGGACGTAAACAAATGCCAGCGCTGGCTTTAGTAGCCACTTAGTTATGCTATTTCGTACATGACAAACGCGTACAAACATTTTGGACCTGAATTTGTAATTATGTCCTAATTTTGTAAATGTATTTTCCATGTATACTTTATGACGTAATTTTTCGATTTGATCAAGAACGTAAACCAGTGCCAACGCTGTTTAGCTAGTTAGTTCTTTGCTATTTTGTGTGTATAAGACAAACGTGTATAAAGTTCAAAAAATGATATATAATCGCAACAGCAAACTTCAGCTGCTGTTATCAGATGTTTTCACGTAATGTTGGCATTTTCACACAGTTGCCACATGTAACTTACACCTAAAGAAAACGATACACAGAGTAAACTAAGTTTTGTGAATTGATAAACGGTTGTTCGTTATATCGACAAAACAATAACTTTAAAAAACGGTATTACTCAGTGATTTATTCAGTTATATTAAACATTTAATCAGGAGAAAACCGTATCTCAAAAGCTAACAAGCAGCAGGAGCATTTTCAAGTAACAGTGTATCGAAATTCTTATATAATAATAGTAGAATAGAATAATAATAATTCAAATATGTACCATTTAGAAACGTTTTGTAAGAGCCGTGTTTGGGGAGGTTCTGCTTGACTCTCTTCATCGCCGCTTTCTGGGTCTGATTCTGGCTCAAACTTATACGCAGTATTGACACCATTATTTACATTTGACCGGAGCACATGCAGCTTTCGCCCGTAAAGTTAATGGCGTGAAGTTTCCGGACAACGTGCGCTACGCAGTTTAGCCAATTACAACACACCGGCCCAACTGACCAATCTGAGCCCATTGCCTGTTTCTGAGGGAGTGTTTCATAGAATCAGGAAGTCAACCGGTCGTTCAAATGACAGAGGAGAAAGCGGCTTACAATAAAGGTGAAATTTATGAAAAATAAGGCTTTTAAAAAAAAAAAAACACGAAGACATGCTATATTGCATGACTAAACACAGTCATGCAAAGAAAAAAAGCAGTAAACCACCCCTTTAAGATCACAGATTTAAGAGGCTTTGTTCGATGATCAACCGACAGAGACAATCAAGAGTATAAGGGAGTTTAATAAAATGAAACTACAACATACTACATTTAACAACGGACATATAATATAAGGAAAGTAAGGAAAGGAAGAAAGAGAGCAGATCACAGAAATAGCATATTTCACCAACAGTGAACCTCGAGAGCCAGCAAGAAATCACACACCTTAAAGCAGGGATAAACAGCTCTAAACACATTTAGATTTTGATGGAAATAAATAGGCTACTTGCATTATAGACCTTTGTGACGCTGAAACGAGGCTGTGTGGGTGTGTGGTCCTCGTGCGTCCTGGAGCTGGACGTGTTCTGGAGCTCGTTTCACTCGCGGGAAATTCAAAACTACTTGAAAGTAAGTTTGGTAACACTTTATTTTAAGGTGCTTGTAATAGGCAGTAATTAACAGTTAATAAGACACTTATGAGACCTTATAGGATGCTTATAATCATAAATAAGTTAATGTAAGTGTTAATTAAAGCATAATTAACACATTTATAAGGGCCCAAGCCCTGAAAGGGCGAAGGCCCTATTGTTTTCCTTAGAATAAATTTTGTTTTATTTTTCTAACGACTATTCGGACACTTTTGGGGCCCTTAACGTGCTCGAAAACTCTTGAAACTTTGCACACAGGTCGTTAGAAAAATAAAACAAAATTTATCCTAAGGAAAAAAAAATTGTCCTAAGGAAAACAGGATAATGTTCGCCCTTTCAGGGCTTGGGCCCTTATAAATGTGTTAATTATGCTTTAATTAACACTTATATTAACTTATTTATGTTTATAAGCATCCTATAAGGTATAGAGCACGTCAGAAACAGAGGACAGGAGGTGCGTTCCATTCGACAGGGTCCCTACACAAGTGTTCACTGCTCCCTACTCCCTGAGCACGGTATATCAGTCGAAGTGGACTTCGCTGACAATAACCGCTCATTTGGAATGCCCTGCAAACGCCATCAAAGTAAGTTAACGGCGGGGTTTCGCAGATTATGATATTAACATAAATAGATATAGGCTTACATTAATATTTTAATTTAATATCACATTTAAAATATATACACTATACAATAAAAAAATAAAAAACATTAAGTAGCCTAACTATAAATATAATGAAAAACAGTTTATACACTTGACTACTGCTATTATTTGACTATTAACAGAATTGAAGCTCTGTTGTAATTGTCATGCAATATGAAAATGAACTTTATTTGGTCAACTTTCTGTGTATGTGTTTTTAATCAATGGTCACATAATTACATAGCGGTCTCGTGCGCCTTCTTCCCGCGCACTGATGTATAGTAAACACTGCTGAGGTAAATAAAGTAAAGAAAAATGGCTGAGCCTCAGCTACTTCGTGCCGCTTTTACTTTGTCATATCTATTTATAATCCGTAATGAATATGAAAGAAGACAGCGAAGACGACGACTTTGTAAGAGACTGCTTCTGGCCATGACGCTTGAACGAGTGAGTCAAGTTGCTACTGTAGCTCCACCACCTGGACATATTTTTTAACTTGCTAGTTTAGCACAGTGAAAAGGTCTTATATGAATAATATTGTTTTACTGCCAGAAACCATATAAAAAGTGAATTTATGTAAAATTATTAATAATAATTAATAATAATTTAACAAATCAACTTTTAATATGGTTTATAATTAATTCATAATAATTTGACATAAACCCATATGGTTTCTGGCAATATATCTCTACATTTTTTACACAATATAGCCCAGTTAATAAACATATGCATATAACCATATACATTTATATCAGTAACACCGAATAGAATGAAGGACGTCACAAGTTTATTAAAGTTGATTAATGTGTGGCCCTGCATCTAATTTTGTAGGATGTAAATCCCGCAACCTACATTCAAATGAACCCTACTGTGCCAGTGCTTCGTCTGTTTTTTGATGAAGAAAATGACACCAGACCTGATTATCGCCTTAGTCGTGAATCCCTGAATGCACTCCTGAGCATGCTTCATGAGGATCGACACCATGGCTGGGGGCAAACCATAAAGGTGCTGGTATTCATCTTCTGGTTGGCTCTGTACCTCCTACAGAGTTGTCAGACGGGCATTCTCTATACCCAAGACCACAGTCTTCCGCTCAGTAAGAGAGGTACTTGGGTCCCTCCTGCACCACAGAGGCAATATAATAAAACTCCCATCCACAGAAGATGCAAGAAAGGCAGTAAGTGAAGGGTTTGCGAGGTTGGCAAATCACAAAGCTTTCCTAAGGGCTTTGGGTGCTATAGATGGTTGCCACATACGCATAAAAGCCCCAGTGAGAGATGCCAACTGTTACTTCAATAGAAAACTCTTTCATTCTTTTGTATTGCAAGCAATCTGTGACCACACTGGCAGGTTTATTGATGTGTTCTGTGGTTACCCTGGATCAACACATGATGCCCGAATCCTCCGTTGCAGCCCAGTTTACCAGCTTGCGGCATACCCAACCCGTGGACACTTTTTATTAGGTGATGGAGGATATCCCTGCATTGACAATCCCATCATAATTATTACACCTTTATTTATTATTTCGCCCCTTGGCGAGCTACCTCCAATCAGGCCACGAGCTACTGGTAGCTCGCGAGCGACGTGTTGGAGACCCCTGGTCTAGATCATGTACAGTTTAACTTGTGTATTGTATTATGTTTTTGTATTTGAAATGTACTGTCATCAACTTTTGTAATGTTATATATATATATATATTGGTACTGTATATTGTTTTGTAGCGTTTTGTTCACGTGGTGTTTACATGCATTTGGTAAAGGCATAGTTTTTAAAACCTTACATTGTCAGGCCCCCAAAATGGTATTTTCGTGTAAATGAGCGGCCAAAAAGCATGAAAAGTTTACAATTTTCAGTTGAAAATGATGTTGTGTAAATACATATAAATATATATATATATGGTTTCTGCAACTACGGGCACTTTTGACTATCCCAATTAAAAAAAAAATCAACCACTATGAATTTCAATTTTAACCATCACAGTCTGTAATACATATAAAAATGTACACAAAATAGAATGTAGTCATTAAGATTTTAATCTGGGACATGTTTATTTTTTTATATTTTTCGGGTCATCTTCTTAAAAAGTGTCCTTACCGCAACGTTACAATAACGTTCATTTTATACATTTTTCTATAGTAATTTGTATACATTTTTTTATATATTTAAATAGCTTTTTCAAATTTGATGCAGTTTTGTAAATACTGATATAAAAAAATAATATACAAAATAGGGAATTTCATGTTTTTTTCTATGCCATGTAAAAAATTTACAGTAACCTTAGATGTCAATTGTTTCCATACACACAAAAGATAACATTTAACTTTTTATGACAGATGTTGCAATTTCAATGAGTTAATCATCTCAGCTTAAGTGTAAAAATATTTTTTTGCAAATGAAAATGTGAGAAAAAAAAAATGTAAAATAGAGCAGTGCTGCGGTAATGACATCATGTGTCGGTAAGGACACAATGTTAAAATCTAGGGTTAAAAAATGGCATGTTTATATATATACTAATATATACTTCAGTACTAATAATATACTGAATATTTGTAATTTAATATACAGTAAACCTTGAATTTGTCTTTACCGCAACACAAGGTCTTTACCGCAACACCTAAATATGCTGCGGTAAAGACATGTTGCGGAAATTACATTTTTGCTAATATTTTAGCTAATTGGCAGCTAGCAAGGCCTACCAAATTAGTTTTGACTCTTAGCATCTTAATATACATGAATTCAACAGTAATATACATTTATTTTTTAAAAAGTAGTTCAAAATACACAATTATTAAGCTGAATGGTAAGGACGCACAAAAAATACTAGAGCAGAAAATATGATGTTTACCTTATTTTTTTGGTATCTTGTGAGTGAGGTAGTGTGGTGGCCCAGTCTGTCAGCAATGTGCTCAAGTGATCATTTCTGTTTCCATAGAAACTAGACTTTGTTTGTGTTCGATAAAATTACATAATAAAAGCTTTTTTTCATTGTTGCGGTAATGACTCAAAAGTGTGGGACAGGCACATTTAGTTAAAAAAATTCATAAAAATGATCAGTAAATAATATAAAGATTTTTAAGATGCTTTAAATGAATCTGTACATTAAACAATTCCATTTGAAATAATGTCAAATTGTAATTAAATTAGCTTATTTTATGTATCTCAACGTTGAGACCACAGGTGTGGGACTATAAATGCTTCATAATATTATATTTAATCACATTAATCAGTAATTATATTTTTTGTCAAGGTGTGTAATGGCACTGTGAATATATATATGAAACATCAAATGACAAATTTTAACAGAAATCTAAAATTTCACTGCTGGGACTTAAAAGTGCCCGTAGTTGCAGAAACACCATACACTTTTATTCTGGTTTACTGTGTTCACAGAAGCACTGCGGGTGCTTGATGTGACGGTGTGTGTGAATCCTCATGTTCTGTTGTTTATGCTGCTATTTGTAAATGTAAATCTACATTTTTGAGGTATTTGAATGGGTCACAGACACTTATCTTTTCTAATTCTATTTAATTCTAATCTAACCTTCAAATCATGTAAGTTAACTGATGATGACTGGTTAACAAGCATCAGCTGTCAGTCAGAAAACAAAATGTTAAATGAACATCCCTACTTCATATATTTCAACTGAATGAAGTAAAAATGTTCAGTACAGCAAGTCAACATAACATTTTGAGATTGACCTCCAAAATCTTTACAGTGTGTTTGTGATGGCAAGAAATGTACAACGCAGCCGAACTGGTGTCGACATTTTTTTTAACACAACGTCAAAGAAAAGGATATGAACCAAGAAGTTGATCAAGACGTTTTAAAGAGTAAATCTGTAAGTGATTGCTTTGGGTCAAAAACCATAGTTTGTAACAAATCCAGACTCTCCATCTACTCTATGGTTGTATTGTTACTCTTTAAAACTCTTGTTCTCTTACTCCTTGTAATGCAAGTGAAGGTAAATACCTGGTATGCTAATGTTTTGTGGGCAATGAGAAGCTTGGCTACCTCAATACCGCTTGCAGCTAGATTTGGCAATGTTTTATTCTTAAATACTGACTTCCTATTAATAGTTTATTTACTCTGATTATATTACCCAGTGAGATGGTTGATGTTAAGATTAATATATATTAATAATAATAAAAAAATGACATAATTAATTATTAATCATATAATTAATAAATATTTTCCCTTGCACTAACTGGCACTATTAGATTCTACTTTTACATAATGCTCAGACTTGCTGATAGCATCTTTAATTAGTATAACTAATGCCAAGGATACAATGACAAAGTATACACTTAAGGTATTTACCTTACTTGTGGAAAACAAAAACTAAACTAAACAAAGAAACCTCTTTGAGCGATGAGGTGGAGTGCCATCGTTCAGCCTCAACTTGGTCAAGTAAGCTCGGGGTTCAGTCATAACCCCTAACGTGTCTTCCCAGTTGCGGAAACCTAGTGGAGCTTTGAAACCTGGGTTTTTGCTGTTCATAACGTCACAAATCTGTCAATCACCTTTAACACAAATATTCATCATTACAGCTGGTTATGATTCATAGTTCAAAGACCTATAGAAGGTAGCCCTGTTAGGATAGAGCAGATGTTAGCAGTTGGTTGCTTGTTCAGAAGAATGACAGGATACAGAAACCCTGCGTTAGGGAACACAGGCTTTAGGTCAGGAGGCATGACTGTCTCGCATCTCTGTGTTATCGTGGTAGCCTGGAAGAATCAGCTGCTGTTAGGTAAGGGGAAAGGTTGATTGAGCAAAGACCATCCTGATGCCACAGGCATTGGCAGAGAAAAAAAGACTGTTCGAAAGGATTAAGTGCTTGAACCACCAGCTGAGGGATGGATGACGCTGATGATTTGACTAAATTCCATAGCCTAGGTTTGCAACACAAACTTGAGAGGTGCAAAACAACAAATCAACTTAACTTGTTGCTCGCGTACACAGCTGCAGGTTAAAAATTGTAGTTGTACCGATAAAATTGGTTGCATTGGTTTAAATCCTCCAACAAGGAGCCCACTGTCTTCTTTTTTCTTCTTTCCCTGTCCTCCGCATTTCTCAAGTCCCGTCGTAACTTCTCCACGTTCTCCTGAGACACAGCCAACTTCTCTTTTGCTTTAACTGGGTCCAAGGCATACTGATGATCTTGAAAAATATTTACAAACTCAGTAACTTCAACTAGTCAGGTCCGAATCTTCAAGATTTTGTAACCCTGTAGGCGTTTTGAGGAAAAGTTGTTATACCACATTTTTAGAAAGTTCAATGTCTCCTGAATAAGGATCCACCGTATAACATTGAAATAAGGTTCCCATTTTCTTGTAATTGTTATCGAAACAATAGGTGCATTATTCACAGCCGAAACACTACAGGTGGATAGGGTAAAAATTTTAAGTTATAGATATCACCATAAAACATTTCCAGTTTTTCACTTACATAGAGACAAACATTTTTGTATTACAAGTTTTCTGAAATGTCATGTTTACATATGCAAATAATCTAAACTTTTATATCGGAATTTAAAAATTCACAGACTCAAATAGACAAAGTGTAGTGAAATTAACAGTTGTGCTTTGTATTGTTGTGTATTTTTGCTTCCCTATTTGAAGTTCAACAGTAAGACCCAATCACTGGGAAGGCAAAAACTGTCAAGGCAGACAGAAACATTCTACAGCGCCTCATTGCTGCATATGAGGCAGGACGCCCAGTCAACCTCAAAAGCATTATGATGCATGAACTATTCGTTGTACCTCTGTCCTTGGCAGAAGTTAATGGGCAGCTTCGTTCAGGTTCAAAGGCGATATTTGCTAAGGTCTTGACCAGGGGTGTCCAAACTCGGTCCTGGAGGGCCACTGTCCTGCAGAGTTTAGTTCCAACTTGCCTCAACACACCTGCTTGTAAGTTTTTAGCATGCCTAATGACCTTCAACAGCTAATCAAGACCTTGATAAGCTGTTTCAGGTGTGTTTAATTGGGGTTGGAGCTAGACTCTGCAGGACAGTGGCCCTCCAGGACCGAGTTTGGACACCCCTGATCTTGACTGCTGACATTCCATGTCCCAACCACCTTGGTGCCACAGACCTACAAGACGAATCAATGCTTATCGTTGATGGTCAAGCTTTGGTCATTACTATTGGGAAGGCACAAGAAGCAAAGACTTTTGGAGACCTGGCAGACATCTTTGTGGAAACTGTTCTCCGAAGTGGAGCACAGTTCCAGCGAATTGATGTTCTGTTTGATCGCTACCACACACGCTCAATCAAGAGTGGAACACGTAAAAGGCGTGGAAGAGGCTTGGTGGCAATCAGAAGACCAGTTGAGGGCAGAGATTTAACTCTTCCCACAAAATGGGAGAACTTTATGGCTCACGAGGACAACAAGGCAGACCTTACTCGCTTTGTATCACAACAGCTGATTGTGAGAGCACCAGACACCTAGATTATAGTTACTGCAGGTGGCTTCAGCGATGAAGAGAGGGTTGAAGCATCTAACACAACCCTTAACACTGACAGCTTGGAAGCTAAACATGAAGAAGCAGACACAAGAATTATCCTTCACTGCATCAGAAGCAAAGCATCAAAAATTGCTATCTCTGCAAGAGACACCGACATCTTGGTACTGCTGATTGCCCACTTCCACATGATGCCATGCCAAAAGATCTGGATGAAGACAGGTACAGCAAGGAGAGAAAGAACGTCCTAGTTCATGCTGTAGTGGAACAACTGCAGATGGAGCCACAGGTCCTCGAGCTACTTCATGGTTTCCGTGCTCTCACTGGGAGTGACTCAACTTCATACATTGCAGGATATTCAAAGAAGACATGCTGGGAAGTTTTCATAGAGTATTCACATCTACTAACGGGGCTTGGCGAAGGTCCAGTGACCACACCATTCAGAATGCAGAACAGTTTTTCTGCAAACTCTATGGTGTAAAGTATGTTGATAAAATCAATGAAGTTCGAGTAAGCATGTTTGTCAAGGGCATGACAATAGAAAGACTGCCTCCAACCAGAGACGCTTTCTACTTCCACATTCAGCGCTCTCACTTCCAGGCTTTGGTCTGGCGACAGGCCTACTTGCAGCAGCCAGTTCTGCCACCCCCTGAAACCATAGGATGGATGACAGAGGGGAATTCCCTTATTCCTCAGCTCATGTCACTACCCCCAGTTCCAGATGCCTGTGAGGAGTTAATCACCTGTGCCTGCACCACTGGGTGCAAGACAGCCCGATGCGTCTACAAGCCTAATCCATGCACTGCATCTTGCAAATGCAGAAAGTCCAATGATACTTGTATTTTCATGGGAATGAACGAGAGTGGAGACAAGAGCAGGTAAGTGAGGTTTATTTATAGTGAAGTCAACACAGAGAGGAACAAAGTCACAGCTTCCGACACACAGGGACGGGCAAGCGATGCAGGGACCTTGATGGACGCCGGTGAAGTGATGTGAAGAGGGTGAAGCGCTGATAGCCAGTCCAGAGAGTGCTGTTGAATCAGTGACGAGGAACACGAAGACATCCAGGACAGGAACGCAGGTACAGATAACAGCCAGACAGGAACAGGAACGAACACCAGGAACACATCACAACGATCTGACAAGGACGAGACGAAAACAGTGAGTATAAGTAGGCATCGCTGATCAGGTTCAGCTGGTGCTGGGTTAGAATGCAGCTGGCGCCACTGATCAGCGGTACGGAAGGGAGACCACGCCCACACTCACACGCACAACAACAATGACACGAGACAAGGATACAATGAATTCAAACACCCTGACATGTATGAACAAATAACGTCCTGGTTGCGTATGCAACCCACCGTTCCCTGAAGGAGGGAACGGAGGACGTAGTCGACGCGACTGAAATGGGATCACGCTAGGGAGCCTATCGTCTTCGAGTATTATTGAACGAGCCAATACACATTGGCGTGCGAGATTTGCATCTCACACTCCGCCCCGCAGCGCGGTTATAAATACGGAAGTGGATGCACGCACCATTTGCTTTTCGCTGAGGAGCCGAGCGTAACTCGGAGTCATCGGTGGTCCAGCGGTAGTGGCAAGGGGACTACGTCCTCCGTTCCCTCCTTCAGGGAACGGTGGGTTGCATACGCAACCAGGACGTTCCCTTTCAGTCGATAACGTCGGACGTAGTCGACGCGACTGAAATGGGATCAACCATTGAACACGCCACTAACGCTGCCACCTTCCAGTGCCTAGACAAAAGCCTTCTGATCCTCCCGACGTTCTAGCGGAAAAGGACAGGGCTTAGGCCAGGAAGTCGCTGCTGTTCCACAAGACCCACTCAGTTAGACTAGGTAACACTGGGAAAGCGTGCCCAACCTTGGAAGGAAGGGACGCTGCGGAGCCCAACCAACCCGAAAGGGGGGGGGAAATACACATATGAACTGGGCGGAGAGCCGGGCAGTATAACACATGGAATGTCACTGGGGTGGCTCCAGCCTAGAGAGGGGTGAGACACACCAATTTACAGTGACAGCAGGACTCTGCCAAGGGAAAGACACGGGCTCACCTCGGGGAGCCGTATCGTGGAAGAATACACATATGGGGTCGCCGTAGGGACCGCAACATATGGACCCAGCCTAACACAGGTTCCACACTGCATACGAGTGGTAGGCCTAACACCAGACGTTCCGCCACGTCCGACGTTGGGGGGGGTACGGAGGAGCTCAACAGGTTCCGGACAAGGGAATTCCACCGGAGCGAAATGGCGCACGTATCCGGTCCGTAAGAGGGGAATGGCGCAGCAAGCCGACACTGAACCGGGGCTCACGGTGTTACTGGCTTCTATGAGAAGAGAGCACACGGGAAGCAACCGGCTCGACACGTAGGCTATAGAATCTAGCAAACGTATTAGGTGTCGCCCAGCCCGCAGCTCTACAGACATCTGTCAGCGAGGCACCCTGCGCCAACGCCCAAGAAGCGGCAACACTCCTTGTGGAGTGAGCTCGCAGTCCGGGGGGACAGGGTTCACCTTGGGACTCATACGCCAAGATGATGGCATCCACTATCCAGTGGGCCAACCTCTGCTTGGAGACAGCCTTTCCCTTCCGCTGACCTCCATAACAGACGAAGAGCTGCTCTGAGGTCCTAAAGCTTTGCGTTCTGTCCACGTACAAGCGCAGGGCGCGAACGGGGCAGAGAAAAGCCCGGGCTGGGTCTGCCTCCTCCGGGGGCAGCGCTTGCAGGTTCACCACCTGGTCCCGAAAGGGGGTGGTAGGAACCTTGGGCACATATCCAGGCCGGGGTCTCAGGATAACGTGAGAGTTAGCCGGCCCGAATTCCAGGCACGATTCGCTGACCGAAAATGCGTGCAGGTCCCCTACCCTCTTGATGGAGGCCAAAGCAAGTAGGAGAATTGTCTTTTGGGACAGAATTTTTAACTCTGCTACCTGCAAAGGCTCGAAGGGCGGTCTCTGCAGTGCGGTTAGCACCAGAGATAAGTCCCAAGAGGGTATAGAGGGGGGGCGAGGCGGATTCAACCTCCTCGCTCCCCTCAGGAACCTGACGATCAAGTCATGCTTCCCCAGGGATTTCCCGTCTACTGCATCGTGATGTGCGGCAATAGCGGCGACATGCACTTTGAGGGTGGAGGGGGACAGCCGACGCTCCAAAGCCTCTTGCAGAAAAGAAAGCACGGAAATGACCGAACACCTTCGGGGGTCTTCTCCTTGAGAAGCACACCACTCAACGAACAGTTTCCACTTCAGGGAGTAAGCAAGCCTCGTAGAGGGGGCTCTCGCTGACGTGATGGTATCTACGACTGCCTGTGGTAGACTACCTAAAACCTCCGCGTCCCGTCCAGGGACCACACATGGAGTCTCCAATAGTCTGGACGCGGGTGCCATATGGTGCCCCGTCCCTGAGAGAGTAGGTCCTCTCTCAGAGGAATAGGCCAGGGAGGAGCTGTCGAGAGGAGAAAAAGTTCGGGGAACCAGGTTCGGTTGGGCCAATAAGGGGCAACTAGCAAAACCTGCTCCTCTTCCTCCCTGACTTTGCACAGTAGTTGTGCAATAAGGCTCACTGGGGGAAACGCATACTTGCGGAGGCCCCGGGGCCAGCTGTGAGCCAGTGCATCCGTTTCGAGGGAATAAAACAACTGGCAATGGGACGAGTCCGGAGAGGCAAACAGATCTATCTGTGCGGCCCCGAAGTGGTCCCATATCAGCTGGACCGCCTGGGGATGGAGCCACCATTCTCCCGAGGCCACAATCTGTCGTGAGAGCTCGTCGGCGGCACGATTGAGCAGGCCAGGGATGTGAACGGCACGAAGCGACCTCAGATGCTTCTGACCCCATAGGAGGAGGTGGCGGGCGAGTTGTGACATGCGGCGGGAACGTAGACCACCTTGGCGGTTGATGTACGCAACGGCCGCAGTGCTGTCCGTCCGGACCAGTACGTGCTTGCCGAGCAGCGTCGTCATGAGGCGTCTCAAAGCAAGGAGTACTGCTAACAACTCGAGGCAGTTGATGTGCCAATGCAGGTGGGACCCCGTCCAGGTGCCAGCTACTGCATGCCCGTTGTACGTGGCCCCCCAGCCAGTGTTGGAGGCGTCTGTGAAGACCACAGCATGCCTGGACACTTGTTCTAGGGACACACCGGCCAGGAGAAACGAAAGGTCCGACCACGGGCTGAAGGTTTGGAGGCAGGCCGCGGTGATTCTCACAGGGAGCGTGCCTCTCCGGCACGCCCACCTCGGGACTCGGTCGCGAAGCCAGTGCTGGAGTGGTCTCATATGAAGCAGGCCGAGCGGCGTAACTGCGGCTGCGGCTGCCATATGCCCCAGGAGCCTCTGAAACTGTTTCAGAAAAACCACTGTTCTGCCCTTGATAAAATTCAGGCAGTTCAGCACCGACCGGGCGCGATCCACTGTGAGGCGCGCCGTGTGTTGGACCGAGTCCAGCTCCAAACCGAGAAAAGAGATCCTCTGCACAGGGGCGAGTTTGCTCTTCTCCCAGTTGACCTGAAGACCCAGCTGGCTGATGTGCTGGAGCAGCAAATCCCTGTGTTCGCATAACAGCTCCCGAGACTGAGCTAGTATCAGCCAGTCGTCGAGATAGTTGAGAACGCGAATGCCCTGCTCTCTCATGGGAGCGAGGGCTGCCTCCGTAACTTTCGTAAAGACACGGGGTGACAGGGCCAGCCCGAAGGGTAAGACTTTGTACTGATACGCCTGACCCTCGAACGCGAAACGCAGGAATGGCCTGTGTCGCGGCAGGATGGAGACATGAAAGTACGCGTCCTTCAGGTCGATCGCTGCAAACCAATCCTGGGGACGGACACATTGGAAGATGCGTTTCTGCGTCAGCATTCTGAACGGGAGCTTGTGAAGGGCCCGATTCAGGACACGCAGGTCCAGGATTGGTCGTAACCCACCCCCTTTCTTGGGTATAATGAAGTACGGGCTGTAAAAGCCGGCCTTCATATCGGCTACCGACACCGGCTCTATCGCGTCCTTCGCCAGCAGGACCGCGATCTCCGCGCGCATGACAGGAGCAGATTCGCTCGACACTGAAGTGTGGCGAATGCCACTGTACCTGGGCAGACTCCGGCGGAACTGAATCGTGTAGCCGAGCCTGATGGTACGGAGGAGCCAGCCGGACGGGTTGGAGAGCACTTTCCAGGCCTCGACGAACCGAACCAGGGGGACCAAGGGTAACACAGGCATACCCGGGGTGGGGCAGCGCGGTGGAGGGCAGGGACCCGGCTCGGAAGGCCCGTGGGCGGCCCGAAGCGGGGTCTGAGTGAGCCGTGCTGCACTTACCTGTCTCCACGGGGCAACAGAGGACGGGAGAGAAGGCGGATGACCGGGTCCTCGACCGCCTCGTGTTGCGGGCTGGCGAACAAGAGGGGGCTGGGGGGAGCAAGGCTGTTCCACAGGGTCGCAAGCCGCCAGCCTCGCCCTCTTGGGACCCAGGGACTGAGAAATTCGCTCTTCTGACAATTGGGGTACCACTGGACTCCGGAGAACCAATGGTGGAACGGTAACCGTCTGAAGAGCTAGTCCCCCCATCCCTGGGTGGCCTGTCTCAGGAACGTTTCTGACACTCGCCCCCTGGCTGGGCGGTGACTGAGACAGACTGGGCGGCCTGCCTGCTGCTGGTTCTACGCTGGGGCCTGGGTGAAGGCTGTTGCGGAGACCCCGCGGAACCGGAGGCAGCGGCAGGGGGGCGCCCTCGGCGACGAACGGGCGGAGGGACTATCTCCGGCGGCAGGGTGGAGGCAACAGCGGGCCGCCGGGATAGGGTGTGTCGGGGAGCCTCCGTCCGAACCTGGGTGGCAGAGAACTGTTGGGCGCAGCTCTCCGCCACGTCGCCGAACAACCCAACCTGGGAAATTGGGGAGTCCAGGAACCGAACCTCGTCCGCATCCGCCATCTCAACCAGGCTGAGCCAACGATGGCGTTCCTGGACCACCAAAGTGGACATCGCTAGACCGACCGCACACGCCGCGACACTCGTACCCCGGAGGGCGAGGTCAGTGGCGGTGCGGAGCTCACTCACGAGCGCCCGGTCCAAACTACCCTCGTGCATGTCCATGAGTGTTTTGGCCTGGTAGACCTGCAACAACGCCAAGGCATGCAAAGAGGAAGCGGCTTGCCCGCAAGCTCTGTAAGCTCTGACCGCCAATCCTGGCGCGAACTCACAGGCCCGCGAGGGGAAACAAGGATCCCCCACCCAGGATGCAGCGGCCGTTGGACATAAAAGAGTCGCAACAGACCGCTCCACTGGAGGGATAGCCTCATAACCCTTCACCGCTCCTCCGACAAGGGTAGTGAGGGAGGAAGAACTACTCAAGTCGTTTTCAGCAGTAAAAGGTGCCGTCCACGACCAAGTAAGGTCTTCATGCACTTCGGGAAAGAAGGGCACTGGGACGGCGGGCTGAGAACCAGCACGGCCCGCCCCGAGATACCAATCATCCAACCGAGACTGAACAGGACACGGTGGAGGGTTCCACTCGAGCCCGACAGCCTCGGCGGCCCGTTTCAGCATAGCTGATAACTCTGGATCCGGCTCGGGCAACATTGAACTCCAGGAGGGAGACAACGCAGCCGAGTCGTCATCTCCAGACATCAGCTCACCCTCCGATGCTGCAATCGACATCCTGTCCCCCAGGGGAGCCCCGAGTGGAACCGCTGGCCCACCCATTACAGATGGACCAGCAGATAACACCGGAGGCTCCAATGGTAGCAGTGGAAGGGAGGGGTGAGGAGCCCACAGGGAATGGTTACCGGGCGGGACATCCAACACTACCCTCCGGTCACCCATCCCATGCAGCACCCGGGGGTGGGGCATGGCAATGGGGACTCGCTCTCCGCGGACGAAGGCGAGTCTCGCCCTCAACACTGCGACAGTCATGTTCCCACAGTGAAAACATGAGCTGTCCACAAAAGCTGCCTCAGCGTGCTGTAAGCCCAAACACGTGATACAACAATTGTGACCATCAGAGAGAGACAGGGAACGACCGCACCCAGAAACGCACGGGCGGAATGACATCTTGAAAAAGACGCAAACGCACCCGTGTTGCTCTTTTAGGAAGTGAAAACCTCTCACCAGTGCCGGAGCACACAGGGGAATGACCGCGGCAACACTGACACAGGAATGGTGCACCCTGTGCCAGTGAAGCACTCACTTTCTCGCCCTCAACCGACCGTCAGACAAACAAACACAAACAGAAATTTGGTTGCTGTGAAAACAGCAGTTGAGAGCTTGAAGCTCGCGATCACCGCTGCACTCGCGCTGTAACCACCGACACCAGGAGAGACTTCCCAAAGAAGCGCCGACACACTCGCTCGTTGTACAACAACACTCTTCAGATCCAGACATGAAGCTCGGCTCCGAAGCGAAAGGCAAATGGTGCTTGCATCCACTTCCGTATTTATACCCGCGCTGCGGGGCGGAGTGTGAGATGCAAATCTCGCACACCAATGTGTATTGGCTCGTTCAATAATACTCGAAGACGATAGGCTCCCTAGCGTGATCCCATTTCAGTCGCGTCGACTACGTCCGACGTTATCGACTGAAAGGGAACTTCTGGAATACCTGTGATCACAGTATTGTTGCTTGATTTTGTTGAAATTTCAGAGTTCCAGCAGCCATTTAAACATTAAAAACTGTCCCTTTCATGTTAATGTTGTTTTTTTCATTGTTTATGTGTTTAAATATTCTGAGAATGCACAGTTTAGTTCTAATGTTTAATGTTTAAACTGCAATAAATGCATTAAAACGTTTTTTTTTTGGCAGCCATTTTGTTTTTATTGTTTATGCCAAAACAGTGATTTTTACAACTTGCTATACGACAGAAATGGATTCAGCACCTAAAAATCATATAGAAACAACACTTGAAGTACTTTTCCTCAATATGCCTACTGCATCTTATCCAGGGCTATTTATCTATTTTGGGACTCGACTATCATGTATCCTAACTTCTGAAAATGTCACTGTTACATCCACCAAGCATCCAAAGGTGTTTAAATCATTTCACTTACTAAGATTGACTGATCAAAGACATCTGGTCTTACAAACCCCCTGACAGGTGTGTTGGACCATGGGTGTGGAGATTCTTCAGTTGCTTTGTTTGACGTTCTGCTTAACCTGGATGAACTAGGCTGCTGGAGAAAAGGGAAATTGAGCTTATAGGAACACGTAATCAATTACAAAATGTTGTGTTAAAATTTTTTGCTGTGACAAACTTTTGAAAGATGATCAGGAAAATTAAAAATGGATGGGGTCGCTCCTTGCCGTAAACGGATGGTCTGTCCAGTCCTGTCAAAATCTTCAGGCCGAGGATGACAGCTGCACAGTAAAATGCGGTCTTTTGGCTCAAAGCCCTCTGTCCTGAGTGCTGTTGTCCATGACCGACGTCTCTGTTTATCACTTGGGAATCTACAAACAAAACAAATCTATAAGTCCATAGTATTTTTAGTGTACTTCAAGGGACATAGTCAAGTGAGAGCAGAGTAAAGGGCCTGGCTGAAAAGGTTTGTTCCCGGTTCTTTGTTGTTGTAAACCGTTTCTGTTTTTTCCCATTTTTTCCCCGTCACGTCGTAGCTCAACAGATACAATCAGGGTAAACAGCCAGAACCAGTACGTTTGGATAAACTTGTTTAGGTGGACGTTTTAACTTAAGACTCATCTCCGTTAGCCAAGAATGCTGACTGAAGTTAGCGTAGCATGCTAGCTGGAAATAGACGGAGACTGAACTCGGCCACACAGCGCCAGTCGGAGAAACTATTGAATAGAGACCAAAACAACTGTCCACATTTCCAACATCTTACGATCTTATTACATTGTTATAAATACATTCTGTTCATTGTCGGTTTTCCTAACTGTCAAAAACAAATGGGTAACTAGCTAGCAAACTAGCATGGATTAGGTGTGGTCGTTAAACAAGGACTGAAACAAACCAACGTAACCAGAAATATAATTTCGTAACATTCAATATCATAAAACACATTCTCACTTGTGAAATGTAATCCCTTGCAGTCTAGTTTTTAGATTTCGTTCGTGTGAACTAGTGTTAATTTCGTTAACGAAAACTAAACGAAAATATTTTCGTCAACGCACATTTTTCACCGAACGAAAATTAGACGAGACGAGACTAAAATCCCCACTAATAAACAATAACTGGGAGTAAATCATAAATAATTTTCGTAGACGAATAAAGACGAGACGAAAATGCAGTTCGGTAAATAAAAGACTGTGCTAAAATCTATGGACATTTTAGTTCACGAACAAAGGCGAGACGAAAATTACATATTATTATATGATATGTTTTTGTCAAATCCTGTCTCCTCCTCCGCCTCCTCCTCGTCAGCTCTTCCGCCACACACCCACTTTCAAACCTGGAGCGGGCGGGCCGGGCACAGAGTAGCCTACACAACACATGGAGCAGGCAGGAGCTGGATTCACGGCGAGGCGGCGACAGGTTAAAAGTAAAACATGCTTTGCACGGGGCTCGGGAGAAAGAGGAGACGTGATATATGGACACATTTTCGCTTCATTGAAGTGGAGAACAAAACCAAATGCTTGATTTTAGTCGAAGGGAAGGAATGTGGCCACATGGTAGCTGGAAAAAACAACAAACCTGAAGAGACACGTCGCAGTTCCCCACAAAGACATTGTGGTAAATTAACAGTGAGATTGTTGGTGGTTGTTTATAATCTAACATTCCTTAAAATTGTGTTTTTTATCAAAAAGATGAGAAAATGTTGAAATGTGAAATAATTTTAGGAAATGTTAAATATTATCTGCTGACAAAAAAGTAAAAGGTTAAAATGATGTCCTGACTAAAACTAGACTAAAATGTTGACAGTTTTTGTTGGCTAAAACTAAACGAATAAAACAATGTTTTCTTGGACTAAAATAAAGACTAAAATGCTCGACTTATAGTCGACTAAAACTAGACTAAATAAAAATGGGATGATGTCGACTAAATGTGATAAAAACTAACAAGCGATGCTGAAACTGGACTAAAACTGAAACTAAATTTAAAAATGGCTGGTAAAATTAACACTAGTACAAGCTAATAGGTTGTTATATTTATATTTACACTGCTGAATAGTGTTTCTCCCGATCACAAGCATTTAACTGTATACTGAAAACATTGTATATAATTGAATGAGAAGTCATTCATCTATAATCAATTCTAAAGGTCAGTCCGTCCTGAAAGTATTAAAAATAATGTAAATATGTAATAATGTTGTAAATAAGATGTACTCAGAAAAAGGAAATTAATAAAATCCTTTATTCATTCAGGTCATTTCACTTTCTGCTGAAGATACACATTCATGTATGTACCAAAGAAGTACAGGTCCACCATCTTTTTCATCTCTTTCATCTCTTTCATCAGGCCACAGGTGGCGGTACAGCTCTCACTGCAGAACAAGAGATAGAAGAGCAAACCGGGATTGAGGATGTGCTTGTTAACAATCAAAGGTAGACCTCTAGAACCAGTGCCACTCCAATCAACCTGCCCATGTACACATCATCCCAGACCACAGCCCTCACCTGCAACATGCTGTAATGGGCACTCTGGAACAACAAGGCCACTGGATGATCGCACAGAAGCTTGCCTGCTGTTCAGCTGCATGAGCGTTCTTCAAGTTCGGCTGCATCCGCTTGGAAAACAATCTACTTTAAAGACACAACACTGATAATTTTAGCTGATAAAGAGTAGTTAACCCCTTACACCATTAACATGTTGGATTCAACAAACAGGATATTAAAGAATTTAAATGCAAAGTTACGTTATTATGATATTGATATTTGCATACCGCACTTCTGTCACAAAGCTAAAGCAATTTATTGCACATGGCTGTTGACTGACTTGATGTAAACAGGCAACAGTGGAAGGGGTTAAACTTCTCGCCATTATGCCTTAGATTCCTAAAATAACCTTAAAATAATGTGTCTGTTCTCGCTTCTTCATCGACCTGTAACACCTAGACCTGACAGCACCACCCTGTCAATAATGTTGGACACTGGTGGACAAAACTATAATTAATGCATATACTGTGGATTGTTCATTCTAGCAAAAGGGACACTCATATACTGGCGTTAGCTAGCTGACACTGACAGAGGCTAACATTCTTCCTGTCAGAATACGCATAGATATATACACTAGATGTCACCTTGGGGTTCTAAGCATGCGTCAAACCGACGCCATCTTGGAACAGGAGTCTTGTCATAGGTTATATTTATACATGGAATCATTTAAAGTTTAATTTCCCATTGTGTTTATGGGCTGGGAATATGAATAAATCAATGTTCGTACTCTGAATTCCTCTGCTTTATTATTATTACCACTGTTTGCACTGTACTTTCTAAAGATATTCAGTGACAAAATAAATGTTACTCCCTTAATGTCCTTAGACAAAGTTAAATCATTTTGGGACGTAACAGCTGCTATCTCTGCCTGTACTTCGAATTCATGGATGATGCCGGATTTTTGTGCTGCGTATGGATGTTCACACTAGTGTTAATTTTACCAGCCATTTTTAAATTTAGTTTCAGTTTTAGTCCAGTTTCAGCATCGCTTGTTAGTTTTTATCACATTTAGTCGACATCATCCCATTTTTATTTAGTCTAGTTTAAGTCGACTATAAGTCGAGCATTTTAGTCTTTATTTTAGTCCAAGAAAACATAATTTTATTCATTTAGTTTTAGCCAACAAAAACTGTCAACATTTTAGTCTAGTTTTAGTCAGGACATCATTTTAACCTTTTACTTTTTTGTCAGCAGATAATATTTAACATTTCCTAAAATTATTTCACATTTCAACATTTTCTCATCTTTTTGATAAAAACACAATTTTAAGGAATGTTACATTATAAACAACCACCACCAATCTTTCTGTTAACTTACCACAATGTCTTTGTGGTGAACTGCGACGTGTCTCTTCAGGTTTGTTGTGTTTTTTCCAGCTACCATGTGGCCACATTCCTTCCCTTCGACTAAAATCAAGCATTTGGTTTTGTTCTCCACTTCAATGAAGCGAAAATGTGTCCATATATCACGTCCCCTCTTTCTCCCGAGCCCCGTGCAAAGCATGTTTTACTTTTAACCTGTCGCCGCCTCGCCGTGAATCCAGCTCCTGCCTGCTCCATGTGTTGTGTAGGCTACTCTGTGCCCGGCCCGCCCGCTCCAGGTTTGAAAGTGGGTGTGTGGCGGAAGAGCTGACGAGGAGGAGGCGGAGGAGGAGACAGGATTTGAAGCGAAAATGTGTCCATATATCACGTCTCCTCTTTCTCCCGAGCCCCGTGCAAAGCATGTTTTACTTTTAACCTGTCGCCGCCCATTCATATCATATAATATGAATATCATATAATAATATGTAATTTTCGTCTCGCCTTTGTTCGTGAACTAAAATGTCCATAGATTTTAGCCCAGTCTTTTATTTACCGAACTGCATTTTCGTCTCGTCTTTATTCGTCTACGAAAATTATTTATGATTTACTCCCAGTTATTGTTTATTAGTGGGGATTTTAGTCTCGTCTCGTCTAATTTTCGTTCGGTGAAAAATGTGCGAGGACGAAAATATTTTCGTTTAGTTTTCGTTAACGAAATTAACACTAGCTTGTACTGTGCCAATTACACACTTTATAAGTTCCCAGTACACTGTGTGAATGTGTAGCTTATAAGTATGAAATAAATATAGAATGGGCATTTCAACACAGACATTTGCCGAGAAACACTGTCTTTCGAGCAGTTGTTCTATACTAACAAATGATTTATAACTGAAATATTCCCTTTATTAATAGGTAACAAGCACATTTATCACTAATAAATGCAATATTACTTCAGATTATGTTCCCTATTCTAAAGTAAACATTTGCTGTTTTCCAATAAGAAAAGAGACATCTAATATTGCAGTAAACAACACAGTGTACAAATCTACAAACATCTACATGTTAAATTGGTGTGTTGGCTAGTAACCTTTTGAGCAGTGTTGAAAAGGACCTGAAAGGGCCCTTTAACTTTAAATTTCTATTTAAGATTGTTACAATTAAAACAGTGTTTTTATTGATTTATTTTATATTATTATTATTCATTCATTCATTCATATGTTTTTATATACTGTGTTGATTGTGATTATTCAAGATGTGTCTCATCATTTTGTTCTCTTGAACCATAAAAACAATAAACACTGTGTTGTTCACTACAATATTACATGTCTCTTTTCTTATAGGAAAACAGCCAAGGTCTGGAATCGGTCCTTCTCCACAATCTTCCTCAGGGTCCGGTCACCTCTTCTCGTTGTGCAGCGTTTTTTGCCACACTTTTTCCTTCCCACAGACTTCCCACTGAGGTGCCTTGATACAGCACTCTGGGAACAGCCTATTTGTTCAGAAATTTCTTTCTGTGTCTTACCCTCTTGCTTGAGGGTGTCAATGATGGCCTTCTGGACAGCAGTCAGGTCGGCAGTCTTACCCATGATTGCGGTTTTGAGTAATGAAACAGGCTGGGAGTTTTTAAAAGCCTCAGGAATCTTTTGCAGGTGTTTAGAGTTAATTAGTTGATTCAGATGATTAGGTTAATAGCTCGTTTAGAGACCCTTTTCATGATATGCTAATTTTTTGAGATAGGAATTTGGGGTTTTCATGAGCTGTATGCCAAAATCATCAGTATTAAAACAATAAAAGACCTGAAATATTTCAGTTGGTGTGCAATGAATCTAAAATATTTGAAAGTTTAATTTTTATCATTACATTTTGGAAAATAATGAACTTTATCACAATATGCTAATTTTTTTAGAAGGACCTGTATATGCATGCAGCACTTCATGTTTTTGCCATTTCTTCCACAGTAAAAATGTACCGGATAAAGAGTATTGTCTGGCTCGTTTTTATCATAGACATAATAAATACATAGATGCCCAATTGCCCGCTGGAGCGTACGTTAACGGTGCCGCCATATTGCGGAGGGCAACTTTCCTATAACTTTCGTACCGGGAATTGAGAATGTGTTTCGTGCGCTGCTTGGGTCTGTATAAATCGCCACACAACTGTAAACAGATCTCGAGGAATTACCTTTCACAAGCAAGACTGAACATTTCTTTCTGGTTGTATTTGGCCATTATATAATTAGACATTTCAAAATACTACTGTTATTGTGTCACAAAATGTAGTTTTAATAGTTTTTCAGTCAACAGTGTAGTTGTCTAAAGCTCAAATCTATGGTTTATTCATAAAGATAGCGCCTATTTAAAATGTTGATCTGACGTTTTGGGAGTGAGAGATCCAGGCGATCACCGGGTGCTCAGCGCTCATGTACCCCGCCTGGAACAGCCTTACGTCGGCTAGTGCTCCTGACATGTGCCGCTGGCTCTGATGTCTAGTGGTTGAACATGATATATAATTCGTCTTGTGTATATCTAACGGGTGATCTTTGGTCTCATTAATCTATAATTTGTTCCTTGGCAAATCGTTTTGGCTGAGGGCAAAGTAAAGTTTCATAACTTTATATTTAGGCTATTTTAGCATTGTTTCCTGCTGTAGATGCCTATGGTTTTTATGATGTTGTGTTTCCAAGCAATATCATGGATCAAATGTGTGAAATCAGAACGGTATATTTATCAAAGATTACAACGAAATGACAGGACATCGTATGACAAAAGATGGTTACATAAAATAAAAACAGTGAGAATGCATAGCGTTACCTCTACATTCACATTTTGTGTCAAACTGAATATGTAGCATAAGTGGGCAAAATGAGTTAAGTTCAATCTTTCCTGGGCTAAAATCACTTCTCGAAAAGATGTGCACAGAGTCAGACAGCAACTTCATAACAGCGCGCCAGTGTGTTGACAAACGCGTCACCAACACCGACACTTTCCCACGCACGCTATTGGATGAAGGCAACAAATACGTCACGCATGTCGGACCCCACACATAGCCGCCTGCTCTATTCGCCGGGAAAATAACCTGGAGAAAGTTACCGATATTATAGTAATGTGCAAAGTATATGAGTGGCAACAATTTTTATTTGCTTTGTTGAAACGTGTAGTGGTTATATATAAAAAACTGGGTTATCCATCCTCACAGATCGTCTGAAAACATGAAATCTCCCCTCGGCCCACCGTCTATTAGATTAGTTTTACATTTCTCTTACCCTGTTGTGCACGAACACAGCTGTTCCTCAATGTGTGTGTTTCCCATTTGAAGGGTCAGCGTATGAGGCGGCGGCTACTGCGAATATAGGCTTTAGCTTCAATTTTTATTAAATTATTCTCTAATCGGTTGCATATTATGTGGTGGATATATCCCTTGAATGCACACTGCAGTCCCTTTAGTCTTGCTCTCTCAGATATTTCACATGTTCGCCAAAAATTACTAATTATCTCATTGGGAAAGTCTGACACCGGTGCAAACACACTGTAAATATACGTGCTAGACGCGAAAGCTTGACAGGCGTAGAAACAGTAACTAAGGAGGGCGGGGCTAGTTTCATCCAGTTTTCTTGTAATTCTTTTGTCTTTTATGAGTTTAAAGGGATAGTTCACTAGCTTTATTTCAACTATTCATGTCCTTCTCTGTGGGCCTCGAGTGAGTTCACTAGTGTAACAGCGCAGCGCTTCTGTTGTTGTACGTCACACGCATCACACACATGACCAGCGTCGGCCAATAGTGAGCCTACGTGTGATGTACAACACATCTTCTATGATGTTTTACACACTCTCGAGGAGGAAGGTGTCAGAGCTCTGTCACCAAACCAAGATATAAACCAGAACCCTGGCACTTCTAGATCCAGCTAGATCCATGTTACTAGATCCAGCCAACAGCCTCCACATGTTCTGTTGTCATTAGGCCAGCCTTGATTCCTTCACGTGTGGATGGAATAACCATCCTCTCCGCAGAGGGCAATCGAACCCCCAACCAAATGTGGGAAATTGGGCTTATTCAAAAACCTGTTGATCCTCCAGAATCTGAGGTATTGTCCATAATTTGACAGAATAAGTCCTGTGCCACAACATGCATTTACATTTTTGCCTAATGTATTGCAGCAATAAAATATACCTTGTCCATAAACTTATTATACATGTTCACAGAATGCTCGAGATGAAGACTCTGAAGACTCTGGGACACAGCCAGAATCCCTGACCATTGTAGTTCCTCCAATTGATTGCACAGTAACGGAGGAACTGAAGACCCAGCTGCAAGCTGTTGTTGACCCAACATCACAATCTCAAAACTATGGCAGGGACAAATATTTAACGCATTACATTTTGTGATCCTTCATTCTTAAATGCCAATGCAGTGTATTCCCAATGTCTTCAGAATAAAACCAGATCGAGTAAAAATGAAACTTTTGATAAACCTTTATTTTAGAAAGAAACCCTTAACTATTTTATTAAACAGAACAGTAAGAACATTTAACAATTAATTTCAAGATTCTAAAAATCACTATATGTAGGAAATGTATATATGGAATCAGAATTAGAAAAATAAATAAAATTGATTAACAAAATAGACTTTGCCTGTTTTCTTCCTAGTGTTAGGGCAGGGGTACAATAACATTTTACAGCATACAGCAGTATTCCATGCCCTGGACATGTACACAGCAGCAATACAGCTACATTTAAGATATTTTTGATTAATAGCTACATTAAAGGGTTAGGTCTTCACAGCATGGATCATTTTAGAGATGATATCCTCAGATTTGAAATGAAACATGACCGCACGTGTGACTACACTTTAGTTGTGGTTATAAGTTCTTATACTACATTGATATACTATTTTTATACATTTAATACATTCTTAATGTGTTTCTGTTTGAGCTTCTATATCTCAATATTAATAACAGTCTGATTAATTCTGAGTCTTGAACTGTAAACTCTCAAGAGTTGGCTTTCTAAATATATGTTGGTTATGTGTCTATTCAGGATGACTTATTAGCAGCAACCTTTTTATTTTGGGTATGTCATGTATGCCCCACATGCCAAAATTGGATCTGCTTGGAAAGGATATATATATATATATATATATATATATATATATATATATATATATATGTAACTGCAATGCAAATGCAAGAATGCCAGAAACAGTATCACAGACAGCACTTGCTGAGGACACAGAAGCTAGCCCGGTCTGTTTCTGGGTCCGCTTTATAGTTTCCTGATCTGTGACGTCACCCGTCTATGATGTCTCATCACACCATTGGACTGATTTCACACATGCTTCATGGCACAATCACAAGGGAACTCAAATTATTTGAGGTGATCGGTTACATACAATTTTTTGCAAATTTGCAAATGAGTACGACATTATAGAACATACAACATATATCTGTTCTCAAACCAAACTCATGCTCCACTCGTCACCATGATGGAAACACACTAAAAAACACCACATAACAGAAACTCTTCTAAATTAGGATAGCAAATCATTAAACACTACTACATCTCCCACTTAACATTAATCTTGCACAAAAAAACATTATAACACTTAATTTAAGCAATTACAAAGCAAGCTGAGAAATAGAAATCTCAGCCCAGTTTCAGTTATATAAGTTTGTCTAAATTCAAAGAAACTCATAAAAGTCTAAAACAATTAAACAATTCAGATTACTTACAATGTGTCTGTTTTGTAAACTCAGATGAAAAAGAAAGTTCTTAAATACATATAAAAGATAACTAATTTGTTTACTTTAAATTTACCCTTCTCAAACCAATGAATTATTTTGAGCATTAGTGTTTACAGTGAAGGTTTTTGCATTTACTGTTGTAGAATCTGAACTCAGCAGGAATGAGGCTTTATCATGCTTTATTGACTTGATAAACAAGTTTTGCACACGTCACTCAAACACAGAACCAGGAAGCAGGAAGAGTTCGAGAGAAAGAGAAACTGAAGTGCAGTTGAGCTGTTGTGTGTTTGTGTCTCAGTATACATGCAGTAAAATGGCAGAAGCCAGATTTTCTCAGGATGAGTTCCTGTGTCCAGTGTGTCTGGATCTCCTGAAGGATCCGGTGGCCATTCCCTGTGGACACAGTTACTGTAAGATCTGTATTACAGGCTGCTGGGATCAGGAGGATCAGAAGAGAGTCTACAGCTGCCCTCAGTGCAGACAGACCTTCAGTCCAAAACCTGCTTTAGCTAAAAATACCATGCTGGCTGAAGTGGTGGAGAAACTGAAGAAGACTAAACTTCCTGCTGACTGTTACGCTGGAGCTGGAGATGTGCAGTGTGACGTCTGTACTGGAAGAAAACACAAAGCCGTCAAGTCCTGTCTGGTGTGTCTGATCTCTTACTGTCAAAGTCACCTTGAACAACATGAGAGTTGGTTTAAAGGAAAGAGACACAATTTGTCTGATGCCACTGGACGACTGCAGGAGATGATCTGCCAAACACATGATAAACTCCTTGAGGTTTTCTGTCGCACTGACCAGAAGTTTATATGTGTGCTGTGTACGATGGACGAACATAAAAACCACGACACTGTATCAGCTGCAGCACAGAGGACAGAGAAACAGGTATGAAACTACACACTGATGAAATAATGTTGACACTATTTATATTGGCACCATATGATCAGGAAACATCATTCACACTGCAGACGTCACAGAAGTGAAGAGTAGCTGTTAGTGGACTTTCACTGCTGAGCGTATTTGTGCTTCGCATTTAACTTAACAGAAAATGGTGAAAATACACCGTACACATTTATCAACACAAACTTAGGTTATATAGGCTTTAAAGCTCAGATCATTATCTAGTTTCGTGTAAAATTAATTTAGCCAAGGCTGCAATGCCGACTCCGTGTTATAAATATGTTAGACCAGTCACTTCTGCCACGAGAGATTGCTTTATTAATAATCTTCCTGATCAGTTTCATCATCTCAGCATCCCAGATAGCTAAGAAGAACTCGATATTGCGAAAGAAACTTGTAACTCTCTCTTTTTCAGTGCTTTAGACACAGTTGCTCTGTTGCGCTTAAAGAAGATTAAAGAAAATATTCCACGGCCGTGGTACAATGAGCACACTCAGGCCTTTAAGAAAACTAAACTAGAGGTATTTCGCATTTCATGGAAAGAGAGCTCGATTGCTTACAGAGAGGCTTTAAAAGCTGCTAGATCTGCTTATTTTTCAACCCTATTAGAAGAAAATAAACAAAACCCTAGGTATTTATTCGAAACAGTTGCTAAACTAACGAAAAATAAAGCTTCAAGCCCAGAAGTTTCCAAGCAGCACAACAGTAATGACTTTATGACCTTCTTCAATTACAAAATTAATAATATCAGGGAGAAAATTATAACTATGCAACCGTCTACTACAGCATTGCATCAGGGAGTGCATTATAGTCTCCCCGAGGTAAAATTTGATTCATTTGTTGCTATAGGAGAAGAAGAATTTTGCTAAATCGTTAAATCATCTAAATCGACAACATGTATGTTAGACCCTATACCGACTAAACTATTGAAAGAGTTATTAGTCAATTGCAGGCCGATCTCGAATCTACCTTTTCTGTCAAAGATACTAGAAAAGGCAGTATCTTCACAACTACGTTCCTTTTTAGAAAGAAATGGTATCTGTGAGGATTTTCAATCAGGATTTAGACCGCACCATAGTACTTAGACAGCTCTTATTAGAGTCACAAATGATTTGCTCTTATCATCCGATCGTGGTTGTATCTCTCTATTAGTGTTACTCGATCTTAGTGCTGCATTTGACACTATCGACCACAACATTCTTTTAAATGGACTAGAAAACTATGTTGGCATTAGTGGAATTGCACTAGCATGGTTTAAATCATACTTATCTGACCGCTATCAGTTTGTAGCAGTATATGAAGAGATGTCTTATCGGTCAAAAGTTCAGTATGGCGTACCACAAGGCTCAGTACTAGGACCGCTGCTGTTCACTCTGTACATGCTACCTTTAGGAGATATCATTAGGAAACATGGCATTAGTTTTCACTGTTATGCTGATGATACTCAGCTCTATATTTCTTCACGCCCTGACGAAACTTACAAATTCACAAAATTAACGGAATGCATAGCTGATATAAAAAATTGGATGTCTAGTAATTTCCTACTACTTAATTCTGAAAAAACAGAGATTCTAATTATTGGACAAAAAACTTCCTCACGTAATAAACTGGAATACTGTCTAACACTTGATGGCTGCTCTGTCAAGTCTTCGTCGTCAGTTAGGAACCTGGGTGTGCTCTTTGATAGCAATCTTTCATTTGCAAGTCACATGAATAGTATCTGTAAAACCGCATTTTTCCATCTTAAAAATATATCTAAATTTCGTCATATGCTCTCATTGACGAATGCGGACCAATTAGTCCATGCGTTCATGGCATCAAGGCTAGATTATTGTATTGCTCTTATGGGTGGTTGCCCTGCACGCTTAATAAACAAACTACAGCTGGTTCAAAACGCAGCCGCTAGAGTTCTTACCAGAACCAGGAAGTATGACCATATTAGCCCCGTTCTGTCAACATTGCATTGGCTCCCTATTAAACATCGTATACATTTTTAAATATTGCTAATGACTTACAAAGCACTAAATGGTTTAGCTCCCCAGTACTTGAGCGAGCTCTTAACGCATTATAGTCCTTCACGTCTATTGCGATCTCAAAACTCCGGCCAGTTGATAATACCTAGAATATCAAAATCGACTCCTGGCGGTAGATCCTTTTCCTATTTAGCACCAAAACTTTAGAACAATCTTCCTAACATGGTTCGGGAAGCAGACACAGTCTGTCAGTTCAAAGATAGAATAAAAACACATCTCTTTGACCTTGCATACACTAACACATTATAGACTTCTATAATTCAATGTTAGGCTGCATAGTTTAGATCAGCCGGAACCGGGAACACTTCCCATAAATCCTGATGTACTTTGTACATCATAAGAAGAATGGCGTCTACGCTAATATTAGTCTCTCTGTTTATCCCGAGGTTTACCGCAGTCCGCCGGATCCAGGCCGTATCCGGGTCTGATGAAGGACCTGCGTCTGGACGCGACGACAACGCAGTCCTTAAGTGTCACTAGTCTCTCCCTGTGAAGGCCTCCTTCCCGTTACCTCTGTACAGATAATCGTTGTCGGGATTATTCCGGTTCACGTAGCTACGTCGAAGCGGTCAAATTCTGTATTATAAATTTTAAGCTCAGACAAGTAGTTTGTTAAGGGTTGGTTTTGGAGGGAAGGACTACACGCCTGCGCACATATAATTCAAACACGCATACCAATAGAATGAACTCTTAATGCGCATGTGCACCCCGTCAGCTTTCTCGCGGAATTCGCCTTTTAAAAGTTTGGGTAGAGAGAACTTAAGAGTTTTCTGTTAAAACGGTGTCGTGTTAGCGGCCCCTAAGTTAATAACTAATGATCATTGCAACGGAAGTGAATCAATTAAAACTAACTTTAGCTGGAAAATAACTTTATTTTAGAGCTGTCATAAAGCCAAAACAATCTCTGTTACTTTGATTTCCTATTATCACTGTAAAGCAGCTTTGGAACAATCTACATTGTTAAAAGCGCTATATAAATGAAGATGACTTGACTTTAAAGGGCTCAGTCACTGAGGAAGCAAATTTTTCTTGAGCTTTTGACATATAAGACGTCATCATACTATAAGAATGTCCTGTAAGTTTCAGAACTGAAAACTTCCTTGTTAGTCTAAAAACAGTTCAGTTGAGCATTATTTATTTGTATTCACTACAGTTCACTGTGGATTTTTTAGTAAACTATTAGCAAATTATGTAAATTATCGGCACAGGCTTTGCAAACAGACTTTTACGATATGGACTCCACAGTAATGCCACAACATGTAAGTAACTGTTAATTCTGATCTGTGACCAGTAATTTCTGATATAAGGATTCATGTACAGTCAGATGTTCTTTGTCTGTGTGTCAGTCAATCAAACCAGTGACTAAACGATCAACTTCACATAGTTCCTCTTAGTAGGATGAAAATATTCTGTAATTTAAAGGGTAACTAAACCCCTGGTCAGAGCCTGACTCCACCCACTGGCAATTTTTGAAAAATGCTGGAAAAAGTGGGCGGAGCCCAGCGGAGATAGAGGGGATGAACCGAGGGCAGTGAAATACTCTATCCTGATCGTTTTCAATACTTGCAATTCCAACTCCTGACCCGCTACACTGGTTATGACGAAACAAGATGGTTTTTATACTGCCGAGGGCGTGGTAGCTCGTACCAAGGGCGTGGTGAGCTGGAACCTGCTTACGTCACCTCCCACCTCTTACGTCACGAACCGCCACAAACATCCAATAGGAAAATTCAACTGCAGTAGCCACCGTTCAACCTGAAGAGGGCAGCACTCAGACGTTTCTACACCATATATTGTAGAATTAAAACACTTTATACCCAAATGTCAAAAAAGTTACTCGACTCAATGAACAGCATTTATGAAGCTCCATTCTTACAGATCATTAACTAAAAAAAGTTGGTTTAGGGTTTAGTTACCCTTTAAACTGTGAATAAATTATATATTGAAAGTGATCAAAGGATGCTCCCTTCAATCGCTGGAACTGTCAATCAAACAGCGTGAGTTTATCAGTGACTTACTCTGAGGCTAAAATCAGGGTAGCAAAAATGCCTTTTATTTCAAAATTATGACAATTTCTGATGTAGAAATCATACTAACATTATAAGTGCACACACCAGGAAACATTATAAAACGATAAAACAATGCAGTTCATGACCCCTTTAATAAAGAAACATAAAATAATGAAAAATATTCACCCATTGTTTGACTAAATATATATCTGTCAAGAATAACGCAAGTTAAATGCAGCGACAGACTCAAAGAGTTTCTGTTCAGTAAATCTGACTCAGTCCATTTGAACTATATATAGAGCCGCAAGTCTGTTATTCAGCAGAAACTCTGTCATTATGAAGCTTTACATCGGTGTCAGCTTCACTTTTATGATGCTTATGCTTGCAGTGTGAAACAGGTTATGCTTCATGTAAATCCATGTGCAATGGTGGTAAAAATGATCAATCATCCCTTCAGGAGTTTGAACCTCCAGCCATTGGTTATTAATTCTACTGTCACTGGATTCAACTCTTCTCATGATGATATAGTGACAGTATAAAGTGCATCTCTGTTATTGGTTTGTGCTGCAGAAGCAGCTGAAGGAGACGCAGAGGTCGTTCCAGCAGAGGATCCAGCAGAGAGAGAAAGATCTTCAGCAGCTGAGAGAGGCTGTAGAGTCTCATAAGGTGAGTCTGGAGAAGAAGAGAAGTTTGAGAAGTCTCAGTCAGGACTCACTGAAGCTCACTGTGTGATTGTGATGTGTGTCCTAACAGCGCTCTGCACACACAGCAGTGGAGGACAGCGAGAGGATCTTCACTGAGCTCATCCGCTCCATTGAGAGAAGCCGCTCTGAGGCGACACAGCGGATCAGAAATCAGGAAAAGACTGCAGTGAGTCGAGCTGAAGAACGACTGGAGCGACTGGAGCAGGAGATCAATGATCTGAGGAGGAGAGACGCTGAGCTGGAGCAGCTTTCACACACACAGGATCACATACATTTCCTACAGGTAACAGAGATCCAGAAGAACAGGACAATATCATTTTTGTTATTTAAAGAGTTACTAATATGCGACTAATACAACGCGCGAACACTTTGTCCCGCTTTAACCTCGCGCACGAGCAGATCCGTTTCCTCCATAGAGAAGCGTTCAGTTTTAAAAACTTAAAGTGCTTTATTAAAAGTCAAATTACCCCAAATCCAAGCATATATAAAATTATTGTTTAGTAATACTACTTCATATTTCATAAAAGATTAAATTAACGAAAATAAAAATATCACATATTAATGCCTTTTCATCACACAAATATGAATGTGTCTAATTTAACTTTGCCCTTTAATTTTGTGAATAAAACAAAGGCTTTAATGACATTCCCAGTGTATTAAACTTGTGTAGGGTCTCAGCTCAGGTGAGGGGAATGTATAATCCATAATTCATAATTCATAATCAATAACTGATCATACAGGTTATGAGTTACTTATCACCTACAATTTTAAATCGCCCAAAAAGGGAATATGTTGTCCATGTATCTGTATCTATGTATAGATAATTAACCACGACGAATTATAGTCAATTATGATTATATATAATATCATATAGGCTATATCAATTTTCGGAATAACCTTTGACAGAATTAACTGCACGTCGAATGATCTGTCCGTCCACCGAACCGACCGTACGGTCCTCTGATCAATTCTCAAGAAGGATTATTCTTATTTCTCTCAGGAAAGGTTGTTCTTCTGGTTATGAAGAATAACTTTCTGATAATATCACTAAATAAAGTAACAATATCAAGCTTGTAGCTTAAAGGGGTGGTTGATTTCACTTTTTTCATTTTCAAGAGTAGTGAGATGAGACGCGTGAGATCCTGTCAGCAGCGGCTGGTCTTAAAGGGGTGGTTGATTGCGATTTCACTTTTTTCATTTTCAAGAGTAGTGAGATGAGACGCGTGAGATCCTGTCAGCAGCGGCTGGTCTTAAAGGGGTGGTTGATTGCGGTTTTCACTTTTTTCATTTTAAGTAGTGTGTAATGTTGCTGCTGGTGCATGAACAGTATCTGCAAAGTTTCTGCGCTGAAAGTTCAACGTAAGCAGAGATATCGTCTTTTAAAAATCAGGAAGTTTAATGCCTACAAAAACGACTCGAACTACAACGAGATACTCCCGGGTTTTATACGTAACTAACCCAGAACCAACCCTCCCTCCGGAATATGCAAACAAGGGGGCGTGGCCATATTTCTGCTGCTTTGTGGAAGAGGAAGAGTTCGTCAACAATCAAACTTTATCGAAGAGGAGGAGTTATAGAGGAGAGCAGTAACGTTAGCCATGCCGTCGAAAGTGTGTTATTTTCACCCAGCTGTCACGTCTTCTGTGTTCGGCTTCCTACAGACGCTGTAGTCCGTCAACAATGGCTACAATTTATGTTTGATTATGTTCCAGAAAATTACAATCGTAATTTAGCTCTCTGTGCTGCGCATTTTACGGAAGACAGCTTCCAGAATCTCCACGAATTCAATGTCGGATTCAACAAGAAACTGTTACTAAAACATGAAGCAGTTCCAACTTTAAAACCAGAGGCAGCAGCTGTTGGGCCACAACCTGTAAGTTAATCATTTTAAATGTATTTAAATTTTAGACGTAATGCTTTAGTTTTTATCAAGGACGTAAACAAATGCCAGCGCTGGCTTTAGTAGCCACTTAGTTATGCTATTTCGTACATGACAAACGTGTACAAACATTTTGGATCTGAATTTGTAATTATGTACTAATTTTGTAAATGTATTTTCCATGTATACTTTATGACGTAATTTTTCGATTTGATCAAGAACGTAAACCAATGCCAACGCTGTTTGTTTAGTAGCCAGTTAGTTCAATGCTATTTTGTGTGTATAAGACAAACATGTATAAAGTTCAAAAAATGATATGTAATCGCAACAGCAAACTTCAGCTGCTGTTATCAGATGTTTTCACGTAATGTTGGCATTTTCACACAGTTGCCACATGTAACTTACACCTAAAGAAAACGATACACAGAGTAAACTAAGTTTTGTGAATTGATAAACGGTTGTTCGTTATATCGACAAAACAATAACTTTAAAAAACGGTATTACTCTGTCATTTATTCAGTTATATTATTATATTTAATCAGGAGAAAACCGTATCTCAAAAGCTAACAAGCAGCAGGAGCATTTTCAAGTAACAGCGTATCGAAATTCTTATATAATAATAGTAGAATAGAATAATAATAATACAAATATGTACCATTTAGAAACGTTTTGTAAGAGCCGTGTTTGGGGAGGTTCTGCTTGACTCTCTTCATCGCCGCTTTCTGATTCTGATTCTGGCTCAAACTTATACGGCAGTATTACACCATTATTTACATTTGACCGGAGCACATGCAGCTTTCGCCCGTAAAGGTAATTATGGGCGTGAAGTTTCCGGACAACGTGCGCTACGCAGTTTAGCCAATTACAACACACCGGCCCAACTAACCAATCTGAGCCCATTGCCTGTTTCTGAGGGAGTGTTTCATAGAATCAGGAAGTCAACCGGTCGTTCAAATGACAGAGGAGAAAGCGGCTTACAATAAAGGTGAAATTTATGAAAAATAAGGCTTTTAAAAAAAAAAAACACGAAGACATGCTATATTGCATGACTAAACACAGTCATGCAAAGAAAAAAAGCAGTAAACCACCCCTTTAAGATCACAGATTTAAGAGGCTTTGTTCGATGATCAACCGACAGAGACAATCAAGAGTATAAGGGAGTTTAATAAAATGAAACTACAACATACTACATTTAACAACGGACATATAATATAACGAAAGTAAGGAAAGGAAGAAAGAGAGCAGATCACAGAAATAGCATATTTCACCAACAGTGAACCTCGAGAGCCAGCAAGAAATCACACACCTTAAAGCAGGGATAAACAGCTCTAAACACATTTAGATTTTGATGGAAATAAATAGGCTACTTGCATTATAGACCTTTGTGACGCTGAAACGAGGCTGTGTGGGTGTGTGGTCCTCGTGCGTCCTGGAGCTGGACGTGTTCTGGAGCTCGTTTCACTCGCGGGAAATTCAAAACTACTTGAAAGTAAGTTTGGTAACACTTTATTTTAAGGTGCTTGTAATAGGCAGTAATTAACAGTTAATAAGACACTTATGAGACCTTATAGGATGCTTATAATCATAAATAAGTTAATGTAAGTGTTAATTAAAGCATAATTAACACATTTATAAGGGCCCAAGCCCTGAAAGGGCGAAGGCCCTATTGTTTTCCTTAGAATAAATTTTGTTTTATTTTTCTAACGACTATTCGGACACTTTTGGGGCCCTTAACGTGCTCGAAAACTCTTGAAACTTTGCACACAGGTCGTTAGAAAAATAAAACAAAATTTATCCTAAGGAAAAAAAAATTGTCCTAAGGAAAACAGGATAATGTTCGCCCTTTCAGGGCTTGGGCCCTTATAAATGTGTTAATTATGCTTTAATTAACACTTATATTAACTTATTTATGTTTATAAGCATCCTATTAGGTCTTATAAGTGTCTTATTAACAGTTAATTACTGCCTATTACAAGCACCTTAAAATAAAGTGTTACCGTAAGGTTTCTTGAAAGCTATAAGGAAGAGTTTGTTTCCCTTGTAGGACCGGACTTCTACCAAACACGAAAAATAAAAGACATAAGATAAACGCAAAACGAAAAGTAAAACAAAAGTAAGACGAGAGACCAAGAAGACAAGACAAAAAGCACAGATGCTCCAGCGTCAACATCCTTTAAGGAAGACAGTCCACGCCTCTTTCGGAGCGACCTGACCAATGACATTCAGCAATCTTTGGCGGGAGAGGATTTCTTTGTCTCTTCTGACAGCCGAATTTGCATGGTTTATGAGGCCGTCATCAGTTTGGTCATTTCACTTCCAAGATGGTAAAGCATAGTAAAAAATACATTGTAACGTAACCTCTTATATATACTAAAGCAGACCGAGAGGATTAAAACGGTATCAAGAAAGATATGTAAGAAGAACAGGAATGCGAAGTTACATTCATATGCATGAATATAGGCATTTAGAGTTTACCTAACACATCTAGAGAAGTCATAACTATACTAAAATGAAAACAGAACACATCGGTATACAGGAATATATTTTACCCTTGTCAGAACTATTTATTTCTGGATTCATTTGTGAAGAATGTCTATGTGTGTGTGTGTGTGTGTGTGTGTGTGTGTGTGTGTGTGTGTGTGTGTGTGTGTGTGTGTGTGTGTGTGTGTGTGTGTGTGTGTGTGTGTGTGTGTGTGTGTTGGGTCGCCTTCATTGGAATTCTTTCTCGCCGGAAAGGTTTTTTTGATGTGATAAAGATGGGTTTGAGGCTCGCTCATCGCTGGTTTTATGGCTGTTTGTTTTAAATGCGCACGCCACAAAAGTGTCTATGGACGCAATTAGATGCAGACTTTTTGGCGCTAGGCTGGTGAGTTATGGCACAAATCTCAAGGGTTACAAGCTTTCCCAAAACTCAGAATGGTTAAGTCATGTGAGACTGTCCAGATACGCTACACTTATTTAGAGTCCAGTTTACACAATATAATACAGCTAAGATGGAGATTGATGCATTTGATCAGGATAATATGATTATTTAAAATATTTAATGTGAGAGAGATGTTGGTATATTACTGAGCTCTAGATTCTATTTCCACATGTGAAATAAAATGTAAAACAATATATTTTTTTGCTTTATTTCACTGTTGCGGTCAGTCATTTGTAAAATATTTAATTTCGAAACACATTAAATATGTGGATTTATGATGGCAGTATTTCTAATAAAAGTGTGTATTTCTGAAGCTAATATTGAGCTTAAATTGATAGGAAGTTCACATATAGTGTGAATGTCAAACGCTAGAACTTGGATCTGTAATGTCACATAATGAATATGAGCAGAATGAAGCTGATGCTGTGAAAGTGCTGGATTGAGGAGAGTTACTAAAGATCATCAAGAGCGGCACAGATCTGACAGTAGAGGAGGTTATTGATGAAGTGTGGAGGTGATGAGCTTTGATTTGTGTTTTCTGTAGAGTTTCCAGTCTCTCTCAGCTCCTCCTGAATCTACAGACGTAAATGACAATCCCTTCAGTTCTCTCTCCTCTTTTGATGGCGTGAGAGAATCTGTCCGTCAGCTGAGAGACAAACTGGAGGATTTCTGCAAAGAGAAGAAGATCTCTGACAGAGGTAAAGTCCTGTTCTCAGAAATCATCCTCCATCATCTCAGATCATGTAGAAGATCATATTAGAAATGTCTTAGGAACGGATGCAGAGATCATTTTCTCTTGACATGATAATCACACTCTTCATGTCTGTTGATTTCCACAGTCACTTTCTCCAACATTGTTCCCAGAACCAGGAACGACTTCCTACAATGTAAGTCACTAAGAAAACAAGCAGAAAAACTCTCTGAGTGTGTTCATGTTCTTCTGGAGAAGTGAAAGAAAACATGACAGAAGAGGTTTATAGTTAATCATGTAAATGATGATTTGCACAGGATATCTGGTAAACTGTACTGAGATTTATACAAATTTTAAACACATACAAATTTTATTTATAGAGCTGTAAGCTCTTAATAGAACATAAGTCTTTTGTTTCAGATGTATACCAAATTATTGGAGAGTTCATCTTCATTAAAAGATCAGACAGATTCATAATTCCTGATTCTGATGTGTTTTATCTCCATCAGATTCCCATCAGCTCAATCTGGATCTGAACACAGTGAATAAATACATCCGTCTGTCTGAGAGGAACAGAGTGATTACTGACACTTCCCCAGAGTTTCAGTCGTATCCTGATCATCCAGACAGATTTGATGGATATAATCAGGTGTTGTGTAGAGAGAGTGTGTGTGGACGCTGTTACTGGGAGATTGAGTGGTGTGGGAGATGTGTGTTTATATCAGTGTCATATAAGAGCATCAGCAGGAAGGGACGGGGTAAAGAGTGTGAGTTTGGATGTAATGATCAGTCCTGGAGTTTGATCTGCTCTTCCTCCAGTTACTCATTCAGACACAATAACATACAGACTAAACTCCCTGTAAAGCCCATCAGCAGTAGAACAGGAGTGTGTGTGTATCACAGGAGAATAGGAGTGTGTGTGGATGACAGTAGAGCAGGAGTGTGTGAGGATGACAGTAGAACAGGAGTGTGTGTGGATTACAGTAGAACAGGAGTGTGTGTGTATCACAGGAGAATAGGAGTGTATGTGGATCACAGTGCAGGAACTCTGTCCTTCTACAGCGTCTCTGACACAATGAGCCTCATCCACACAGTCCAGACCACATTCACTCAACCGCTCTATCCTGGGTTTAGCGTTGGTTTTGGATCATCAGTGAAACTGTGTTGATGAATCAGAATAAACTGTAGAGAGATTCTACCCATAATGCTTTGAGCTGCATGATAAATCATAAACACTGAGATGTTATAGAGTCTCTTACTTTCTCTTTATTACATTAATAACATGTTCAGATTATGGTTGAGTAAGTGTGAGCTTGAAGCTGATATAATATTCCCCGCTAAACTCAATCATTTAAATATTGTTTTGTCTCATTATCTCTTATGTGTGCCTTGTGTAAATGTGTTTTGTAGATGTATATGCGCATATGATTGTGTGTGTGTCTATTTCTTTGCTCTTTTCTTCACGAAAAGTAAAGTAAAAAGTTATATAAAAGAAAACTCCCTGTTTCCACACATCAATTTCTCTTCAGAATGAAAGTACAAAGATAGTAGAAATCACTCACACAATGTCAGGACTGACTGATGTTGAACTCCAAAAACTCATATATAATCTGTTTTGTCTATAAATTAAGATAGATATAAAAAGGAAACTGTTTTCACACGATTCTTAGTTGTGTAAGTTTAAATGTCATTGCTATATGCAACATTTCTAAATACACATTTTATGTAATGTGTCTGAGAAGAAAAGTTAAAATTATAAAATTATGTTTTAAATTCTAAGTAGCCACAGTCGGACAAATGGCCCTAAACTAAATTTCTGCAAATTAATAATCATATTAGTTTAAACTATAAAATGAAATTGTTTCACAGATCAAAAATCTGGTCCAAACAACCATCAACTACTATCTGCATTATATTTCTGAAGTCAATCTGAAATATGACATTTTATGAGGCTTTTATTTTGAAATCGAACATCAGACAGTCCTGACTTTGAGTGATTGACCATAGCCAGTAAAAGTATATAATGGTTAAATATTTTCATCTTCTACAGTTGGTTTGAATCAGAGCAGATTTGAAAACAGGTTATTAGTAAACCAAGAGTAAGAAAAGTCTAATATACCAACCCAGTCTCACGGCAGTTTGTGATATGGTCACGTAATTTAATCTAATGATTCGTGACACGGCCACGTTTATTTAGTTATTATCGTGATATCAGCACGTTTTTTAAACTAGTGTATTTCAATGGGAAGCATCTTTCGTGATCACACCACGATTCTTTCTGCCAGTCGGGCGGCAGCAGAGAAGCTGTTTAATCAACATTTATTCACGATAATAACATTAAAATAAATAGCCTACATATATCACGGTTTATATAGGCTATGTATTTTTTTTTATGTTATTATTTCAGTCTTATTGCCAGGGAAGCTGAATTTGTTTTGCTGTTTATTGATTTTTTTTTAAAAACTATAACGCTACGTCGATCAACATTTTTTAATATGTTATCATTGTATTCATTAATTTCTTTATTTTAATAATATTATTTCGGTCTTATTACCGGTAATAAGACCGAAATAATATTATTAAAATAAAGAAATTAATGAATACAATGATAACATATTAAAAAATGTTGATTTTTGTGGAAAAAATTTTGAAAAAACGACAGTATCGCATTTTAAAGCAGCTTTTAAAATGTATTTAGAGTCTGTAAAGTTTTCTTTAAAATCGAAAAGCCCAAAGATCTATCTCTTTGTGATGCCATTTTTTTTTTCTGGTTCCTTTTATTTAAATTATTGGTGTTTCAAGTTATACTTGCTAAATGTGAAAATGTGTAAAATAAATAATGAATAATGAATATTAATTATTTCTTGATAATGAATTATGTAATTTTGAAAAAAAAAAAATGTTGCGCATCTTACAGCAAAAAATAAATAACGTTAAATAAAATAAAAAACTGTATGGTTTTGTCACCAGCAACAGCATGTTGCTCAGTTTTGTTCCAGTAAGTTAAGCTCCGTAATAATGTTTTTAAAAAAAGCTCCAGTGAGTTTCTTCTGATGCCCTGAAGAAAAAAGAAAAAAAAACATTGGGTTTTGATAATGTCAGGTGTGCTAATTCTTCAAACACGTTGTTGAAATATTTTGTCCCGTTGCTTTTATGGACTCTCTATCGATGGGCTTCTCCTTGACTTTATGCCTCTATGTCCCCCGATCGCCTCATAGACAGTGAAAGATTGCCTGCGAGCTTCTCCTCCTGTCTATACGGTAATGTCTCTAAAGTGCGACAGAGAGTCGCGTGGTTATGACGCAATCGTTAGCCTATTTTTACAAAAACGGCTTCTACGGGGCCATAACGTAAGATACAAAGTAATGGAGCCTTTTATACATTGTCGTGTTTCTTTAGAAATAAATAATGGACAAATCAAGTCTTTGGACACCTCAGATGTAGAGTTATTCGCTGTCAAAGTGACGCCAAAATGAATGGGAGCCAATGGAATGCTAACGGCAGGTGAAGTTCTGCTACAATGGCGGCTCCCGCGAGGCTTCAACCACTTCCTGGTTTAGATAAGCCAGCTCAGTCATTTCTGGTCAACTGTCCAAAACCAAGCGGCTGTGAAGATGTCTTTCTACACTTGCTACCTTCAGGATTTACCTCAAGTCAACATCAATGATGTACACAGGCCTATTCCGGAAAACTCGAAGGCTTCGTCCAGTAAACGGGAAAAAGGATTTAAGTTGTACATATCCAGTTATATGGATGCGCTTCAAGAGGCACAAACGAACATTTGCACACACACGCAAAGTCTCTCGCTCTCTCCCTCTCTGTCGTGCGCACGCTACACAGTTTGGAGCTTTTTATTAGGTGATGGAGGATATCCCTGCATTGACAATCCCATCAGAATTATTACACCTTTATTTATTATTTCTCCCCTTGGCGAGCTACCTCCAATCAGGCCAAGAGCTACTGGTAGCTCGCGAGCGACGTGTTGGAGACCCCTGGTCTAGATCATGTACAGTTTAACTTGTGTATTGTATTGTGTTATTGTATTTGAAATGTACTGTCATCAACTTTTGTAATGTTATATATATATATATATTGGTACTGTATATTGTTTTTGTAGCGTTTTGTTCACGTGGTGTTTACATGCATTTGGTAAAGGCATAGTTTTTAAAACCTTACATTGTCAGGCCCCCAAAATGGTATTTTCGTGTAAATGAGCGGCCAAAAAGCATGAAAAGTTTACAATTTTCAGTTGAAAATGATGTTGTGTAAATACATATAAATATATATATATATATGGTTTCTGCAACTACGGGCACTTTTGACGATCCCAATTAAAAAAAAATCAACCACTATGAATTTCAATTTTAACCATCACAGTCTGTAATACATATAAAAATGTACACAAAATAGAATGTAGTCATTAAGATTTTAATCTGGGACATGTTTATTTTTTTATGTTTTTCGGGTCATCTTCTTAAAAAGTGTCCTTACCGCAACGTTACAATAACGTTCATTTTATACATTTTTCTATAGTAATTTGTATACATTTTTTTATATATTTAAATAGCTTTTTCAAATTTGATGCAGTTTTGTAAATACTGATATAAAAAAATAATATACAAAATAGGGAATTTCATGTTTTTTTCTATGCCATGTAAAAAATTTACAGTAACCTTAGATGTCAATTGTTTCCATACACACAAAAGATAACATTTAACTTTTTATGACAGATGTTGCAATTTCAATGAGTTAATCATCTCAGCTTAAGTGTAAAAATATTTTTTTGCAAATGAAAATGTGAAAAAAAATGAAAATAGAGCAGTGCTGCGGTAATGACATCATGTGTCGGTAAGGACACAATGTTAAAATCTAGGGTTAAAAAATGGCATGTTTATATATATACTAATATATACTTCAGTACTAATAATATACTGAATATTTGTAATTTAATATACAGTAAACCTTGAATTTGGCTTTACCGCAACACAAGGTCTTTACCGCAACACCTAAATATGCTGCGGTAAAGACATGTTGCGGAAATGACATTTTTGCTAATATTTTAGCTAATTGGCAGCTAGCAAGGCCTACCAAATTAGTTTTGACTCTTAGCATCTTAATATACATGAATTCAACAGTAATATACATTTATTTTTAAAAAGTAGTTCAAAATACACAATTATTAAGCTGAATGGTAAGGACGCACAAAAAATACTAGAGCAGAAAATATGATGTTTACCTTATTTTTTTGGTATCTTGTGAGTGAGGTAGTGTGGTGGCCCAGTCTGTCAGCAATGTGCTCAAGTGATCATTTCTGTTTCCATAGAAACTAGACTTTGTTTGTGTTCGATAAAATTACATAATAAAAGCTTTTTTTCATTGTTGCGGTAATGACTCAAAAGTGTGGGACAGGCACATTTAGTTAAAAAAATTCATAAAAATGATCAGTAAATAATATAAAGATTTTTAAGATGCTTTAAATGAATCTGTACATTAAACAATTCCATTTGAAATAATGTCAAATTGTAATTAAATTAGCTTATTTTATGTATCTCAACGTTGAGACCACAGGTGTGGGACTATAAATGCTTCATAATATTATATTTAATCACATTAATCAGTAATTATATTTTTTGTCAAGGTGTGTAATGGCACTGTGAATATATTTATGAAACATCAAATGACAAATTTTAACAGAAATCTAAAATTTCACTGCTGGGACTTAAAAGTGCCCGTAGTTGCAGAAACACCATACACTTTTATTCTGGTTTACTGTGTTCACAGAAGCACTGCGGGTGCTTGATGTGACGGTGTGTGTGAATCCTCATGTTCTGCTGTTTATGCTGCTATTTGTAAATGTAAATCTACATTTTTGAGGTATTTGAATGGGTCACAGACACTTATCTTTTCTAATTCTATTTAATTCTAATCTAACCTTCAAATCATGTAAGTTAACTGATGATCACTGGTTAACAAGCATCAGCAGTCAGTCAGAAAACAAAATGTTAAATGAACATCCCTACTTCATATATTTCAACTGAATGAAGTAAAAATGTTCAGTACAGCAAGTCAACATAACATTTTGAGATTGACCTCCAAAATCTTTACAGTGTGTTTGTGATGGCAAGAAATGTACAACGCAGCCGAACTGGTGTCGACATTTTTTTTAACACAACGTCAAAGAAAAGGATATGAACCAAGAACTTGATCAAGACGTTTTAAAGAGTAAATCTGTAAGTGATTGATTTGGGACAAAGACCATAGTTTGTAACAAATCCAGACTCTCCATCTACTCTATGGTTGTATTGTTACTCTTTAAAACTCTTGTTCTCTTACTCCTTGTAATCATAGCTGTCAAGTATCCCGTTTTGGCCGGGAAAGTCCCGTATTTAACCCTTCTTTCCCGCCGTCCTCCCGTATTAGTATTTTCCCGTAAATCTCCCGTATTTTAACCTGCGCTATTAAAAAATAATAATGGCCCGGGCGGATAAAAAAAACAACAAAAAAAAACATTCCCAATCTGAGCTCTGTCCCTAGCCACGCGATAACTGCCAACTGCAGTAGCCTACTACAGGTACTGTGGGTACTGTAGGTGGCAGTTGTCGCGAGGTTAGTGTGTGAGGTCAGATGATGAGTGACAACGCGGGGGGGGGGGGGGGATCGGAGAGGGACGATGGACGCTACGACAGAGATGGAAGGCACTCCTGCCACAAAACCAAAACCCTCATGTAAATACCGCGATCAATGGGACAGCGAATTTACTTTTCTGAAGAGGAGCAGGGTAGGGGACAGTCACGCGTTTTGTAACTGCGGCTTTAGCATCTTAAAACCTGTTAACCGTTGCCAGTGCGCCGACGCACTGAAGCGTTTTTGTTTGTTTGTTTAAAGTTACTATTAGATTTAATGTTATTACCTTGACAAACTATACATCATTAAAAAGATATAACACTCAAGTTTCAGTATTTGACCACTATTGTATTCTCAGAAACTTTGAAGATGTTTCATGAAAAATAAATTTCTAATAACTTTACAAAACTTTGTAGCTATTAATAACTATTTTTTCATTATGACAATAATTAATTCTACATTTACAACAAACTGCCAGGTGTCAGCTTTTAAATGAGATCATACTTGTGCTTTTAGTGCAAAGTATTTATGAACTATAAATATATACACATAGTGTTTATGGCTATCTGTTTCAGTTTGGGTGCCATTTCTGAGGATTTTTTAAAAGTGGGGTTGCAGCCTAACAGGTTAAAGAATGCAAAGTCTGCAACAAATTTGAACAATAACTCACTAAAAGAGTAAAGAAAAGTTATGTGACATGTAAAGAAAAACTGTAAAAGAAAAGCAATATGAAATGAAAAGAATGTGTGGAATGAAAATAAAATGTAAATGTAGAGACAAGCAATGTTAAATGAACAGAAAATATGCAAATAAGCCTTTAAAATAAATGCTCTTCATATATACCCTTTTGTGTTTTCATTTAAGCTATAACACTTGTCTTAAATTGTAAGGGATAACGTGACTGGAGCTTGGTTGGGGTGGTGGGACTGCTCGCGGTGGGCACCAGAAAATTTCCCTTATTTTCTAATCCAAAACTTGACAGGTATGCTTGTAATGCAAGTGAAGGTAAATACCTGGTATGCTAATGTTTTGTGGGCAATGAGAAGCTTGGCTACCTCAATACTGCTTGCAGCTAGATTTGGCAATGTTTTATTCTTAAATACTGACGTCCTATTAATAGTTTATTTACTCTGATTATATTACCCAGTGAGATGGTTGATGTTAAGATTAATATAGATTAATAATAATAAAAAAATGACATAATTAATTATTAATCATATAATTAATAAATATTTTCCCTTGCACTAACTGGCACTATTAGATTCTACTTTTACATAATGCTCAGACTTGCTGATAGCATCTTTAATTAGTATAACTAATGCCAAGGATACAATGACAAAGTATACACTTGAGGTATTTACCTTACTTGTGGAAAACAAAAACTAAACTAAACAAAGAAACCTCTTTGAGCGATGAGGTGGAGTGCCATCGTTCAGCCTCAACTTGGTCAAGTAAGCTCGGGCTTCAGTCATAACCCCTAACGTGTCTTCCCAGTTGCGGAAACCTAGTGGAGCTTTGAAGCCTGGGTTTTTGCTGTTCATAACGTCACAAATCTGTCAATCACCTTTAACACAAATATTCATCATTACAGCTGGTTATGATTAATAGTTCAAAGACCTATAGAAGGTAGCCCTGTTAGGATAGAGCAGATGTTAGCAGTTGGTTGCTTGTTCAGAAGAATGACAGGATACAGAAACCCTGCGTTAGGGAACACAGGCTTTAGGTCAGGAGGCATGACTGTCTCGCATCTCTGTGTTATCGTGGTAGCCTGGAAGAATCAGCTGCTGTTAGGTAAGGGGAAAGGTTGATTGAGCAAAGACCATCCTGATGCCACAGGCATTGGCAGAGAAAAAAAGACTGTTCGAAAGGATTAAGTGCTTGAACCACCAGCTGAGGGATGGATGACGCTGATGATTTAGGACAAGAGCAGAAATGTCCACTTTTAGAAAACAATTATCAATCAATTATATTACTTTTTGCACATTTCATTCCCAACTAAAAAATAATTACCTGAAGAAATTCGATCGTAGGAGAACATTCTTTAAACTGCGGACATCCAGCTTCCATGAGCACACGAAGAGCCATCGCCACCGATCGACTCAGTGTCTGGGCCGCCACTGACACATTCATCTTCTGCCCCTCAAAGCTGATGTGTTTTCTGGTGATTATGTTGGCCGCATGAAGACCCTCGTGTTCCTGAACATCATTCAACTCTGATATGTATTTCCATTTAACTGTTCCTGCAGGACTGACGATGGAGCTGTAAGCTTGTGTAGAGCCTCCTAGCGTGTTTAGCTATTAGTGCGGAGTGCGCTCCCCGAATTCCTATGTAGCGAGAGATCTCGCTCTCTAATATTAATTAATGCTCTACTGTAGCTCCCTCATTATTAGTTAGTTGTTAGCATTTACTTTAATGGTAGCTTCTAACTTAATGCAAAATGACCATACAGTGTATTTATAGCTAAATGAAAGTGAAACACTAATTGTATGCGCCTATCTCAAGTGCTTGGTTAAATAAGCATTAACTTTTAAAGTTACATTAATATTCTACACTTTTTAAATGGCTATCAATACTATAAGTGCAATAAGCATCAATTGAAAAGTCCCTTATCTTAATCAGCGTTACTAAACACTTTCACTTTAAACCATGCTTTTGTAAACTCAATAATATTATCTGGCATTAATTAAGTATAAAAATGATCAATATCATAAACCCAAGGTAATGAAAATCTTCAACAGAAATACGTTTAAAGGGCACCTATTATGGCATTTAAAATGTTCCTAATATTGTTTTGGGAGTCCCCAACAACAGTTTTACATGCATGCAATGACAAAAAACACTTTTGTTGTCTTATAATATGCATTTATTTTTACCGGATTTGCTCACGACTCGTTCAACGACTCATTTTTCCAAACCCCTTCTTTGCGTGACACTAATCTGCGGTGATTGGTCAGATGACCCAATCAGTTATTGTTTGCGTTAGCCCAACGCATAAACATATTGATAAAGCACTGCAGTACTACAAGGTATTGCTCTATTCTTTATGACAACTCCAATAACAACGACAAACATTTCACATATTTCACAAAAAAAAGGGACAATTGGAGACAATAGAAGCTGCGCTGAGCGTAACTTACACAACACACACAAATACTTATTGAGCATGCTACAAAACACATAAAAGCAACAATTATTAATAATACTTACAGGAAGCTGATCCAAATAAAATTGGTACTGGACCTTCCTTCAGTATCAACCGGCTCGCGAATCCACACTTGAAAGCATTTATGTTTGTAAAGCAATCGTCATTAAAATAACGCGAACACAGCACAAGGTTCGCCCCATACTTGTGTGGTATAGTTGTATATATGAACTGTAGACATTTAGTCTTCAAATGCTCCTCCCTGGGCAGTGAAAAGGGGTCGCTTTTGATTCGCACTTCAGAACACAGCGTCTTGTTGTCGACATGATGTTTTCAAGTTTTCCCTGGTGTCTGCGTGCACAATGAGTGGGCGTATCTTATTCAAATAACTTGTCAAGTTGACGTCATCTAGATAGAGAAAAAGCATCGTTCGTCTATCGATTCATATCAGCGACTCAGAGTCGACTCTTACTTTTAAGAGACAATAACTTTGTATACGGTGAAGTTTCATATTTAAAACTTTGCAGGATGTTTTCGTTCACTTAGATCTATGTTACACACTACATGAAAGGTAATTTTCCATAATTGGTGCCCTGTAAACTGTTTACTGAAAAATATAGTATTTACATATATACAGTTCAAATATCAAAAGTGCAATTCAAATAAAACACAGTTCAGCCAATTGACCAATTATACAAACACACTCAATTCACCAAAATTAAAACTAAGCCGGCAAATGACTAAATGGCCACTCAATGAAATAAAATAAATACCCAGACAGTTAGAGGAGAACACGTGGCAGGCCTGTAGCGTGGCTTGGGAGTGGAGAGACCTTAAACACAATGGTCGCTTCGTGCAATGGCGCAGGAAAAAAACTCTGCTGTAGTTGTGCTGGTCGTTGTCGTCATCCACGCAAAGCGGTGCTGGCGATGCTGGCGGTTGAAGACGTCGTCTGACAGCTAAGCAGGGAATGGCTCTGGAGATATGTGTTTTTCAGACGATGCACCAAAGGGCAACCGAGCAGGCTACTACTGGCAAAGTCCTTGTAGCTAAATCGTGCTAACTAGCCGTCCACTCTTTCACCTCGTGGAAAACTCTAAGCAAGTTTTTCAAAACCATCAACCATTACACTGTAAACTTATTCAAATGTCTGTAACTCACTCTTTGTGCAGTCTACCAGTACAGTCACAGCGCAGTTCTCACTCATGTCCCCCTCTCTCCTCTTCTTTTCTCGTTTTTCCCCAAGGTTCCTCTTCCTCCTTCCTCCCTTAGGGCTTCACTTGCAACATGTTCCTAGCCAATTTTCACATATGGCAAGGATCCATGATCACAAACACATTTTCCCCTGAAGAAGGCTGGACAAAATATGTTCGATATATGTCCGTCCATTGTGACACACACAACTTTGATGCCACGTTCAGGAAGTGCCTCCAAGGCTTGTAGAAGCAAAATCCTTTGTGTATCTGGTCTAAGTGAGCTTATGAAGTAAAAGGCAATGGGTATTTTCCAGTGACCTTGTAATCCAACTACCATGAACACTAGGGCTTCACTTGCCACGCTGGTCTAATCTATCCCTCTGCCAAGATCCCCAAAACCAATCATTGTCTGTTTGTGTGAATCGTACTTCACTTGTCTCCTTATAGACATGCAATCCAAAACAAGACACAATCGACCATACCTAACAGGGTCTTCGTTTTTCCGTCTCTGTAGCATGTCTAACAGCGACGTGTTTAACCCAGGCTGAGCATCCACAGTCTGCAACCATCTGTTACAGGTAAAGCTATAAACAGAACACATATTGACATATCAGTTTCATCTATTTCTGACAAATGTGAAGTTGTAGAAAATATTATGATTACTTTAGAAAAGTGTGAGGATGTGGGAGTGGTATCTTCATGGTTTCCCTCAAGTAAGTGTAGGCTTTAGGTCCATGCAAATGCAGCGTTAAAGCAAATTCCCTTTGAGGAGTGAAGGCATGGTCGTGCTTGAACAGTTCAACTGGAAGGTCTGGAAGGTTCAGGGAAATAATAATTTAATAATAATAAAATTATAGTTTCACAGAGACGTATTTCAGATAGATTTAGAGACAACTTGATCATATGCATTTTTTTTTCTACTTGTTATATTTAGGTGCACCCAAATTTGATGTAAAAGTTTGTAATCAGTTGTGTTGCTTATTTCTACACAGTAAGTCTAAATGAACTAAATTCAAGAGCCTAGGTTTGCAACACAAACTTGAGAGGTGCAAAACAACAAATCAAATTAACTTGTTGCTGCGCGGCACACAGCTGCAGGTTAAAAATTGTAGTTGTACCGATAAAATTGGTTGCATTGGTTTAAATCCTCCAACAAGGAGCCCACTGTCTTCTTTTTTCTTCTTTCCCTGTCCTCCGCATTTCTCAAGTCCCGTCGTAACTTCTCCACGTTCTCCTGAGACACAGCCAACTTCTCTTTTGCTTTAACTGGGTCCAAGGCATACTGATGATCTTGAAAATATTTACAAACTCAGTAACTTCAACTAGTCAGGTCCGAATCTTCAAGATTTTGTAACCCTGTAGGCGTTTTTGAGGAAAAGTTGTTATACCACATTTTTAGAAAGTTCAATGTCTCCTGAATAAGGATCCACCGTATAACATTGAAATAAGGTTCCCATTTTCTTGTAATTGTTATCGAAACAATAGGTGCATTATTCACAGCCGAAACACTACAGGTGGATAGGGTACAATTTTTAAGTTATAGATATCACCATAAAACATTTCCAGTTTTTCACTTACATAGAGACAAACATTTTTGTATTACAAGTTTTCTGAAATGTCATGTTTACATATGCAAATGAGGCATTATCTATTTAAATATGTGCTCATTTGCATAATCTAAACTTTTATATCGGAATTTAAAAATTCACAGACTCAAATAGACAAAGTGTAGTGAAATTAACAGTTGTGCTTTGTATTGTTGTGTATTTTTGCTTCCCTATTTGAAGTTCAACAGTAAGACCCAATCACTGGGAAGGCAAAAACTGTCAAGGCAGACAGAAACATTCTACAGCGCCTCATTGCTGCATATGAGGCAGGACGCCCAGTCAACCTCAAAAGCATTATGATGCATGAACTATTCGTTGTACCTCTGTCCTTGGCAGAAGTTAATGGGCAGCTTCGTTCAGGTTCAAAGGCGATATTTGCTAAGGTCTTGACCAGGGGTGTCCAAACTCGGTCCTGGAGGGCCACTGTCCTGCAGAGTTTAGTTCCAACTTGCCTCAACACACCTGCTTGTAAGTTTTTAGCATGCCTAATGACCTTCAACAGCTAATCAAGACCTTGATAAGCTGTTTCAGGTGTGTTTAATTGGGGTTGGAGCTAGACTCTGCAGGACAGTGGCCCTCCAGGACCGAGTTTGGACACCCCTGGTCTTGACTGCTGACATTCCATGTCCCAACCACCTTGGTGCCACAGACCTACAAGACGAATCAATGCTTATCGTTGATGGTCAAGCTTTGGTCATAACTATTGGGAAGGCTAAAGAAGCAAAGACTTTTGGAGACCTGGCAGACATCTTTGTGGAAACTGTTCTCCGAAGTGGAGCACAGTTCCAGCGAATTGATGTTCTGTTTAAACGCTACCACACACGCTCAATCAAGAGTGGAACACGTAAAAGGCGTGGAAGAGGCTTGGTGGCAATCAGAAGACCAGTTGAGGGCAGAGATTTACCTCTTCCCACAAAATGGGAGAACTTTATGGCTCACGAGGACAACAAGGCAGACCTTGCTCGCTTTCTATCACAACAGCTGATTGTGAGAGCACCAGACACCTAGATTATAGTTACTGCAGGTGGCTTCAGCGATGAAGAGAGGGTTGAAGCATCTAACACAACCCTTAACACTGACAGCTTGGAAGCTAAACATGAAGAAGCAGACACAAGAATTATCCTTCACTGCATCAGAAGCAAAGCATCAAAAATTGCTATCTCTGCAAGAGACACCGACATCTTGGTACTGCTGATTGCCCACTTCCACATGATGCCATGCCAAAAGATCTGGATGAAGACAGGTACAGCAAAGGAGAGAAAGAACTTCCCAGTTCATGCTGTAGTGGAACAACTGCAGATGGAGCCACATCCTCGAGCTACTTCATGGTTTCCATGCTCTCACTGGGAGTGACTCAACTTCATACATTGCAGGACATTCAAAGAAGAGATGCTGGGAAGTTTTCATAGAGTATTCACATCTACTAACGGGGCTTGGCGAAGGTCCAGTGACCACACCATTCAGAATGCAGAACAGTTTTTCTGCAAACTCTATGGTGTAAAGTATGTTGATAAAATCAATGAAGTTCGAGCAAGCATGTTTGTCAAGGGCATGACAATAGAAAGACTGCCTCCAACCAGAGACGCTTTCTACTTCCACATTCAGCGCTCTCACTTCCAGGCTTTGGTCTGGCGACAGGCCTACTTGCAGCAGCCAGTTCTGCCACCCCCTGAAACCATAGGATGGATGACAGAGGGGAATTCCCTTATTCCTCAGCTCATGTCACTACCCCCAGTTCCAGATGCCTGTGAGGAGTTAATCACCTGTGCCTGCACCACTGGGTGCAAGACAGCCCGATGCGTCTACAAGCCTAATCCATGCACTGCATCTTGCAAATGCAGAAAGTCCAATGATACTTGTATGAACAAATAACTTCTGGAATACCTGTGATCACAGTATTGTTGCTTGATTTTGTTGAAATTTCAGAGTTCCAGCAGCCATTTAAACATTAAAAACTGTCCCTTTCATGTTAATGTTGTTTTTTTCATTGTTTATGTGTTTAAATATTCTGAGAATGCACAGTTTAGTTCTAATGTTTAATGTTTAAACTGCAATAAATGCATTAAAACGTTTTTTTTTGGCAGCCATTTTGTTTTTATTGTTTATGCCAAAACAGTGATTTTTACAACTTGTTATACGACTGAAATGGATTCAGCACCTAAAAATCATATAGAAACAACACTTGAAGTACTTTTCCTCAATATGTCTACTGCATCTTATCCAGGGCTATTTATCTATTTTGGGACTCGACTATCATGTATCCTAACTTCTGAAAATGTCACTGTTACATCCACCAAGCATCCAAAGGTGTTTAAATCATTTCACTTACTAAGATTGACTGATCAAAGACATCTGGTCTTACAAACCCCCTGACAGGTGTGTTGGACCATGGGTGTGGAGATTCTTCAGTTGCTTTGTTTGACGTTCTGCTTAACCTGGATGAACTAGGCTGCTGGAGAAAAGGGAAATTGAGCTTATAGGAACACGTAATCAATTACAAAATGTTGTGTTAAAATTTTTTGCTGTGACAAACTTTTGAAAGATGATCAGGAAAATTAAAAATGGATGGGGTCGCTCCTTGCCGTAAACGGATGGTCTGTCCAGTCCTGTCAAAATCTTCAGGCCGAGGATGACAGCTGCACAGTAAAATGCGGTCTTTTGGCTCAAAGCCCTCTGTCCTGAGTGCTGTTGTCCATGACCGACGTCTCTGTTTATCACTTGGGAATCTACAAACAAAACAAATCTATAAGTCCATAGTATTTTTAGTGTACTTCAAGGGACATAGTCAAGTGAGAGCAGAGTAAAGGGCCTGGCTGAAAAGGTTTGTTCCCGGTTCTTTGTTGTTGTAAACCGTTTCTGTTTTTTCCCATTTTTTCCCCGTCACGTCGTAGCTCAACAGATACAATCAGGGTAAACAGCCAGAACCAGTACGTTTGGATAAACTTGTTTAGGTGGACGTTTTAACTTAAGACTCATCTCCGTTAGCCAAGAATGCTGACTGAAGTTAGCGTAGCATGCTAGCTGGAAATAGACGGAGACTGAACTCGGCCACACAGCGCCAGTCGGAGAAACTATTGAATAGAGACCAAAACAACTGTCCACATTTCCAACATCTTACGATCTTATTACATTGTTATAAATACATTCTGTTCATTGTCGGTTTTCCTAACTGTCAAAAACAAATGGGTAACTAGCTAGCAAACTAGCATGGATTAGGTGTGGTCGTTAAACAAGGACTGAAACAAACCAACGTAACCAGAAATATAATTTCGTAACATTCAATATCATAAAACACATTCTCACTTGTGAAATGTAATCCCTTGCAGTCTAGTTTTTAGATTTCGTTCGTGTGATCTAGTGTTAATTTCGTTAACGAAAACTAAACGAAAATATTTTCGTCAACGCACATTTTTCACCGAACGAAAATTAGACGAGACGAGACTAAAATCCCCACTAATAAACAATAACTGGGAGTAAATCATAAATAATTTTCGTAGACGAATAAAGACGAGACGAAAATGCAGTTCGGTAAATAAAAGACTGGGCTAAAATCTATGGACATTTTAGTTCACGAACAAAGGCGAGACGAAAATTACATATTATTATATGATATGTTTTTGTCAAATCCTGTCTCCTCCTCCGCCTCCTCCTCGTCAGCTCTTCCGCCACACACCCACTTTCAAACCTGGAGCGGGCGGGCGGGCCGGGCACAGAGTAGCCTACACAACACATGGAGCAGGCAGGAGCTGGATTCACGGAGAGGCGGCGACAGGTTAAAAGTAAAACATGCTTTGCACGGGGCTCGGGAGAAAGAGGAGACGTGATATATGGACACATTTTCGCTTCATTGAAGTGGAGAACAAAACCAAATGCTTGATTTTAGTCGAAGGGAAGGAATGTGGCCACATGGTAGCTGGAAAAAACAACAAACCTGAAGAGACACGTCGCAGTTCCCCACAAAGACATTGTGGTAAATTAACAGAGAGATTGGTGGTGGTTGTTTATAATGTAACATTCCTTAAAATTGTGTTTTTTATCAAAAAGATGAGAAAATGTTGAAATGTGAAATAATTTTAGGAAATGTTAAATATTATCTGCAAACAAAAAAGTAAAAGTTTAAAATGATATCCTGACTAAAACTAGACTAAAATGTTGACAGTTTTTGTTCACTAAAACTAAACGAATAAAATTATGTTTTCTTGGACTAAAATAAAGACTAAAATGCTCGACTTATAGTCGACTTAAACTAGACTAAATAAAAATGGGATGATGTCGACTAAATGTGATAAAAACTAACAAGCGATACTGAAACTGGACTAAAACTGAAACTAAATTTAAAAATGGCTGGTAAAATTAACACTAGTGTGAACATCCATACGCAGCACAAAAATCCGGCATCATCCATGAATTCGAAGTACAGGCAGAGATAGCAGTTGTTACGTCCCAAAATGATTTAACTTTGTCTAAGGACATTAAGGGAGTAACATTTATTTTGTCACTGAATATCTTTAGAAAGTACAGTGCAAACAGTGGTAATAATAATAAAGCAGAGGAATTCAGAGTACGAACATTGATTTATTCATATTCCCAGCCCATAAACACAATGGGAAAATAAACTTTAAATGATTCCATGTATAAATATAACCTATGACAAGACCCCTGTTCCAAGATGGCGTCGGTTTGACGCATGCTTAGAACCCCAAGGTGACATCTAGTGTATATATCTATGCGTATTCTGACAGGAAGAACGTTAGCCTCTGTCAGTGTCAGCTAGCTAACGCCAGTATATGAGTGTCCCTTTTGCTAGAATGAACAATCCACAGTATATGCATTAATTATAGTTTTGTCCACCAGTGTCCAACATTATTGACAGGGTGGTGCTGTCAGGTCTAGGTGTTACAGGTCGATGAAGAAGCGAGAACAGACACATTATTTTAAGGTTATTTTAGGAATCTAAGGCATAATGGCGAGAAGTTTAACCCCTTCCACTGTTGCCTGTTTACATCAAGTCAGTCAACAGCCATGTGCAATAAATTGCTTTAGCTTTGTGACAGAAGTGCGGTATGCAAATATCAATATCATAATAACGTAACTTTGCATTTAAATTCTTTAATATCCTGTTTGTTGAATCCAACATGTTAATGGTGTAAGGGGTTAACTACTCTACTGCGGTTGCAGATTTTTGGCTAATTGTAATGCTCTTCTTTACATTTCTATATCATTTGCAATAAGATTTTCATTTTAGTTTAACTTTATCAGCTGAAATTATCAGTGTTGTGTCTTTAAAGTAGATTGTTTTCCAAGCGGCTGCAGCCGAACTTGAAGAAAGCTCATGCAGCTGAACAGCAGGCAAGCTTCTGTGCGATCATCCAGTGGCCTTGTTGTTCCAGAGTGCCCATTACAGCATGTTGCAGGTGAGGGCTGTGGTCTGGGATGATGTGTACATGGGCAGGTTGATTGGAGTGACACTGGTTCTAGAGGTCTACCTTTGATTGTTAACAAGCACATCCTCAATCCCGGTTTGCTCTTCTATCTCTTGTTCTGCAGTGAGAGCTGTACCGCCACCTGTGGCCTGATGAAAGAGATGAAAGAGATGAAAAAGATGGTGGACCTGTACTTCTTTGGTACATACATGAATGTGTATCTTCAGCAGAAAGTGAAATGACCTGAATGAATAAAGGATTTTATTAATTTCCTTTTTCTGAGTACATCTTATTTACAACATTATTACATATTTACATTATTTTTAATACTTTCAGGACGGACTGACCTTTAGAATTGATTATAGATGAATGACTTCTCATTCAATTATATACAATGTTTTCAGTATACAGTTAAATGCTTGAGATCGGGAGAAACACTATTCAGCAGTGTAAATATAAATATAACAACCTATTAGCTTGTACTGTGCCAATTACACACTTTATAAGTTCCCAGTACACTGTGTGAATGTGTAGCTTATAAGTAGGAAATAAATATAGAATGGGCATTTCAACACAGACATTTGCCGAGAAACACTGTCTTTCTAGCAGTTGTTCTATACTAACAAATGATTTATAACTGAAATATTCCCTTTATTAATAGGTAACAAGCACATTTATCACTAATAAATGCAATATTACTTCAGATTATGTTCCCTATTCTAAAGTAAACATTTGCTGTTTTCCTATAAGAAAAGAGACATCTAATATTGCAGTAAACAACACAGTGTACAAATCTACAAACATCTACATGTTAAATTGGTGTGTTGGCTAGTAACCTTTTGAGCAGTGTTGAAAAGGACCTGAAAGGGCCCTTTAACTTTAAATTTCTATTTAAGATTGTTACAATTAAAACAGTGTTTTTATTGATTTATTTTATATTATTATTATTCATTCATTCATTCATTCATTCATATGTTTTTATATACTGTGTTGATTGTGATTATTCAAGATGTGTCTCATCATTTTGTTCTCTTGAACCATAAAAACAATAAACACTGAGTTGTTCACGACAATATTACATGTCTCTTTTCTTATAGGAAAACAGCAAATGTTTACTTTAGAATAGGGAACATAATCTGAAGTAATATTGCATTTATCAGTGATAAATGTGCTTGTTACCTATTAATAAAGGGAATATTTCAGTTATAAATCATTTGTTAGTATAGAACAACTGCTAGAAAGACAGTGTTTCTCGGCAAATGTCTGTGTTGAAATGCCCATTCTATATTTATTTCATACTTATAAGCTACACATTCACACAGTGTACTGGGAACTTATAAAGTGTGTAATTGGCACAGTACAAGCTATTAGTTTGTTTTATTTTTAGCTAATTAGTACATTGTTAGGACAGAAACAAGTATAAAGGGGCTATAAGACAAAAATAAGACAACAGCCAATGAAGGCCTTATAAATAGCTTGTAATGGCATACAAGTACATAACTAGTTACTTACACATGCAGTTATTAGTCATTAATTAGTGTCTAATTTCCGATCCTTAAAATAAAGTGTTACCATAATTACTACTATATTATTATTACTCATATTGACAATGACATCTTTTTCTTTCTCACACAGATACCTTGCAGCAGGAGAAAGCTTTACTAGCCTGGCCTATCAATACCGTGTGGGGGCAATTACTGCGTGCACATCTGTGCACATGACGTGCAGTGCCATTGAAAAAAGGATGATGGCGACCCACATTCCTCCACCAACTGAGGACCAGTGGAAAGCCACTGCTTCCAAATTTTGGGGCAAGTGGAAATTTACAAACTGCTTGGGTTCGATAGATGGGAAGCACATCACCATCAAAGCACCTCCCAATTCTGGAAGTCTGTTTTTCAATTATAAGAAGACATTCTCCATTGTACTTCTGGCACTTGTGGAAGCAGACTACAGGTTCACCTACATCCAGGTGGGAGACTTTGGCCGGGCCAGTGACGGGGGGTGGACTCCTCTTCAAGGCTTGGCAGGGGCATGGAGGCCAAAACCCTGAATGTGACCGAAGACAGCCCTTTACCAGGTTCAGGAGTGCAGGGTCCCATGCCCTACATCATTGTCGGAGATGCAGCATTTCCTTTGAAAACTTACCTTATGTGGCCTTTTCCGGGTCATCGTCTGCCAAGGTGGCGTGAAAACTTCAATTACCGACTGTCCACGGCCAGAATGGTAGTTGAGTGTGGCTTCGGCATCCTCGCTGCGAGATGGAGGGTGCTGCTCTCGAGGCTGCAGATGACACCGGACAATGTGGACAGTGTAGTGATGGCCTCGTGCATCCTGCACAACTTCCTCACCAACCCATCGCAAAACCAGGGATGGCAGGACGAGGCAGAAACTGAAGACAAGTTGCTTGTTATAAGTATCATGGGAGGGAACAGGGGCAGCAAGGATGCCTATGAAGTGCGAGAGAAATTAAGCACATTCTTCAACTCTCCGGAAGGGACTCTGTGATCACATCACAACTCACATAGTTATGGATCCATGCCATGTCAGACTTTGTTGTGGGAAAGTAGTGTTCATTGTAAATAGTTTAACAACTTTGGTTTTCTTTTCCTTTAATATAGTTAGTCATGTTTAATTTAAAACATTCTGTGTGGCATTTCATTTAATGAAATGCAAATATCCTTTATCTCTTCCTAATTATAAGAATTGTCATAAATAAAGAATTACAAGTTGATCTCTACAAAACAACTTACTTTATTTTTATTATCACAGTCATTGCACTGAAACAGCTGTTTCGTAGTCTGTGGGGTGACAGTCTGTGGGGTGACTTGTGTTTTTAAAGGTATGGGAGATTTTTCTGTGGTATGTGGCAGATGAACACATCACTTCAAACTATTTTTTGAAATGTTAATTGTTAGTACAATGTAATTCTGACAAAAATAACACGAAAATAACAACTTGACGTTTACATATTCCAACAAACATAAAGCTTTGTAGGTCAATTTCTGAATTTATGAAATGCAAGCAGGAGACAGCAATAAAGTGTGTGCTTGTTGATAAATAATATAGGAGGGATAGATAACGTACCTCTACACCCTGCTCACTCAAACTTCGATCAGAGCTGAAAGACCACATGTAGGCTAGTTGCCTATGACAAAACATGCACTTGTAGGCTTTATATTGTAAACCTAACATTACAATCAATAGCTGTGGCAACTGCGTCCCATGCCGCCTTCTTTTTTTCGTAGATCTTTATAACAAGGATCTTGTGGATCGTACAGTTGATGGTGTTTCTCCACCTCTTCAATTAGCCTGCCATCGTCCATCGTTGCAAACTCAAAGTGTAGACTAATGTCCGGTTTCAACAATAAAAAGTCACGTGATTTTTTATCACCCTTGTTCGACATATGGATAGAGAGTTATGGAAGGCCTATACTTCATGTTAAACATAAATATATAGCCTACTGATACAGAAAAGACAACGTCGGCAGTATTGGCCGCAAAATATGCTACAGAATATTTCGTTCTGTATTGACAGGTGCAATATTTGAAAATCGATAATTATTATTTTTTTTAAATTATATTTATATTTGCATTTATGTCAAAACCTATAGACTTTCAAACATAAAAATGTCATTTATTTATATGTAAATGGGTGGCCACTTACCTGAACAACATCAACGCTTCCGATCAGTGGAGCTGGGAGATAGCGGTCGACCTTTCATGATGGTCCAGATATGCAACGGTGAGGAAGTGATCGATCTGGTGGTACTGGAAAAGTTCATCGCTAGGCTACCTCGAGGAACGGCTGAGTGGGTCCAGTGTCACTGAATCAGGCCATACAGCTCCAAGGTTGCGGAACAATGCGTTCCACGTTCACCTCTTCCCTCTCTCCGCCAGTCTCTTGGCCATCCTTCTGCTGCTGGGGCAGCGGGGAGACCTGGGCCGGCCTACTGGAGATCCGGGTCATTTCCAGAACCGGTTTCCTGTAATAGAGGTGGGAACGTTGATCCGGGTCCTGACTCCTCGTGGGCTGCCCCCGATCAAGCCAGGCAGTACCAAATACCTGTGAGTATTAAGGGGGGTACATGTCAGGCTTTGGTGGATTCAGGCTGTAACCAAAGCTCCCTTCATTCGAGCTGGGATGAATGCTTTTCCAGGCAGCTCACTGTAGTCCCATGGCAGGCCAACTGGGGATCTCGACTATGAGGTAAGATGAATGGACAGGGGAGATTCATGTCAAATGTATCATCTTTATCTTTTAAAACGTTGGAATGAGGTGACGTCGGTTGAGTTAGCAGCGGCCATTTCAGCAGAGGAAGATCTCGGACCAGAAGCAGCTGGTAATCCGCACATCTGCTCGCTCTGGTCCCGGGGAGATCACCCCTGGCTGCTGAAACTCACTGATTTAGCCAAGTTGCAAGCAGATGTTTTTTCACCCCTGCCCGGTCACACAGACCTTATTCAGCACCACATCGAAACAATTAAAAGCCATGCTAGAGTTGGGCGTAATAGAAGAATTACATAGTGACTAGGCAACCCTGATAGTTTTGTACCCAAAACGAACGGCTCTGTGCGTTTCTGTGTTGATTATAGAAGGGTGAATATGGTGTCGAAATTCAACGCCTATCCAATACCCAGAGTAGACGAGTTGCTGGTTAGGTTCAGCCCGCTTTTATTCGACATTGGATGTGTGTTCCGAAGATGAACGAAAGTCTCACGGCGTTGGAACAACATGAGGGTGAGTAATTACTGACAGAATTTAAATTTTTGGGTGAACTATCCCTTTAATCATTTATGAAACAAAATGGTAATTAGAGTTGAGCCGGAAAGTCGGCTGAAACGAGTATCCGGTACGGATAGAGCACTTTTGCCGAGTACGAGTATAATACGAGTAATACGAGTCAATATCTGTGCTCGGATTTAATAATAAAAATCCTCATTGGGTAGCTGACTGTGTCTGCGTTCTGTGATAGACTAGTCACAGCGCCCCTCCCCTACACGCATACAGATTTGATTTATTGTGCTGCTGTGTCCCGCTCTGCTCACTCACACACAGAACACTCTCTCCCTCTGTCTCTCCCTCAGTCACTCAGGTTCGCGGGTCTTTTTTCCGTTAACGTTTAGGGTTTCTTCATCTTCAGGTTTGTTTTTTACTTCGGTTTGTTTATTACACTTATTAACCAGTAGAGTTCTGGTAAACATGGGGTTTGTTCAGACGTGGTGCTTGGTAGAATGCGATTCACGTTGCGTCTCTGCCTGTCAGATTTTTTTTTTTTTTTTTTAAACCGTCAGCAGTTTTTTTTACTTCACGCACTGAGGGTCTGACACTTTTTGCTGTATTTCATTAACCCCTTAACGCCCACTGTCATAAATATGCGACAAACCGTTTGACTCAATCAACCAGTCGAGATAACGTCTGCATTCCCCCAATGCCGGTTACTGCATATTCGCTACGGACCTATGAACCTTTGACAAGCACTTGTTTCTAGTGGGACCGCAAAGTGACGGACTTATTTCCTGTTTACGCACGAGGATTACTCCGGTCGTGAAGTTATGGATATGAGTCGGGAAAGTTTGATCCCGAGGTGTATATAAGGTAAGTTGTGCTAAGATAAAAATACTCACCTGCTTATTGTGTGCTTATACACTCGACGGAATGAGGTGAAATATGTGTGACACGTATTTTTGAAGTTATTCTAATATTTAGCTTTGTAGCATATTAGCGACAGTAGACCATAAGCCTAATGCTGACCGTTAACCAGCGCTATATAGAAAAACTCTTTTCGTGACAGCTTATCTAGGTAATCCTTTGCATTTTGCTTAGTTATTTTTAATAGTCTGTATACAGACACCATGCTGGGATACACCATGCTGGGATATGAATACAAAAGCTAATTATTTTTATGCAGATCCGAATGAAACCTTCCATGTTTTATTGAAAAAAATTAGCACCAGCACCAGCCAAATGCTGGTTAATTTTTATGTTGGCTGGTACTAGATTTTAGACGGAAAATGCTGATTTCCTATTGAATGGCTAGTGAATTTCGCCAGTTTATCCATAGATTATCCATAGATTTTCACATTTCTAAAAGTTAATTTTGACCCCTGCAGGTGTGAGGAGCAGCAGCAGTGAGGAGGAGGTTCTATACCAAGATGCGGGCAGCGATGGCGAATGTGTTTCCGAGCCAGGGGATGAAGAAAAACATTGTTACATTGTTGTGCGTGCGTGCGTGCATGCCTGAGTGTGTGTATGTATGTATGCATGCATACATGTGTGTCCACGTGTGCGTGAATGCGTGCATGTGTGTGTTTGTATGTATGCATGTGTGCGTGCGTGCGTTTCCTATAGCCTTAACAGTAACGTTTGTGTATATTGTGTTGGTGACATGAAAGTGGTCATAATTCTTATTATTAAATACCTGCTGTTGCAGATTTATATAAATAAGTTAAAAAAAAGGGTGAATAAATAAAACATTGTTTTTTCACTCTTATTTTACTGTGTTTTTTTGTTATCTTATTATTGACCATTATGCCCGCTGTTGCAAATTTGCAACATACCAAAATTTTGATTTATTTGTTGTGCAAAAGTGAAATTGATAATCTCAACATTATTTACCATCTACTTAAAGGCAAAAACACACATAAAACATTTTTTTATATACAGCTATATAAATTCAGGCGTTAAGGGGTTAAAAAAATAAAGGAAGTCGTGGTATAAAACTATATTACAAATTAGTTAGCTAGCTACACACACACACTCTCTCTCTCTCTCTCTCTCTCTCTCTCTGCCGGTCATCTGATTTTTTTTTTAAACCGTCTGCTGGCTCTAACCAGTTTTTTTGACTTCACACACTGAGTGACACTTTCTTGCAGTATTTTATATCAAAAATAAAGGTAGTTTAATATTACAAATTAATCTGCTGCTACACACACAACCTAAAGATGTAAAACATTACAACACAACATCTCTACATAACCATCTGCTATATGTCTCCTCTTCCTTCTCGGGTCACTGGTGTTCAGCTGGGTGCTGCTAAGGGCTCAAATTCATCTTCCTCTTCACCAATACTCACTGCATTTGCAGCAAAGCAGCCATTCTCAGCAAACCATCCCCGGTCAGAACAAATCACAGAGATGATTGGTAAAATGATTTGCACTGATCTTGAACCTTTCTCTGTGGTGGAGAGGAGAGGCTTCAAGACACTTGTTGGCTTTTTAGAACCCAAGTATAAGATCCCATCGAGGCACTATTTCAGTCGAACTGTAGTGCCTGAGCTGTATGAGGCAATGAGAGGGGATTTGGTCCAGTCACTTAAGGCAGCTCAAGGAGGTGTCATCAACCTCACTACAGATCTCTGGACCAGCAATCACAACGCATATGCATATCTCTATCTTACTGGGCACTGGTGTGAACGTGTAGGGGAAACTTCAGTACAGAGGAAAGCAGGGCTGCTAAATGTTGGTGTGCTGGACATTGAGCACACATCAAACAACATTCTGTGCTGCCTTAAGGAAAAGATGAGAGAGTGGGAAGAGTCTGTTGGTCAGTCTGTCACAATACGGTTTGTTGTTTCAGATAATGCAGCGAATATGGTGAAAGCTTTGACTGAATATGGGCACATCCGTTGCATGTCCCATACGCTTCACTTGGTGGTGATCAAAGCACTGGAGAAGGACGGGGTTGTGACATCCCTTCTCTCCAAAGCCAGGAGCATATCTGGCCATGTTCATCGCTCAAGCAAAGCCAGCAACAGACTACATGAGCTGCAAACACAGTTGAACCTCCCCCAGCACACGCTCATAACAGATGTAAAAACAAGGTGGAACTATACGTTCTACATGCTCCAGCGGCTGGTGGAGCAGCGCAGGGCTGTGCAGATTATGACACAGGAGTCTAACATGGGTAAATCTCCAACAATCATCTATCCAAATGAGTGGGGGTTAGCATCAGACATGCTCACTGTTCTTATTCCTTTTGAGGAGGTCACACGGGCGCTCTCAAAACACAGCGCCTCCATCTCTGAGGTCATCCCCCTCCTGCATGGCCTGTGCTCCATCATCAGGTCACTGCATGCTGGTGAGGAATCTGAGGATGAATCTGATCAGTTCATGGCTGGTGATGATGATCAGGATGCCACAGTGGGGCTGGGCCAAGATGTTGCGGCTGAGTCCAGGGAAAGGTTAGGCACAGTAGCAAGGAAACTGGCAGCCAATCTGAGCAAAGAATTAGAATGGCGTTTCGAACCAATTTTTGCAAACTCCACATTTCTGCTTGCCACTCTCCTTGACCCCAGATATAAGGCCAGATGTTTTCCAAACAATGTTAATGTGGAGGCACTGAAGAGGACATTACTCCTCAGGATGGAGCTCTGTGACCCTGAGGCTACACCTGCAAGAAACACAGAAGAGACACCTGCCACCAGCAGCACTTCAGTCTTGTCTTTCCTGCAGAAAAAGATATCGGCTATTCCAATGAGGACACATTTACCATCAGGTGATGTGGAGGCCTACCTGGCAGATGGGGACATCAGCCTTACCGATGACCCAATGAAATACTGGTCAGGCAAGCTTCAGTGCTGGCCCAATCTTACACGCTTTGCACTGCAGCATCTCAGTTGTCCACCTACAAGTGTCCAGTCTGAGGGTGTTTTTAGCACAGCTGGAAATGTGGTCAGTCCACAACGTGCAAACTTAGACCCTAGCCATGTGGAACAACTGGTCTTCATTAAAGTCAATGCAGATCTGAAAAACAGTGTCAGACTATTTGAACCGTAGAACATTTTGTAATCAGCAATAAATAACAATTTCTGAACAACCCATATCCATTGCATGCTTAAAATAACATACCGGTTAAAGCCCCGCCCATTTCAAGGCAACCCGACCCACTTCCTGGTTAAACCCCGCCCACTTCCGGGTTAGGCCCTGCCCAGTCTGAGTACAGATACAGATACAGATAATTCATATGGTTAACACAGATACAGATACAGATAATGCTGTACTCGCTCATCCCTAATGGTAATGCTTTAGATTACAGCCCGCAAAGTATTACAAATTTACAGTTTACCTTCCAGTAATTTGAATGTACCTATAAAGAACGTATGTGTTGGAATGAGGGAAAAATATGTAAAGTTTGGGGAATAAAGAAGTATCAATCAGGAAAATTAAATAATTATTTACACTGGAAGTATTTTAGTATGGAAGCCCTAAAAGGCCATGGATTTTAATTTTTTTCTTACTAGTTTCCTCTTAATAACAACTTAATTTTCTTGCGATCTCGACATAAATGTTTTCTCGCGATCACTGCACAGAAGGTCCATCTCAAGTGGTATTTAGACACATTTACATAGGCTGTTAGCTGATCATGGGTATATAATGTTGCATGAATGTTTTAAAATATAATTTTTTGAATTTAGAAATATGTAAAAATTAAACTAAAAGTTTGATATTTTAAATAGAAACGGTTTGTAAAGTGTAAATATGAAAATAAATGTAAATTTGAAAATATTATTGCCAGTAGGTGGCGGCAAGTCTTAATGTGTGAGTGTTCAATACAATTGTTCAAAACGCAGGTTCATTCAAGAATCATCGTTGCTTGGAGATGTGCAAAAGATTCTGGTGCGTCTTTGTTTGAAACAATTTTTACAAAATAAAATAAAAACAGATAGTATTTTGGCTTAAATGTCACTTAATATCAACTTGTTTATTGGACTTTTGTACAAGATCAGCATCACAGTTGCAATCATGCCAATATTCTGAGAAAGTCTTGTGTGATATTGCTTAACTATATATTAGGCTTGCTGCGATAGTCGGTAACCGGTTTTCAAGGCAAGGCAAGTTTATTTATATACCACATTTCATAAAAATTGTAAAATAATCACAAAATAAAAGCAAGGAAAATTAAGGTTGTAAAATGAATTAAAAGAGATATAAAGATGATATATAAAGTTCTCATCTGGCAAAACACTGGTGTATCATGTCTTTCACAGCTCCCAGTTTTACTGTGAGATTTTCCCATGGTGATTACACTGTGTCTGTGGTGTTCTTTCGGTGCGCCCAAGAAATCTATTGGACGTCTCCAATAGACCAGATTTTCCCCTAAAATCGGACATGAGGAGCTCTAGGGCTCACGGGGTAACCTCAGGTTCAGAGCCCCGTCAGTCCAAACCCCAAAAACCCATTTGTTCAGAAGCTCTAGGAATGGAATCAATCCAGTCCATGATCTTTTATTCCAAAAGATGACGATATGATGATCAGTATTTGAGTTAAGGATGTATGTGGATAGGACCAGCAGATGAACCATGGCCTTTATGTTTCGTTTGTCAGGAGATTCTGGCTAATGACAGCATGAGACCTGCACAACTTTGCCGACACCTTGACACCAAGAATGATGAGGGTAGCAGGAAAACAGACAGAATCTTCGACAGAAAATGTCAAGCCTTTTCAAAGTCAGAAATAAATTGTGGGAGATTGTTAAATTAAATGCAAAAGCCACTGAAGCTTCATATCGCACTGCACTGTGTATTGCCAAGGCAGGCAAAGCACATACCATTAGAGAGACGTTAATGCCGGCAGTCAAAGACCGCCACGGTAGGAGAACCAGTGGCTTCGAAGACCGATTCTGTCCACTCTCTGACAACAGTTAGGGTTAATCTCAGACACGGCACAGACAGGAGCAAGTGCTAGACAGCTTGAAAGTGTTTACCATATCTATTCATTCATGTAATACCTTATCATTTAAAAAAATTGCAACTCATAAAATATTAAAATATGAGTTTAAATTATAGGATAAAAACTAGTCAAGGAAATAGCCATTGGTAATTATATTGAAGGATTTGAATGATAATTTTGCTCCAAAATTAGCACATTTGGTATGGAAAATGTACATATAAATACAGAAATACATTGCCATTTTACATATTGGATTGTCATTTTGAATATTAGATTTCAAATTGAATATTGCTACCCATTATGCTTCCATACTCCCAACCTTAGGCATATTCAAGTCAGGTCTGAAACCACGCTGTTACTTGTGCATTCTCTCATTGAAGAGGAATCAAATAATTCAGTGCAATGTTCATTATTTTATTCAGTTAATGCCCTTTAATTTGTAATTTCTCCAATTACATTGTGGCATTTCACAGCAAAACAGGTTTATCTAACATTTTGATTCTGATGTATTGAAAAATCTATTAAATTCCATATATTAAAATTTTGTTTTACAACCATTTTCTGGTGGAATTTAAAATTGCCAAGCAAAGTGTATCTGCAAGCGTGACCAAAAAAATAAAAGTAAAAAAATAAAACATTTGACCCCGAGGAAGATTAAATCACTTTCCTCCAGAGTAAATTTACAGGTGATTTTTGATATTGCTTTTTTTTCTCTTGGCAGACTTTGAACATTTAGGTGTCTTTCTCGAATGAGTTTGCAAATGATGTTTCAGTTCTCTTTGATTCGTGAAACTCGCGTCACACTTAGGACACGCAAAAGCCTTCTTTCTAGTGTGACCTCTTATGTGCCTCTGAAGGCTTGATTTGCTTGAGCATGTCACTCCACACTGAAGACACATGTGAGGCTTCTCTCCGGTGTGTGTTTTTACATGGTTCTTCAGGTGTTCACTGTCTTTGAAGCTCCTTCCACACTGATGACATTTCTCTCTTGAGTGAATCATCATGTGGGTTTCAAGAGTTTGTTTAGATCTGAAACTTTTCCTACACTGAACACATTTGAAAGGCTTCTCTCCGGTGTGAATACTCATGTGAATCTGCAGATTTCCTTTTAGTGTGAATCTCTTCCCACACGTAGAGCAGGAGAAAGGCTTCTCTCCAGTGTGAAGTTTTATATGGACATTCAAGTTCCCTTTTTGAGTGAATCTTTTCCCACACTGTTGGCAGGTGAATGGGTTCTCTCCAGTGTGATCTCTCATGTGGACATTGAGGCTTGATTTTTGAGTGAAACAGTTTCCACATTTTTGGCATTTGAACGGCTTTTCTCCAGTGTGAACTCTCATGTGAACTTCAAGGTTTCGTTTTTCACTGAAAATCTTCCCACACTGTTGGCAGGTGAACGGCTTCTCTCCAGTGTGAATTCTCATGTGGACATCAAGGCTTGATTTTCGAGTTAAACATTTTCCACACTGTTGGCAAGTGAAATCACTTCTAGTGTTTGTCTTCGGAGCTCCTTTTTGTGAGGAAACCTTTTTTGTAATTGAGCAACTTACAGACTTTTCTCCAGTTTTGAAATCATGATCTTTCTCATGATTATTATTCAATTCAAATTCAATCAGTTCTTGACTCTCCTCTTTCAGCTGCATTCGGTCTAAAGCAAAACAAAAACAAATACAAATACAAGTTAACCCTAGTTTAATGGCACAAAGCAAAACATCAAACCCAACAAAGGCCCTGTTTACACCAGGTATCAAGAACTGTTCTGGTCAATCAGATCAGAAGTAAATGAGGGAGACACTTTAAAGTTTACACCTGGGGCTGATGCATAAACAGTCTCAAACAAGTTTAAATAATTCTGTTTACTTCACTTCACTCACTCCAGTATAAGAGTGCGTACATCATCAAGAGCAGGGCTATTCAATTAGCTTAATTTGAGGGCCGGATCATTAAATCGAAAAGTTGAGATGGTCTGCTGGGTTTTGCTTATTTATTGAAACATTATTTATTATTCATTTAAATATAACAGTATCAATAAATAAGCTAAATTAAACCTAACAAAGTATTCCATTTACTTGGAAATGTGGTACCCAACAGTATACAGATTTAGAAGATCATAATAAAAAAACTTATTTACACCTGTGAACACTTTTCCGTGGAACAAATCTATGAATTATTCAAGCTCACAGCTATTGGTAAGAACCATTTTATTTATAATTATAGGGTTAAATAAAAATATTCTGACAGTGAGACTTGGTAATCACAGGTAAAACCATGAATGGCTCCTCACTCACTACCACTGTATAAAAATGCCTAAACACAAGTACAAACTATACACACACCTTCACAAAGAAACTGCCATAATTTCATAACAAAAACGAATTATATATTCCTCTACCCACCTAATAAATCTAAGGCAATATAAATGACTGTAACATAGTATTCAATATTAATATTCCACATTTTTGCCCAAATCATGGTAAATTACTACAGTACATTCAAGGTAAATGTTTGTAAGGGTGTTGATTAGGGGATTTAAAGTCTTCTAACTTCATTCATGGCACAATGTTTCTGCTGCTTACCTCATCAGTCGTGTTGGGAATGTTGAGGCCGTTTCATCCGATTTAAAACTAGTTAAATCACTGAGTGATTTGTGGTTTGTTACAGACAAGTTTGTCAAATTGAAACGCTTCTCACTGGATGTCACAACGCTCTTTAATAATAGTGTCAGGGACCGGGAGTAACAACTCCTTTGAGCTTGTGTTTCGTTATCCACTGGGCCGTGCTGCAAAGGTCAAAGTAGACTAGTGAAACTACTGAAAATGGTGCGCAAAGGCAAGAATCGAACCAAAAGAATGATTAATCTCACTACTGAGGAGGATGAGCCATGAGACCCAGTAGCTCCTGAAACGGTTTTAGGGGAAGGCTGTCCACGACTATGAATAATGCATCAACCTCTGAATTCTCAGAGCACTCCAGCAAAATCTAGGCCTGCATCTGGGCCAAGTCGTGGACTGCCACAGGAATAGGATTTGTTAGGGACAGTGAGCTTTTGCTTAGGTTGACCCTGAACCCCATACTTTCCAAGTAGCTGAGGAGCAGAGATCTGTGCATGCATAGTTCCTCCTTCGTTTGGGCTAAAAGCAACCAAGCAACTGTCGAGGTAGTTCAGAATGCATACTCCAATCTGTGTCAGTGGGGAGAGAGACACATCCACGCATCTTGTAAACGTGTGTGGAGCTAGGGACATTCAGAATGGTGGGACTACATATTAACAAGACTCCCCTTCAGATCCACTGCTAAAAAACAATCCCCACGGCAAATCAGCAAGAGCATTTGTTTCAAAGTTTACTTTCTGGATGGCCGCCTTATTAGGGCGCGGGTTCAGACATCTCAAATCGAGGATGGGCCTGAGGCCGCCATCTTTCTTTGGAACGAGGAACTAGCGACTGTAAAAGCGTGACTCGCTGTGGGCTGTGGAAACCTCCTCCACAGTGCCCTTCACTAGCAGAGCCTGTACTTCAGCTCAGAGGATCTGTGCGTCGACATCCAAGAATGGGAAGGCCTGGGAGCGAACTGAAGAGAGTAGCCTCATTTGATTATTTCAACCCAATTTGGCTTCTGTGGCGGGGGGGCTGATGCTTGCGATGGGATAATAAAGAGGAGGAAAGCTTTTTTGTGATGGTATTTGCTTATTATTTGATTTGCTATAGCAGCTCATATAACAGCATCTGGGCGCATACCACTGGTGGGGGGGACCCAGTACTGAAAACAAACATGTTTGCAAACGTGACCATCTTGGCGGGTCTTAGCCTCCTCTTTGAGCCTGAAACATCAGGGATGCTTGGGGTCCAGCACTAACTTAGAGAGGAGCACCTGGCACCAGGGAAACAGCAGTGCTTAGCCGGGTGGAAGTGCTGCTTCACCTTGTGTTATGCCTTGGGCTGAGGCAGGGCAAAAGTGGAAGCTGAGTTGGCGCTCTTTTGAGCCAACGAAAACAGAGCAGGAAGTGGCCCGCTTTGGCAGGAAGTGGCGCGTCGCCTGTGACGACTTCTGGGCCACTGTAAAAAGCTCAGACAAGAACTGCAGAACCGAACAGACGAGAGGGACACAAGGGGGAGTTAAGGAGAGGCGTCTTGTCAGTGCCCTTAACCTCCGCCAAATTTAGCCAAATTCAAGGCCAAATTAGCCATGGCTCGCCCAATCGCTTGGGCCGTAGAGTTAGTGGCATGCAGGGTAAGGTTGTACATTTCCTGAAGAAAATGAGAGTTGTGCTTGCCATGCGCAATTACTCGCCCAGGTTTCTACTTGCAAAATGTACTTTCTTTTTTGTTGCTCTTAGAGATTGGACGGATAGCCGCAGAGAAGGGAGTCAGCTGTAGGGATGGGCTATATGGACTTAAAACAGGGATCTCCAACCCTGCTCCTGGAGAGCTACTGTCCTGCAGACTTCAGTTCAGTTCCAACACACATGCCTGTAATTATCAAGTAACCCTGAACAGCTTGATTAGCTGGTCCAGGTGTGTTTGATTGGGGTTGGAGCAAAAATCTGCTGGACAGTAGCTCTCCAGGAGCAGGGTTGGAGACCCCTGACTTAAAAATATTTTCTGTATTTATATATATATATATATATATATATATATATATATATATATATATATATATATGTGAGTCATTCCATGAAACCGGTACGATTTGGACTTACACATTTTTAGATTTTTTACCAATAAATATTACTTTTATGAACAGCCCACAACATTAATGACATATTTAACTTCCAGAAAAACATATTTTCCCACCTCAGGCATCAAATCCCTATTATTATTGGTTATTATTTTAAAATATGGGCACTATTAGTCTTCAACCCCGTTATGGACAATATATGAGCTCTTTGAATATGATTATAAAATGTATTTGTAATGAAATCAACATTTTCCTATTAATCAGATGTCCCTCACACTAATTTAGTAATTGCAAATATAAAAGTTACATAAAATCTCACACTTTTGCTATACTAAAGCCTGAAATGGGCACTTTTTGTGACAGCAACCTCATAATTTTTTATCAAAGATGTGGCTAAACTTCAGAATTTTAACTAAAATCAGTATTCTTATGATTGCTCTAAACATTCTAGACTAAGTTCAACAAACATTAAATTACTTTTTCATAAACATAAAAAAATAATTAATAAAAACTTACGTGTGACAGGGTTGAGACTAGGGTAACGGGGTTGAAGATGGTAACGGGGTTGAAGAGACAAATACAGCTTAACATATAAATAGTTGTTTTTTGCTCAAATTGACTGTAACATTTTCTATACACACTGTATTTCATTATGTAACAAAGAAAGACAACAAATATAAATTGCAATTGAACGGAGTTTTATTAACCCGACTGCAGGAAAACAATAACATAGTATACATTAGAACGGACTGAATAGGTCCTCAAAATAAAACATAACTTTTGCTTTTTTGATGTGTGTGTGTGTGTGTGTGTGTGTGTGTGTGTGTGTGTGTGTGTGTGTGTGTGTGTGTGTGTGTGTGTGTGTGTGTGTGTGTGTGTGCTTGCGTGCGTGTGCGTGTACGAGTGGCATTCAAAATCTGGCCCACACCTCTTTCAAGATCTCCACATGGCGCTTTGTCACAGGCTTTGGGGGTGGAATGATTTCAAGGACGTCATCAAACAGGTACCAGAGGATATCATCCCGAGCCGGCCAGAAGAATCGGTTGCAGCACACCTTCTCTACCAAGTTTTCAAGATTGTTAGTCTCAATAAGTTTTAGCTGATTGAGCTTCTCAGCCACAAAGCTCAGATTTTCATGCAACTTACACATGCATGTGTCTCGTTCTGAGATTGTTGGATTAACAACCCAAAAAGGTCGAAGGTGGCAAAACAGAGAATATGAGATCTTTTCATCAGAGTTCTCTGATAAAAATCTTCTGTGAAGATTCTTTTGTGTATCCACCAGGAACCTTTTCTGCATCTTAACTTTTTTCCTTGTGAGTGTTTGTTTGGTCCCTGTTGTGATCCTACTGACTTCATCTCTTACATAAAACATCTTCACTCTGTTCTTGAATTCATCAGTGAACCTGTTGGTCTTCTTTCTTTCAAAGTTAAGACTCTCTTTATGCTGCCAACGCTTACTCGAAAAGCCAAGGGAATCCTCAGCAAATCTCTGTAACCTGTATTTTTTGACAATTCTCCCTGTTGTCACTTTAGCAATTAATTGTCTTTCCCTTTCTTTGGTGGTCTGCTGATATTTGTTACTGATGTCTTTAATTAGTGATTGGTGATACAGCAACGTCTTCCTGATTCTGGGGTTTACGGGGCAATTTGCAGTTAGCTCATTAACCTTTGACTGTGGTGAATCGGAATGCTTCTTTAAACGTTGGAACCTCTTTTTGTATTTTTCTTTCTGTTTTCTTTCTTTGTCCAGTCTTTCCTGAAGTTGTTCTATTTTCTACTTCAGCCTGTTTCTTTCTTTTCTTAACTTTTTCTTCCCCTCCACATGTTGCCTACAAACACAATCAATAAATTAGTCAATTAATGATGAGAAAAGGATATGATGTGATAACAGGGGAAAGAACACTATGGAAAGGATGAAAGAAATCAGGGCTCTGTAGAAGGGTAAAAATGAATCCGGTTGATGGCTGCCAAAACAGCGAGCAGCCATCAACCGGATGTTTTTTCAGTCAGTAAACCTATCACATGCAACCTAAACAACTAATAGTAGGTTACTTTTATTAACTATACTTTGAATTTTCTAACACTTTCTAACACAGCCTAGTCATTTTCTAAAACTCTTAACTGCTCACTGTTGCTCTACCTTGAAGATCCTGGCGGTGGATGGGGCATGATCTGGGGGATGATCTCTTGGGCATGATCTGGACTTTGTGGAGGAGTGGTTATGTTTTTCAGTGCCTCTCTCCTCTCCTTGCTTCTTTTGTAAGCTTCTCTCCACTTTCTACGCTTCAGCCGCTGTTGTCTTTTACTTAATTTATTGATACCTTTCTTTTTTCCTGTCTCTACATTTATTCTCCATCTCTGGCGTTCATTTTGCAGATATTTCTCCCTTTTTTCAGGATCAGCTTTTAGCCGTGCACGATACTGCCTCTGCCTTTCTGCCGCTGTTGTCGGTGCCATCACAGACTCATAGATGTCTGTAGATGTTTAATTTGATATAATTAAATAAACATTCTTTCAGAGCAATTTACTTAACACTGAGATATGGAAATATAGGCAGTTGTATAATAATTCATTTAAATTACTGGATAACTTCAGAACCAAAGTGTTAAAAACACAACCCCATCACAATCTCACAACCCCGTTATGATCAAAGAAGTAACGGGGTTGAGTGTGACGGGGTTGTGATTTTTTGCTCAAAATGGCCACTGCTCTATATGTAGTGAATAAAAGGAGAGCACATGGCATGCATGATATTAAGGAATTGTGTATATTGTTGAAATAGCAAAGATAAATTTCACAAGTAATAGTTTTCTATCTTTATTTGATGTAACGGGGTTGAGTCGTTGAGCTTGACAACCACAATATATAAATAAGTTATAAGTATAAAAGAAGGGGGTAACTTGCCTGTGTCTGCATTGAATGTTGTTCTGAAGACTTCAATGATGTCACTTCCTGTTATTGATGCCACATAAGGATCAGTCCATTATTTTTATGGGGGGAGAATGATGTGCGTAACGGGGTTGAGGGGTTACTGAGGTACGGGACTAAATAATGTGATTTTAATGAATAATCATGAACTTACTCTAAAAAAAAACATTAACAGCAAAAAAGCACAGATAGATATTTATGGGAATGCCAATATGTATGGACTTTTTTCTAATTTTATTGTTCATATCCCAAGTACACTTTCATAGAAGGCCATGAGGGACATGACAAAATAGGTAGTGTCAACTGAAAAAAAGGAGATAATTTCTAATATAAAGATAAAATGTATGTCATGTTTTCAAGCTTTATTAAAGGAGACATTTCAATTGATACAAAAAACTTTTTAAAATACATTTTGGTGACCCAATAGATAAAATACTCTTAAAAAGATCAGAGGGACTCAAATCATGCCGGTTTCGTGGAATGACTCATATATATATATATATTGCAAAAACTATATATAGTACCATTCATCGCTGTTTTTGGCTACAAGTGATGCATGCATTCTTGAGAGCCTCAGAAACACAAACATTGATCTAAAGTCAAATGTACCCATCATCAAATAGGCTCTTATAATCTCCGTGGCCTTAATCAAGTACCTACTTAAAATACAATAAACTCTTCTTTTTTTCCACTAGGGCAGCCCTTGCAGAAATGGAAATGTTGCAGATATACATTTTTTTTCTGTAAAAGTGCAGATAATGTTCGAATAGTGTAACTGTACTGAGAAACATCACACAATAATAATTACACAATAATAATTCAAATCAATTACATATTTGAAATGTAAACGCATATTCTGTATTTATTCATGGTGCAAACAGTGGCAAAAAATAGTGCAAACAGCTAAAGTAATAATCCCTACCATGTCTCCAGATAAGTTACAAAATTACAAGAGAGTGCAAATAACCAAGCATTATTTAATGATAAAACTTAAGTAATTAGAACTAAAACTTGGTAACTTTGTATGAATGAAAATGACATATGAATGCATATTTGTCATTTTAACTGAACTACGGACTGGTGGTGCTTAAGACATTGTTGGTCATTTAGTGTTTCAGTAAAAAAAAATAAAAAAATATTAATACTGATAGGATAATACTACTACTACTACTACTACTACTACTACTACTACTACTACGAATTCTACTACTACTAACAACACTATAAACTGCACCAAGGATTGATGTGGTACTGGAATATCAAGAATACCCAGCATGTCAACTCTGCGTGGTATACAAGACTCTCGCGCCCTCTCTTTGAGTGTGTGAGAAACACTGAGCGCTCTCAGCAAATAGTGTTTACTGTGGGTCAGATACACTGTGCATTCATCGGGATAAACTGGAATAGTGCGCTTTATGGACCGCTTGACGGAGAGCGAAACTCTCCAGCGTTCAGTCAGTGTTCAGCGAGTGGAAATATATCCGCGTACCAGTTCCAGATTGTAGAGGTAGTTCCTTGTTTAGCGATAAACTCCGCCTCAGCTTCACGCTCTCCTTCCGCCATAGTGGTTTTCTCTGCACGCGAGCTGTGAATGAATTGGTCCCAATCAAAGACAAAGGTGCCGAAGGAGCAACAGGGCGAGCTGGCATTTGACAGGCATTTTTCAAACTACTGAGGTGTACCCCTGCACTTCAGCCAATCACAGACAGGTCCGACTCGGTGCAAAGCCAATCAAAACTTCCATTTCAGCTGTGGGCGGGGCATTCAAACCACACTTTCACGTGTCATTATGTGTAGCGAGTTGGCTCACGTGATTTAAGTTTTTCACTTCGGGAACTTCTGTTAACGGAACATAGTGAACATCAACGCTCCCTGGATTTCACGGTGCATTGTGGGACTTTTGAATGTTTCAGTGCCATATAAGGATTCTGCGATTGAGACCGCCCTTAAAATGGCCGACTCCCTGATCAGTGCTGAACTAGGGAGCTGATTGAAACGGGAATAAAAATCGAACTGCCTGAAACAAGTCCGTAATTCCAGTCTCACTTCCTGCTGAACCTGCATAGGTTAGTTGCTAATTTGCATAATGTCAGCCCATTGGTTGCAGTTGAACAGCGTCTGCTTTGCCCCGCCCTCAAACACTGTAGCTGTGGCTGAGACTTGAAGAGTTTGGTTCCTGTTGTCGACATGCTTTTGACTTCTTTATAGCTTTAAATCAATGAATGTTTACTACTGTTTGTAATTTTATTGAATACTAAGTTTTTGACCCTCTGAATTTCACGAGGTTCTGAATATTGTTAGCAGAAATTTTCTTTTTAAAAAGAAACATTTATAATAACTCTCTCACTGCCACCCAATGTTTTTCCATCTTATTTCCTTTTAAAAGTTGTAATTGATCAGAGTGAGCTTTGAGGAGTTTGTACATTATAAATAGTGAGTCCTTAATTTCTGAATCTAAGTTTGACACTCATAAACAACAATTACTAAACCGTAAAATACTAACTTTTCACAGTTTTATTTATGCAAATAAATATTATTGTTAGATACTAGATATGGGGTTTAATGTTACACCGAATAATTGTTTTGTTTAGGTTACTTCCATATTATTTTCCTAATTTAAAGCCACACTATGTAACTTTTCACCGCTTATTCAAAACAAAGGCGTAGCTTGATGATGCCTTGATTTCGTGGAGATGTTGCCTTCACCTCTACAGCCAGTGGAGAATACGATGGACTCGGGCAGAAATCATATTCATGGATGACCTAACATTCCTAACAATCTTCCTAACATTGTCCGGGAAGCAGACACAGTCTGTCAGCTCAAATCTAGACTAAAAACACATCTCTTTGGCTTAGCATACACATAACACATTATAGACTTCTATAATTTAATGTTAGGCTGCATAGTTTAGATCAGCCGGAACCGGGAACACTTCCCATAAATCCTGATGTACTTTGTGCATCATAAGAAGGATGGCGTCTACGCTAATATTAGTCTCTCTGTTTATCCCGAGGTTTACCGCAGTCCGCCGGATCCAGGCCGTATCCAGATCTGATGAAGGACCTGCACCTGGACGCGACGACAACGCAGTCCTTAAGTGTCACTAGTCCCTCCCTGTGAAGGCCTCCTTCCCTTTACCTCTGTACTGATATAACCTTGTCAGGATAATTCCGGTTTGCGTGGCTACGCAGACACGACAAAACATTTTGTATTATAAATTTTTAAGCCAGACAAGTAGTTTGTTGAGGGTTGATTTGTGAAGGACTACACGCCTGCGCACATATATACTCGGTAATGTATTAAAGATTTATTAACGTAACGAAAGCCGTTGGAGAGGAACGAGGCCGTTGGAGCGATTGCTAATGAGAGACTAGCGCGACACACGGCTCGAGAGCAGCGGAGCTTTTATGATGTTTCATACGCTTCTTCATGGGGAAACGCAGCGCTGTTTTATCATATACATTTGAGTGTGTTGACAGTTTTTATAACGCTACTCTGTGCATTCGATCGGCGGCTACTATATGACACAATTATTGCACACTGCAGTGAACTAGATCAATATTAGGCATTAACATGGTACTCGCGGTAAATCTAGAAAACGAGATTTAAACTATGTTGAGCTTAACAATAATTCAATTTCTGTCGATGAATGTATCCAAACAACTCACCTGTGTAATAAAACACATAATATATTAAAGCTTCTGTGGTGTTTCCATAGTTTCTACAAAATAAAACTCCACACTGAAATCGAGGGTAACCGGGTATGATGTCATTGATAGGCGACGCACGGACATGGTCCGTGTCCTTATTAAAACTGCTTATTTCTCTGGATTTAAACATTCGTAGAAACATTTGTGATAATGTAACTACACAAATCAACAAAATAAATAACACTTTTCTAGTGGTTTTGGGATATTTTAATACAAAAAAGTTACATAGTGTGCCTTTAATGTGCTACATGTCGTAATAACGAAAGCCCAACATGGAAGTATGAGTTTCTCAGATGCTCTTGAAGCAGGATTAGTATTAGTCTGGTCATGTGATCTCAACAAACATGTCCACATGAGAAGACCCACTACATGTCAATAAAACTCATTTCTGTAGATCATTTCAATAAGGATAAAAAGAAGAGAATGAAACTAACCTGTTTGTTGTTCAGCATCTTTGAATTTCAAGCTGTACACTTCTACAATCTTTATATCTTCACTCTCCTGTTTAAACAACGCCATCTTTACAATCAAGTGGATCTCAGATGCTTCTCCAGGAGTTTTCCTGTGTGTTTGAACAAATGTTGAAGATGAGAATAATTAACAGAAAGAAAAATAAATCCACAGTAAATCTCTGAGTGCGTCTCAATCAGCTCTAGTTCAGTAGTTCAGCGCACTGGTGAGGGAGTCAGTCCGAGTGAGAGTTAATGGACTTAAATCAACTGATCATACAAAAATCACAGAGAACTACAAATTGATAAAAGAATACAATTATAATGACACTTCATATGATTTATAGACTACAAGAAATGTATTAAACTTTCAATAAATGTGACCCGTGCTGCCAAAAGGAGTCGGAATGAGCAAATTAAAAAAAAAATATTGTTATTTTCACACTTTCTATTAAAGAAACTTCAAAATGATGTATTATTTGTTGGAATCGGACAGAGAATGACTGAGCTACACCTGTCTGAAGTCGACAGAGTCAACAAAGGCAATTTTGAGAAAAATCGAGTAGCCTAAACATTTTCTGACGGTTCCAAAACAAAATCAGCCAATGACCATCCCTAAAACCCCCGGCACAACACCAAATCTGGCACACACCGAGTCAAAACCAATATCTATAGGAAAAAAATATATTCAACTTTTCCACGATACCACAATTGTTTGATTTACATTTATTTATTTATTTGAACATTTTATTTAACAGACAACTTTAGACCTACTGTTCCGCACGCACAGATCTAATATAAGGTTACACTTCAGATGTTTTTTTCCCAACAGTTAGTAAACGTTCCCTTAAGACATAATAGATAATGTTTGCGTGAATACTTACCAAGAGAGATATTTTGAAATACTGTAATTCTGTGTGCACTGTATGTGTTTATCGGGATTGTGCTGTATGAGAGTCTGTGTGAGGCGCTTCGGGTGTGTCTGTCAGTGTGAGTGAGGTCGTTTACATCAGCATGAGTTTGAAAATCACATCTCATTGGTTCAGACTCATGCCATTGAGAATTCGCTATAAATATTCACAAAACTGAAATACTGCGCTTTACAACGATACCAAGCTTTTGCCGAGGGGAAGCGCCAGTCGAGAAGCGAGCAGAGAAAAACGGCATTTCTCACGGACAAAGGAAAGGCACTCTCAGAAAACATACACATAAAGATACTTTTAGATGTTTAATTGCTATTTGGAGCATTGGGATGAGGGATTAATGAACTAATTTTTGAGAAAAGCTCAAAATCGACAAATTCACTTGTTTTACCTGTAGCTCGAAATTAGCCTGTGCGCATTCCGGCTCGTTTAACTAGCACAGGTCACACATAAATAAACCTTTCATGAAAACATTGCAGTTAGTTTGTAAAAGTGTGTGTGTGTTTCTGCTGCATGTACAGTTTCTTGACAAGCAGAAGAAGGCCTCAATACTGTAATCCTGCAATACCAGAGGCTGCAGTTTCAGTTTTATCTTTCCACATTAAGCCCAAAGTATACTTCGTTTTTTACGAGGACACTAGTGTATGTGTACAGTCGAAGTATAGTCTATAAATGTATACTTCGTTTTTTACGTGGACACTAGCGTATGTGTACAGTCGAACACATAGTCTTTCAAAGTATACTTCGTTTTTTACGCGGACACTAGCGTATGTGTACAGTCGAAGCATAGTCTATAAATGTATACTTCGTTTTTTACGTGGACACTAGCGTATGTGTACAGTCGAAGCATAGTCTATAAATGTATACTTCGTTTTTTACGTGGACACTAGCGTATGTGTACAGTCGAAGTATAATCTTTCAAAGTATACTTCGTTTTTTACGTGGACACTAGCGTATGTGTACAGTCGAAGCATAGTCTCAAAGTATGCTTCGTTTTTTACGCGGACACTAGCGTATGTGTACAGTCGAAGCATAGTCTTTCAAAGCATACTTCGTTTTTTACGTGGACACTAGCGTATGTGTACCGTCAAAGCATAGTCTTTCAATGTATACTTCGTTTTTTACGTGGACACTAGCGTATGTGTACAGTTGAAGCATAGTCTTTCAATGTATACTTCGTTTTTTACGTGGACACTAGCGTATGTGTACAGTCGAAGCATAGTCTTTCAAAGTATGCTTCGTTTTTTACGTGGACACTAGCATATGTGTACAGTCGAAGCATAGTCTTTCAAAGTATACTTCGTTTTTTACGTGGACACTAGCGTATGTGTACAGTCGAAGCATAGTCTTTCAAAGTATGCTTCGTTTTTTACGCGGACACTAGCGTATGTGTACAGTCGAAGCATAGTCTTTCAAAGCATACTTCGTTTTTTACGCGGACACTAGCGTATGTGTACAGTCGAAGCATAGTCTTTCAAAGCATACTTCGTTTTTTACGTGGACACTAGCGTATGTGTACAGTCGAAGCATAGTCTTTCAAAGCATACTTCGTTTTTTACGTGGACACTAGCGTATGTGTACCGTCAAAGCATAGTCTTTCAATGTATACTTCGTTTTTTACGTGGACACTAGCGTATGTGTACAGTCAAAGCATAGTCTTTCGATGTATACTTCGTTTTTTACGCGGACACTAGCGTATGTGTACAGTCGAAGTATAGTCTTTCAAAGTATACTTCGTTTTTTACGTGGACACTAGCGTATGTGTACCGTCAAAGCATAGTCTTTCAAAGTATGCTTCGTTTTTTACGCGGACACTAGCGTACGTGTACAGTCGAAGCATAGTCTTTCAAAGCATACTTCGTTTTTTACGTGGACACTAGCGTATGTGTACCGTCAAAGCATAGTCTTTCAATGTATACTTCGTTTTTTACGTGGACACTAGCGTATGTGTACAGTTGAAGCATAGTCTTTCAAAGTATACTTCGTTTTTTACACGGACACTAGCGTATGTGTACAGTTGAAGCATAGTCTTTCAAAGTATACTTCGTTTTTTACGTGGACACTAGCGTATGTGTACAGTCGAAGCATAGTCTTTAAATGTATACTTCGTTTTTTACGTGGACACTAGCATATGTGTACAGTCGAAGCATAGTCTTTCAAAGTATATTTCGTTTTTTACGCGGACACTAGCGTATGTGTACAGTCGAACACAGTCTTTCAAAGTATATTTCGTTTTTTACGCGGACACTAGCATATGTGTACAGTCGAACACATAGTCTTTCAAAGTATATTTCGTTTTTTACGCGGACACTAGCGTATATGTACAGTCGAAGCATAGTCTTTCAATGTATACTTTGTTTTTTACGCGGACACTAGCGTATGTGTACAGTCGAAGCATAGTCTTTCAATGTATACTTCGTTTTTTACGTGGACACTAGCGTATGTGTACAGTCGAAGCATAGTCTTTAAATGTATACTTCGTTTTTTACGTGGACACTAGCGTATGTGTACAGTTGAAGCATAGTCTTTCAAAGTATACTTCGTTTTTTACGTGGACACTAGCATATGTGTACAGTCGAAGCATAGTCTTTCAAAGTATACTTCGTTTTTTACGCGGACACTAGCGTATGTGTACAGTCAAAGCATAGTCTTTCAATGTATACTTCGTTTTTTACGTGGACACTAACGCATGTGTACAGTCGAAACATAGTCTTTCAAAGAATACTTCGTTTTTTATGTGGACACTAGAGTATGTGTACAGTCGAAGCATAGTCTTTCAAAGTATATTTCGTTTTTTACGCGGACACTAGCGTATGTGTACAGTCGAAGCATAGTCTTTCAAAGCATACTTCGTTTTTTACGCGGACACTAGTGTATGTGTACAGTCGAAGCATAGTCTATAAATGTATACTTCGTTTTTTACGTGGACACTAGCGTATATGTACAGTCGAACACATAGTCTTTCAAAGTATACTTCGTTTTTTACGCGGACACTAGCGTATGTGTACAGTCGAAGCATAGTCTATAAATGTATACTTCGTTTTTTACGTGGACACTAGCGTATGTGTACAGTCGAAGCATAGTCTATAAATGTATACTTAGTTTTTTACGTGGACACTAGCGTATGTGTACAGTCGAAGCATAGTCTATAAATGTATACTTCGTTTTTTACGTGGACACTAGCGTATGTGTACAGTCGAAGTATAATCTTTCAAAGTATACTTCGTTTTTTACGTGGACACTAGCGTATGTGTACAGTCGAAGCATAGTCTTTCAAAGCATACTTCGTTTTTTACGTGGACACTAGCGTATGTGTACCGTCAAAGCATAGTCTTTCAATGTATACTTCGTTTTTTACGCGGACACTAGCGTATGTGTACAGTCGAAGCATAGTCTTTCAAAGTATGCTTCGTTTTTTACGCGGACACTAGCGTATGTGTACAGTCGAAGCATAGTCTTTCAAAGCATACTTCGTTTTTTACGTGGACACTAGCGTATGTGTACCGTCAAAGCATAGTCTTTCAATGTATACTTCGTTTTTTACGTGGACACTAGCGTATGTGTACAGTTGAAGCATAGTCTTTCAATGTATACTTCGTTTTTTACGTGGACACTAGCGTATGTGTACAGTCGAAGCATAGTCTTTCAAAGTATGCTTCGTTTTTTACGTGGACACTAGCATATGTGTACAGTCGAAGCATAGTCTTTCAAAGTATACTTCGTTTTTTACGTGGACACTAGCGTATGTGTACAGTCGAAGCATAGTCTTTCAAAGTATGCTTCATTTTTTACGCGGACACTAGCGTATGTGTACAGTCGAAGCATAGTCTTTCAAAGCATACTTCGTTTTTTACGCGGACACTAGCGTATGTGTACAGTCGAAGCATAGTCTTTCAAAGCATACTTCGTTTTTTACGTGGACACTAGCGTATGTGTACAGTCGAAGCATAGTCTTTCAAAGCATACTTCGTTTTTTACGTGGACACTAGCGTATGTGTACCGTCAAAGCATAGTCTTTCAATGTATACTTCGTTTTTTACGTGGACACTAGCGTATGTGTACAGTCAAAGCATAGTCTTTCGATGTATACTTCGTTTTTTACGCGGACACTAGCGTATGTGTACAGTCGAAGTATAGTCTTTCAAAGTATACTTCGTTTTTTACGTGGACACTAGCGTATGTGTACCGTCAAAGCATAGTCTTTCAAAGTATGCTTCGTTTTTTACGCGGACACTAGCGTACGTGTACAGTCGAAGCATAGTCTTTCAAAGCATACTTCGTTTTTTACGTGGACACTAGCGTATGTGTACCGTCAAAGCATAGTCTTTCAATGTATACTTCGTTTTTTACGTGGACACTAGCGTATGTGTACAGTTGAAGCATAGTCTTTCAAAGTATACTTCGTTTTTTACACGGACACTAGCGTATGTGTACAGTTGAAGCATAGTCTTTCAAAGTATACTTCGTTTTTTACGTGGACACTAGCGTATGTGTACAGTCGAAGCATAGTCTTTAAATGTATACTTCGTTTTTTACGTGGACACTAGCATATGTGTACAGTCGAAGCATAGTCTTTCAAAGTATATTTCGTTTTTTACGCGGACACTAGCGTATGTGTACAGTCGAACACAGTCTTTCAAAGTATATTTCGTTTTTTACGCGGACACTAGCATATGTGTACAGTCGAACACATAGTCTTTCAAAGTATATTTCGTTTTTTACGCGGACACTAGCGTATATGCACAGTCGAAGCATAGTCTTTCAATGTATACTTTGTTTTTTACGCGGACACTAGCGTATGTGTACAGTCGAAGCATAGTCTTTCAATGTATACTTCGTTTTTTACGTGGACACTAGCGTATGTGTACAGTCGAAGCATAGTCTTTAAATGTATACTTCGTTTTTTACGTGGACACTAGCGTATGTGTACAGTTGAAGCATAGTCTTTCAAAGTATACTTCGTTTTTTACGTGGACACTAGCATATGTGTACAGTCGAAGCATAGTCTTTCAAAGTATACTTCGTTTTTTACGCGGACACTAGCGTATGTGTACAGTCAAAGCATAGTCTTTCAATGTATACTTCGTTTTTTACGTGGACACTAACGCATGTGTACAGTCGAAACATAGTCTTTCAAAGAATACTTCGTTTTTTATGTGGACACTAGAGTATGTGTACAGTCGAAGCATAGTCTTTCAAAGTATATTTCGTTTTTTACGCGGACACTAGCGTATGTGTACAGTCGAAGCATAGTCTTTCAATGTATACTTCGTTTTTTACATGGACACTAGCGTATGTGTACAGTCGAAGCATAGTCTTTCAAAGCATACTTCGTTTTTTACGCGGACACTAGCGTATGTGTACAGTCGAAGCATAGTCTTTCAAAGCATACTTCATTTTTACGCGGACACTAGCATATGTGTACAGTCGAAGCATAGTCTTTCAAAGTATATTTCGTTTTTTACGCGGACACTAGCGTATGTGTACAGTCGAAGCATAGTCTTTCAATGTATACTTTGTTTTTTACGTGGACACTAGCGTATGTGTACAGTCGAAGCATAGTCTTTCAAAGCATACTTCGTTTTTACGCGGACACTAGCGTATGTGTACAGTCGAAGCATAGTCTTTTAAAGCATACTTCGTTTTTTACATGGACACTAGCGTATGTGTACAGTCGAAGCATAGTCTTTCAAAGTATACTTCGTTTTTTACGTGGACACTAGCATATGTGTACAGTCAAAGCATAGTCTTTCAAAGTACACTTCGTTTTTTACGTGGACACTAGCATATGTGTACAGTCAAAGCATAGTCTTTCAAAGTATACTTCGTTTTTTACGTGGACACTAGCATATGTGTACAGTCAAAGCATAGTCTTTCAAAGTATACTTCGTTTTTTACGTGGACACTAGCATATGTGTACAGTCGAACACATAGTCTTTCAATGTATACTTCGTTTTTTACGCGGACACTAGCGTATGTGTACAGTCGAAGCATAGTCTTTCAATGTATACTTCGTTTTTTACGTGGACACTAGCGTATGTGTACAGTCGAACACATAGTTTTTCAATGAATACTTCGTTTTTTACGTGGACACTAGCGTATGTGTACAGTCGAAGCATAGTCTTTCAAAGTATACTTCGTTTTTTACGCGGACACTAGCGTATGTGTACAGTCGAAGCATAGTCTTTCAATGTATACTTCGTTTTTTACGTGGACACTAGCGTATGTGTACAGTCGAAGCATAGTCTTTAAATGTATACTTCGTTTTTTACGTGGACACTAGCGTATGTGTACAGTCGAAGCATAGTCTTTCAATGTATACTTCGTTTTTTACGTGGACACTAGCGTATGTGTACAGTCAAAGCATAGTCTTTCAGTGTATACTTCGTTTTTTACGTGGACACTAGCGTATGTGTACAGTCGAAGTATAGTCTTTCAATGTATACTTCGTTTTTTACGTGGACACTAGCGTATGTGTACAGTCAAAGCATAGTCTTTCAATGTATACTTCGTATTTTACGTGGACACTAGCGTATGTGTACAGTCGAAGCATAGTCTTTCAATGTATACTTCGTTTTTTACGTGGACACTAGCGTATGTGTACAGTCGAAGCATAGTCTTTCAATGTATACTTCGTTTTTTACGTGGACACTAGCGTATGTGTACAGTCGAACACATAGTCTTTCAATGTATACTTCGTTTTTTACGTGGACACTAGCGTATGTGTACAGTCAAAGCATAGTCTTTCAATGTATACTTCGTTTTTTACGTGGACACTAGCGTATGTGTACAGTCGAACACATAGTCTTTCAAAGTATATTTCGTTTTTTACGTGGACACTAGCGTATGTGTACAGTCGAAGCATAGTCTTTCAAAGTATACTTCGTTTTTTACGAGGACACTAGCGTATGTGTACAGTCGAACACATAGTCTTTCAATGTATACTTCGTTTTTTACGAGGACACTAGCGTATGTGTACAGTCGAACACATAGTCTTTCAAAGTATACTTCGTTTTTTACGCGGACACTAGCGTATGTGTACAGTCGAAGCATAGTCTTTCAAAGTATATTTCGTTTTTTACGTGGACACTAGCGTATGTGTACAGTCGAAGCATAGTCTTTCAATGTATACTTCGTTTTTTACGAGGACACTAGCGTATGTGTACAGTCGAACACATAGTCTTTCAAAGTATACTTCGTTTTTTACGTGGACACTAGCGTATGTGTACAGTCGAAGCATAGTCTTTCAATGTATACTTCGTTTTTTACGTGGACACTAGCGTATGTGTACAGTCGAAGCATAGTCTTTCAATGTATACTTCGTTTTTTACGAGGACACTAGCGTATGTGTACAGTCGAAGCATAGTCTTTCAATGTATACTTCGTTTTTTACGAGGACACTAGCGTATGTGTACAGTCGAAGCATAGTCTTTCAATGTATACTTCGTTTTTTACGTGGACACTAGCGTATGTGTACAGTCGAAGCATAGTCTTTCAATGTATACTTCGTTTTTTACGTGGACACTAGCGTATGTGTACAGTCAAAGCATAGTCTTTCAGTGTATACTTCGTTTTTTACGTGGACACTAGCGTATGTGTACAGTCGAAGTATAGTCTTTCAATGTATACTTCGTTTTTTACGTGGACACTAGCGTATGTGTACAGTCAAAGCATAGTCTTTCAATGTATACTTCGTTTTTTACGTGGACACTAGCGTATGTGTACAGTCGAAGCATAGTCTTTCAATGTATACTTCGTTTTTTACGTGGACACTAGCGTATGTGTACAGTCGAAGCATAGTCTTTCAATGTATACTTCGTTTTTTACGTGGACACTAGCGTATGTGTACAGTCGAACACATAGTCTTTCAATGTATACTTCGTTTTTTACGTGGACACTAGCGTATGTGTACAGTCAAAGCATAGTCTTTCAATGTATACTTCGTTTTTTACGTGGACACTAGCGTATGTGTACAGTCGAACACATAGTCTTTCAAAGTATATTTCGTTTTTTACGTGGACACTAGCGTATGTGTACAGTCGAAGCATAGTCTTTCAAAGTATACTTCGTTTTTTACGAGGACACTAGCGTATGTGTACAGTCGAACACATAGTCTTTCAATGTATACTTCGTTTTTTACGAGGACACTAGCGTATGTGTACAGTCGAACACATAGTCTTTCAAAGTATACTTCGTTTTTTACGCGGACACTAGCGTATGTGTACAGTCGAAGCATAGTCTTTCAAAGTATATTTCGTTTTTTACGTGGACACTAGCGTATGTGTACAGTCGAAGCATAGTCTTTCAATGTATACTTCGTTTTTTACGAGGACACTAGCGTATGTGTACAGTCGAACACATAGTCTTTCAAAGTATACTTCGTTTTTTACGTGGACACTAGCGTATGTGTACAGTCGAAGCATAGTCTTTCAATGTATACTTCGTTTTTTACGTGGACACTAGCGTATGTGTACAGTCGAAGCATAGTCTTTCAATGTATACTTCGTTTTTTACGAGGACACTAGCGTATGTGTACAGTCGAAGCATAGTCTTTCAATGTATACTTCGTTTTTTACGTGGACACTAGCGTATGTGTACAGTCGAAGCATAGTCTTTCAATGTATACTTCGTTTTTTACGTGGACACTAGCGTATGTGTACAGTCGAAGCATAGTCTTTAAATGTATACTTCGTTTTTTACGTGGACACTAGCGTATGTGTACAGTCGAAGCATAGTCTTTCAATGTATACTTCGTTTTTTACGTGGACACTAGCGTATGTGTACAGTCAAAGCATAGTCTTTCAGTGTATACTTCGTTTTTTACGTGGACACTAGCGTATGTGTACAGTCGAAGTATAGTCTTTCAATGTATACTTCGTTTTTTACGTGGACACTAGCGTATGTGTACAGTCAAAGCATAGTCTTTCAATGTATACTTCGTTTTTTACGTGGACACTAGCGTATGTGTACAGTCGAAGCATAGTCTTTCAATGTATACTTCGTTTTTTACGTGGACACTAGCGTATGTGTACAGTCGAAGCATAGTCTTTCAATGTATACTTCGTTTTTTACGTGGACACTAGCGTATGTGTACAGTCGAACACATAGTCTTTCAATGTATACTTCGTTTTTTACGTGGACACTAGCGTATGTGTACAGTCAAAGCATAGTCTTTCAATGTATACTTCGTTTTTTACGTGGACACTAGCGTATGTGTACAGTCGAACACATAGTCTTTCAAAGTATATTTCGTTTTTTACGTGGACACTAGCGTATGTGTACAGTCGAAGCATAGTCTTTCAATGTATACTTCGTTTTTTACGAGGACACTAGCGTATGTGTACAGTCGAACACATAGTCTTTCAAAGTATACTTCGTTTTTTACGCGGACACTAGCGTATGTGTACAGTCGAAGCATAGTCTTTCAAAGTATATTTCGTTTTTTACGTGGACACTAGCGTATGTGTACAGTCGAACACATAGTCTTTCAAAGTATATTTCGTTTTTTACGTGGACACTAGCGTATGTGTACAGTCGAAGCATAGTCTTTCAATGTATACTTCGTTTTTTACGAGGACACTAGCGTATGTGTACAGTCGAACACATAGTCTTTCAAAGTATACTTCGTTTTTTACGTGGACACTAGCGTATGTGTACAGTCGAAGCATAGTCTTTCAATGTATACTTCGTTTTTTACGTGGACACTAGCGTATGTGTACAGTCGAAGCATAGTCTTTCAAAGTATACTTCGTTTTTTACGTGGACACTAGCGTATGTGTACAGTCGAAGCATAGTCTTTCAATGTATACTTCGTTTTTTACGAGGACACTAGCGTATGTGTACAGTCGAAGCATAGTCTTTCAATGTATACTTCGTTTTTTACGTGGACACTAGCGTATGTGTACAGTCGAAGCATAGTCTTTCAAAGTATACTTCGTTTTTTACGTGGACACTAGCGTATGTGTACAGTCGAAGCATAGTCTTTCAATGTATACTTCGTTTTTTACGTGGACACTAACGCATGTGTACAGTCGAAACATAGTCTTTCAAAGAATACTTCGTTTTTTATGTGGACACTAGAGTATGTGTACAGTCGAAGCATAGTCTTTCAAAGTATATTTCGTTTTTTACGCGGACACTAGCGTATGTGTACAGTCGAAGCATAGTCTTTCAATGTATACTTCGTTTTTTACATGGACACTAGCGTATGTGTACAGTCGAAGCATAGTCTTTCAAAGCATACTTCGTTTTTTACGCGGACACTAGCGTATGTGTACAGTCGAAGCATAGTCTTTCAAAGCATACTTCATTTTTACGCGGACACTAGCATATGTGTACAGTCGAAGCATAGTCTTTCAAAGTATATTTCGTTTTTTACGCGGACACTAGCGTATGTGTACAGTCGAAGCATAGTCTTTCAATGTATACTTCGTTTTTTACGTGGACACTAGCGTATGTGTACAGTCGAAGCATAGTCTTTCAAAGCATACTTCGTTTTTACGCGGACACTAGCGTATGTGTACAGTCGAAGCATAGTCTTTTAAAGCATACTTCGTTTTTTACATGGACACTAGCGTATGTGTACAGTCGAAGCATAGTCTTTCAAAGTATACTTCGTTTTTTACGTGGACACTAGCATATGTGTACAGTCAAAGCATAGTCTTTCAAAGTACACTTCGTTTTTTACGTGGACACTAGCATATGTGTAGAGTCAAAGCATAGTCTTTCAAAGTATACTTCGTTTTTTACGTGGACACTAGCATATGTGTACAGTCAAAGCATAGTCTTTCAAAGTATACTTCGTTTTTTACGTGGACACTAGCGTATGTGTACAGTCGAACACATAGTCTTTCAAAGTATATTTCGTTTTTTACGCGGACACTAGCGTATGTGTACAGTCGAAGCATAGTCTTTCAAAGTATACTTCGTTTTTTACGCGGACACTAGCGTATGTGTACAGTCGAAGCATAGTCTTTCAATGTATACTTCGTTTTTTACGTGGACACTAGCATATGTGTACAGTCGAACACATAGTCTTTCAATGTATACTTCGTTTTTTACGCGGACACTAGCGTATGTGTACAGTCGAAGCATAGTCTTTCAATGTATACTTCGTTTTTTACGTGGACACTAGCGTATGTGTACAGTCGAAAACATAGTTTTTCAATGAATACTTCGTTTTTTACGTGGACACTAGCGTATGTGTACAGTCGAAGCATAGTCTTTCAAAGTATACTTCGTTTTTTACGCGGACACTAGCGTATGTGTACAGTCGAAGCATAGTCTTTCAATGTATACTTCGTTTTTTACGTGGACACTAGCGTATGTGTACAGTCGAAGCATAGTCTTTAAATGTATACTTCGTTTTTTACGTGGACACTAGCGTATGTGTACAGTCGAAGCATAGTCTTTCAATGTATACTTCGTTTTTTACGTGGACACTAGCGTATGTGTACAGTCAAAGCATAGTCTTTCAGTGTATACTTCGTTTTTTACGTGGACACTAGCGTATGTGTACAGTCGAAGTATAGTCTTTCAATGTATACTTCGTTTTTTACGTGGACACTAGCGTATGTGTACAGTCAAAGCATAGTCTTTCAATGTATACTTCGTTTTTTACGTGGACACTAGCGTATGTGTACAGTCGAAGCATAGTCTTTCAATGTATACTTCGTTTTTTACGTGGACACTAGCGTATGTGTACAGTCGAAGCATAGTCTTTCAATGTATACTTCGTTTTTTACGTGGACACTAGCGTATGTGTACAGTCGAACACATAGTCTTTCAATGTATACTTCGTTTTTTACGTGGACACTAGCGTATGTGTACAGTCAAAGCATAGTCTTTCAATGTATACTTCGTTTTTTACGTGGACACTAGCGTATGTGTACAGTCGAACACATAGTCTTTCAAAGTATATTTCGTTTTTTACGTGGACACTAGCGTATGTGTACAGTCGAAGCATAGTCTTTCAAAGTATACTTCGTTTTTTACGAGGACACTAGCGTATGTGTACAGTCGAACACATAGTCTTTCAATGTATACTTCGTTTTTTACGAGGACACTAGCGTATGTGTACAGTCGAACACATAGTCTTTCAAAGTATACTTCGTTTTTTACGCGGACACTAGCGTATGTGTACAGTCGAAGCATAGTCTTTCAAAGTATATTTCGTTTTTTACGTGGACACTAGCGTATGTGTACAGTCGAAGCATAGTCTTTCAATGTATACTTCGTTTTTTACGTGGACACTAGCGTATGTGTACAGTCGAACACATAGTCTTTCAAAGTATATTTCGTTTTTTACGTGGACACTAGCGTATGTGTACAGTCGAAGCATAGTCTTTCAAAGTATACTTCGTTTTTTACGAGGACACTAGCGTATGTGTACAGTCGAACACATAGTCTTTCAATGTATACTTCGTTTTTTACGAGGACACTAGCGTATGTGTACAGTCGAACACATAGTCTTTCAAAGTATACTTCGTTTTTTACGCGGACACTAGCGTATGTGTACAGTCGAAGCATAGTCTTTCAAAGTATATTTCGTTTTTTACGTGGACACTAGCGTATGTGTACAGTCGAAGCATAGTCTTTCAATGTATACTTCGTTTTTTACGAGGACACTAGCGTATGTGTACAGTCGAACACATAGTCTTTCAAAGTATACTTCGTTTTTTACGTGGACACTAGCGTATGTGTACAGTCGAAGCATAGTCTTTCAATGTATACTTCGTTTTTTACGTGGACACTAGCGTATGTGTACAGTCGAAGCATAGTCTTTCAATGTATACTTCGTTTTTTACGAGGACACTAGCGTATGTGTACAGTCGAAGCATAGTCTTTCAATGTATACTTCGTTTTTTACGAGGACACTAGCGTATGTGTACAGTCGAAGCATAGTCTTTCAATGTATACTTCGTTTTTTACGTGGACACTAGCGTATGTGTACAGTCGAAGCATAGTCTTTCAATGTATACTTCGTTTTTTACGTGGACACTAGCGTATGTGTACAGTCAAAGCATAGTCTTTCAGTGTATACTTCGTTTTTTACGTGGACACTAGCGTATGTGTACAGTCGAAGTATAGTCTTTCAATGTATACTTCGTTTTTTACGTGGACACTAGCGTATGTGTACAGTCAAAGCATAGTCTTTCAATGTATACTTCGTTTTTTACGTGGACACTAGCGTATGTGTACAGTCGAAGCATAGTCTTTCAATGTATACTTCGTTTTTTACGTGGACACTAGCGTATGTGTACAGTCGAAGCATAGTCTTTCAATGTATACTTCGTTTTTTACGTGGACACTAGCGTATGTGTACAGTCGAACACATAGTCTTTCAATGTATACTTCGTTTTTTACGTGGACACTAGCGTATGTGTACAGTCAAAGCATAGTCTTTCAATGTATACTTCGTTTTTTACGTGGACACTAGCGTATGTGTACAGTCGAACACATAGTCTTTCAAAGTATATTTCGTTTTTTACGTGGACACTAGCGTATGTGTACAGTCGAAGCATAGTCTTTCAAAGTATACTTCGTTTTTTACGAGGACACTAGCGTATGTGTACAGTCGAACACATAGTCTTTCAATGTATACTTCGTTTTTTACGAGGACACTAGCGTATGTGTACAGTCGAACACATAGTCTTTCAAAGTATACTTCGTTTTTTACGCGGACACTAGCGTATGTGTACAGTCGAAGCATAGTCTTTCAAAGTATATTTCGTTTTTTACGTGGACACTAGCGTATGTGTACAGTCGAAGCATAGTCTTTCAATGTATACTTCGTTTTTTACGAGGACACTAGCGTATGTGTACAGTCGAACACATAGTCTTTCAAAGTATACTTCGTTTTTTACGTGGACACTAGCGTATGTGTACAGTCGAAGCATAGTCTTTCAATGTATACTTCGTTTTTTACGTGGACACTAGCGTATGTGTACAGTCGAAGCATAGTCTTTCAATGTATACTTCGTTTTTTACGAGGACACTAGCGTATGTGTACAGTCGAAGCATAGTCTTTCAATGTATACTTCGTTTTTTACGTGGACACTAGCGTATGTGTACAGTCGAAGCATAGTCTTTCAATGTATACTTCGTTTTTTACGAGGACACTAGCGTATGTGTACAGTCGAAGCATAGTCTTTCAATGTATACTTCGTTTTTTACGTGGACACTAGCGTATGTGTACAGTCGAAGCATAGTCTTTCAATGTATACTTCGTTTTTTACGTGGACACTAGCGTATGTGTACAGTCGAAGCATAGTCTTTAAATGTATACTTCGTTTTTTACGTGGACACTAGCGTATGTGTACAGTCGAAGCATAGTCTTTCAATGTATACTTCGTTTTTTACGTGGACACTAGCGTATGTGTACAGTCAAAGCATAGTCTTTCAGTGTATACTTCGTTTTTTACGTGGACACTAGCGTATGTGTACAGTCGAAGCATAGTCTTTCAAAGTATACTTCGTTTTTTACGTGGACACTAGCGTATGTGTACAGTCAAAGCATAGTCTTTCAATGTATACTTCGTTTTTTACGTGGACACTAGCGTATGTGTACAGTCGAACACATAGTTTTTCAATGAATACTTCGTTTTTTACGTGGACACTAGCGTATGTGTACAGTCGAAGCATAGTCTTTCAAAGTATACTTCGTTTTTTACGCGGACACTAGCGTATGTGTACAGTCGAAGCATAGTCTTTCAATGTATACTTCGTTTTTTACGTGGACACTAGCGTATGTGTACAGTCGAAGCATAGTCTTTAAATGTATACTTCGTTTTTTACGTGGACACTAGCGTATGTGTACAGTCGAAGCATAGTCTTTCAATGTATACTTCGTTTTTTACGTGGACACTAGCGTATGTGTACAGTCAAAGCATAGTCTTTCAGTGTATACTTCGTTTTTTACGTGGACACTAGCGTATGTGTACAGTCGAAGTATAGTCTTTCAATGTATACTTCGTTTTTTACGTGGACACTAGCGTATGTGTACAGTCAAAGCATAGTCTTTCAATGTATACTTCGTTTTTTACGTGGACACTAGCGTATGTGTACAGTCGAAGCATAGTCTTTCAATGTATACTTCGTTTTTTACGTGGACACTAGCGTATGTGTACAGTCGAAGCATAGTCTTTCAATGTATACTTCGTTTTTTACGTGGACACTAGCGTATGTGTACAGTCGAACACATAGTCTTTCAATGTATACTTCGTTTTTTACGTGGACACTAGCGTATGTGTACAGTCAAAGCATAGTCTTTCAATGTATACTTCGTTTTTTACGTGGACACTAGCGTATGTGTACAGTCGAACACATAGTCTTTCAAAGTATATTTCGTTTTTTACGTGGACACTAGCGTATGTGTACAGTCGAAGCATAGTCTTTCAAAGTATACTTCGTTTTTTACGAGGACACTAGCGTATGTGTACAGTCGAACACATAGTCTTTCAATGTATACTTCGTTTTTTACGAGGACACTAGCGTATGTGTACAGTCGAACACATAGTCTTTCAAAGTATACTTCGTTTTTTACGCGGACACTAGCGTATGTGTACAGTCGAAGCATAGTCTTTCAAAGTATATTTCGTTTTTTACGTGGACACTAGCGTATGTGTACAGTCGAAGCATAGTCTTTCAATGTATACTTCGTTTTTTACGAGGACACTAGCGTATGTGTACAGTCGAACACATAGTCTTTCAAAGTATACTTCGTTTTTTACGTGGACACTAGCGTATGTGTACAGTCGAAGCATAGTCTTTCAATGTATACTTCGTTTTTTACGTGGACACTAGCGTATGTGTACAGTCGAAGCATAGTCTTTCAATGTATACTTCGTTTTTTACGAGGACACTAGCGTATGTGTACAGTCGAAGCATAGTCTTTCAATGTATACTTCGTTTTTTACGAGGACACTAGCGTATGTGTACAGTCGAAGCATAGTCTTTCAATGTATACTTCGTTTTTTACGTGGACACTAGCGTATGTGTACAGTCGAAGCATAGTCTTTCAATGTATACTTCGTTTTTTACGTGGACACTAGCGTATGTGTACAGTCAAAGCATAGTCTTTCAGTGTATACTTCGTTTTTTACGTGGACACTAGCGTATGTGTACAGTCGAAGTATAGTCTTTCAATGTATACTTCGTTTTTTACGTGGACACTAGCGTATGTGTACAGTCAAAGCATAGTCTTTCAATGTATACTTCGTTTTTTACGTGGACACTAGCGTATGTGTACAGTCAAAGCATAGTCTTTCAATGTATACTTCGTTTTTTACGTGGACACTAGCGTATGTGTACAGTCGAAGCATAGTCTTTCAATGTATACTTCGTTTTTTACGTGGACACTAGCGTATGTGTACAGTCGAAGCATAGTCTTTCAATGTATACTTCGTTTTTTACGTGGACACTAGCGTATGTGTACAGTCGAACACATAGTCTTTCAATGTATACTTCGTTTTTTACGTGGACACTAGCGTATGTGTACAGTCAAAGCATAGTCTTTCAATGTATACTTCGTTTTTTACGTGGACACTAGCGTATGTGTACAGTCGAACACATAGTCTTTCAAAGTATATTTCGTTTTTTACGTGGACACTAGCGTATGTGTACAGTCGAAGCATAGTCTTTCAAAGTATACTTCGTTTTTTACGAGGACACTAGCGTATGTGTACAGTCGAACACATAGTCTTTCAATGTATACTTCGTTTTTTACGAGGACACTAGCGTATGTGTACAGTCGAACACATAGTCTTTCAAAGTATACTTCGTTTTTTACGCGGACACTAGCGTATGTGTACAGTCGAAGCATAGTCTTTCAAAGTATATTTCGTTTTTTACGTGGACACTAGCGTATGTGTACAGTCGAAGCATAGTCTTTCAATGTATACTTCGTTTTTTACGAGGACACTAGCGTATGTGTACAGTCGAACACATAGTCTTTCAAAGTATACTTCGTTTTTTACGTGGACACTAGCGTATGTGTACAGTCGAAGCATAGTCTTTCAATGTATACTTCGTTTTTTACGTGGACACTAGCGTATGTGTACAGTCGAAGCATAGTCTTTCAATGTATACTTCGTTTTTTACGAGGACACTAGCGTATGTGTACAGTCGAAGCATAGTCTTTCAATGTATACTTCGTTTTTTACGTGGACACTAGCGTATGTGTACAGTCGAAGCATAGTCTTTCAATGTATACTTCGTTTTTTACGTGGACACTAGCGTATGTGTACAGTCGAAGCATAGTCTTTAAATGTATACTTCGTTTTTTACGTGGACACTAGCGTATGTGTACAGTCGAAGCATAGTCTTTCAATGTATACTTCGTTTTTTACGTGGACACTAGCGTATGTGTACAGTCAAAGCATAGTCTTTCAGTGTATACTTCGTTTTTTACGTGGACACTAGCGTATGTGTACAGTCGAAGTATAGTCTTTCAATGTATACTTCGTTTTTTACGTGGACACTAGCGTATGTGTACAGTCAAAGCATAGTCTTTCAATGTATACTTCGTTTTTTACGTGGACACTAGCGTATGTGTACAGTCGAAGCATAGTCTTTCAATGTATACTTCGTTTTTTACGTGGACACTAGCGTATGTGTACAGTCGAAGCATAGTCTTTCAATGTATACTTCGTTTTTTACGTGGACACTAGCGTATGTGTACAGTCGAACACATAGTCTTTCAATGTATACTTCGTTTTTTACGTGGACACTAGCGTATGTGTACAGTCAAAGCATAGTCTTTCAATGTATACTTCGTTTTTTACGTGGACACTAGCGTATGTGTACAGTCGAACACATAGTCTTTCAAAGTATATTTCGTTTTTTACGTGGACACTAGCGTATGTGTACAGTCGAAGCATAGTCTTTCAATGTATACTTCGTTTTTTACGAGGACACTAGCGTATGTGTACAGTCGAACACATAGTCTTTCAAAGTATACTTCGTTTTTTACGCGGACACTAGCGTATGTGTACAGTCGAAGCATAGTCTTTCAAAGTATATTTCGTTTTTTACGTGGACACTAGCGTATGTGTACAGTCGAACACATAGTCTTTCAAAGTATATTTCGTTTTTTACGTGGACACTAGCGTATGTGTACAGTCGAAGCATAGTCTTTCAATGTATACTTCGTTTTTTACGAGGACACTAGCGTATGTGTACAGTCGAACACATAGTCTTTCAAAGTATACTTCGTTTTTTACGTGGACACTAGCGTATGTGTACAGTCGAAGCATAGTCTTTCAATGTATACTTCGTTTTTTACGTGGACACTAGCGTATGTGTACAGTCGAAGCATAGTCTTTCAAAGTATACTTCGTTTTTTACGTGGACACTAGCGTATGTGTACAGTCGAAGCATAGTCTTTCAATGTATACTTCGTTTTTTACGAGGACACTAGCGTATGTGTACAGTCGAAGCATAGTCTTTCAATGTATACTTCGTTTTTTACGTGGACACTAGCGTATGTGTACAGTCGAAGCATAGTCTTTCAAAGTATACTTCGTTTTTTACGTGGACACTAGCGTATGTGTACAGTCGAAGCATAGTCTTTCAATGTATACTCCGTTTTTTACGTGGACACTAACGCATGTGTACAGTCGAAACATAGTCTTTCAAAGAATACTTCGTTTTTTATGTGGACACTAGAGTATGTGTACAGTCGAAGCATAGTCTTTCAAAGTATATTTCGTTTTTTACGCGGACACTAGCGTATGTGTACAGTCGAAGCATAGTCTTTCAATGTATACTTCGTTTTTTACATGGACACTAGCGTATGTGTACAGTCGAAGCATAGTCTTTCAAAGCATACTTCGTTTTTTACGCGGACACTAGCGTATGTGTACAGTCGAAGCATAGTCTTTCAAAGCATACTTCATTTTTACGCGGACACTAGCATATGTGTACAGTCGAAGCATAGTCTTTCAAAGTATATTTCGTTTTTTACGCGGACACTAGCGTATGTGTACAGTCGAAGCATAGTCTTTCAATGTATACTTCGTTTTTTACGTGGACACTAGCGTATGTGTACAGTCGAAGCATAGTCTTTCAAAGCATACTTCGTTTTTACGCGGACACTAGCGTATGTGTACAGTCGAAGCATAGTCTTTTAAAGCATACTTCGTTTTTTACATGGACACTAGCGTATGTGTACAGTCGAAGCATAGTCTTTCAAAGTATACTTCGTTTTTTACGTGGACACTAGCATATGTGTACAGTCAAAGCATAGTCTTTCAAAGTACACTTCGTTTTTTACGTGGACACTAGCATATGTGTACAGTCAAAGCATAGTCTTTCAAAGTATACTTCGTTTTTTACGTGGACACTAGCATATGTGTACAGTCAAAGCATAGTCTTTCAAAGTATACTTCGTTTTTTACGTGGACACTAGCGTATGTGTACAGTCGAACACATAGTCTTTCAAAGTATATTTCGTTTTTTACGCGGACACTAGCGTATGTGTACAGTCGAAGCATAGTCTTTCAAAGTATACTTCGTTTTTTACGCGGACACTAGCGTATGTGTACAGTCGAAGCATAGTCTTTCAATGTATACTTCGTTTTTTACGTGGACACTAGCATATGTGTACAGTCGAACACATAGTCTTTCAATGTATACTTCGTTTTTTACGCGGACACTAGCGTATGTGTACAGTCGAAGCATAGTCTTTCAATGTATACTTCGTTTTTTACGTGGACACTAGCGTATGTGTACAGTCGAACACATAGTTTTTCAATGAATACTTCGTTTTTTACGTGGACACTAGCGTATGTGTACAGTCGAAGCATAGTCTTTCAAAGTATACTTCGTTTTTTACGCGGACACTAGCGTATGTGTACAGTCGAAGCATAGTCTTTCAATGTATACTTCGTTTTTTACGTGGACACTAGCGTATGTGTACAGTCGAAGCATAGTCTTTAAATGTATACTTCGTTTTTTACGTGGACACTAGCGTATGTGTACAGTCGAAGCATAGTCTTTCAATGTATACTTCGTTTTTTACGTGGACACTAGCGTATGTGTACAGTCAAAGCATAGTCTTTCAGTGTATACTTCGTTTTTTACGTGGACACTAGCGTATGTGTACAGTCGAAGTATAGTCTTTCAATGTATACTTCGTTTTTTACGTGGACACTAGCGTATGTGTACAGTCAAAGCATAGTCTTTCAATGTATACTTCGTTTTTTACGTGGACACTAGCGTATGTGTACAGTCGAAGCATAGTCTTTCAATGTATACTTCGTTTTTTACGTGGACACTAGCGTATGTGTACAGTCGAACACATAGTCTTTCAATGTATACTTCGTTTTTTACGTGGACACTAGCGTATGTGTACAGTCAAAGCATAGTCTTTCAATGTATACTTCGTTTTTTACGTGGACACTAGCGTATGTGTACAGTCGAACACATAGTCTTTCAAAGTATATTTCGTTTTTTACGTGGACACTAGCGTATGTGTACAGTCGAAGCATAGTCTTTCAAAGTATACTTCGTTTTTTACGAGGACACTAGCGTATGTGTACAGTCGAACACATAGTCTTTCAATGTATACTTCGTTTTTTACGAGGACACTAGCGTATGTGTACAGTCGAACACATAGTCTTTCAAAGTATACTTCGTTTTTTACGCGGACACTAGCGTATGTGTACAGTCGAAGCATAGTCTTTCAAAGTATATTTCGTTTTTTACGTGGACACTAGCGTATGTGTACAGTCGAAGCATAGTCTTTCAATGTATACTTCGTTTTTTACGAGGACACTAGCGTATGTGTACAGTCGAACACATAGTCTTTCAAAGTATACTTCGTTTTTTACGTGGACACTAGCGTATGTGTACAGTCGAAGCATAGTCTTTCAATGTATACTTCGTTTTTTACGTGGACACTAGCGTATGTGTACAGTCGAAGCATAGTCTTTCAATGTATACTTCGTTTTTTACGAGGACACTAGCGTATGTGTACAGTCGAAGCATAGTCTTTCAATGTATACTTCGTTTTTTACGAGGACACTAGCGTATGTGTACAGTCGAAGCATAGTCTTTCAATGTATACTTCGTTTTTTACGTGGACACTAGCGTATGTGTACAGTCGAAGCATAGTCTTTCAATGTATACTTCGTTTTTTACGTGGACACTAGCGTATGTGTACAGTCAAAGCATAGTCTTTCAGTGTATACTTCGTTTTTTACGTGGACACTAGCGTATGTGTACAGTCGAAGTATAGTCTTTCAATGTATACTTCGTTTTTTACGTGGACACTAGCGTATGTGTACAGTCAAAGCATAGTCTTTCAATGTATACTTCGTTTTTTACGTGGACACTAGCGTATGTGTACAGTCGAAGCATAGTCTTTCAATGTATACTTCGTTTTTTACGTGGACACTAGCGTATGTGTACAGTCGAAGCATAGTCTTTCAATGTATACTTCGTTTTTTACGTGGACACTAGCGTATGTGTACAGTCGAACACATAGTCTTTCAATGTATACTTCGTTTTTTACGTGGACACTAGCGTATGTGTACAGTCAAAGCATAGTCTTTCAATGTATACTTCGTTTTTTACGTGGACACTAGCGTATGTGTACAGTCGAACACATAGTCTTTCAAAGTATATTTCGTTTTTTACGTGGACACTAGCGTATGTGTACAGTCGAAGCATAGTCTTTCAAAGTATACTTCGTTTTTTACGAGGACACTAGCGTATGTGTACAGTCGAACACATAGTCTTTCAATGTATACTTCGTTTTTTACGAGGACACTAGCGTATGTGTACAGTCGAACACATAGTCTTTCAAAGTATACTTCGTTTTTTACGCGGACACTAGCGTATGTGTACAGTCGAAGCATAGTCTTTCAAAGTATATTTCGTTTTTTACGTGGACACTAGCGTATGTGTACAGTCGAAGCATAGTCTTTCAATGTATACTTCGTTTTTTACGAGGACACTAGCGTATGTGTACAGTCGAACACATAGTCTTTCAAAGTATACTTCGTTTTTTACGTGGACACTAGCGTATGTGTACAGTCGAAGCATAGTCTTTCAATGTATACTTCGTTTTTTACGTGGACACTAGCGTATGTGTACAGTCGAAGCATAGTCTTTCAATGTATACTTCGTTTTTTACGAGGACACTAGCGTATGTGTACAGTCGAAGCATAGTCTTTCAATGTATACTTCGTTTTTTACGTGGACACTAGCGTATGTGTACAGTCGAAGCATAGTCTTTCAATGTATACTTCGTTTTTTACGTGGACACTAGCGTATGTGTACAGTCGAAGCATAGTCTTTAAATGTATACTTCGTTTTTTACGTGGACACTAGCGTATGTGTACAGTCGAAGCATAGTCTTTCAATGTATACTTCGTTTTTTACGTGGACACTAGCGTATGTGTACAGTCAAAGCATAGTCTTTCAGTGTATACTTCGTTTTTTACGTGGACACTAGCGTATGTGTACAGTCGAAGTATAGTCTTTCAATGTATACTTCGTTTTTTACGTGGACACTAGCGTATGTGTACAGTCAAAGCATAGTCTTTCAATGTATACTTCGTTTTTTACGTGGACACTAGCGTATGTGTACAGTCGAAGCATAGTCTTTCAATGTATACTTCGTTTTTTACGTGGACACTAGCGTATGTGTACAGTCGAAGCATAGTCTTTCAATGTATACTTCGTTTTTTACGTGGACACTAGCGTATGTGTACAGTCGAACACATAGTCTTTCAATGTATACTTCGTTTTTTACGTGGACACTAGCGTATGTGTACAGTCAAAGCATAGTCTTTCAATGTATACTTCGTTTTTTACGTGGACACTAGCGTATGTGTACAGTCGAACACATAGTCTTTCAAAGTATATTTCGTTTTTTACGTGGACACTAGCGTATGTGTACAGTCGAAGCATAGTCTTTCAATGTATACTTCGTTTTTTACGAGGACACTAGCGTATGTGTACAGTCGAACACATAGTCTTTCAAAGTATACTTCGTTTTTTACGCGGACACTAGCGTATGTGTACAGTCGAAGCATAGTCTTTCAAAGTATATTTCGTTTTTTACGTGGACACTAGCGTATGTGTACAGTCGAACACATAGTCTTTCAAAGTATATTTCGTTTTTTACGTGGACACTAGCGTATGTGTACAGTCGAAGCATAGTCTTTCAATGTATACTTCGTTTTTTACGAGGACACTAGCGTATGTGTACAGTCGAACACATAGTCTTTCAAAGTATACTTCGTTTTTTACGTGGACACTAGCGTATGTGTACAGTCGAAGCATAGTCTTTCAATGTATACTTCGTTTTTTACGTGGACACTAGCGTATGTGTACAGTCGAAGCATAGTCTTTCAAAGTATACTTCGTTTTTTACGTGGACACTAGCGTATGTGTACAGTCGAAGCATAGTCTTTCAATGTATACTTCGTTTTTTACGAGGACACTAGCGTATGTGTACAGTCGAAGCATAGTCTTTCAATGTATACTTCGTTTTTTACGTGGACACTAGCGTATGTGTACAGTCGAAGCATAGTCTTTCAAAGTATACTTCGTTTTTTACGTGGACACTAGCGTATGTGTACAGTCGAAGCATAGTCTTTCAATGTATACTTCGTTTTTTACGTGGACACTAGCGTATGTGTACAGTCGAAGCATAGTCTTTCAAAGTATACTTCGTTTTTTACGTGGACACTAGCGTATGTGTACAGTCGAAGCATAGTCTTTCAATGTATACTTCGTTTTTTACGTGGACACTAGCGTATGTGTACAGTCGAAGCATAGTCTTTCAAAGTATACTTCGTTTTTTACGAGGACACTAGCGTATGTGTACAGTCGAAGCATAGTCTTTCAATGTATACTTCGTTTTTTACGTGTACACTAGCGTATGTGTACAGTCGAAGCATAGTCTTTCAAAGTATACTTCGTTTTTTACGTGGACACTAGCGTATGTGTACAGTCGAAGCATAGTCTTTCAAAGTATACTTCGTTTTTTACGTGGACACTAGCGTATGTGTACAGTCGAAGCATAGTCTTTCAATGTATACTTCGTTTTTTACGTGGACACTAGCGTATGTGTACCGTCAAAGCATAGTCTTTCAATGTATACTTCGTTTTTTACGTGGACACTAGCGTATGTGTACCGTCAAAGCATAGTCTTTCAATGTATACTTCGTTTTTTACGCGGACACTAGCGTATGTGTACAGTCGAAGCATAGTCTTTCAAAGCATACTTCGTTTTTTACGTGGACACTAGCGTATGTGTACAGTCGAAGCATAGTCTTTCAATGTATACTTCGTTTTTTACGTGGACACTAGCGTATGTGTACAGTCGAAGCATAGTCTTTCAAAGCATACTTCGTTTTTTACGCGGACACTAGCGTATGTGTACAGTCGAAGCATAGTCTTTCAATGTATACTTCGTTTTTTACGAGGACACTAGCGTATGTGTACAGTCGAAGCATAGTCTTTCAAAGTATACTTCGTTTTTTACGCGGACACTAGCGTATGTGTACAGTCGAAGCATAGTCTTTCAATGTATACTTCGTTTTTTACGTGGACACTAGCGTATGTGTACAGTCGAAGCATAGTCTTTCAATGTATACTTCGTTTTTTACGAGGACACTAGCGTATGTGTACAGTCGAAGCATAGTCTTTCAAAGTATACTTCGTTTTTTACACGGACACTAGCGTATGTGTACAGTCGAAGCATAGTCTTTCAATGTATACTTCGTTTTTTACGAGGACACTAGCGTATGTGTACAGTCGAAGCATAGTCTTTCAAAGCATACTTCGTTTTTTACGCGGACACTAGCGTATGTGTACAGTCGAAGCATAGTCTTTCAATGTATACTTCGTTTTTTACGTGGACACTAGCGTATGTGTACAGTCGAAGCATAGTCTTTCAATGTATACTTCGTTTTTTACGAGGACACTAGCGTATGTGTACAGTCGAAGCATAGTCTTTCAAAGCATACTTCGTTTTTTACGCGGACACTAGCGTATGTGTACAGTCGAAGCATAGTCTTTCAATGTATACTTCGTTTTTTACGTGGACACTAGCGTATGTGTACAGTCGAAGCATAGTCTTTCAATGTATACTTCGTTTTTTACGAGGACACTAGCGTATGTGTACAGTCGAAGCATAGTCTTTCAAAGCATACTTCGTTTTTTACGAGGACACTAGCGTATGTGTACAGTCGAAGCATAGTCTTTCAAAGCATACTTCGTTTTTTACGCGGACACTAGCGTATGTGTACAGTCGAAGCATAGTCTTTCAATGTATACTTCGTTTTTTACGTGGACACTAGCGTATGTGTACAGTCGAAGCATAGTCTTGCAATGTATACTTCGTTTTTTACGAGGACACTAGCGTATGTGTACAGTCGAAGCATAGTCTTTCAAAGCATACTTCGTTTTTTACGAGGACACTAGCGTATGTGTACAGTCGAAGCATAGTCTTTCAAAGCATACTTCGTTTTTTACGCGGACACTAGCGTATGTGTACAGTCGAAGCATAGTCTTTCAATGTATACTTCGTTTTTTACGTGGACACTAGCGTATGTGTACAGTCGAAGCATAGTCTTTCAATGTATACTTCGTTTTTTACGAGGACACTAGCGTATGTGTACAGTCGAAGCATAGTCTTTCAATGTATACTTCGTTTGATAGTGTGCGTGAACACATGCGCTCTAGAGAGTTTCATCTTTGTCCAGTGTCTGTGCTATTTTTATCCAAAAGTTATGAGTGATAATGGGTTAGGTTTAATATACATAAAATATATTTTTTATAAAGTGCTATAAATATACTTTTAAAAAATAAACTGAATTTTCACTTCAAGTACTATATTTTTCTAAAATATATTTTACATTTTATTTTAAAGTGTGCTAAAAGTTGTATTGTGAAAATAGGTAAAAGCGTAATGCTCATATAATTTTAATATATTATTATTTAAATATAGTAAAATTTTTGTTATTAAATTTGCAATGATGTACTATTGAGCATGACCGCGCATGTGCAACATCCGATGAGTTCTGTACCGGAAACAGAAATGATTAATTCATCTCTCGAGTCTCGGGTCTGACTCTTCTGAGTCTTTAGGTCTTTGCGTTTACACTTGGCATTAACATGCGATCAAGCAGAATGGATCATTAGCCAATCAGGACATTGTGCGTTTACATTTGTTCACATTAAGTAGCCTCTGTATCTGCATAACCGATCGGATTTCTGTTTCCTGCATAAATTAGGTCTGTGGCACGACACCAGATTAAGAGTAAAGATGATACAAATTAAACAATGTCCCAATTGCTTTCACTCACTCACTTTACTTTCAATCTCCAGTAATTAGATCAAATTTATTTTTTTGAACGAAGGAATACTTCCAGAGTTGATCATACAAAAATAACTGGGTTGATCATGTTAAAGTCACATCGATCATCTGGGTTTAAGCTTATAGCGTGAAATGACTATATTGACAGAAATCGGAGATTGATAAACATGCTGAAAAAATAAAAACATTAAACATTTAAAACAAAAATCCGCTCTTCATGACTAACTGTGATTGTACAGGCGATCGCCTCGTTCAGATAATGTTGCAAAATTAAATTGAAAAATGACACACATAGTATCATGTAAGTCTAAATAAACTGTTTTAAAGATTGACATTTATTGTAAGGTTAAAATAAGTTTCATTTCTTGTCTAAACTGCGTCTGGCCATTATTTTCTGACAGTCACGCGGGGAGACTGGGCGGGGATTTATATGACGTCCACCTGTGAATGCAGACACGATGGCTGGATTGCGTTTACATTACACTGAGATCCGATCACAATGCGTCCTCGACCACCTCCGAATCTGGACACGCTGATCGGATAACATTCCCATCAGATGTGCGTTTACACTTGTCTTTTCAATGTGTATGTGGACAACATCCGGATACATGTCGCATGTTAATGCCAAGTGTAAACGCAGCCTAACAGACTGCATCGCTTTAAGACTCAAATAAATTAATTAACGTTAATCGTTTCTGTTTCTCAGAATTTGGCCTTTTCCTTGCAGTGCTATTTTTTTCTTGTTCTAAATGCTATCAATATTTGATGTGTTTGGGGAATTTAGCTAACAAATAAATACATTCTGACGAAATGAACGAGTCGAAAAAAGATTCGCTCATTTTGATGAACGAGATTCAAAGATCCGAGTCAGTAAAATGATCCGAACTTCCCACTACTATGAGGAACTGGCAATGTAATGTTTGCTAGAATATGTTATAGCGTACCTTGTCATTTTTTTTAGAATTTAATTTTGGGTGAACTATCCCTTTATGTCGGTCCACACAATATGAGAAGCGCAGCGGCTAATGACACAAATCTCACTCATAAACGGGAAATAGCTTATTTACCTTTCTTTCCATTAAAATGTAATTTTATATAATGGTACAAATTAGGTTAAATATATCAAGAGGGTTACCAACGGTTATGTTTATGATAAGGAGAAAATATAAATTAAATTGAATCAATTAAAACAGTAAATCGTTACTGAAAATGAATAAGACAAATGCAGTGGTACAAATACTGATTTTGAAAACTTTAAATGCTTAAAACACAAACCTTCCTTCAGCAGATTCACAACAGACGCAGCGTAGCGCGGCGCAGCTTTATGACGTCACAGCAACACACCAAAATAAAAGTCCTGGCCACAGGCTAAAATCACTAAAGTGCATAGAAATTTTGACTATATACAAACACACATACAAGAAATAACGTGAAATACATTTTTAAATACATGCTGTATGGTAACAACCTAAAACAGAGACAGACTGATCGTTTAATGTAAGTTTATTCATTTATTTGTTAAGGTCAAATCAGTCCACACTAACTGATGTAGCAGTTTCCCAAACGGTGATACAGGTCATTCCTGCTATCCTTTTGAACATATTAACATTTAGAAAATCCACCTCAGTTTTTAAAATAACTTTTGTAATCACTATAGGGAGAGTTAAAATAGATCAAATAAATAACTTTAAATATTTATGAAACAAAATAGTAACGCTTTAGATTACAGCCGGCAAAGTACTGCATAAGTAAAACAAATGTACAGTGTACCTTTCAGTAATTATAACGTACCTATAAAGAACTTACATGTAGGAATAAGGGAACAACATGTAAAGTTTGGGGAATAAAGGGGTAACAACCAGGAAAACTAAAATAATATTTATACTGGATGTATTTAGTATGGAAGCCCTAAAAGGTCATAGATTATTATTTTTTCTTCTTCTTGTTTTCTCGTGATCACGACTTAACAAAAGATGTTTTCTCGTGATCATGACATAATAAAAGTGGTTTTCTACGGAGCCCCTAAGGGGACATGCTGGTTGGGAAAAATATGAGATGAGAGGAAAAAATAATGTCAATGCTTTTGCGTTCCCCTGAAAAAAACATTTGCAAAAAATAAAACGCAAAAGCATTCCCAAGTAGTTTTTCCTCCCATCTAATTTTTTCTCTCATCTCATCTTATCTAATTTCCCTTTAGGGACTCCATAGTTTTCTCGTTATCACTTAATTTTCTCATGACCTCGACATTACAAAAGTTGTTTGATTCTGAAACTAAAGCACCAGATATACTGTTGTTAACGGACTTTCACACGCATCTGATCCACAGATAAACCATGCCACATGTTGTGGATATTTAAGAAAAAAGTTTGCTACGCTTAATAATAAAGTCTACAATACATAAATAAATATAGGGTTATCAATCATGGATGCCACTATTCTAAAATATTTTAGAGCTGCTTGGATTCAACCCACTTTATTTTACTCATTCGTTTGAAATAAAATTACATTCCTTATTTTGTTTGTGAGTTTTATTGGTCATGTAGGATAGGCTGTGTCTGATATCATGTGCGTTACACTGGCGTGTGTGTGTGTGTGTGTGTGTGTGTGTTTGTGTGTGTGTGTGTGTGTGTGTGTGTGTGTGTGTTTGTGTGTGTGTGTGTGTGTGTGTGTGTGTGGCTTCCTATACAATAGGTTGCAACACTGTATTAAATTATACACATCTTTACATATATAAATCACATTTCTCATCAATATACATTGAGTGACACAGTGAGGTAAACTAATGACGCAATTACAATAAGACTGCGCTGGTATTAATCTTTGTTAAATGTCAATTTGAAAATAGGTAATACTTTATTAAAATCTTGTTAACATTAGTTAATGCACTGTGAACTAAGATGAACAAACAATGAACAGCTGTATTTTTATTAACTAACATTAACAAAGATTAACAAAAACAGTAACAAATGTATTGCTCATGATTAGTTGATGTTAGTTAATACATTAACTAATGTTTAATAAATTAACCTTATTGTAAAGTGTTACCAAAATTACAGTGCAATAATAACTAAAACTAAATAAATATAATTCTTGCCTGTTGTTTTTCAATGAGACGTATTCATCAATAACCTGCACCGACAAAATACATCAAAAAACATTTTTACATTTTCTCTTTTGATACATTTTCAGCTCTGCAGTTTGTTCTCTCACGTCATCAGCCAGCCAACGTGAATGCTAAATCGCTTATATATTTGAGTGATATATAAACATTACCGTTATATGGCCAGAAGTACATGGACCCCTGAAAGACATACACAGCAAAATTAAATTAAATTTCCAGGGAGGGTGTAAAATCCAGAGTGTTGGTGTTATTTTAACGCACTATGTAATTAATGAAACAGCACTGCCAGTGTTCTCTATAACATTGACACAGTGTTTAATTCGAGCGTTCTTTTCAAATGAACTCAAACTGACGTAAATCTAAGCCACGCCTCCATGTATTGCTCTGCGTTTAACAGATACGCCATGTTCTCTCACACGAAGACGACGAGGTAAGACGGTTATCACAGTCTACATGAAAGACTGAATGAGATTTCTGGAGAACTCTCAAATTGTGAACACTGTATTCTCACCAACTGTATCAGATGATATGACCTATTTTTTGAAGCATTTAATTTTTGATGATCGTAAACTTTTCAAGTCTATGTTTCCAGAAAAACGTCTGATTCCAAAGCGTCATCTGATGATTCATTATCCTAGCTGTATTAGGAAGATAGGTCCAATAATACATATATGTGGTGTATGAGGAACCTGTATACAGGAACCTGCTGTAAACCAGTTTTTAAACTGAGTCAGGCCCGTTTACTGTAACTAAATTGTTACTCTTAAATTTTCCTGTATAATAAATTAAATTAAATGAGATTTGTAGGTAAACACAACTTCTTTAAGAGGCCTGTTAACAGTTTCTAAAATATAACCAAAACACTGGTAAAGAAATATCAGAATCAGTTGGCCTTTCATTGGGAACATTTTTATTTTGCAATTAACTGCAAAAGTTTGACGAGTCTTAAAGGTTTAAATGTGAAAGGTGAATGTTTATTGTTTCGAATACTGAATGTGGTGTACCTTAATAAAGTGTTTTTGTGACATTTTCTAACATTTGTCTTAAGTAGGGTTAAAAGCAGCTCTAGAGGTATTGGTATTAAAGAGATAGTTCACCCAAAAATGAAAACTCTGTCAGTAATTACTCTCCCTCATGTTGTTCAACCCCGTAAGACCTTCGTTCATCTTCAGAACACGAATTAAGATATTTGTGATTAAATCTGAGAGCTGGATCACTCCTCCATAGGCGAAAAGTTATTAAAAACATCGTTAAAATAGTCCAAGTGACTACAGTGGCTCAATCTTAAGTTTATCAAGCGACGAGAATACTTTTTGTGCGCAAAAACAAACAAAAATAACGACTTTATTAGTACTATTCAGGGTTCCAGACTGCGACCATTTTTTGAGAATGTGCGAGTTAAAATGTTATGTGGTTGCATTTGTGCGAGTGGACGCTTGAGCAGCAGAACGCCGTAGTATCAGCTGCTGCAGTCCGTAACTTATGTTCAAAATGAACGAGTAGGCTACATCATGAATCCATTTTCCCAACCGTGTTTTTGACTTATTCTGAATCACTACGGTACGCCTATAATAAGTGTTTATAAAACTTTTTGTGCGTAAAAACAAACAAAAATAATAAAAATATAGCTGCGAGCAGCGATTACGGGCCCAAGCCGGTGGCACCGCAAGGCACCGGGATGGTGGTGCCGCCGGCTTTGGCCCTTCATCGCTGCTCGCAGCTATATTTATATATATATATAAACAAGCCGCCATACATTGAAGTGCCTTTAGGGTTATTGTGCACAACATGCAAACACATAACCCTGCTTTGACTGTTGTGTGCTGTAGAGCTTGCATCAGTGTGTGCTCTGCAAAAGTGCACATTGAGAGCACATATCAACCACAAAGTATGCATGAAAAACCTTCTAAAACCTAAAATGAAAAATGAGACACCCTACAGTCTCATGGATTTAACGGACACATGAAATAACTACACAAGACCGAAAATTCATATGAAATGTGCCATTTGGGACAGGGCCTATGATGAACCACAATAGCCACATATATGAGATAATTTGTATATAGAATAATTTTTAATGTCATAGGATGTCATAGCTCAATATGTTTTGAAGCACTTAAATGTGTAAATATAGAAGCCCAGTATTTATCTGGAGGTCTTTGTACAGGTTTTTTTTTGTTGTTGTTGTTGTTGTTGTGATTTTAGACAGCTGCGATTTAAAGGGACTTTTATTTTGGTCTGGTGATTTGACGTCATATGTCTGCGTCGCGTTCCTGCTAGTGTTGTGTTTGGCCTGAAGAAAGGTTCGTTGTAAAGCGTTTATATCAACACAAAAACCGCTAAACCATTTGCATTAATGATTTATTAGTGAACGAAACATTGTAATTATTCATTTGAACATAACATACGATGTTTTTGTGAATAAAGCGCTTAAGCACGTGGGTAATTTGTTTACTATGACTAGGTATTACAGTCCCAGTAAATCAGAAAAGGTGCGTCTCATTTCGTTCCAGATATAGTCAATAATTTGATCGTAAACACGAATTCGGCAGCTGGCAAGTAGTGAAGGAGAAAGTGATGTTTTCTTTTTTTACTCCGAGTCAATTGAACCAATCGCTCCGCAAAACGATTCACTGATTCGAATCGGTCGAACTGCCTAGAACCGTGTAAATGCAACGAGAATACAAACATGTAATGACAACTTTTACAAACCAATAGCAAACGTTTTCATGACAGTGTAATCTATTCAATGTAGTCTACAAATCATTAAAAATCATTTATACATCATAAATGCCTAAATATGAAGTGTGTATTTCCTCTTTATTAATTTTCACTGCTTGTTTAGTGATTTTTGTCTGATCAGTTGATTTAAGTCCATTAACTCTCACTCTGACTGACTCCCTCACCAGTGCGCTGAACTACTGAACTAGAGCTGATTGAGACGCACTCAGAGATTTACTGTGGATTTATTTTTCTTTCTGTTAATTATTCTCATCTTAAGCATGACACATTTGTCCAAACACACAGGAAAACTCCTGGAGAAACATCTGAGATCCACGTGACACTATTATAAAGATGGCGTTTATTAAAGAGGAGAGTGAAGACATAAAGATTGAAGAAGTGTTCAGCGTGAAACATGAAGAAACTGAGGAACAAACAGGTTAGTTTCATTCAATCCTTATTAAAATTATCTACAGAAATGAATGATATTTTTGAAGAATGTCATATGAGTGTCCTAATTAAAGCGGTTTTATCTGACATGGAGCGGCGGGTCTTCTCATGTGGACAGACATGTTTGTTGAGATCACATGACCAGACAAATGCTAATGCTGCTTATTATGACATGTAGAACATTAAATTAGGATAATAATGTGAAAGTAGCCTAAACAAAACCTGTATTCTGTGTAACATTAAACCTAAAATCTCTTCTAACAACCCCAGCTGTAAATTTTCCATCAGAAGTTGATGTAGGATCAGTTTCTTCTCCTGAACTGCATCATCACATGTGAAAAGTATTCAGTCTCAGAGAGATTGACACTAGCTCGTATATGATGCTGTTCATAGCTAAATAATACTAGTGTCATAATCAGAGTTGGGTATAACACACCGTTACTGTATTCTAATTACTTTTCGTGGTAACGCAGTAATGTAACACATTACATTTAAAATGTATGTAATTTGATTACAGTTACTGATGTCAATAAAATTAAGTTACTTGCGTTACAAATGTATTGTTAAGAAAAAAATATTTAGTAAAATGCCTTTCTAATCACGTTTGGCCGGCTGCGTCAGTATGCGCTTTAATGAATTACCGGAGAACGCGGTTCATGAGGCACACACACACACACACACAGCGCTACACGGTTTGGAGCACAGTCTGGCCGTTTCTCAATAGTAGCCTACGCAAACTTTGGACTTGCGTCCTTGGTCGTTCAGACTTGCCCAGTTTGACTCAGGAGAACGAACTCCCGAGGACGAGAGGACGCGAGTCCGGTTATTCTGCAAACGGAACCGCGGAGTTCTTGATCGTGTCACTCAGCAGCTCTGGCTACTCCGGTTATCTCTTTATGTAGCTATATTTCAGGCAACAATTAAACGAAATATGGTATAAAGTACAACTCTGCCTCTTTTCGTCAACAATAAAACAAAATATGTTATAAAACACAACTCTGCCTCTTTTCATTTAAAAAAATCGTAAACATAGGCTAATGGCCACACAAATGTGCGCATACATTGATTATCTTCACTGCATTATTTATAACAACACGATATATAAAACACAACCCTGCTTCTTTTTGTTTTCATTTTAAAAAATATGAAACATTATTGATCATTAAAACTGACATTTAACAGAGACAGACTTGTCATTTTATTTTATTATACGTGTACATACAGTGAAGAGAATGTATAGTAAAATAAATATAAAAAATATTCTATATATTTTAAAATATATAAAATAAAATTACACAACCCTGTCTCTTTTTGTTAAATGTCAGTTTTAATGCTCAATAATATCCAGTATAAAAGTATAAGTAGCCTAAAAGGTATAAGAATCTGTACAATTAGAAATAAAGCAAACAGTTCAGTCAAACATAAGTCAGCTCTCTAATAGGCTACAAAGTTAAAGTCACCTCTCGATGCATCCTGGGTAAAAGTGGTGGATCAGGAACACATCAGGGGTCTTGAACTGGACTTGGCTAGATGTGAACTCTGAATTGGAACAGTACTTGGGCAGCGACTGATGACGTTTCACAAGTCCACAAGAACATATTGAGAAACACCCCTATCTTCTGTCTCGCATGCGCGCTCTTTCTCGCTCGCTCTAGATTACGGGAGATTTGAACTAATTTGCGGGCATCAGGGAGCCGCTATCAACATGTGGGAGACTCCCGGAACTTTCAGGAGACTTGGGATGTCTGTATTCTGCAATATTAAATTACGGAAAGAACTGAGTTTCACTTTGTAGTGTATTCTTGTAGTTTTAATAGGTTTTCAAAGTAACTTGAAAGTAAAGTAATTAGTAATCTGATTACTTTTTACATGCAGTAATCAGTAATGTAATCAAATTACAATTTTAAAGTAGTAATTAGTAATTTGTAGTGGATTACTTTTTTTGAGTAACTTACCCAACACTGGTCATAATGACAAATATTTATAACGAAAATAATGCAATTACTGTTGTCCTCTTGCAGCTCTCCCTGTTTCAGCTTCATGTCTTAATTTAAAGATTACTAATTAAGTCACAGATCATGTTTATTCTGTAAAACTGGCTGAACATTTGTTTTCTTTAGGTGCATTTTTAACACGAGGGAGGGAAGATCTGGTAAAACTTGTGTTATTTTGGAAATCTTATGTTTTATAGAAATAGGCTTGAGGCCCCTGTTTCTCGAGTCCACCATTTGAAGTGTAAGATCTCAAATTTTCAACCCGCTTTGTATTTCAGGGCTCAATTTTATGGATTAGCCCGACCATATTAAAGTTATAAATGTTATTCAGTAAAGAGCAGTGGGTGATTTTATTTCTTTGTCCTTTGTTGTTTGATTAACATTAAAAACACAGACAGCATCAGGAATATTAGGCTGCTGTCACTTTAACAGCTAATGCACAGATCCAATATACTGTTACACATGTATTTTATTACTGTTTATATTTATTTAAGACATAACCGACTATGTTTATGAGGACACTCACCACGGACATTTTGACAATATTGTGTGAATATGTCTGTTTCAAGTGCAAGAAGATGCAAAAGCATCACGCGCTGTCTGAGATGCGGCTCTCTGGATGCACACTTCGGATATTTGCGCACAGATATTAAACTTTCGTGAGGATGCAGCACTGGCCCGATCGCGACAGTCACAGTTCCGTCTACTGTCATTTCATTTCACATGAGATCGCTGCAGTAGGCGAATGACAACGAGTCGACAATCCAATTTTTTTTCTTATTTGAGAAGTTGTTTTACTTATATATATATATATATATATATATATATATAAAGATCGAATATATGCTTAACCCGGGTTGTGACTGATTTATTCAAAAACACTGAATCATTCATGAATGAATGAGATGTTAAACCGAGGTCCTGACTCTCTGTGGTCATTAAAAATCCCAGGATGTCCTTCGTAAAAGAGTAGGGGTGTAACCCAGTGTCCTGGCCAAACTTGCCCAGTGGCCTCTGTCCATCATGGCCTCCTTATCATCCCCATATATACTGATTGGCTTCATCACGGTCTCCTCTCCACCAGTAAGCTGGTGTGTGTGCGTGTGTGTGTGTGTGTGTGTGTGTGTGTGTGTGTGTTTTGGCGCACTATGGCTGCCGTCACATCATCCAGGTGGTGCTGCACATCGGTGGTGGTTGAGGAGATTCCCCCTTCCATGTAAAGCGCTTTGAGTACCCAGAAAAGCACTATATAAATGTAACAAATTATTATTATTATATTGTGCTAAAATGTTACTTCAACAGCATTTCTTGATCCCGTTTCAAATGGTAGGTCAGTTTAAAGTTTAACTCACTTACCCCACTTTCCTCTTATATCACATGGATGAGTGACAAACATTTGTGATAAACTACTGAAAAAACTTTCACATCGATCTGTCGGCACATTTTCCAGCAAACAGCTGAGCTGCGGAAAACACCCACGGTTATTTCTAATCACCCATGCGTCTTATAACACGAATAAAACATTTTTAAAAAGCGCATGCATTTCTATCACGCGAAACAAGCGGACATAAAAGTCTCTTATTACGTGAACTACAAGGATTAAAAAAATAAATAATAATAATCTATCCGCCCAATATTTTCTCGAAAGGCAAAAAAAAGAACGGACAAACCCCCATTATGTTACAGCCGACTCGTGGCCGCATCAATAAAGGGAAATCAAAACCAAAGATTGATATGATGAATAAGGTTTATTACATAATTCTAGGGATTTCACAAAGTGCAATAAGCAATTTTATGCCCTCTGAAATGTCCCAAAATGCCGACAGACTAGGGATGAGCGAGTACAGCATTATCTGTATCTGTTAACCATATGAATTATCTGTATCTGTACTCGGACTGGGCGGGGCCTAACCCGGACGTGGGCGGGATTTAACCCGGAAGTGGGTCAGGTTGACTTGAAATGGGCGGGGCTTTAACCGGTATGGTATTTTAAGCATGCAATTGATATGGGTTGTTCAGAAATTGTTATTTATTGCTGATTAGAAAACTATTTACTCATTATTCTGTATCACTGATCATGAGAGGGGGGGGGGGGTGTTTGTGTTTTTGTGAGTGTAGCAGCTTAATTTGTAATATTATTTATAACACAACTACCTTTAATTTATTTATAAAATACAGCAAGAAAGTGTCACTCAGTGCGTGAAGTAAAAAAAAACTGGTTAGAGCCAGCAGACGGTTTAAAAAAAAAACTCAGATGACCGGCAGAGAGAGAGAGAGTGTGTGTGTGTGTTGCTAGCTAATTCATTTGTAATATAGTTTTATACCACTACTTCCTTTTTTTTTTTTAATGAAATCCAGCAAAAAGTGTCAGACACTCAGTGCATGAAGTAAAACAAACGGTTAAAAAAAAAAAAAAAAACTCCGACTGGCAGAGACGCAACGCGAGTCGCATTCTCTTGGTCGACGTTACGTCACAAATCATGTGACCTGCATAGCAACAGCCGCCGCCGTGTTTGAAGGGTAAAACAAACCGAAGGCAAAGCCCGAGGCAAATCAAAAAGGTATCTATTCACAGAAGTTTTGCTGTGGATTATGTCAGTTATGGATACCAACGGAATACTTTGTATTAATGATGAATGATATCTGTGTATGCGAATGTATGTCGGTGGTGAGAAGTGAATGTAATAAAACACTCATGTAAAGCGCTTTGTGACTAGCTAACGTTACATGTCTGTGAAAGGCGCTATCAGCTATATGAATACAGATCTTCTTCTTCTATTACAGAATGTCTTATCAATATATAGACAGTCTCCTAGCGCCTGCATTGACCAGGTACCACAGAAAGCTGTCGCTTGTAGGTTTAGCATTACAATATTGTCCATCGGCATCCAGCTGAGTCCTGGGAGAACAACCCAAAAGCATGGCCCAGGCTCGAGTTTCCAGACATACAATTACCTCATCAAATCCTAGGGTGGCTATTTCCATAACACCAAAAAGAAGGACACATATATTTTGTTGACAAGTGTCACGCAAGGTCTCTCGCTCTCTGCCGCGCGCTGCACAGTTTGGAGCACATACGTTATGTCCTGTCTCGCATGCACGGCTCGAGATTCCAGGAGATTTTAACTAATTTCCGGGCATTGGGGAGCCGCTATCAATGTGCGGGATTGTTATAGGTTAACTTTTTTAAACAATTCAGCGCAACTCCAAAAAGGAGGACAAATGAGTGTCCGGCTTGAGGCTGCGCTGGACAAGTGACTTAAAATCCGGACTGTCCAGACAAAATCCGGACGTATGGCCACCCTATCAAATCCCCTGGTATGAACACCATGTGTCCTACACTTGCAGTCATGTTTACATACCCATCAAGGATCGATTACATTAACTATGTAATCGATTTTTTATTAATTAAAAAAACAAAAAACTGTTCATTCAAAAGCACTGTGTAACAAAGTGGCTGTAATGAGCTCAGTCTGTCAGTGGCATGTCAGTGAGGGACACAGTTTTTTCCAAAAAAAAAGCCAATAAAGGCTAACTGCATAAATGTATAGTTTTTAGGCATTATTCTCTGCGCTTGTTTATCTTCCGCTTTCGTGTTGCTTAATGGCGGGCGCTTGTTGTTTTACCCTTCGCCGCGTTGCTATGCGCGCGCAGTGCATTATAGGAGTAAAATTCCCGGATGTCCGACCTTGAGAATTCTACCAAGCACCACGTCTGAACAAACCCCAGGTTTACCAGAACTCTACTGGTTAATAAGTAAGTGTACTACAAACCGAAGTAAAAAACAAACCTGAAGCTGAAGAAACCCTAAACGTTAACGGAAAAAAGACCCGCGAACCTGAGTGACTGAGGGAGAGACAGAGGGAGAGAGTGTTCTGTGTGTGAGTGAGCAGAGCGGGACACAGCAGCACAATAAATCAAATCTGTATGCGTGTAGGGGAGGGGCGTTGTGACTAGTCTATCACAGAACGCAGACACAGTCAGCTACCCAATGAGGATTTTTATTCAATCCGAGCACAGATATTGACTCGTATTACTCGTATTATACTCGTACTCGGCAAAAGTGCTTTATCCGTACCGGATACTCGTTTCAGCCGAGTATCCGGCTCAACTCTACGACAGACCAAAGATCCTGTTGTAGCGAGGAAACGAGTCCAGCCCGAGTTGATGTCGCCTCTCCGTCGCCCCTCATGCACGGCACCGAAACACATATACCTCCACCTCCTACTCTGAGTCTGGTGTTCCTCCTCTCCGCTGCCCCCTACAAAACCAAGAGAAATACAAAATCATAAAAAATACAAAGAAAACACACCCATAACAATATTAACTTGTTTATGGCACTGTTGCTTGAAACCAATGTCACATTTGCAATAATGTACATATTCAAGAAAGAAACCTGTGTGTTTGCTTGTGTGTAAAAAGAGAAAGGAAATCATTACAGGGGTAGGGATGCTAACCGATGACCGTTTGACCGATGGTTGACCGTATCAACGTTAACCGATCAAAGTTGTCGGTAGTCGGTTAAAAAAAAAAAGTGATCTCTAAATTAGGCTAAACGCTACTACAGTTAGCCATCTCATTCCAAGATATGTTTGTGTGAAGTGAACAAATCCCTCACACTCAATTTTTCATAACTCGCCTGTTTGTACTTAATAAACCAATAAAAACATTTGGCGCGAGCCGGTCACAGCGTTTGGGTTCGCGCGCTCAAAAGGTTTGCGAAAAGTAAAGGCTACAGGCTAAAACATTCGACGTCAGAGCCAGGGCAGACGACAGGATGAAGCGTGCAAAGAAAAGTAGTGTGTAGTGTGTGACCATTTCACCAAAAAGAATGACACAGATGTAAGCTGCAACTTGTGTGATACAGTGCTTAAATACAGTAGGCCTACATCATCTATGATGTATCACCTGAAAACGCGACTTGTTCTGTCCGTTATTAGAAGGCACACAGTGAGTTAGACCTGCCTTGGCCGGTGCGTCACTTACGCGTTCTGAAAGTGCCTGTTTTATCCATTGGTTTTATCGTGTTCAGTCTATTAGGCAACATTCCTCATAAGATGGGCTTAGATTTGGAAATACATGACATCTACATTTCAGTGGTAACAGATAAGGTGATGATGATCATCATCTTTCTTTATTATTGTTAGCACTACCTCAAACAAAAGCGTCGTCTCTTCATTTTCTTAAATGAGACGCTGCAATGTTTCAAATGAGCTTCTAACGCTAGACTAACGCCTTTATTTTCAACGCGATCACCTTGTACCCAAACCATTTCAAAACTAAGGAGCCATTTGTCCTCCGATTACATACAAGCTCCTCGGCGCCGCGTTTGCGGGACTCATGTTTCACGCTGTAGGGGATTTAAAAAAAGTGACGTGAGTGGAAGGGCGGCGCCGGGTGTGTGTGTGTGTGTGTGTGTGTGTGTGTGTGTGTGAGCGGGAGGCAGAGCGGCAGAGAGATGCGACAGAGTTGCGAAATTGCAGGCGCAGCTCGAAATGGCTGTTATTTCAAATAGCGTGGCATATTTTAAACTAATCGGTTAACCGGTTTCAACCGGCTAATGAGGCTCGGTGGTCGGTCAAGAAAATTTTTAGTTTTCGCCATCCCTATTACAGGGCCATATTTGCCTCCATATTAAAAATAATAATAATAACAATTAATTAATTTTAATGTTGTTTTTTACGCCACAATCCTTTATTTCTGATCCAGGTCCCAATTCTTCATCTTTTCACGTACGCTAGAGTCCGCTTCACATTTAACTCATAATTTAACTCAATGCATCCGCTTGTCGGAGAAAGTGTTAAGGGCAGTATGAACTGAAGCAGATATTTATGTATTTTTTAGGTAATGTCACGATTTGGTCTTGTCTTGGTCACGTTTTGGTTTGTTAATGTCATGTTCCATGTCTGTCATGTGATTCCCTGTTTGTCATGTGATCCTGCCATGTGTCTTGTCATTGGTTGATCGTCTGTTCATTGTTCACAGGTGTGTCTTGTCTTGTCATTAGTCTGTGTATTTAAGCCCTCATGTTTGCCATGTGTCCTGGTCAAGTTCTGTAAAAAGGATCCACTGGAGGCAAGTGTAGATGAGAACCCAAGTGCAGTTTATTTATAAACAAGATTAGACAATAAAACAAAAGCATGGCGTGGCATGAACTCAAAATCATAAGCATGAACATGAGATAACGGTCAACAACAGTGGTTACAGAAGAACAAAACTTGACCAGGACACATGGCAAACATGAGAGCTTAAATACAGACTAATGACAAGACAAGACACACCTGTGAACAATGAACAGACGATTAACCAATGACAAGACACATGGCAGGATCACATGACAAACAAGGAATCACATGACAGACATGGAACATGACATTAACAAACCAAATCGTGACAGGTAATTAGCTAACCTTGATTATGATAATGAAGCACTACTTAACTATAGAACTTTAGTAATGAGAAGTGAAACTTGGTAACCATGTATGAATGGTTAAATGGTATAAATTTGTCATTTTAACTGAAGTGAAGGACTGGTGGTGGTGCTTAATATATTGTTGGCCATTCAGTTACTGTGAAAAATAGATAATAGTAATAGATAATATAAATTATTATTAAAAGATAATTCTACTACTACGAATTCTATTACTAATAATAACAATACAATGCACGTTCGCTAAAACTGGTTTGTTGTAAGGTTCTCGCGCTCTCTCTTTGCGTGTGTGTGAGAAACACAGAGCTCTCAGCAAAGCAACCGAGTTGTGCGGATTCACACTAGAGTTTACAGAGTATGTCAAATACAGGTACGCTGTGCATCCATTGAGCTGAATAGAAATAGTTTAGGTACAGATTGTTTGACGGAGAGCAAAACTCTCAAGCGCTCAGTCAGAGTGTTCAGGGAGTGAAAATATAAACTTATACTTGTCCTCTAACACAAACACCGGCGAGTAAAATCTTAGAATTTATTAACCAATTGCTAATGATTGACATTATTTAGTCGCCCAGAGTGTAGATTTAGTCGCATATGCGAGTGATTGACTCGCATTGTAGACGGTTGGTCTTTGTGTATAAATAGCCCTTATGTTACCATTGTCTCTTGTCTAGCTTTGTTTTGTGTGACCTGCTGTTTGGTGAGTTTGTCAAGTCTATTTATGGTCACAGTCAAGTTCTGTTCAAGTCTAGTTGTCACGTTCAAGTGCTCATGTTTATGTTTCAGTTCAGTTTATTTTTGTGTCATGTTTTTCATTTATCAAATAAAACTGCACATGGGTTCAGAATAGGGCTGTCAACGTTAACGCATGCGATTAATCTAATAATGTTAACGCGTTATTAATTGTTTTTACGCAAATTAATCATTTGATCAAGTTTGACCCCAACTTCTTCCTGTTATCGCAGCGCAGATGTGATAAGGGTACGGCAAACGCGAGTAATACGAAGACAGAGGAGACGATGTCCGCTCTGCTTAACGGCAAGTTTCGTAATAAAAAGCTTCTGATAAAACCAAAGTTTGGATGGGGGGGATACATGTTCAGAAGCCCACCCACACTGACAATTGATTGGTTGACTTAAAGAAACAGGCCAATCAGGATGCTCTCTGTCTTACATGCACTTCATGAGGCACACACGCACAAACAAAAATAAACTGCGCTGACTTTTTTCGACCAATGCATTACACCGGCATTAAGCAAAACAAAACGAATGGGCTGCCGATATACGAGTTTTATGGGACGTTAAGATAAAAAAAAAAAAAGTACAAGATGTATTGTCCCAAAAAGCACGCCGGCCCACCGGGGATTTGCCTGGTATGCCAGATGGCCAGTCCGCCCCTGTTTGTAACAGTTGTTGGTTCCTGCTAAATATGTCTGCAGTTCATATGGATGCCTCAACAAATTAAGAGATTGTTATCGAACATTTGTTAAATAAATGTTAATGGTTGAGATAATAAAACTGAAGAATCTGTTTCCTTAAACCAGTTTGTCATGCATTTATTTATTTCAACACTGCACTTTTACAAGTACATCCTAGTATTTTAAATTTGTGATTAATCATGATTAATCAAAGCCCATGATTGTGATTAACTCATTTAAAAATTTTAATCGATTGACAGCACTAGTTCAGACACATCGCCTTCGGTGGACTTAAATATTACACAATTAAAAATAGTTGTTTGATGCTAAGTCAAGTCATATTTATTTGTATAATTATTTTTGCAATACATATTGTTTCAAACCAACTTTACAAAAAGTTATTTTGTAAGAAAGGCATACTGTGTTTTTCTAGCTATATTGCCGGGAAAAGTGTTTTGAGTCCTAGCAGAACCGATCAATGCAGCATAGCTAGTTTAGGAATGCAAAATGATGGTGTTAGTTGAACAGTTTTGGGAACGTTACTTTAAAAAAGTAATTAGTCATAGTTACTCACTACTTGTTCCAAAAAGTAATTGAGTTAGTAACTGAATTACTGTATAATAAAAGTAACTCATTACCAGGGAAAGTAACTATTTGCGTTACTGTTTAAAAAAGTTGCTATATGTCAAAGAATTTGGATTTTTTTGAAGTAGAACAGACAGGTGTTTGTACATAACTTTCGATATTTATTGCACGTGGACAGACAGCAAGAGGTTTATCCTGCACTTCAAGTATTATCTTTGTAAGATAAGTAAACAGTTACACCATATAAAGTACATTTAACTCTAGCAAATTAAATCAAACTCTCTCAACTTGAGACAACCGGTCAAGTAAACAACCTGTTCTTCCAAGTGTTTTGTTCACAACAAAGTGTGTTTAGCTCTGTAGTCTTATTCTTTAATGAAATAAAATAAACTCACAATGTCAGACAACTGGTCTGGTAGATATTCTGAACTTCAAGTATTTTCTTCAAAAGTAAACAGTTAAATAATATTAAGTGTGTTTGCAGTTAATTGTAGCAAATTAAATAAATCAAACTCTAACCACGCCATGCGTTGCCATTTAAAGGTTGTATCAGCGATTGTGGGTGAAGTCACTTCTGTTTGTGTTTGAATCGAGATCCCAAACAAACCAAGTTAGCTCGCCCCTCCCTCAACGAATTCCAATTCGTCAGAATCAACTCGCTCACTAGCATGCCAATCTCACACACTAAATCCCTACAATCTGATATTTGCTAGAGCTATCCGAGTTTAGTCGAGCTTCACTCATATTTTTTAAAGAATTATATTTTCACACACAGTTTACATACAACTACTCACCTGTTTGCTACTCACCTGTCCAGAAGAAACAGTGCAACCTCAGCGTCCGATTTAAAATTTTTCAAATCTTTGAATTCTCTCCACCGTTCAAAAGCCTTCCTGATTATTATTCGTTTCTTTGACGAAAAACGAGGGTATTCCCTCGCCCTAATCCTCCTCCTCTTCTTGGGGATTGCCTCTTCCATGTTAAATGTATCTGATAGCATAGGGTTAATAGACGCTGCCTTATTCTTCAGCTCCGACTTCGCGTGCAGGCGCCGTGCACAAGCGCAAAAACAAACAACACCCGCCCCTGTCGTGATTGGTTAGAACACTGTTTATTTTGATTTTGAGTGGTGGTTGTACCCATTTGTTTTTGTGTGCAGATCTCAGAGCCTAGGCTGCCTACAGAGACGCGGTTTTTTGACAGCCTGCTTATGGGGCGGGCAGCTAGCGGATCGTTAGGAAAGATTAGATGAATGTGATAATTTTTGTTTGGGCCTGAAATCGCTGATACAACCTTTAATTCACTATTAAATAATAGATCTAGCGCTAAAATGTGTTGTTTTTTAACTCAAGCTGAGCGCTCGTTGCCGCTGCGATAGGTTGCATGGATACAGTGTTCTCTGTGGCTCGCGCAGTCTTCACTTGGACGCGCACTTCAATCTATCGCGGTAGTGGAGACTCTCTATTCATTCAGGTGAAATCACAAAATAAAATGCACACAAACGTGTTCCTGCTTGATATAGACTGTAACCACTGATGAACATTTTCAGTTTTGATTAGAGAAAAAAACCTATACGATTGCGGATTAGAACCCGTAACCTCTGACACGCTTGGCAAAAGATCTTCCACCAGACCATTTAAGAACTCAAACAAAATTTGCAGATCGATGGATTTATTTACAAATCCGGCAGAGCGGCAGTGGCTCAGTGGTTCATGTAGGTTGTCTACAAACCAGAAGGTTGGTGGTTAAATCCCCGGTTCCACCTGACCAAGTGTCGAGGTGTCCTTGAGCAAGACACCTAACCCCAGCTGCTCCCGACGAGCTGGATGGCACCTTGCATGGATGACACTGCCGTCGATGTATGAATGAGTGAATGTGAGGCAATATGTAAAGTTTGTACCCAGCACTTCTGAAAATACACTTCCGAATGCGTCTCTGTCCCCAGCACATTTCAAACCAAACTGACGCCCATGGTAATGCACCGCATTTAACATCCAGTAACGTTAACGGCGTTGTAACGATGGGAAAAGTAATTAGTTTAGATTAGTTGGATTGCCCCGTTACTGAAAAAATAACGTCGTCGGCTAATGCCTTTCTTTTAAACGGTCTGAGCTTTCCACTACACATGTCGGAAAATCAAGATGAACGCATCCAGGCAAACCTTTGTTGCGCATAAAAAAGTGGTACTGCCAAAGTATCATGTCCACTGATAGAGGAACCTCACAAGAATCGGAAATTTCCCATAGACTGGAGTGAGACGACAGGTGTCTCTCGAGCTTTTGTGATCTTATTTGGCGCCCTTTATTGTGTGACAGATCACTGTAATGTCTCGGATCAAGCGAAGAGGCTGTGTGGAGCACACATAAACTAATCATCTCTTCCACTTTACTACTAGTTACAGCACAAAAATAGACATGCTGTAATGAATAGAGAATGAAGACTCCATCCCCAGGTATTTGAGCTGATCTAGAGTTGATTCAGGGACACACAGGTAAACCTAATTGCCTCCCAGGAGTCCTGCCATCGCCAGCTCTTTTACTCCCTGACCGAACCCCCCTCGGCACGGATGTGTTAGCACAAAGCTGGGCCGGGGGCCTACGTAAATACACGTTTCCCTCAGTAAGCCTACTTGCACAGAAACTGTGCAAGATCAGGGAGGACGGGGAACAGGTCTTGATGGTAGCGCCTTACTGGCCCACCCAAATTTAGTTTTCTGACCTGACTCTTCTTGTGACAGCATCTTCCTGACAGATTGCCATGAGGAAGGATCTTATTTTTTAGGGACAGGGCACCGGCGGTGGTAGACACTATCAATCAAGCCAGAGCTCCCTGTTTTAGGCAAACTAATGCTTTGAAGTGGATTCTGTTCGCTGTGTGGTGCTTTTCCCGTCAGAAAGACCCCCGGAGATTCCCGATCGATTCTGCGCTTTCCTGTTGAGATAGAAGCTGTCCCCCTCCACCTGGAAGGTGTATGTGCGCCGGGGTGATGATGGCGCAGTGGATAAGACACATGCCTTTGGTGTGAGAGACCCGGGTTCGAATCCACTGTGAGACACCAACGTGTCCCTGAGCAAGACACTTAACCCCTAGTTGCTCCAGAGGCGTGCAACCTCTGACATATATAGCAATTGTAAGTCGCTTTGGATAAAAGTGTCAGCTAAATGAATAAATGTAAATGTATTTTGCCACCATTGTGGCACATCACGTTGCAGTGGACGGTAAGTCTCTAGTGTAGGATTACAAATTTATTTAAATGTTTAATTTAGATTTCCAATACAATAGTATTTTATATTGAGAAAGTTTAGAAATGATTTGACCAGGAAATCTCTGCAAACGGTAGGGGTTCCCAGCGGGATATTCCTGACCGTCCCATCTCAGTACTAGAAGGCTAGGCTTTTCCTGTTCTCGTTGTTTACCTGGTGAAGAGTCATGCCGAGCAAGTTTGAACACCTGTTATTTTTTTACTGAGACCATTTGTCTCATCTCAGTACGAGAAGTCTATGCCTTTCCTGTTCTCATGTCTCAGCTCATTTACATGCTTTGTTCATCACAATGTAATCCCTCCCCCTTGAAATGTATATAAACTACAATGTAAAGACTAGACTTGACTTGAATTGACTTGGGTACGAAGCAGACTACACAAATAAAGAATCCTGCTTAAATAAGTCTCCTGGTTTTCGCTTCTGAGTTTTTCTACACTGAAGCAGACTACAGCAAATAAAGAATCCTGCTTAAATAAGTCTCCTGGTTTTCGCTTCTGAGTTTTTCTACACTGAAGAAGGAAGTTTACAACACTAGGAAGGCACGACCTGGTCATAAAGTTTCTGAGAGGCGCCAGGAGATTAAATCCTTCCAGCCCGAGTCTCATCCCCTCCTGGGATCTCTCTGTGGTCCTTTCTGGTATCTAGAGAGCTCCCTTTAAGCTGCTTGAGTCAGTTGACCTTAAGATTCTGTCTCTAAAGACAGCACTCCTGACCTTGCATATTTCCATCATGAGGGAGGGGAACCTGCAGGAATGTCTGTCAGCAAATTGTGCCTTGAGTTCAGGCCGGCCTAGTCATCCCACCACTCCCTTCCAGGACCAGGTTGAGTTTCCTCCGAGCATCCTCCGCCAGTCCCGGGACTCAAGTGCATGCCCGCTTGGTCAGCCCCCTGTACTGGGCTAGATGCCAGATCGCCTCTGCCCCATCTCTGCTCCTTAAGTAGTTTTATCCCTGTCTAGGTAGGACCTACCGCAGAGGCCTTTCCATATGTAGCTCTGCCCCACGGGTCAGTCCATATGTGGATTTCCACATGTTTGTTTTCCCTTCTGGTAGGATGTGCCCTCCGTAGCGTCACTCTCTGTTGAACTAGGTAAGCTTCCCCAGCATTAATTACACTGGTCATGGCTTAAAAAAGGGAATTGAGAACCAAAATAAAACTTGAAATAAATAAAAAAAGGAACAGCAGCTATGACCGTCTCCATGGTAAGCCCTGTCCCTTTCATCCTGTTGGCATGGAGGACTAACATTCTGGGCTTTCATGGGGCGCTGGGTAGGTTATGACTCAACGGGAGCAGTTTCCAAAAGGGCATGCTACAGCTTGCCAGCATCTGCATCTCCATCACTCGTAACACTAATGTAACCCTTGTTCCCTGATGGAGGGAACAGAGATGGTGTCCCCCCTGCCTCAACCCTGAACCACCACTAAATAATAATAATTACTTACATTTATATAGCGCTTTTCTGGGTAATCAAAGCGTGATTGTACTCAAAACTCAGAGGTGATTGGGGCTTCCAAGTAAGACCCTATTTTTCATACAACATAACATCTCCGTTCCCTTCATCTGGGAGACATGTATTTTATGTCTTTACACTAAACATTTGTGCTGGCAAAAGTACTTGAAATCCCCCCAAAAATTACAGAAAACACCGATTTCAGTAGTTTTATTGCAGTATGTTTTTTGCCATTAAACTGGTTTTAACATATTTGTCTTTTTTTCACTTTAGACCTGATGGTACTGAAAGAGGAACTGAAAACTGAAAAGAGTCAAGAACTGAATAATATTGAAGAGAAAGATGAGAAACATGATTTCATGATCGGAGAAAAACCATCCACACAGACTGAAATGACTTCCTCACAAAAAAGAGCTGAGAAGACCAAATCTAACAGTTTTATCACCTGCCATCAGTGTGGAAAGAGTTTCAGTCAAAAACAAAAACTCAATGCCCACATGAGACTTCACACTGGAGAAAAGCCTTTCACTTGCCAGCAGTGTGGGAAAAGTTTCAGTCAAAAAGGAAACCTTAATGTCCACATGAGAATTCACACAGGAGAGAAGCCTTATACTTGCTCTCATTGTGGACAGAGTTTCACACATAAAAAAACCCTTGATTCCCACATCAGAATGCACACAGGAGAAAAGCTGTTTGCATGTGATCAGTGTGGAAAGCGCTTCATAACAGAAAAAAGCCTTAGATTTCATATAAACATTCACACTGGAGATAAACCATTCCCATGTGATCAGTGTGGAAAGAGTTTCAAACACAAAATAAACCTTAAGGTCCACATGAGACTCCACACTGGAGAAAAGCCTTACACTTGCTCTCATTGTGGACAGAGTTTTACACACAATAAATCCCTTAAAACCCACATTAATAATTCACACTGGAGAAAAGTGTTTGTATGTGATCAGTGTGGAAAGCGCTTCACAACAGAACTAAGCCTTAGATATCATTCAAACATTCACATTTCCTTCACTACTTTATATTTTGCTTGAGGCTGTTTGTTTTTTTTGCTCCTATGCACATATGAACTCTTCCTTCTACATCGACCATCTCGGGCCTCCAATTTTGATTATATAGAGGCGTCACTCCATTCCAAACTTAAAATCAAATTATTAGTTAAACTTCTGTCTTGCTGTGACATACCATAATATAACTGAATGATTACACATAAAATAAAATAAAACTGAATGAAATAAAGAACATTGCACAGCATTACTTGCTTCATTTTTAGTGAGAGAATGCACTGTTAATTTGTTAATCTGGACTTGAATATGACTTTTGTTGGGGTTATCTGATGATACCTGGAAGTTGGTTCATCTGGAGGGGCCTATACCATGAAGCCGGTTTAGGTGGCTAGCCAGCTTTGTTTCAGTTTAGTTTGCGTCAACCCTGGGTTTTAGGGACCATGAAAGTGGTTTGGCTTTTAGCTGTGTTCATCGCCATAGTAACTTACGCTCCACGGCTAACCTGGTCCAGGGAAGGTTATGTTCCAGGTAAGAGGTTGCAAACCGAACTTGGACCAATCAGCTGTGAGCAAAGTGACAGATGTCTGATGCGATAAAGTCACTCCTCCTGTTTCTACTCCAAATTAAAGGTCACAACATAGCAAATGATTTTTACAGACAAAATCGTCTGGTTTTTAGTGATGCTTATTTAGAATAATACATTTGTATGATTTAGATATTATTTGTGTAATTATTATACCCTTTATCAATCACACGTGTACAATTTTAGTTCATCAATTATTATTATGCAGTTTAAATGAATATATATATAAAGGTAATATAAATACGCTTTAGCATCAATAGATGAAGCTATAAAATAACTACATGTGAGCTTAAATGTTCAATTCTCTCTATACCTTTATCAGCTCTATAAAATAACTTCACAACTTTTACTTGCACTGATGGTGCGTTCACGTGCTATGGAAAATATTTTATTTTCCACTTGTGAACTGGTATTTACCAGTGTGTTGCGTTCAAGTGCTTTTGTTGTCGTAATGTGGTAAAAAGATGGAGATCTAGACCTGTTATTTAGCTAAAACTGTTTTAGGTTGCTTAAGTCATCTGCTACAGCAAGAAGATGATTTATCAAAACTCAGACGGTAAATAATATGCTGTATATTTTCTAGATCATGAATAGTAAATATTTTTACCATTCACGACTCTCGCGTTGCTCTCCGCCATTTTGAAAAGGTCAAAGGTTATCGCATCTCGTGCATCAAAATATTCTACGAGCTGCCCAGTGGAAAATACCACATGACGGGGTGTTCATGTGCATTTTCCACGTCGGCTTTTGGTATTTACCATGATTACCATAGCACGTGAACGCACCATGATATACAGTAGCGAGACTTTTTCTTTTAGTTGTCCTCTTTCATAGACAGCTGTTTTCTTCTTGCTGTGTAAATTTGTTTAAAATCTTACTATTTTAATACTTTTATTAATAAGTGAATTGCGCTGCTTCTCTCGCGAGAAATTAATCTCAGTTTCACTCTTTCTCAACATGTGATTGGCTGTTCGCTACTGATGTCAGACTTAAACTCCTAAACTCAGGATCAAAGCCTGAGTTGACAGAGAAAGCCTGGTTGGATTGGTTTGGTTTTGTCAACTCTAAACTAATCCTGTAACCCCGAGTTTGTTCAACTACTATCATGGTAGAGGCCCCAGGTGTCTCACTGTTGATTCTGACTAACCATGAAACCTAGGGGTTTCTGCCTAGTACATAATAAAGTAGTATGCTATAATAACAACAACATATTCAATGTATATTTATTAAAATCATAAATAGATGCTCCATTATTGGGATCTTACTTGGTCTACGTTCCTAAAGCCACCCATACACTAACCATATTGAGCCTACTGATACAGCAGAGCCGATTGTTAGCTGTCATCCCCTTGATTGTGCAGAGTGTCAATATTTCGTTCTCATTTTAGAGATTGATTTTTATTAAACCTGAAAAACTAAGCTTAAATGTTTAAAAATAAATAGTCCAAGATATGACACAAATAGAGGAACTTCCTTGAACTTCATCAGCAGTGGAATCATCTGGATCAAGCAAGATTACAAGCAGATATTAGGTAATGCTTATGAAGGGTGACATTTTTTATATTATGCTTACAAATATATTTACAGAATGTAGTTGGTTTATTTATGTTAATGACAAATCAGGATTTTACAGCCACACATGGCATCTTTGATGTTCTGCAGAACTCTGGTGAGGGAACAAGGTCACTGTTTTCATTTGGATATGAGAGACAGTCCTGTGGACCCAGAAGGAGCCATGTGGTCTTTCTATAAGGCAAAGGGACCCAACTGGGCGGTTGAAATGTGTTTTAGAGGTAACTGTTAGCAAATTCATGGATGTCATAATTAAAGCTTTTCTAAGATCAGACCCTACCACCCTCACCATTGCACCTTTCCTCATTCATCCTAATCTCTACCTCCCCTTCCGGGTGGCCTGTATATGTACCAGTCGTTCATCGGTTCATGCAGGGCTGCAATTTCCAAATCTCCTCGCCACCTGCCCATCAGCAAACTCCTTCCTCAGCCCGTTCCTCCTCAGCCTGTTCCTCATTGCCCCTAGTCACACCTAGGCAGGGCTCCAGACTGCGACCAAATGGTCGCATTTTTGGACGAAAATTTGAGAGTGTGCGACTGAATTTTACCTTGAGTCGCACATGTGCGACCAGTAAATCCCCCCCCCCCCCCCTCTATTATATTTTTTTTTTACAAGTTACACGTGGAAGGGGCGCGTCAATGAATCCGGAATGTGATGAGTGTGAGAAGAATAGGGAATGGCCACTGTAACTGGCTAATGTGTGGAGGGGGAGGGTCTATAATCGAGTGCGCGTAAACATCTGTGGAAGACAGACGAAATATCACAACCTGCTATGTGCGTCTGAGCAATGAAGCAAACTAAAAAAAGGAGGAGCAAATCTACGCATGATTCCATGGTAAACCAGAGATATTGCATTAGTTGTTTTCCAGATTCTTGTCATTTATTGTACATGCTACCTTATATTTTTTATTTTTCAGCTCAGCAACCTCGGTTTTGCATATTCTAAACTAGCTAGCTCTGGCTGCTACATTCCCAGAGTTAGCAAACGTTAGTCTGTTAACATGAATATTTGCAAGCCTCCTCCAAGCACAAACATCACATAGGCTACCTGTTGCATTTCACCATCCACTTATTTAGCTGCTGTCGCATCCCTTGACATGCCATCTCCTTTAACCTCCTTCTTTTTCTATTTTTAGCCCCCGACCGCTTTTTTGCTTCATTCATCTTTTTCGAGTTTCAACGATAACGCACTCCTGTGCTGCTGACTCAGCGCTCACGCGCGCGCCCCCGCCCGCTCGCGATACCCTTCTGTCAAAATAAATTCTATGATGGAATATTATGAGGGCGCCGGTGCCTACTCTAGCCTGTTAGTCCTCTAAAATATATATAACTTTTTTATATTTAACTTATATAACTTTTATATAGATGTATGTATATAACTTATAAAAAAAATAGATTTTTTTTTAACCATCGCTTTGGCGCCCCCATGATGCGGCGCCCCTATGCAAGATTGCCCCTAAGCAGCAAATCTATGAGAGAACTACGAGCACTTGGAGAGGAGTTGGGTGTACGTGTCAGCTTCCACATGTGAACCGGGCCCTGCAAACCTTGCTGAAACCTGGAGGAAAGGAAAGACATCTGCAGAACCATGGCCAGTTCACGGCAGTTTATTACGACATGGAACATTTGACTGCATCATCCACCAATGCCGATATTGCTGGGAGATCAAGGAAGTTCTGTATTTAATTTCAAAATTATTTCATATGGGAGGCATTCAAAATAACTGATATTGGTGGTTAGTGGTTAGTAATTGGTTATGTCTTGCAGGTCAAGAAGATGATGGAAGATGGAAGCTTTGTGGGTTTCTGTCACTTCTTGGCTGACTTGTTTGAGGCCATAAGCAAATTCAGCTGCCTTCTCCAAAGATATGATATTATTTTGCCTCAGGTAATGTTGACAGGTTCAGAAGAATATAGTTTAAACCTATTAAAACAGTGTTAAAAATATTTTTTAATCAAGGAATATGTAGCTTTTACCCTTTATGTTTTTTACAACTTAAATGTTTTACAGGCTGTGAATGGAATTGAGAATCTCCTTGCAACTATTGAGGCCATGTCAGTGAGATGCAAGCCGGGTGGTAGGCTGGCGGAATTACTGGTAGACCTTCAGGCCCAGAGAAGTTGAGCTTAAATTCTCTGCCCGTGCCAGAGATATTTCCCGCCACTATGCTTGGGTCGGGTCGGGTCGGGCCCTTGATCAAGCACGTCACGTGTCATGCGCAGCGTCTCCTCCACCCGCACGCTGTGCTGTATTGTGTAGCTTAAGTGCAACATGGAGCTTGAAGAAGTAAAGAAAAAAATTAAAACAGGAGAATTAACTTTGAGCAAGTATGAAGGAAAGTTGGAGGTATGGAAATATTTTAAACTAGTCGTGGGCAGTGACAACATATGTGTTGGCTTTGTTGAGTGCAAGTGCGGCGCACTACTAGAGTCTGTACGTGTTGTAGCCATTAAATAAGCGCATTTATAGTTTCATATTTATTAAAATATTATAATGTTATTTTTTTTCCATCTATGTTGATTATGAAAGTGAACGTAGATAGGAGGATGCGCAATATCGGGAGACATGGAGTGGTTCAGGCATGATTTTGACCACTTCATTATGTTTTGTTTTGTAGAAAGCCTTTCTTTAAAGTGAATTTCGTTTTGTATAAATTGTATCTTAATTTTAATAAATTTTTCATCAACCAATTGCCTGGATTTAATAAATAAGAAGCAAATATAGCAGACAAAATAATCATGACATGGAGGCGCCGGCGAGCCGCGGTCACCATAGCACGTGAACTGGAGCCATCTCATCATACATTAAATCAATTCTCGGCACGCTTATCACCGAATTTACAAATTCACATCTTGCTTGTTGCACGCACACATAGGCTATGTCGAAATAACATTATTAATAATAATGAATCTTTAAGAATATTTGATTGAATGCTGAATGTTGTGCTTGTTCAATTTAATAAAATTAAAACTTTCGTTGTGATAATTAAAATAATTGAATATTAAATATGGCATTTATTAATAGTATTTATAATATATATATATATATATATATATATATATATATATATATATATATCAATCAATAGCCGCGTTTCCACTGTCGGGCCAGGGCCGGGCCAGGGCTAACAGCGAGCCGAGCCGAGCCAGTGGCCTCACGCCTTAAGCACCGGGCTTGCGTTTCCACTGCCGGGCCAGTAGCCCCGCAACGCTGCCCTAAACCCCGCCCCTATATCGCCTTTCTGGATCAAACGTCATATAACCCAACCCATTTCAGCGGACATTATGAATTTATTTATTTTTTAAGTTAGGAAGATAGTATGTATATTAACTCACCGGCCGTGGCTGCAATAGTGTCCCGACTTGTCTCGCGAGTCGCCACTAACAGAGGGTTGGTGACCCAGCACACCGTCCATCAAGTCGAACATGGAAAGTTTCTTCTCTGAGCTCCGCTTTGTCCATTGTGCGTTTTAATTGCCTTGTACAATACTGCGCCCGCAACTTTTTTATTTTTTCCCGAACTTGAAGCGTTGCTCGCTGAATGCTTAGCTTAGAAAATTCAGCAACGATGTATTTTATAACGTCCTCGTTTCTTCACACGCCGCAAATTGACGTTGTACCCTTTCTTCTGCCCAAATGCTCAGAAGAGCTTTGGTATCTTCGACAGACCAGTACAGGCGATTCTCCATTTCGAGCAGCGATTATTTTGCGCGATATAAAAAAGTGAAATGTTCATCTTGCCGGCTTTGCCGCAGACCATAACTTTCCCTAACACCGATAAACTCCGCCTTTTACCTTGCCCACGCCTCTAGCCCGAGCTGGCCCGCTTTGGCCCAAGGTATTCGACGGGCCAGAAATCCTGGCCGTTGGCCCTGAGTAAGGCCCGATCAAGCCCCGGAAGTGACCGTGGAAACGCGACTGTCCCTGGCACGCACTAGCACGGCTCGACCCTGGCCCGGCAGTGGAAACGCGGCTAATGGTCTAGCACCCATTCAGCACCTGCGTTAAAAAATGAACTGGCATCTTCCCTGGTTATAACGGCCCACGTATTAAAATGGTCGGGTTTAAATCGGGCTCAGGCTCATAATTACAGTTAATGTGTCGGGCCGGGCTCAGACACAACGGGCTCGGGTCGGGTCGGGTCAGGCTTGATTTTTTGGGCCCGATCTAAGCTCTACAGAGAAGACAACAAGAGGGTGAGGGGGAGACACATTCAACTTTCTCTTTGGTTGAAGAAGGCCAGCTGGTAGCAGACGAGAGGATTTCTGGGTGTTACAGATCCGACAGTGTTGAATGAATTCGCTCGTGTCTCGGGAGAGCGTGGGCCACCAGTAACGGTTTTGAAGGTGCTGAATGGTGGCAGTGATTCCGGGATGTCCGGAGCTGGGAAGGGCATGCACGTGGTCTATTACCTTGTCTCGAAGTTGTGGCGAGGGACGTGAGAGAACGGCGCGAGGCCGGTGGTGTGATTGCTAATGAGCAACACCTGTGTAGCACACCGGTCTCGCATCTCTCACAGAGGAGCGGAAGCATAAAGGGGGAGCGACGACGTTAATGATGCGAGACCGGCGTGCTACACAGGTGTTGCTCATTAGCAATCGCACCACCGGCCTCGCGCCGTTCTCTCACGTCCCTCGGCCGTCCCTCGCCACAGAAGTGTTTCTGGCACAAAGATCCTCCCGGGAGGACAGTCCGTTGGTATCTCAATGTCAGCATTGGCTTGAGCGCATTCAGTTTCAATATCCCACTGAACAGGTCCGAGAACGAAATCAGGGCAGATAACAGGTTCAGGAGTCGGAGCAGTAGCCTCGGAGTCAAACGAGGTTCTCTCCTTGAGTGTAGGTCGTCGTGGGCAGTACAGACGAAAGTGACCAGCTCCTCCGCAGTACATAATTTGCATAATTTCAGGGTCCTGCGGCGCTCCCTCTACTCCTCGGATATGTGTGACGCGTTGATTTGCATAGGTTCGTCGGCGTGAGCGGAGGAAAGTGAAGCACGTGGTGTGGAGAGGTTGAGCGGAGGCTGGAGCGACGTGAGCGCATCAAGTTGTCAATCTGTATGGCGAGATGAACAAACTGATCAAAGTCCTTTCCCTCGTCGCGACAGGCCAGCTCGGCTTGTAGTTCGTGGCTGAGTCCCCTCCGAAAAACCTCCGTCCAGTTGGTTTGAGCAGCCAGAGTTCGGAATGTGAGCATGTACTCCGCGGCGGGAGCTTTCCCTGCGTGAGCTCCAAGAGAAGATCCTCGGCTCCTCTCCCCTCTTTGGCATGTTCAAAAACCGCTTGAAAACGTTCCAGAAATTCTCTGTAAGATGAGAAGGCGGACCCATCCACTCTCCAGACCGCGGTGATCCACTCCAGCGCGCGTCCGGTGAGTAATGAACATACAAAAGCGATTTTGCTTGCATCTGTGGCGTGTAGGGAGGTCTGCTGGGCGAGTTTCAGTGAACATTGCAATATAAAGCCCTTGCATTTACCTGGGTCTCCCTCTTATTTCTCGGGAAGCGCGAGGCATGGATTATTGCTCGAAGCATTAAGTGAGTCCGGGGGAAGAGCAGGTGTGGTGGGCGTTGAAGCGGCCTTGGGTCCCGCGGTAGACTTCTGCTGGGTTTGAACCGCTGAAATCAATTCCTCCGTGAGAGTGGTCAAGCGGGACAACTGGTGGTGATGAGTGGCCAGCTGAGAGGCTTGAGCGGTGAATGCGGCCGACAGAGCATTCATTGTCGCTGGATCCTCGTTTGGCAAAGTATTCTGTGACGAATCAGACAGGTGAGGCAGATCCATTTGCAACAATTTAATAAGCAGTCTCAAGCAAACATAAAGCGTTTCAGTAGAAGGATAACACAAATCAGAAATTCTTGAAAGGGCCGGACTGGATCCTGGGGCAGTGGCCAGAACTCAGAGTCAGAGACTGGCTTGGTTCGACACGGGCAGCAGACAACAGGATAACCAGAGACGGGCAAGGTTCAGGGCTGGTGGCGAGAATCAGAGTCCAGATACAGGCAATGGTCACTTGACAGTCAGAGAGGTTAATAACAGGCTAGGTTCAGTAACACAGATAATCAGGGAACTAGAGAGCGCTCGGACATGAAACACAGGGTGAAACAATACTTTGCACAGTGTGCTGAGTTAACGAGGCAGATATAGCTTAGGGACCAGAGTTCATACAGAACAGGTGTAATGCAATAGGAGCATTACGATCCCTACTAAGCTGAAGTATGAGACACTTAATATTCAGGAGAGAGGGCACGGGAATGAGAGTGCAGGGAATCACCAGGGTCAGACGCCGTAACAAAAGTTAGTCTGGAGCCCTGCACATAGGACTGGACTTCATCCCTGATCTTGCAGCATCAGATGGCTACAACTGTGTCCTCGTGGCAGTGGATCAGCTTTCCAGTCTTCCGGAAAACACAGGCTGCATCCGAAATAGCATACTCTCTTGAGAAGGTACTTATTTTGAAGAATTACTTCACGGCCTCTAAAAATTTTTTTATGTAGTATGAATGTGTGTAGTGTGAATGAAATCCAGATGTACTTCATGTTGACATTATGGATAGTGGTTTTCCAAAGTTACTAGCCACACAGCATTTTTACTAGCCACATTTTTGTTGTTGTGAAATTCCCTATTTAAAGTTCACTATGGCGTGCTAAAATTTACTTGAACTAGATTTACAACCCTTTTAAATGTAAAACCACTGTATACAGCCAAATCAAGACTACATAAATGTATAACAATACAGGTCATTATCATTAGCTCTGATAAGGTTGTGTGTAAAGCTCACCATGTATTAAGATAAAGCTAAAAAAGTAGCTTCTTATTGCATAATAAAAGTGTTGTATGGATGTAGAAGATTAATAAAAAAGATAAAAAACTAAACTGAAAAAACCTTTAGCATTAGCAACACTGTCTGTTTAAATGTCAGAATCAGACTCAGAATTACTTTATTGAGCCCTGATGGGAAATTCTTTGTTAGAAATTGCAATGGACAGTAGGTCAGTCTCGAAACCTCACGAAAAATGCATGCCATGGTTCAGACAAAGTTTTTATTTTCATTCAAATTTGAGGGGAACGTTCCTCTCATCATAAAGAACACATTTCAGTTTGTGTCATTTTTGTGGTCAGGCCCTAATAATGACTACTGGTAAGGTTGACAAGAAATGGATAGAAATATACCATGTAAATGTAAACACTCCTTATCAACAACAGCAATAAATAATAGAGTAGAAAAAAACGTCTCTGCATTAGAACAACAATGAGCAAAGAAGAACAAATTATTTTTGGCTCATCAATTCAAATTCTGAAAAAATACTTGTGAGAATGTGAGAGTGATTGTGGCGAGCAGGACGAGGCTGAGGCCGAGGCCATAACATCTGAACTGCGTTACACTGGTGCCGAAACCCGGGAAGAAGGAGGCGGGAAATAAAATTCAAGCCTGTCCTCTCTCGCTCTTCACAGTCGTCGCTCCTCCTTTAATGTTTCCGCTCCTCCGTGAGAGATACGAGACCGGTGCATCGCATAGGAGTCGTTCAACATTAATCACGCCACCGGCCTCGTGGGGTTCTCTCACGTCCCTCATCCTGCTCACCATAGTGATATTGAAGGAGAGGAGCAGATTAAATGTCCTCACAGCTTTCATCATCAGATTCATCCTTTCTCTGCTGGTCTCTGTGCTCCATGAAAGCTGGCCTTCGAGACCGGAGACTTCCCACATGCCACAACTTGATGGCTGGTACTGGATCAAAGTCTGACATACACCAGCTCCTCTTCCATCACTGCACTGTCTGTCGAACTGTCACTCATTACTGACAGGCACTTTGTGGTGGCTAGAGCTTCTCTCAGTTTTATTCTTTCAGCCTCAGCAATGTAAAACATGAACTCCTTAGCTCTGTTAGAGTTCCTATATGTACTTCCAACTTTCAGACCTTTTTTCTCATCGACCCTAAAACACAAATTGAATAACGTTATGAGTCATCATGACTAACCTAGCTTTCTAACATATTAATTAACATGCACAATACTTACTCGCACATCCACAGGTAGTCCGTGAAGGGCCGACCTTTCTTTCCTATAGCGTGTACGTTTCGAAACAGCATCCCCATATTCTCGAACTCGGCTGACTTCATGAGGAGCAGAGATTTCACCCCCACACTGTCTTGTAGCGAAGTCTGTGATGGAAACAGGGGACAGCTGTACAGTCAACAGGTCTGACAAGGTCTGATTCTTAAGATTGGCCCGCCAGTCACTTTTGACCAGCTTGATGGCACTAAATCCCCGCTCACAATCAGCTGTTGAAGCAGGGATGCAAAGGATGAGGTCAACCACATGCAGTATGTCCGGGTAGTCCTGGCAAAGCTGTTGATTGACCTCACGCCATAAGATGTTTTTTTAGAACACTGGGGTCCTGGTACAACATTGACTTAAGAACAGTCCACTGGTCCAGGACTTCTTCCACCTTCACCCCAGCTCTCAGCAGCACAGGTTCAAAGTGCGTGATGAGGTCCTCCACATCAGGATCCCCAAAATCAAAAAATAACAGATATATAAGAAATAGAAGATGTGTTAGACAAAATTATATAAAATCAGTAACTTAATGTTTTGATTAGTCTGGTGACTTTGCATACAAAAACGCTCCCAGCTCACTAGGGGTGGGAATCTCTAGGCACCTCACGATTCGATTCGATTACGATTCAGAGGCCTGCGATTCGATTCTAAAGCGATTATCTGAATCTTTGTGTGTGTGAATATAAATACTTTGCTTTAAAAGTACAAAGTAATGCCCCATAAAGAATTAACGTACAATATATTTTATTAACATTGCAAAGAACCAACAGGAAAATAAATGTGTGCCTGAACTAGCAGCATACTTGTAGTAAATTAGTAATATAACAACAACAGGTGTTCTGACGATTCATGCTGCCCATTGAGATGTGCTACTTACTGGTTATGCGCATGTACAGACTCATTTTTCTTCTGCTTACCACGCCCATAAATCTATGCATCCTTGCTGTGGAGACTTGTAGGAAACTTTGACAGGTCAAAGATGAATATTTGATGATAATTTTTACTTTTCACACCGTTTTAAAAATAAAAACAGTACATTATACTGTACTCTTAACTTCGAATTTTATTATAATTTTATTTCATATAATAATATCATTTTTACTTGTTATATCAAATGTGATAATTGCTAGTTCATTTAAAATATCAAAATATGTTCCTCATACACTTACCCTGATTAAAATGAAAAAACGATGTCATAATATTGTGAGATTTACACCATTATGGAAACAATAGAGAATGAATCAAAATTGTCTGTGATCGATTCGCGCATGGATAGCATTTTTCGACAAGGCAGCAGAAATCGTCTGAACACCGGTACAGCCCAGAGCCATAGAGAGAAACGGCTCTGGTACAGCCGAGTGTTTTTCCTCCTCTGGGTGGAAACGTGTCATATGGCTTCTCATATTTGTCGTGTTGCCGAAATATTTTAGTTTTATTCTACAAAGCTTACAACTAGTGTGGCTCTTGTCCAGCTCCTTTCCCCCTTCAACTTCATAGAAGCCAAAATATTTCCACACGTCAGCTTTTAACGAGGAGGGTGTTTGGATTTCGCGCTCAGCCATCGCGTCTCTGCTATGTGCACACGCCGCAGCCCACAGACAGACGGTCCGGGCACTGCACTTCCGCGCTGCAGAGTTCCGTCTTTTGCGTTCCGTCAATATTACGTCATTATAAATAGGCTACATATCTAAAAAAATATATATATATTTTTTTTTTGGAAAATCGATTTTTGACATTTGAGAATCGATTCAGAATCGTCCACGTCCACATCGCGATGCATCTAAGAATCGATTTTTTCCCCCACCCCTACAGCTCACCAGTATTTCTGTCTGCCTCTGGCCAATATCGGAAGTTGGTAATGCGCATGGCACGCAGGATCCCATGGCTCACATCTCCAAACCTGTTGTCCATTGTCTTTGCCAGCAGGTCTATGAGGCGGTCTTTGGACTGATTCAGGGAGTGGTCATCACATGGTTTTAGGCTGACACCCTCATACTGGTTTGTTCCCAGCACTGTCTTCAACCAAGGTCCAGGTCTACAAATTATAAGAGAGAGAGAGAGAGAGAGACACACACACACACACTCACTACTTTGAGTGACTTCTTATAATGATATATTGATATTATTATGATTATTTTTAATTTATACTATTAAATATGTACATTTAATGATAAATACAGTCTATTTGGTGGTTGTACGTGGATTTGTATTTAAGCATTAAAGCCATGGTGGAGGTCAGGCAGTCATGGACTTCGGCCACAGTCACTGAGGAACGCTACATGGTTAGGGACAGGCTGCTGAGCTGAGTCAGCAAGTCACGAAGGAAGCAGGAGAATTTTATGACCGCCCCATCCTTCAAAATATGGAGAAACCCTTGGGCCTTTGCCTTCTGTGTTTTATTCCCAGCTCCTCCAGGGGACTGTGTCTGACATGATAAATGTATAGAATGTAATTAGTATAAAATAACATCTAAAAATATTGAGTAATTATTAAAATGAATGAATACACACTTCAACTACATTAAACTAACACACTTCTCCTGTACTGTTTCCAGGCCCTGACATGTTTTTACATTTGGGAAATATTGCCACCATAACGGTCTTTTTCTTACCTGTACTAGCCTACTATACTTGCTCTAGGTGGTGCAGGAGTCCCTTGTAGCCTTTCAAACTGTTTTCAAGGGCTCGCAGGAAATGTAAAACCCACCGGGTTCCTCCTATCCTTGTCGGTATCAGATGCCTCATGCCAATCTCCTCAAAGCTCCCCCTTAAGTTTGCCCTGTTCACACAACTCTTGTGATAGAACGTATACAGGCCGCTCAGCAGGTCATTAACTTTCCTTGCCAGCTTGTTATGGGACATGGCATCAGAGTAGGCCAACTCCAGCCGATGGGACATGCCGATGGGACATGTATACCCAGAATCTCCACTCTGTCGCCACACAGCTGGCTAACTACACCTTTCTTGACCCCTGTCATGACAGCAGTGCCGTCTATCCCACACGCTACCAGTATTTGTAGCCACTGTCCTGTCTCATCTTCGCTCCCTGACACGGTCTCCATTATTGAGGATATGGCCTCAGCGATGTGGCTAGCATCTGGTTTGTCCACCGATTGGATACCAACAAAACGCACCTCCATCTTCCCTGCTGTTACCCACCTGACATACACCAGCTCCTCTTCCATCACTGCACTGTCTGTCGAACTGTCACTCATTACTGACAGGCACTTTGTGGTGGCTAGAGCTTCTCTCAGTTTTATTCTTTCAGCCTCAGCAATGTAAAACATGAACTCCTTAGCTCTGTTAGAGTTCCTATATGTACTTCCAACTTTCAGACCTTTTTTCTCATCGACCCTAAAACACAAATTGAATAACGTTATGAGTCATCATGACTAACCTAGCTTTCTAACATATTAATTAACATGCACAATACTTACTCGCACATCCACAGGTAGTCCGTGAAGGGCCGACCTTTCTTTCCTATAGCGTGTACGTTGCGAAACAGCATCCCCATATTCTCGAACTCGGCTGACTTCATGAGGAGCAGAGATTTCACCCCCACACTGTCTTGTAGCGAACCACCTTCACCCGTTTAGTCAAAATGCTTCCGATATGACCAATGGACAATTCATGGTCCTTTATGGTTTTGACTTTAAAATGTCTTGTCCCAACCACAAAAGATGCCCCCTTTACCTTTTCACCACCATATGCCCTACAATTGGAGCAATACATGATTTTGTTGGCTGGATCATCTACCAGCCATTCTCGACCTGACTTCCACTTTTCGTTGAAAAGTCTTTGTTTTTCTTTGTCTCTTCTTCCGTTTTGGTTTCATCATCAGGTTTTCTCTTGTGTGTTGTCTGCTCACCGGGTTTTGTTACACCTTTTATATGTCGCCACATAGCTCCAACGGCGTTCAACGACGTAACTCCAGCAGGGCAGCTAACGTTAGCTGTCTCTTCATTTCTGTGTCATCGCCGGCCACTAGCGCACAAGCGCAAGGCAACACTGTGAGCATGTAATACTCATGGGAGTTGTAGTGTCACATTGCAATATGGCTTATTTCAGATGCCTTTTGAAAAGACTACAATTATTCAACCCGCCAACGTGGCTAGTTGGAGTGACTGTGTTACCCGCCACGAGCAAAATCCACCCGCATTTGGCGGGTTGGCGGGTGTTAATGTCAAGCCCTGCATGTGACCTTCCAGCATCAGCTGCATTGCCTATCCACCATTCACAAATCCACTCCCGTGGCCTCATGGGATAGTAAGGTGTCCATCCTATGCACACTTTAGAATCTCATCGGAAGTAGTAGGTCATCCGGGTACTTGTTGCCTAGTGAATTCAAACATACTTCTTCTGTCACATACATTTTTTCACCTACTGTATAGTAGGGAAAACTTTATCCACTACAGTAAAAGACCTGGGTGTTATACTAGACCACAACTTGTCTTTCGAAGACCATATTTCATATATTACAAGAACATCCTTTTTCCACATTAGAAACATTGCTAAGCTACGTAAGATGCTATCTGTTTCAGATGCAGAAAAGTTTACTGTTATGCTTTATTAGTTGGCTGTCCTGCATCCTCAATAAACAAGCTACAGTTAGTGCAAAATGCAGCTGCTAGAGTTCTTAATAGGTCAAGAAAATATGATCATATAACACCAATTTTATCATCTCTACACTGGTTACCTATTAAGTTCCGTATCATTTACAAAGTATTACTACTGACCTATAAAGCCCTAAATGGTTTAGCTCCTGTGTATTTATTGGACCTTCTATCGCCCTACAATCCATCGCGTTCTTTAAGATCACTAAATTCGAGGCTTCTGTTCATTCATAGGATATCTAAGTCCACTAAAGGAGGGAGGGCGTTCTCACATTTAGCTCCAAAACTCTGGAATAGACTTCTCTTGATATTGTTCGAGGCTCAGACTCGCTGTCCCAGTTTAAAACTAGATTAAAGACGCATCTCTTTAGCCAAGCATTCACATAATGTTTACCTTTTATACTACTGTTGAATCAGATCGAATGCATTAATATTATGAACAGCAGCTAATTATCTCCCATCTGCTTTTCTGCTGTTATCTCGGACGTTAGTCCCGTGGTAAATAACGTTCGTCAGCTCCAGTTTGTATCCAGCCTCTCACGGAGACCTCAGATGCCCCAACACCTGTGAAGAGACACGACTAAACGCCTGTGATATGTTATGCCCTAAATTACTACATGATTAACTAACTGTATTTTTCTATGTACATTTCAGAAATGCATTTTCTATAAAGCTGCTTAGAAACAATATGTATTGTGAAAAGTGCTATACAAATAAATTTGAATTGAATTGAATTGAATTTCATACAGTAGTTTTAATATGTAAATTGAATACATATTTTAAGGCTTTATAAATTGCAAAATTAAAATGTATAACAGAAATGATCAGACATTTTAACATGTTCAAGCAAAAACTGTAGCAAAATGATCATTTCAATGTTATTTTTCTTAATTGCATTTAAACTCATTTCATTTTCATTAAATGTCCCGCAATGAATGAAGCAAAATTTAATGTGCAAATTGAAAATGCATTCCGAGCAGATCACGTCCCGCCCCCTCCCGCCAACAGGCTCGGCGACAGGTAAACATAGGCTATATATGTTACATATTTTGAGTTGCTGGAAGGGAACATGGCGGCAGCAAAGCTGATACAAGCGTTAAATTTACTGGCAGATGAAGGGGAGCATGAACAGAGAAATTGTAGTGTTTCTGAAGATTATTACGCATCTGCAGGTGATAGAACCAGTATGGCTACGTTGTTGGAACATCTGTGATTAATTTTCTGCCTTATCAGGCGTCGACACCCGTTTGGTGAGACATCCCTTCTCATTGCTCGATTGCTTTTGTCCGCCTCGCTGCCTGCTGTGAGCTGTGAGTTTGTTTGCGTCGTGGCTGTCTAAGCCTCGTATTAGCTTCGTATTTCCTTCTGTTTTTCCGTATTTCTCTCTTTATTCTTTTCTGAACCATCATTTAACTCATAATTACAACTCGGACTGTTGGCCATTATACGGCTGGAACCGCAAATACGGTTTGAACATTGGTTGTTGGTCGTAGAGCAAGACACTGCTTCACTGCTGCTCGCCCTGCGATCGACTGCTTTTGTCAGCTTCGTTGCCTGCTGTGAGTTTGTTTGTTTTCCCGTCTATCGTGCGTCTACATTACACCCATACCCCTAAAAAGACGGTTTTTACCCAAGACTTGAGTCATAAATTAGTATAAATATTAATAGCATCACTGGTTGCATCATTGCTAACTTACTGTCCATCTGTTAAGATGGCGAATATATCAGGTGTATGTTATCTACCTTTTGGTGCAGATGAGAACAAATCTGAATTGCTCGCGGTGCAGTCTGAATTAGAAGCTGTAGAAAAGCAGATCCGTGACCTTCTAGAGAGACAAGCTGAAATGAGAGACCGGCATTTAGCTCTTGAAACATCACGCGCTGATGCACACGGATCAGTGATTAACATTAGTAACCCGCTGACGCTGACCTCGTCTACTCCGTGCGTTTCTCAGCATTGGTCCCGAGCGTCCAGGTCACGATCAGCCATGGTTTCATTCACTCCGGCTCCAACACACCACCACGAAGCCTGGGTGGTTCCGCGGAAGCCGCGAGCCAGGACAAGAATCTTTTCGCCCCTCCCGGTTTTCGAGATCTCCACTCAGAACCGATTCTCCCCTCTTCGTGAAACGGAACGCGATGCTGTGATCATCGGCGATTCCACCGCCCGACACGTCCACGCTACGTTAGGTAAAAGTAAGGTGCACAGTCACTGCTTTCCTGGTGCTCGTGTTCTCGATATCACTGCGCGGGTAACTGAGATCTTGAACGGTGACGAGCGCGTCGGAGCTGTTGTGCTCCACGTGGGAGCTAACGACATTAGGGTGCGACAGACGGAGGTTCTGAAGAAAGACTTCAGGAGCCTTATCGATACGGTACGCAGCACATCGCCTGAAACATCGATTATTGTGTCTGGACCGCTTCCTACGTACCGAAGAGGGCATGAAAAGTTCAGTAGATTATTCGCGCTAAATGAATGGTTATTGTCATGGTGCAATGAGCAGAAACTGATTTTTGTAAATAATTGGAATCTGTTTTGGGAGCGACCAAGGCTCTTCCGCGCTGATGGCTTACACCCAAGTAGAATCGGGGCAGATCTTCTGTCGGATAACATCTCCAAGATGTTAAATACCGTTTGACTAGTAACCAAAAATCCACATCACAGTCTCTACTGCACCAATTTAATTGATATTAATACTAGTGTAGAACATTGCATAGAAACTGTGTCTATTCCTCGTTTACTAAGATCAAATAATAAATCTACTGCGGGATCTAGAAAAAATCTAATTGTTATTAAAACAAAAAATCTCGCTAGTAGTGAACAAAAACAATTTCTAAAGCTAGGTCTCCTAAACATTAGATCGCTCACACCTAAGGCGGTTATTGTAAATGAAATGGTCACAGATAATAATTTCGATGTTCTGTGCCTTACTGAAACCTGGCTTAAACCAAATGATTATTTCGGTCTAAATGAGTCTACTCCGCCAGGATACTGTTATAAGCATGAGCCCCGTCTGATCGGTCGTGGCGGCGGTGTTGCAACAATTTACAGAGATACCCTTAATGTTACTCAGAAAACTCGTCATAGGTTTAATTCGTTTGAAGTGCTTGTGCTAAATATTACGCTCTTAGATGTAAGAAAAAAAATCCTTATTATCTCTAGCATTGGCTACCGTATATAGACCTCCAGGGCCTTAACAATTTCCTAAAAGAGTTTGCTGACTTTCTATCAGATCTTTTGGTCAACGTCGATAAAGCATTAATTGTTGGAGATTTTAACATACACGTAGATAATTTAAATGATGCGTTAGGGGTTGCGTTTACAGATTTATTAAACTCCTTCGGGGTCAAGCAAAACGTCACCAGACCAACTCATCGTCTTAATCATACACTCGATTTAATTATATCATATGGAACCGATCCAACCGATATAGATATTGTACCGCAAAGTGATGATGTCACTGACCAATACTTGATAACTAGCATCTTATGCACTGCTATAATATGTCATGCTGCGCCACGTTATCGACCAGGTTGAACAATTCGTCCATCCACCATAGATCATTTCTCAAATAGCTTATCTGATCTGTCCCAGCTGCTGCCTGAACCCAAACAAACAGATGAACTAGACGAACAAACTAGCACTATGAGCTCCATTCTCTCTAGAACATTGGATATTGTTGCACCCATTAGATTAAAAAAGGTCAGAGAAAAAAGTATAGCACCATGGTACAATAATACTACGTATGTTTTAAAGAGAGAAACCCGTAATTTAGAGCGTAAATGGAAAAAAACCTAATTTAGAGGTCTTTAGAATCGCGTGGAAAGACAGCATGTCACGTTATAAAAAGGCACTTAAAACGGCCAGGGCGGAGCAACTCAGCAAATTAATAGAAAACAACCGAAATAATCCAAGGTTTTTATTTAATACCGTGGCTAGACTAACAAATAAACAGATGTCGTCTGAACAAAATACCTCGTTACAGTTTAGTAGTAATGATTTCATGAACTTCTTCACCGAGAAAATTGAAAGCATCAGAATCAAAATCGTAAACGTTCGATCTCTGCTCGCGCCTTATAATTCAGCCGCAATTATCACCCCGCAAGAACAATTACAATGCTTTACAACCATAGAACAAAAAGAGTTAAATAAACTTATCACTTCATCTAAAACAACAACATGTTTATTAGATCCTATACCAACTGAACTACTGAAAGAAGTGTTACCTATAGTGGAAGAGCCTCTTCTCAATATTATTAACTCATCTTTATCTTTAGGTCATGTTCCAAGAACGTTCAAGCTGGCAGTTATAAAACCTCTTATTAAGAAACCACAATTAGATCCAAATAACCTAGCAAATTATAGACCCATTTCAAATCTTCCATTTATGTCAAAAATATTAGAAAAGTTGTGTCCGCTCAACTCGGCTCTTTCTTGCAAGAAAACGACATCTATGAAAAGTTTCAGTCTGGATTCAGGCCACATCATAGCACTGAAACTGCGCTTGTTAGAATCACAAATGATTTACTTTTAGCTTCGGACCAAGGCCGTATCTCAGTACTAGTTTTACTTGATCTTAGTGCTGCATTCGATACTATAGATCACACAATACTCTTAGATCGACTACAAAATTACACTGGTGTTCAAGGACAAGCATTAAGCTGGTTCAGGTCATACTTATCTGACCGCTTCCATTTCGTCTACTTAAATGGAGAAAAATCGATTATAACTTCGGCAAACTATGGAGTGCCGCAGGGATCTGTGTTAGGCCCTTTATTATTCTCAATATATATGCTGCCACTTGGTAATATTCTAAGGAAACATGGAATTAGTTTCCATTGTTATGCTGATGACACTCAAATATATATTTCATCACGGCCAGATGAATACGCTAAATTATCCAAATTGACAGATTGTGTTAATGATATAAAAGATTGGATGACGCGTAATTTTCTTTTATTAAATCCAGACAAGACAGAGGTAATACTTATCGGTTCTAAAAACCGCCCACAAAACCCTTCACAGCACGACTTTAACATAGTAGGATGCCCTGTTACTTTATCCGCTACAGTAAAAGACCTGGGTGTTACACTAGACCACAACCTGTCTTTTGAAAAGCATATTTCATATGTTACAAAAACAGCCTTTTTCCACCTTAGAAACATTGCTAAGCTACGTAATATGCTCACAGTCTCTGATGCAGAAAAGTTTGTTCATGCATTCATGACCTCGAGACTAGATTACTGTAATGCTTTATTAGCTGGTTGTCCTGCATCTTCAATAAACAAGCTACAGTTAGTCCAAAATGCAGCCGCTAGAGTTCTTACTAGATCAAGAAAATATGATCATATAACACCGATTTTATCATCACTTCATTGGTTACCTATAAAGTTCCGTATTAAATACAAGGTATTGCTTTTGACTTATAAAGCCCTAAATGGTTTAGCTCCAGTCTATTTAACGGATCTTCTATCGCCTTACAATCCATCGCGCTCTTTAAGATCACTAGATTCGAGGCTTCTGGTCATTCCTAGGATATCCAGATCCACCAAAGGAGGCAGAGCATTTTCACATTTAGCTCCGAAGCTCTGGAATAGCCTTCCTGATATTGTTCGTAGCTCAGACTCTCTCTCCCAGTTTAAAACTAGACTGAAGACGCATCTATTTAGTCAGGCATTCATATAAATTTTTTATCTTACAGTTACTGTAAATTCGGCCTCTAGTTCATAAACGCCAGATGAGAACTGGCCCCCGACTGAGCCTGGGTTCTCCCAAGGTTTTTTTTTTCTCTCCATTGGGTCATTTGATGGGGTGTTAGGACACCATTAGGTCACTGGATGGAGTTTTTTCGGTTCCTTGCCACTGTTGCCTTTGGCTTGCTCAGTTGGGGATATTCAAATTAATTAACCAATCATACCATTGATCAGCTCTACCAAACTTGGATGTCTTTTTTTTCCAGTAATAAACAAACATTGTTAAGTTGTTTTGATTGATACTGTGAAGCAGCTTTGATACAATCTGTATTGTGAAAAGCGCTATATAAATATATTTGACTTGACTTGACTTGACATTATGCTGTGCTGTTGTTGTCTGATGCTGGACTCTGTTAATGATGGTTTCGTTTTGTATTAAATATTCTCATTGTCTGATACACATATGCTTATCTTTATTCTTATTACTATTAACTATAATTACCCAATAATGTTGGAGATCCTACAGTTTATCCTTACAAATGCATTGGCCTAATACTCTGAGATCACAGATCATAGCTACCGAAAAATGTGACCGCTCTTTATTTCTTCAAAACGGACTGTAGTGTTCAATAAAGTGACTCATGTGATGTATGACCATCTCCCATTTATATTTTATTAAGCATATTGATTAGATATTGATAAATATATAGCTATAGTATAGGAATCTGACGGGTCAAATTCATACCGAAAAATGTGACCGCTCTTTATTTCACCATATCTGAATTTAATGTTCAATAAAGTGACTCATTTGATGTTTAACCATCTCTCCTTTCTATTTTATAGAGCATATTGATCAGATATTAATAAATATACAAGGTCACGGAATCTGACGGGTCAAAATCGAAGACTAGCCTTTTTTGGGTGAATTGTGGAGCAGGTCCAGGGCTGGCGACATCATCGTCTATAATTCAGTGTCTAATATTTTAAAAACCGAAGCAGCAAAACAGCACAAAGAAGTACAAGCAAACAAGACTATTTTGCGTGGATTTGGAGCATGTGGGGTGCTGAGTGACCTCAGAATGACCAATAAATATTATTTTAATATCTAAGAAACCGAAGCAGCAAAAAATAAACGTTGACCGAAGCACAAATGATTGAGCCTATTTTGGAGGTAGGGGCTGGTAACGCCATCACCTGTAATTAAATGTCTAATATCTTAAAAACCGAAGCAGCACAAACAAAACTTTAACCGGCAGAAAGATCGAGATGTGGAGAAAAATCCTGAAATGTTTTCCTCAAAAAACTTTCTTTTCCACTGAAGAAAGAAAGGCATGAACATCTTGGATGGCATTGGGGTGAGTAAATTATTAGGAAATTTTCATTTTGGGGTGAACTAATCCTTTAAATACTTGCACTATCCAAAATGGTCAATGTTTATGATAATGTCTTTATTCAAATTATTTATTTGATTCATTATTCTTTACATATTATTATTCTTTTACATGTTATGGAGATATTTAATAATTTATAAATATTCAACTTTATGCTCTGATATGTTTGATTATTTCTAAATGCAAGATCTTTGGATTCTCTTCTGTGCTGTAATAACAATGTGATTTCTCTCAGTTTTTATCTCATTAACCACAGCACCACATCCCTCTACCCCACAAAGGGGTGAAGAACTCACCACCTCTTTTCCCACTCCCAAATCGGAATCAAAACGTCGCAAAGGGGATGCAGATTCTGTTGAGCGACAGAAACTTAATTTGTTACAGCAAGTTACTTCAGTTCTTGCCACTCCAGATCCTTACAGTTCCTTTAGACATCAAGTTGCTGTGGAATTTAAATTAATAAAAAATGTAAGCATACAGACCAGGGCAAAGAAAAAAATAATGAATGTTTTGTTTGAGGCCCAGGAAGCTGACCAGTCCACTCCATCACCATCCTCACACATTTCACCTCTCACACCTACACAAATGCTCTCCTCAACCTCTTTACACACACAGCCACAACATCAACACTACCATCAGCTCCTGCCTCCTCAGGGTCCTGCTCAGCCTCAAAACTATTTCAGGATGTTAGAAGATTTGGATGAGCAGTTGCAGATAAAACAGTACGATATACACAAAGTTCATCACACATGCACAAAACTTCATTAAAGGGTTAGTTCAATATTTACCCAGGGCTGGGTTGGAAAATTGTTTTTAACCCAGCATTTTGTGTCGCAGAACAAACATTGCGGTCAGAACATTGTGGTCGGTGGCCCTTGGCTTTTAATTGTTGGCAGAATTTGGCCTATGAAAATGCAAACACATTACTTAAATGCAAGGCAAGGCAAGGCAAGTTTATTTATAAAGCATATTTCATACACAATGGTAATTCAAAGTGCTTTACATAGAAGAAATTAAAATAATCAAAAGAAATCAGAATAATTAAAACAGTTTATAATAAAAGATAAAATACAGAAATAATCAAATGAAATCAGAATAATTAAAACATAAAATAAAATACAGTGCAAACAGTCGGACGAACAGTGGCACAGTGCTCATTCAGTAAATGCACAGTTAAACAGATGTGTTTTGAGTCTGGATTTGAATGTGACTACTGTAGGAGCACATCTGATCTCTTCTGGAAGCTGGTTCCAGCTGCGGCTGGCATAGTAGCTAAAAGCAGACTCGCCATGCTTAGAGTGAACCCTTGGTATTTCTAGCCGATGTGATCCTAATGATCTGAGTGATCTGTTGGGTTTATATTCACTGAGCATATCTGCAATGTATTGAGGTCCTCGGCCATTGAATGATTTATATACCAGTAATAATACTTTAAAATCAATCCTAAATGTAACTGGCACCCAGTGTAAAGACCTGAGGTGTGATGTGTTCATATTTTCTGGTTCTGCTCAGAATCCTAGCAGCAGCGTTCTGTATGCGCTGCAATGACAATGAAGACAATGAAAAAATAATTAAATGTTTTATCGTCTGCATAACCACTTACTGTTACAGCATCATGACCACCAATCCAAGTTCGAGTCGTATCAGGCACCATGTTCAGCAGAAGATCGTTTTCAGATTTACTGTGCACTGATGCAAGATTTCCACCAAAAGTTTGACAGTGCTTCTGAAAAGGCAGATTGTTTTTAATATCATCAATTAAAACTAATTATTTTAGTATTTTGTAACATTAATAATGGTAAATTAAGTATTCCTCAGCATTACAGATGTGTTTTTCCAAATGTGATCTGCACTGCAAAAAACAAAACTTGTTCTTAATCAGTATTTTATGGAGTCTCTAAAGGGACCTTTGCAAAAATAAAAATCTACAGACTTTTTTCACGTGCGCATGGGATTTTTTTTTTGTGTGTGTGCTCATGCGTTACAATTTTCAGTTTATGTATACTATAATCTATTTTATTTGTGCGCCACTGCCATTTTACTATGAAGAAGAGAGCGTGGATGCACATGATTAATAAAGCTATATTTGCTCAAAATGTGACTTTCGTTAAGGCAGTAGTATAGTCTATCTCTAATATAATGGCCTTATCTCCACTTTAAAGGGTTAAAATTCTGTCAGTATTCACTCTCACTCATGTTGTTCCAACTCCGTAAAACTTTCGTTCATCTTCGGAACACAAATTAAGATATTTTTGATTAAATCTGAGAGCTGGACCACTCCTCCATAGGCTTCTGTTGTAATTGAAACTTGCCAATGTAGGATTACAAATTTATTTAAATGTTTAATTTAGATTTCCAATACAATAGTATTTTATATTGAGAAAGTTTAGAAATGATGAGACCAGGAAATCTCTGCAAACGGTAGGGGTTCCCAGCTGGATATTCCTGACTGTCCAATCTCAGTACGAGAAGGCTAGGCTTTTCCTGTTCTCGTTGTTTACCGGGTGAAGAGTCATGCTGAGCAAGTTTGAACACCTGTTATTTTATTACTGAGACCATTTGTCTCATCTCAGTACGAGAAGTCTATGCCTTTCCTGTTCTCGTTGTCTCAGCTCATTTACATGCTTTGTTCATCACAATGTAATCCCTCCCCCTTGAAATGTACATATGAACTCAATGTATACTGCCTTACACTAGACTTCACTTGACTTGACTACGAAGCAGACTACAGCAAATAAAGAATCCTGCTTAAATAAGTCTCCTGGTTTTCACTTCTGAGTTTTTCTACACTGAAGAAGGAAGAAGTTTACAACAGATGGTGCCGTGACCCGGATGGAGAAACTGAAACTCAACAAAGAATGAACTTTTGAATCTTCAAAGCTCAAAGATCTCAACAAAGATCTGACTTTCCAGTTCCAGACTGAATCTTTTGAATCCAGAAAGATCTCAACAAAGCTCAACAAAGATCTCAACAAAGCTGACTGTGTTCCAGAACTGAATCTCAACAAAGCTAACTGAGTTCCAGAACCAAGCTCAACAAAGATCTCTGACTGAGTTTTCCAGACCGAATTTTTCCATACAACAAAAATTTGGTGAGTTTCACTCCATTCAAAGAACCGTTGAAAAACCATTAAAAATTATCCAATGTGCCATCAGAGAAGAAGTTAACAGACAGCTGTAGGGTTTGTTAACTAAAGTTATCCTCTAAAGTTGCTTTAGAGATGAAATGTATCCTCTGTTTTTCAGGCAGGGAAGATTAACGTACATGTTAATACTGTTTACCCTCTGCTTTGCCAGGGAAGTGTTTTATCCTCTATAAAATTAGGGAAGATTAGCATCAAGTGCAAATATATTGTACCCTCTGTTTTCAGGCAGGGAAGGTTAACATTACGTGTTCAAACATATTGGTGAGCCTCTGTTCAAACAGGGATGTGTTTATCCTCTAAAAGTTAGGAAGGTGAAAGATCCTTTGCATTTCCTGTTAGAGAAGATTAGTGTAACGTGCTAATATTTTGTGTGTTACCCTTTGCTCTGGGCAAGGAAGGTTAACTGTGTTATCGAGTGTAGCCTCTTTTGATCAGAGAAGATTTAGTGTTTTTGTTTGTTTTATCCTCTATAAAATTAGGGAAGATTAGCATCAAGTGCTAATATATTGTACCCTCTGTTTTCAGGCAGGGAAGATTAACGTACATGTTAATATTGTTTTATCCTCTGCTTTGCCAGGGAAGTGGCAAATGTTTTTTCAGGAGGGGAAGATTTTAGCATAAATTGCTAGTAATTTGTGTACCCTTTGCTTTAGGCAGAGAAGGTTAGCATTAACAACAGTAATCTGTGTAAACGAGTGTACCCTCTGTGGATCAGAGAACTTTTAGTGTTTGTTTGTGTGGTGGTAAAGAAATCCACAAAATGATTAAGAAAAGTGCTAGGCTAATCTCCACAACTAAAAAAGGTGGTCTTGCTAATCCTTTGTGGTCAGATAGCGAATTTAAAACACTGTTAGGAGAACAGATGGATCTAATAGTCACTGAAAAAGTTAGACAAGAACTAACACAGAAATATGAGATTCATCCAGATAAGATTTGGTCAATTGAAGAATGCAAGAAGGTGTTAGGTGCATGTATCAGAAAGAAAAACATGAAAGGCATAATCTGTTGCCATAGAGAATATAGCTTATCCATTGCACAAGAACAATCTAGGTGTATAGCTAAATTAAAAGAACAGAACAAACAAATGCACACTAAGGTGGGCCATAACAAGGCCTCAACCAAATGTGACTCAGAAGACCAACAGTCAGATGAAACTTATCCTGACTTAAAAGCATTCTTTGAAACAGATGTAGGCATCCCATCAGTAACTGATAAGCCTGTAGATTCAGTAAAGGTTTGTGTTGCCAGAAGATCTCAGGGAATTGAGGGAACTGAAAGTGTTCCTACCAACTCTTCTGTGGTCCAAAACCAAACTGTTGCCAAAGCACTCGGACCTAGAGATATAGAAAGACTATCCCAAAGCTTACCTTCAGTACGCACTGATGTTTCTGAATTTAGAAGGGCATTGATCAGTAAAATGCGTCTTTACGACATGTCGTTGGCAGAAGTCACACAGCTGATGTCACAAATTCTAACTGAATCTGAATTCAACAGTTTTGAGTCTGCTGTTACTTCTGAACTAAAACATGCCAGAAAAGATGAATTGAGAGAGGGAGTTCTGAAAGCGTTGAAGAACATTGTTGGACCTAAAATTGACTGGTCGAAGATCACTAGTTGTTTACAGAAGAAGGGTGAAACTGTTAGTGAGTACACTCAAAGATTTTGCCAGTCAGCAGCAGCATACAGTGGTATAGCTGACACTTCAGAGAAGGTGCTAGAAGATACTGGTCCCCTAGTTCGCACATGGTTTGATGGTCTGTTGTCAGAACATAGAAAAGCATTGCATTTCTTAGACTTAACATGGTCCACTAGAACCATACAAAACAACTTAGACAGTTTGGCTGCATGGGAAAGAGACTCTGATGTCAAGGAAAGAGTAAAAATTGCAGCAGCATCCTTTAAGGTCAACACAGAGAATCAACAGAAACGCAAATGTCCTAAGAGAGAGGGCAGTAGTTGTTATTATTGTGGTAAACATGGACATTGGGGAAAAGAGTGTAGGAAAAACAAAAAGAACTTTAAACAAGTTAACAATGTTACTCAGCTCCTACTCAGTCTGCTTGCTACTCTGAAGCAGCCTCTCCCCTCATCATTAAACTGGGGCAGCTGGTTGACGTGTTAACCATTTGGGCTGTGAGTGCTTTATTTCCCCACTAACTTGCAACAGAGATAAAAGACTTCTGTTTTTGTTTAATAGAACAAAACGAAAGTGACTATCTCAGTTTTTCCTTTGGGGGACACTGGTTAAAGTAGACTCACAGCCTTAAATGTTATTTTACAGCACAGGCCTTTCATCATTAATAGTGTTAGATCAGACTGTAAATGAAAAAAAAGCCCTCATGCAGTGTCCACAATAATGCCAAATATTGTCTTACAGCGTGCACCTGTCACAAATCCGTCCTCATGTATGATGTCTGCTATGACTGAAGTTTTGTTAGAGGATGAAGGAGAAATTACTCACGATTGTGTTACGCTTACATATACACCTATGATTGAAGTAAAAGAAAAAGGTAACAGACGAGCAGGTTATGCAGTAACATCCACCACGGAAGTGTTAGCTTCAGGACGTCTTCCAGATCATTTTTCAGCTCAAGCTGCAGAACTAGTAGCCCCAACAAGAGCATGCACGCTTGCTTCAGGATCAGTTGCTAATATCTACACAGATTCCAGATATGCTTTTGGGGTAATTCATGATTTTGGCGTCATTTGGCAAACCAGGCAGTTTCTAACTTCTGCGGGATCCCCCATTTAGCATGCTGAATTAGTGAAAGATCTAATGTTTTCCATGAAACTTCCAAAGAAATTAGCAGCGATCAAAGTGAAAGCACATCTCACAACTAATACTACGGAAGCTAAAGGTAATGCTCTTGCTGATATGGCAGCTAAACAGGCTTGTTTCTATGCAACTTTACAAGTGTGTTCAGGTAGTGCAGCACAGAAGAAAATGATGCCTCCTGAATTAATAATTGATCTGTACAAAGACGTTTCCTCCATTAGAACCAAAGTGGCATGGGCCACATCAAGTTATGTTTATTACAGCAGCTGCAGTATTGTGTCAGGGAAGGAAAACCTGGACTCATGTGTCACACTGTAAGGTTGTTCCCCCACCAACAGGGATAGGTTAGGACACGGAACCAGTGAGGAGCCCCGGGAAGAACCGAACGCAACAGGCTTCGGCGTTAACCCTGGGGTGAAGACTTCCCTCATAGGCCCTATCCTAGTCCATCCTTACCTCACTGTTCCTTAGGTGTCAAAGGTTTAAGAAATAGGGAAAGAGGAAATCAACAATAGCAGACTCAGAAAAAGTTCACAATCCTAGTGTTTGAACAAATACTGCTCTACTGTCTTTTGTTTTTTTTTCTTTCTTATTCTGTGCAGACACCACTTGATGACAGTCCGGGACCCATACGCACCAACCTCCTCACCTGCGTATGAAGCCACAACCTCCAGAAAACAACTAGACTCACTGGTGAACCAACTATCACAAAAGGATAAAGAAAAGAAAAAGAAAAAAATACACAACGCAGAGACTCACATACGAAACCTTCAGTCATCCTTCAACATGATCAAGATTGTCGTACCAGTAACATCACTGACACTCTCGCTTCGCACAAGATAATGATCTTACAGAACAGAGTGGCCTTAGATTACATTCTAGCAACGCAAGGAGCCTGCACCATCGTCGGACCTGAGTGCTGCTCCGGGTTTTAATGGATCCAACAGAGAACTTGAACAAAATCAAGACATTCTTGATCTTTCAGCAAAATTACACCAGATGACAGAAGTTACTTTTTCATGGTTCGGAAACTTGATTGGGAAACACTGGCTGTGGATAAAGGAAATAGCAATTCTGCTGTTATTTCTTCTAATAGCGTACTATCTATGCGTCCACAGTATCAAGTGTTTCATTCAACAAATGACTCACGCCCCTCACAAAGAAATGACAGTTCCAAACAGAAAAGACTATTACCCTTAAGAACTACACGGACCCTAAATTTGCATGTTTGTTTCTGTGTTAGCATGCAATTGCAGAAACAGCAACACAGAAACATGAGCCTGTAATGATCACAAGTTACAAGAATTTAACTTTTAAGTGTCTAAATTTGTATTTTGTGAGAGTTATTTAGAACTCTCAAAGGGGGAAATGTAGGATTACAAATTTATTTAAATGTTTAATTTAGATTTCCAATACAATAGTATTTTATATTGAGAAAGTTTAGAAATGATGAGACCAGGAAATCTCTGCAAACGGTAGGGGTTCCCAGCTGGATATTCCTGACTGTCCCATCTCAGTACGAGAAGGCTAGGCTTTTCCTGTTCTCGTTGTTTACCGGGTGAAGAGTCATGCTGAGCAAGTTTGAACACCTGTTATTTTATTACTGAGACCATTTGTCTCATCTCAGTACGAGAAGTCTATGCCTTTCCTGTTCTCGTTGTCTCAGCTCATTTACATGCTTTGTTCATCACAATGTAATCCCTCCCCCTTGAAATGTATATATGAACTCAATGTATACTGCCTTAGACTAGACTTCACTTGACTTGACTACGAAGCAGACTACAGCAAATAAAGAATCCTGCTTAAATAAGTCTCCTGGTTTTCACTTCTGAGTTTTTCTACACTGAAGAAGGAAGAAGTTTACAACAGATGGTGCCGTGACCCGGATGGAGAAACTGAAACTCAACAAAGAATGAACTTTTGAATCTTCAAAGCTCAAAGATCTCAACAAAGATCTGACTTTCCAGTTCCAGACTGAATCTTTTGAATCCAGAAAGATCTCAACAAAGCTCAACAAAGATCTCAACAAAGCTGACTGTGTTCCAGAACTGAATCTCAACAAAGATCTCAACAAAGCTAACTGAGTTCCAGAACCAAGCTCAACAAAGATCTCTGACTGAGTTTTCCAGACCGAATTTTTCCATACAACAAAAATTTGGTGAGTTTCACTCCATTCAAAGAACCGTTGAAAAACCATTAAAAATTATCCAATGTGCCATCAGAGAAGAAGTTAACAGACAGCTGTAGGGTTTGTTAACTAAAGTTATCCTCTAAAGTTGCTTTAGAGATGAAATGTATCCTCTGTTTTTCAGGCAGGGAAGATTAACGTACATGTTAATACTGTTTACCCTCTGCTTTGCCAGGGAAGTGTTTTATCCTCTATAAAATTAGGGAAGATTAGCATCAAGTGCAAATATATTGTACCCTCTGTTTTCAGGCAGGGAAGGTTAACATTACGTGTTCAAACATATTGGTGAGCCTCTGTTCAAACAGGGATGTGTTTATCCTCTAAAAGTAAGGAAGGTGAAAGATCCTTTGCATTTCCTGTTAGAGAAGATTAGTGTAACGTGCTAATATTTTGTGTGTTACCCTTTGCTCTGGGCAAGGAAGGTTAACTGTGTTATCGAGTGTAGCCTCTTTTGATCAGAGAAGATTTAGTGTTTTTGTTTGTTTTATCCTCTATAAAATTAGGGAAGATTAGCATCAAGTGCTAATATATTGTACCCTCTGTTTTCAGGCAGGGAAGATTAACGTACATGTTAATATTGTTTTATCCTCTGCTTTGCCAGGGAAGTGGCAAATGTTTTTTCAGGAGGGGAAGATTTTAGCATAAATTGCTAGTAATTTGTGTACCCTTTGCTTTAGGCAGAGAAGGTTAGCATTAACAACAGTAATCTGTGTAAACGAGTGTACCCCCTGTGGATCAGAGAACTTTTAGTGTTTGTTTGTGTGGTAACAAAGAAATCCACAAAATGATTAAGAAAAGTGCTAGGCTAATCTCCACAACTAAAAAAGGTGGTCTTGCTAATCCTTTGTGGTCAGATAGCGAATTTAAAACACTGTTAGGAGAACAGATGGATCTAATAGTCACTGAAAAAGTTAGACAAGAACTAACAGAGAAATATGAGATTCATCCAGATAAGATTTGGTCGATTGAAGAATGCAAGAAGGTGTTAGGTGCATGTATCAGAAAGAAAAACATGAAAGGCATAATCTGTTGCCATAGAGAATATAGCTTATCCATTGCACAAGAACAATCTAGGTGTATAGCTAAATTAAAAGAACAGAACAAACAAATGCACACTAAGGTGGGCCATAACAAGGCCTCAACCAAATGTGACTCAGAAGACCAACAGTCAGATGAAACTTATCCTAACTTAAAAGCATTCTTTGAAACAGATGTAGGCATCCCATCAGTAACTGATAAGCCTGTAGATTCAGTAAAGGTTTGTGTTGCCAGAAGATCACAGGGAATTGAGGGAACTGAAAGTGTTCCTACCAACTCTTCTGTGGTCCAAAACCAAACTGTTGCCAAAGCACTCGGACCTAGAGATATAGAAAGACTATCCCAAAGCTTACCTTCAGTACGCACTGATGTTTCTGAATTTAGAAGGGCATTGATCAGTAAAATGCGTCTTTACGACATGTCGTTGGCAGAAGTCACACAGCTGATGTCACAAATTCTAACTGAATCTGAATTCAACAGTTTTGAGTCTGCTGTTACTTCTGAACTAAAACATGCCAGAAAAGATGAATTGAGAGAGGGAGTTCTGAAAGCGTTGAAGAACATTGTTGGACCTAAAATTGACTGGTCGAAGATCACTAGTTGTTTACAGAAGAAGGGTGAAACTGTTAGTGAGTACACTCAAAGATTTTGCCAGTCAGCAGCAGCATACAGTGGTATAGCTGACACTTCAGAGAAGGTGCTAGAAGATACTGGTCCCCTAGTTCGCACATGGTTTGATGGTCTGTTGTCAGAACATAGAAAAGCATTGCATTTCTTAGACTTAACATGGTCCACTAGAACCATACAAAACAACTTAGACAGTTTGGCTGCATGGGAAAGAGACTCTGATGTCAAGGAAAGAGTAAAAATTGCAGCAGCATCCTTTAAGGTCAACACAGAGAATCAACAGAAACGCAAATGTCCTAAGAGAGAGGGCAGTAGTTGTTATTATTGTGGTAAACATGGACATTGGGGAAAAGAGTGTAGGAAAAACAAAAAGAACTTTAAACAAGTTAACAATGTTACTCAGCTCCTACTCAGTCTGCTTGCTACTCTGAAGCAGCCTCTCCCCTCATCATTAAACTGGGGCAGCTGGTTGACGTGTTAACCATTTGGGCTGTGAGTGCTTTATTTCCCCACTAACTTGCAACAGAGATAAAAGACTTCTGTTTTTGTTTAATAGAACAAAACGAAAGTGACTATCTCAGTTTTTCCTTTGGGGGACACTGGTTAAAGTAGACTCACAGCCTTAAATGTTATTTTACAGCACAGGCCTTTCATCATTAATAGTGTTAGATCAGACTGTAAATGAAAAAAAAGCCCTCATGCAGTGTCCACAATAATGCCAAATATTGTCTTACAGCGTGCACCTGTCACAAATCCGTCCTCATGTATGATGTCTGCTATGACTGAAGTTTTGTTAGAGGATGAAGGAGAAATTACTCACGATTGTGTTACGCTTACATATACACCTATGATTGAAGTAAAAGAAAAAGGTAACAGACGAGCAGGTTATGCAGTAACATCCACCACGGAAGTGTTAGCTTCAGGACGTCTTCCAGATCATTTTTCAGCTCAAGCTGCAGAACTAGTAGCCCCAACAAGAGCATGCACGCTAGCTTCAGGATCAGTTGCTAATATCTACACAGATTCCAGATATGCTTTTGGGGTAATTCATGATTTTGGTGTCATTTGGCAAACCAGGCAGTTTCTAACTTCTGCGGGATCCCCCATTTAGCATGCTGAATTAGTGAAAGATCTAATGTTTTCCATGAAACTTCCAAAGAAATTAGCAGCGATCAAAGTGAAAGCACATCTCACAACTAATACTACGGAAGCTAAAGGTAATGCTCTTGCTGATATGGCAGCTAAACAGGCTTGTTTCTATGCAACTTTACAAGTGTGTTCAGGTAGTGCAGCACAGAAGAAAATGATGCCTCCTGAATTAATAATTGATCTGTACAAAGACGTTTCCTCCATTAGAACCAAAGTGGCATGGGCCACATCAAGTTATGTTTATTACAGCAGCTGCAGTATTGTGTCAGGGAAGGAAAACCTGGACTCATGTGTCACACTGTAAGGTTGTTCCCCCACCAACAGGGATAGGTTAGGACACGGAACCAGTGAGGAGCCCCGGGAAGAACCGAACGCAACAGGCTTCGGCGTTAACCCTGGGGTGAAGACATCCCTCATAGGCCCTATCCTAGTCCATCCTTACCTCACTGTTCCTTAGGTGTCAAAGGTTTAAGAAATAGGGAAAGAGGAAATCAACAATAGCAGACTCAGAAAAAGTTCACAATCCTAGTGTTTGAACAAATACTGCAGACACCACTTGATGACAGTCCGGGACCCATACGCACCAACCTCCTCACCTGCGTATGAAGCCACAACCTCCAGAAAACAACTAGACTCACTGGTGAACCAACTATCACAAAAGGATAAAGAAAAGAAAAAGAAAAAAATACACAACGCAGAGACTCACATACGAAACCTTCAGTCATCCTTCAACATGATCAAGATTGTCGTACCAGTAACATCACTGACACTCTCGCTTCGCACAAGATAATGATCTTACAGAACAGAGTGGCCTTAGATTACATTCTAGCAACGCAAGGAGCCTGCACCATCGTCGGACCTGAGTGCTGCTCCGGGTTTTAATGGATCCAACAGAGAACTTGAACAAAATCAAGACATTCTTGATCTTTCAGCAAAATTACACCAGATGACAGAAGTTAATTTTTCATGGTTCGGAAACTTGATTGGGAAACCCTGGCTGTGGATAAAGGAAATAGCAATTCTGCTGTTATTTCTTCTAATAGCGTACTATCTATGCGTCCACAGTATCAAGTGTTTCATTCAACAAATGACTCACGCCCCTCACAAAGAAATGACAGTTCCAAACAGAAAAGACTATTACCCTTAAGAACTACACGGACCCTAAATTTGCATGTTTGTTTCTGTGTTAGCATGCAATTGCAGAAACAGCAACACAGAAACATGAGCCTGTAATGATCACAAGTTACAAGAATTTAACTTTTAAGTGTCTAAATTTGTATTTTGTGAGAGTTATTTAGAACTCTCAAAGGGGGAAATGTAGGATTACAAATTTATTTAAATGTTTAATTTAGATTTCCAATACAATAGTATTTTATATTGAGAAAGTTTAGAAATGATGAGACCAGGAAATCTCTGCAAACGGTAGGGGTTCCCAGCTGGATATTCCTGACTGTCCCATCTCAGTACGAGAAGGCTAGGCTTTTCCTGTTCTCGTTGTTTACCGGGTGAAGAGTCATGCTGAGCAAGTTTGAACACCTGTTATTTTATTACTGAGACCATTTGTCTCATCTCAGTACGAGAAGTCTATGCCTTTCCTGTTCTCGTTGTCTCAGCTCATTTACATGCTTTGTTCATCACAATGTAATCCCTCCCCCTTGAAATGTATATATGAACTCAATGTATACTGCCTTAGACTAGACTTCACTTGACTTGACTACGAAGCAGACTACAGCAAATAAAGAATCCTGCTTAAATAAGTCCCCTGGTTTTCACTTCTGAGTTTTTCTACACTGAAGAAGGAAGAAGTTTACAACACCAGCCCCGAAAGTTAGCAAAAACATCGTTAAAATAGTCCAAGTGACTACAGTGGCTCAATCTTAAGTTTATCAAGCGACGAGAATACTTTTTGTGTGCAAAAATAACGACTTTATTAATTTTCTTCTCTAGGGGCCTCGAGTCAGTTCACTAGTGTAACAGCGCAGCGCATCGTCAGAACGTAGGCTCACTATTGGCCAGCAACACACACATGACCAGCGTCAGCCAATAGTGAGCCTACTTTCTGACGAAGCGCTGCGCTGTTACACTAGTGAACTGACTTTTCGAGGCCGGCAAGTTTCAATCCCTTAGAAGCCTATGGAGGAGTGATCCAGCTCTCAGATTTAATCCAAAATATCTTAATTCGTGTTCCGAAGATGAACGAAGGTCTTACGGGGTTGAGCAACATGAGGGAGAGTAAATACTGACAGAATTTACATTTTTGGGTGAACTATCCCTTTAATACCAATACCTCTAGAGCTACTTTTAACCCTACTTAAGACAAATGGCAGAAAATGTCGCAAAATATATTTCTCTGTATAACTGCAGAAAATGACATTTCAACCACAAATTTAAAGAAATGCATAAACATATTTTACATAAGAATAATTGTGCTGTCATCAGCACATTACCTCTGCTGCCATCCAGTCAAGTGGTGTTGCGAAGAATTCGACACATTTCAGTCCAAATGCTGACCATCCATCAGCTGTATATATGATATTCAATAAACAGTTAGAGTATTTACATACACAATCATCGATTATGCTTAATAACCCAACAACATGTAGGTCATGTAAACACTTTAAACAGGGTTATTATTGGGTAAATGTCATAAACTGTTTAAGTTACTCAAATAAGTACATAACTTCTTGGAAGAATATAAAATGTATTCTTTGCTCTCCCATTAATAACAATAATTATTTCATTAGTCCCCCTGAGAGAATGTCATGAAAAGAAGCAGAAGTGTCAGCTTTTCCATGGTAATCCTGGGAATGAATTGTTGTGGCAGAGTCTTTTTGGTTCGGGTCTCGAAGGAAGCTCTCAGTGTCAAAGTTCCAGATCTCAGAAGAAATAACTTTATTGAACAATCAACCAAGTGAAATGCCAGCTGTTTTCTTATCGTTAGGTACCCAATAGGCATCCTCATATATCTTTTCTTTTTTGCCCCTCCTCGTGATATCGCCACCGTTAAAAACATCTCTTTCGGAGCCTTCTTTCTATCTCATCTCAAACATGTTATATAACATGTTTTTCAGTACTTTCCAGTGCTTCCCTCTCCCTGCACCTACAGGATTTTGGCTACTTTTCCACAAACCCTCTGACCTGTTTTTCTGTCTGGTACATCAGCATATAAACTTTATACATGAGACAAAATAAATTCCCCAATGCATCAGCAGCAAAGGAAAAATATGCCTGTGCATTATATATATTTTTTTTACAAAGATACCAAGCAAGAATAAAGCTATTTGAAATGCACAACAAAAAAATTAATGCACTTAATCAATATCTTTGGCTTGTTTTATAATAATAAAAATAGCTAAATGAGCTGCATTAAATATTAAGAAATACATGTAAATTATACATATTGTTTCACTGGCAGAGTTTTATTCACTTAAAGAGAGATAGTTCAACTCAAAAATGATAATGTCATAATTTACTCACCCTTATACTGTTCCTAAACTATTCATTTCTTTCTTTTGTAATACTACAACAAGAAGTCAGTGGGGTCACATTTATTTTTGAACCTGTTGTGGAAATTCGTCGCAGCATATACCTGACATGACTCCCAAGTTGCTCTTTGTAGAAATTAAGTTTTATTCACGGCCGGGAGGTCACTGGCCACAACAACCAAGTGAGTCTCCTGAATAGAAAGATACATGTACATTTATATCATACAGTTGAGTCAAAATCAATGTCACTAAAGTCTTCTTTAGTGTGATTTGTTCTGGTGATTGGTTTTTAATTATCTAAGCTAATCATAGTGTCACGGGCCGGAACGGGCCCCTTTCTAATGTACCACCTCGAGGAGTTTACCCAGAGACACCACAGACCGACAACAAGGTAAGTAATAAAAGTTCCATTTTATTGAATTAAAATCCTATTTACTAAGACACGTAGCGGAAGAATTCCAACTCTGTTCCCCTCTGTCCAGCAGCGGTGTGAGGACTTGGTGCAACGGTCACGACCCAGCAGATAATGGAATGGGGAAGTCGACTCGATCGTTCCTCTTCGGACAGAACTGGTAAGTAGCCTTTTTAGGCGACGGTATAGAGGGGGGTCCCTCGGTAGGTCTTCCTCGGAGCAGACGACGGTAACGGATCGGACAGATAGTGTCACGGTAGACACATTCACTGTCCCTTCTAGTCTTGTGTTTATGTTGTTGTATGAGTGCACGTGTGTAGTGGGCGTGAATGTATGTCGTTACCTAATCCGCTCCAGCTGATCATCATTACATCACCAGCTGCAGGCACTCACCACGCTATATATTCTCACCGCTGTTCTCTCATCCTTGTCAGATCGTTGTTTGATGTTGTCAGTGTTGGTGACCCAGTCTTCGTGTTCCTGGCTTGTGTTCCTGTTGCTCGTCGTTCTGTGGATTATTCATCACCTTGTGGATTATTTTCATCTCACAGTCATCTCATCACTGCACTTCTTCACGGACCTGACCATCGAAGTCCCTGCGTCACCCACCACCATCGGCTTGTACGGTTTCCACCGTTTGTCTCGTGACTGTGCATATTCCTCAAAATAAAAGTTGTTACTCGCATTTGCTTCCTGTTTTCCATTGGGTCGCCGTGACAGATAGTGCTACGAGATCTCCACTCCGCAGTTCCTTTTCGGAGCAATCGATGGTGGGTATAGTGATTCCTCTCCAAAACAGCCAATGGTCAATACCCGCAGCGATAATGGCAAGGGATTCTCACAGCGGTTCCTCTCTAGGGCAATGAATGATACCTATCTGTACAGGCGATAGTAGAGTAGAGCACACAACGGTTCCTCTTCGAACAAGCACGGCGGACAATGAGACAGGCCGTGGCAAGAGACTTTCATACAGCGGCTTCTCGTCAGAACTGACAACGGCAGGTCGTGGAACAGACTGTGGTAAGAGGCTTTCACACAGCGGCTTCTCTTCAGAGCAGACAGCAGATAATGGAACAGACTGCGGTAAGAGACTGTAACAAGGTTCAAAGTAGTGTGGTGGGAAGAAGAAGACGGGGTCGGCGAAACTGGAACTCGTACGGCTTTTATTACTCTAGAATAATAATACAAAACAAAAGGCGCGCACACAGGGCATTCACCGTAGCGTGGCTACAGCACAACACAGTCCACAAAACAAACTCTCTCCACGTCGATATCCGTCAGGTCTCAGCTTCTCAGGTGCATCTCTCTCGCACGAGTTCCAATCCCTTCTCTCTCTCCAGCATTCTCCCACTGTGTGGCTTTTATCGGTCTCCCCACGCCAATCACTGCAATCAGACACAGGTGTTCATCATCTGCACTTGACCTACTTACTCACCGCACAGCTCATTGACTCGTCTCTCACTACAGACGACGCGAGAACCACGCCCCCCTCACCACATACCCCCACCGCCCGACTCAGGCCGGGGAGCCGTCCGGCCTGCAGCCCCCCCCCCCCCCCCCGGAGAGGAAGTCGGCGCCCCCGGCCTGTGGACCACCTGAAACTTAAAAGGTTGTAAAGCGAGATACCAACGGGTGATCCGCGCGTTGGTATCTTTCATGCGGTGGAGCCATTGAAGGGGAGCGTGGTCCGAACACAGGGTGAACTCCCGGCCCAGGAGGTAGTAGCGAAGGGTGAGGACAGCCCATCGGATGGCCAAACACTCCTTTTCAATGGTGCTGTACATCGTCTATCTCTTAGAAAGCTTCCGACTGATGTACAGCACCGGCCGTTCCTCTCCCTCCACCTCCTGGGACAGTACCGCGCCCAAACCCCTGTCCGAAGCGTCCGCCTGTAGGATGAAAGGGAGAGAAAAGTCAGGAGCATGTAAAAGCGGTCCACCGCACAGAGCAGCCTTTATTTGGGTAAAAGCCTGCTGTTACTGTTCCGTCCACTGGACCGTATCTGGAGCCCCCTTTTTAGTTAGATCAGTCAGCGGGCTAGCGAGGTCCGAATAATTAGGCACAAACCTCCTATAATATCCCGCTAGCCCCAGGAACTGTCTAACCCCCTTCTTGGTCTTAGGACTCGGACAGGTTGCAACGGCTGCTGTCTTATCAATTTGGGGACGCACCTGTCCGTGACCTAAGTGGAAGCCCAGATACTTTACCTCCACCCGCCCAATTGCGCACTTCTTCGGGTTGGCCGTGAGCCCTGCCCTTCTCAGCGTTTTTAGGACAGCACGCAAATACTGCATATGCCGCTGCCAATCATTGCTATAGATGATAATGTCATCTAGATAGGCAGCCGCATATGCAGCATGCGGCCGGAGAATTCTGTCCATCAGACGCTGAAAAGTCGCAGGTGCCCCGAACAAACCGAAAGGAAGCGTGACGAACTGGTGTAATCCGAACGGCGTGGTGAAAGCTGTTTTTTCTTTGGACATTGGAGATAAGGGGATCTGCCAATACCCCTTCGTTAAGTCCAGTGTCGAGTAAAAGCGAGCAGAACCCAGCCGATCAAGCAATTCGTCAATCCTCGGCATTGGATAAGCATCGTATTTAGACACCGCGTTCACCTTTCTATAGTCCACACAGAAACGAATCGAGCCGTCAGGTTTAGGAACTAAAACTATCGGGCTCGCCCAGTCACTGTTGGACTCTTCTATTACCCCCATTTCGAGCATTGTCTCTAATTCGGTCTGAACCGTTTTCTTTTTGTGTTCAGGTAAACGATACGGGCGGCAACGCACAACGACCCCCGGATCTGTCTCAACGTGGTGCTGAATGAGATTCGTTCGACCAGGCAGGGGCGAGAACACATCTGCAAATTATGCTTGTAACTTCTTAATGTCAGTGAGCTGGGAGGGTGAGAGGTGGTCTCCAGCAGGAGCCAGAGCGAGTGATTGAGGTTTTATATTCGCTTCTGGCCCGAGATCCTCCTCTCCGCTCACGACCGTCGCCAGCATCACTGCTTCAGCCTCAACCCATTTTTTAAGAAGGTTGAGGTGATAAATCTGACGTCCCCCGCCCCTATATGTTCGAATTTCCTCATAGTTGAGATCACCAACCCGCCGTGTGACCTCAAAGGGTCCTTGCCACTTTGCGAGTAATTTCGAGCTGGACGTGGGGAGTAATACAAGTACCTTATCTCCCGGTGAGAATTGACGGAGTCTAGCCCCCCTATTATACTGCTGTCTCTGTCTGTCCTGGGCCTGTAACAAATTCTCCAAGGATAGCAGCCCCAATGTGTGGAGTTTTGTTCTCAGGTCCAGGACATACTGAATTTCATTTTTACTAGCGGACGGTCCGTCCTCCCAAGTCTCCCTCAGAACGTCTAACACCCCGCGGGACTGACGACCGAAGAGAAGCTCGAAAGGGGAAAACCCCGTGGAGGCTTGGGGGACCTCGCGTACAGCAAACAACAGGGGTTCTAGCCATTTATCCCAATTTTTGACGTCTTCATGAACGAACTTACGAATCATGGCTTTTAAAGTACGATTAAAGCGTTCCACCAGCCCGTCCGTTTGTGGGTGATAGACGCTGGTGCGAATCGATTTAATGCCCAGTAACTCATAAAGTTTGCGAACCGTTCGTGACATAAACGCCGTGCCTTGATCGGTGAGGATCTCCTTAGGGATCCCCACCCGGGAGATTTATGAAAACAGCGCGCTCGCCACACTCTTAGCCGAGATATTGCGAAGCGGGACTGCTTCCGGGTATCGTGTTGCGTAATCCACTAAGACTAACGCAAAACGATGCCCTCGTGCCGACCGTTCTAATGGCCCGATGAGGTCCATGCCAATTCGTTCGAAGGGGACCTGCATCAGCGGAAGGGGGCACAAAGGTGCTTTTGGGTTGGCCGGTGGATTAACCAACTGACATTCACGACAAGACACACACCACCTGCGCACATTCTCGTGAATGCCCGGCCAAAAGAATCGGGCCATGAGACGGTTTAGTGTCGCCGTTTGCCCTAAATGTCCGGACATTGGATTACAATGAGCCGCCTGAAAAAGCATTTCCCGGCGGCTCTTCGGAACTAACAACTGTGTTGAATCTTCTTTTGACTGGGCGTCTTGGGCCACCCGATACAACCTGTCTTTAATCACGCAAAAATAGGGGTAAAAGAGCGGTTGATTCGGCTGGAGTACCTGACCGTCGATAGAGCGGACCTTATAAACCCAACTGTGATAGTTTTATTCTCATATATTTATATTTTTATTTTTTATTCTTATAATTTGTAGTATTATGTTTCATGTTGTATTTGTATATGTCCACTGGAAGCCTCAGTACCAAAACAAATTCCTTGTGTGTGCAAGCACACTTGGCAATAAAGCTCTTTCTGATTCTGATTCTGATCAAATGCATGTTTTAGCGTCTCATCCTGGGACTGCTCTAGGGGAAAATCATCGCGCTCAGAGAGAACAAATCTCTCTAGAGAGCTCTCTTCCCCTACACCAATACCCAGAGGCCCCGGTACAGCATCTCCCACCTGAACCGCCGCTGTCTTCCCCTTCTGCTTCTTTCCCCAAGAGGCATCCGCGCATAAAACCCCCAATAACTTCCCAAAGCCTGGCCAATCCGTTCCCAGAATTATCGGATGCCAGAATTATCGGATAACTGCCACCTCTACACTATGTTTTTGTCCCCTAAATAGAATCGCCACAGACATTAAAGGATAACTCACCACCACCCCGTGAACACACCGAACCTTAACCATGTGGCTTTTATCCAATACCCCAGACTGAATCAGGCTTTGATGAATGGAGGTTTGGTTACACCCTGAATCCACCAAAGCCTGATAAGTACCCCCCTTGACACTCACAGGTATCTGGTACAGGCCAGCTTGATCGGGGGCGGCCCGTGGCGCGTCGGGGACCCGAACCAGCGTCCCCACCTCCATCACTGGACACCGGTCAATAAAGTGTCCCGGGTCCCCACAGCGCCAACAGGCCGGCCCAGGCTTTACCGCTGTCCCAGCGGCGGGAAGTGGGCCAAGGGATTGACGTGGGGAGAGCAGCGCCACCGGAGCCAGGGTGGAAAAATCCCCAGCAGGCATCCCCCTCGGAGCAGCCCTCCCGGGGGAACTGGTATCCCCTGACCATCCGGACCTCCACCTTGGCGCTGGTCTGGGCGCCAGACCTCCTCGAGACCTGGGAAGGGGAACAGGTTTGGCAGTGGGGGAAGAGAGAGAGGATGGAGACAGAGAGGGAGAGATAGAGACAGTCGGTAGGGGCTCGCCGACCCCAGAGCACGCCACCATGTGATCTTCCGCCAGTTGGATGGCCTGGTCCAGCGACGTCGGCGGTGGCACTGGACCCATTGTGCAGTCTTCTTGGGCAGCTTTCCAATAAACTGCTCCAGTACCACCTGGTCGATAATCTTCTCGACGTCGCTTCCCATGGCCATCAGCCATCTGCGGCAGGAGTCCCGGAGCTGTTGCGCCATCACGAAGGGCCGGCCGGACTCCTCTAGGGTCAAGGACCGGAAGCGTTGCCGGTGCTGTTCAGGGGTCCGGCCGACCCGCTGAAGAATGGCGCGTCGTAGATCTTGATAGACCAGGAGATTCGAGACTGGCAGTTGGTGGGCTGCAATCTGAGACTCACCGGATAGCAACGGAATGAGACGCAGGGGCCAGTCTCCTTTGGGCCACCCCCGGGCCTCGGCCGACCTTTCAAACAGGTCCAGGAACGCCTCCGGTTCGTCTTGTGGACCCATCTTCCCCAGGGTGAGCGGCGGGGCCGAGGCCGACTCTTGAGAGGGGGTGGCTGGAATCCCCGGTTTAAACAGCTCCGGAACAACTCGCGGTCTTCCTGCTGGCCTTGGAGCAGCATCCGGAAGCGCTGCTCATGCTCGTCCTTTACGCTTAGCAGGGCTTGATGTTGTTCCCTTTGAAGAGCCGCGAGTGATTGGATGATCTCTGCTAATGGCGATGCTGACGGGTTCTGCATGGCGGCGGCAGTCTCCTTCTTTCCGGGTTTCGGCACCAGTGTAACAAGGTTCAAAGTAGTGTGGTGGGAAGAAGAAGACGGGGTCGGCGAAACTGGAACTCGTACGGCTTTTATTACTCAGAATAATAATACAAAACAAAAGGCGCGCACATAGCGCATTCACCGTAGCGTGGCTACAGCACAACACAGTCCACAAAACAAACTCTCTCCACGTCGATATCCGTCAGGTCTCAGCTTCTCAGGTGCATCTCTCTCGCACGAGTTCCAGTCCCTTCTCTCTCTCCAGCATTCTCCCACTGTGTGGCTTTTATCGGTCTCCCCACGCCAATCACTGCAATCAGACACAGGTGTTCATCATCTGCACTTGACCTACTTACTCACCGCACAGCTCATTGACTCGTCTCTCACTACAAACGGCGCGAGAACCACGCCCCCCTCACCACAGAGACTTTCACACGGCGGCTTCTCTTCGGAGCAGGCAGCAGCATACAATGGAACAGATTGTAGTAAGAGGCTTTCACACAGCGACTTCTCTTCATAGCAGGCAGCAGCAGACGATGGAACAGGCTGTGGTAAGAGGCTTTCACACAGCGACTTCTCTTCAGAGCAGACAGCAGATAATGGAACAGATTGCGGTAAGAGACTTTCACTCGGTGGCTTCTCTTCATAGCAGGCAGCAGCAGACGATGGAACAGAATGTGGTAAGAGACTTTCACACAGCGGCTTCTCTTCAGAACAGACAGCAGATAATGGAACGGATGATGGTAAGAGGTCTTCACCCAGCGGCCTCTCTTCAGAGCAGATAGCAAATAAGATAAAGGAACAGACAATGGTAAGAGATCTTCACCCAGCGGCTTCTCTTCAGAGCGGGCAGCAGCAGACGATGGAACAGACGGTGGTAAGAGGCTTTTACACAGCGGCTTCTCTTCAGAGCAGACAGCAGATAATGGGACAGACAATGGTAAGAGATCTTCACCCAGCAGCTTCTCTTCAGAACAGACAGCAGATAATGGAACGGATGATGGTAAGAGGTCTTCACCCAGCGGCTTCTCTTCGGAGCAGGTAGCAGAGCGGACGGCAGATAAGATAAAGAAACAGACAATGGTAGGAGATCTTCACCCAGCGGCTCCACTTCAGAACAGGCCTGCCCTACAGACCTGCCCACTGGGGCCAACGGGTGGAAGCAGAATTATACACCCACACTTGTGCATGCAGTAAGTCACTTCAAAGAGTCACACGTGTTCACTTCACACTAAGCACTGCAGTCCACAACAACTCACAGTGATTAAGGCTCCCACTCGCGGTCCCGGCTGACGTCCTCTCCCATTGATAGATCTGAATATCCAACACTGTGAGGAGTACACTACAAAATAATATCAGTCAATATCTTGACTAATTTGGAGCCACTGTCCACTGACTGATACACCCAAACTAATATTGAAGAATACAGGGGCTTCACAGAAGAATATCAAAGAGACACTTAACTGCTGCATAGATGATGTGGATGCTCAGCCACTCTTCAATCCTTATCGCTCTCACTTTATGAATCCATTCTTCCAGTTCCCCGAGATGCGGAGAATAAAGTTCAGCCTTCGCGCCTCGTTAATCCTTCCCGCTCCGTCTCTCTCCTCTTCACGCCAGAATGGCCTTTTTATAATCCATATAATGGATATGTGTCCCAATCACTGTTAACTTTCCTCCTCTCGCATTTATTTCTTCAATTAGAAACTACGCCCGGACACAATACATGGGGGAAACCCCGGAACCGGCCTGGTGTCCCACTAAATCCGCTCCCACTCGGAAACATTTCCCGGAATAATAGTTCCTCTTTGTTCGTCACCCCGTGACAATAGGACTGTTAGTTCTACAGTGTTAAGCACTTTTTGGTCAAGTATAAATGGCCTTTGACCAGAGCATCCTTAGTCTGTATTTCTCTGTACATTTAATGTTGAAAATACCAATTACATAAAATATTTATATCACAAACCGCACTGACTTCCATTCTATGGACATTGAAACATTCCTCAAAATATCCTCTTTTGTGTTTCATGCAAGAAAGAAAATCAGACAGCTTTGGAACGGCATGAAGGTAAGAATTTCATGACAGATTTTTCATGTTTGGATTAACATAATCTCATTTTAAAAAGTGTAAATATCTGGCAGTGTTACAAAACAAAATATACACCGTCTGAACATTTTTTTTTAACTGAAATGCAGGGATGTGCTAAATACTTAAATGTTTATTGCAGAATGTGCCGTGAAAATGTCAGTAATGCTGCAGTGATGCTCCATGCTCCACTTTTCCCTACTTTTATACTAGATGTCATGTAAATCTGAAGTGGGATAATATTTCAATAAATATTGATCCTTTTGACAAACTTCCTTTTACACTAGGTATAATTAGAAATTTGGTAGAGTGAGAATTGGATGGATATCAAAGATATTTGAAACCTTTATTACCTCATTCTTCCATAAACATGCTGTAGATAAATATTTCTAAGGAATGTTAGCATGGTCTGTGTAGGAGCCGCATTTGAGTTTTATTTTTGGTTTCATAATTTACTTATAATTGTCTTTTCTATTGCATTTGAGTAGTACACCTTCAACAGCCAGAGAGGGCGCTATCCTATAAGTTGGAGCGTGTAGCGCATGAGAGAAGGAGAAGGCGTGCCAGCAGATACAGTCTTTGACCTCGGCCTGGATCTGCGTTACTGAAGCTTGGCCTGTATGAGAAAGCTGAACTCCAAGCGCTGCAAAGGAATGCTTAAAGACATTTAAACCAGTTTTCATTTTTTGTTTTGTACTTAATATTTATTTGCAATAAATATCGACAACATTCAACAACAACACTCTTGGATTTTCTTGGATTTGGGCTGTGAGTCTGACCCGGTACTCGCATTCTCCAGGTGGTTGGAAACAATAACAGGGGGTTACAGGAAAAGCCCAACAATGTTTTTTGCCACTACATTTCGTCAAAGACTACTGTGAATTTATCAAAAAAGGATTTATGTTGAAACTACGCGATATGAAGACGAAGCAAACATCGGTCTAAGCGTGGCAAGCCAAACAAAGAAACACTTCGATTGAGGTATGTGCTTTCAAAGTGAATAATTTTTAAAGGATATAGAAACCAATCTCACCACAGATTTGTGAGTTGGCGAACTGTGACAAGTAATTAAAAGCGGTGAAAAGCAGTTTGCCGTGGTGAAAACACAGCCAAATTGGAACGAATGACATGCAACGAGATGTTGATTTTTGGAAAGAATACAAACTGCTTTCTACAATTTTGAGAACTTTTGCATTGATTGAAGTAAGATAAATACTTTCTGTGAATTTTGGGAAGTTTTTTTTTTTGTTGAGAATAATGGCTGATTCTAATGAAGAAGAAATAACTCCTGTTAAAGACATGAATGAAACTGTCGCGCAATTGCGCTCGTCTAGAGGAGGAAAAATGTCACATGTAACACGGAGAATGAACATTGTGAATGATTTAATGACTAGTCCGGAATTTCTGGATGAAGTTAAACAAAACATGATTAAGTTTAATGAATTTCTTGAAGAGTTCAAAGCCGTGCATGCCTCCTATAGTGAAATGTTGGATGAGGAAGCAAATCAAGAAGACCACGAAACATGGTATCAGCCTAGATGTGTACAGATAGCGGCTTTTATGGCTAACGTTGAAAACTGGATATCAGCCATACAAAACCCAGGTTCCCAAGCCATAGTTGAAGCCACCTCTTCTGTCACCCAAGTAGAAGATAGTGATACTGATACTGATGCGCAATCATTTGGATCACATACAACGTCGGTGTCATTGCGCATCAGTGCAGAAGCAGAGAGAGTAGCTTTAATGGCTAAAGCTGCAAAGTTGCAAGAAAGGCATGCAATTGAGGAGCAGGAGCATATTCTAAGAAAAAAGAGAGAAACTTTAGAGTTGCATTCTGAAATTGAAGCCACTACTGCAAAAATTAATTATCTAAAAGAAGCTGAAATAGAAATGAATAAACCTGCCAAGTCTGATGTCACAGTTCAGATGCCTTTGTTGGGTGCAGAAGCAGATGAAGTGAAGACAAAATCAACAGTGACAAATGTACCATTGGATGAAAAGCTTGATAGCTCACTTTATTTCCAGGAAAGGACGTCCCCAGTAGTTAAAACCAGGCCAGGTGTTCAGGTTCAATTTCCTCTTCTTAATTTAGGCCCAGGTAGGCATCACAGCAGACCTGATTTCCAGCCCAGAACTAGCAGTGATATCCGGCCACAATTACAGCAGACCTCAGCTCACAGTACTCCCTCTGTCATTCCCCAGCCAGCAAGGTCAGTCCCAGCCATTCAGTCCATTGTACCTCAAGGGCAAATTCCTACACCCAGTTCAGCACAGGAAAGTCACATGATAAAAATTCTGGAAAAGCAGAGTGAATTAACAAGGATTCTTATGAAACAGCAACTTCTGTCCACGCTACCACAAGGTAGCATTCCACTCTTTGATGGACAAGTTCTTGAGTACAAGTCGTTCATTCACTCCTTTGAAAATATGGTTGAAAGCAAAACCGATAACAGTAAAGATAGATTGCAGTTTCTTATTCAATATACTAGAGGCCTAGCACAAAGGCTAGTCAAGAGTTGTGAGTACTTGTCACAAGATAGAGGCTACAGGAGAGCAAAGGAGTTGCTAAAGGAAAATTTTGGAAACGAATACAAGATCTCTTGTGCTTACTTGGAAAAAGCCCTATCCTGGTCCCAAATAAAATCTGAGGATTATAAATCGCTACAGGATTATGCCATGTTCCTTAGGAGTTGCTGCAATGCTATGGAGGAAATGGAATATATGGAGGAGCTGGAAACAGTATCCAATATGAAAAGCATTGTGCTCAAGCTACCGTACAAGCTTCGGGAGAGATGGCGTAACAAGGCTTATGAGCTGCAAGAACAACGTAGTCGTAGGGTAAGGATTTTAGATCTAGTCTGCTTTATTGAAGAACAAGCTCGCATAGCAGCTGATCCGGTATTTGGTGATCTTCAAGATCAGTCAGCTAGTAGAGGAAAAGCTAGATCCCCAGTCAAACCACAGGCCTCAAAGTCATCTGGCAGTAGTTTTGCCACTAGTATAGCTATTGCCCAAAAGCAGATGAAGTTTGATCTTTCTTGCCCCTTCTGTAGCTCAAGACACACATTGGACTTGTGCAAAGACTTTTTAAAGATAACACATAGAGACAAGCTCAGTTTTATAAAGACCAAAGGCATATGCTTTGGGTGTCTCTCCACAGGCCATATTAGCAGAGACTGCAAAAGGCGTCTCAGCTGTAAAGTATGTAAGCAAGCTCACCCTAGTGTCCTACATATTGAGGCCAAAGATAGTATCATCAAAAAGGCAGAAAGATCCTCTGATGTTACAGGCAATGCATCAGCAGGGTTATGTGGTCATATAGGGGCCGGAGACCAAGAGAATGTGCTGTCCATTGTCCCAGTTCAGGTTAAGGCAGCAAAGGGCAGCCGAGTCTTACAGGTGTATGCTCTCCTGGACCCTGGATCCTCCGCCACCTTCTGCTCCGAGGATCTTATGTTTCGGCTCAATCTGAAGGGAAGAAAAACACACATTCTTCTACGCACAATGAATCAAGAAAAAACTGTTCCAACTCATGTCGTCTCTGAAATTGAAGTTTCAGCACTGGACAGCAATAACTTCTTACCTCTTCCTGATCTCTTCACTCACAAAGAAATGCCAGTTACCACAAACAGCATTCCCAAGCAGAAAGACTTAGCACAATGGAAGTATCTAAGTCGAGTCAAACTTCCCAGCATTAATTCAAAGGTGGAGCTGTTGATTGGCACAAATGCTCCAAAGTGCATAGAACCATGGGAGGTTGTTAATAGTCAAGGTGGGGGCCCCTACGCAGTTAGAACCTTATTGGGGTGGGTTGTAAACGGGCCACTGAGAAGTGCTGATGGCAGTGCAGAGAATGTGACTGTGAATAGGATATCAGTTACAAATCTGGAACAACTTCTGATCTCACAGTATAATCAGGATTTCAGTGAGGTAGCATCTGAGGAGAAGACCGAAATGTCAGTTGAGGACAGAAGGTTTGTAGAGATAGCCAATGAGGCAGTCTTACAAGATGGACATTACTATTTGAAGTTGCCCTTTAGGAAAACTGTTGTCTGCATGCCTAACAATCGCCAAGTTGCAGAACAGCGCCTCCAAACTCTGAAAAGGAAAATGAAAAAGGATGAACAATACAAGCAAGAATATGTTGCCTTTGTCAATGACATCTTTGAAAATCATTATGCAGAGGAGGTCCCAGAGGAAGAACTCATACAGGCACCTGGAAAGGTATGGTACATACCACATCATGGAGTGTATCACCCCAAAAAGAAGAAACTTAGAGTGGTGTTTGATTGTGCAGCTACTTACAAAGGTGTATCCCTCAACACAGAGCTACTACAGGGTCCTGATCTGACCAATTCTCTTGTCGGAGTCATTATGAGATTCCGTAAAGAATCCGTTGGAATTATGGCTGACGTTAAGTCAATGTTCCATCAGGTGGGAGTAGAGAAATCAGGTGTGGACTACTTGCGCTTTCTGTGGTGGCCACAGGGTGACACCAGTCAAAACCCAAAGGAATGCCGTATGCTTGTGCACATATTTGGTGCAGTGTCCTCCCCAAGTTGTGCAAGTTTTGCATTACAAAAAACTGCTGATGACAATGAAAGCTGTTTTCCCCTTCATGTAGCTGAAACTATCCGGCACAACTTTTATGTGGATGATTGTGTTAAATCCGTGGTTGAAGAGTCTGAAGCCATCCAGCTAGTAAAAGACCTCACTGCACTATGCTACAAAGGTGGATTCCAGCTGACTCAATGGGTCAGCAATAATCGGGCAGTTCTAGCATCCATTCCAAAAGAAAAATGGGCAAAAGAAATAAAAACACTGGATCTTGACAAAGACAGCCTACCAATGGAAAGAGCCCTGGGATTGCAGTGGTGTGTGGACTCTGACCATTTCCAGTTTAACATCAATTTATGCCAGAAGCCACATACCCGCAGAGGCATACTTTCTGTTGTAAGTTCCATTTTTGATCCCCTTGGTTTTCTTGCTCCTCTCATTCTCCCAGCCAAGCAGTTGCTACAGGAGCTCTGCCAGAAAGGCTTTGGATGGGACGAACCTTTGCCCCAAGCTGTAGTAGACAGGTGGGAAGGATGGACAAACAGTTTAGAAAGAATAAAAAGCTTCAGTGTTGCACGTTGTTTGAAACCAAAAGGCTACGGAACAGCAAAGTGTGCAGAACTACACCACTTTGCTGACGCCAGTGAGAATGGCTATGGCTCAGTGAGCTACATTAGACAAGCTAATGAACAGGACATTATACATGTCACTTTTCTCATGGGAAAGTCAAGAGTCCTTCCTTTAAAGAACATCACAGTACCACGTCTGGAGCTGGCCGCTGCAGCATTGTTGGTAAAGGTGGACAAAATGCTAAGGAGAGAACTACATCTACCCTTAAAGCCCTCCGTTTTCTGGACTGACAGCCAAACCGTACTTAAGTACATTAGAAGTGACACTGCAAGATTTAAAACATATGTAGCCAACAGGGTCTCGCTGATTCGGGATAATTCGGAGCTGTCTCAATGGAGATACGCAAGAAGTAAAGACAATCCAGCGGATGATTCCTCGAGAGGATTAAGTGCAGGTAAATTCATGGAACAAAGGAGATGGATACATGGTCCAGAGTTCCTATGGAAACCTGAGGAAAGTTGGTTAGAGGTGGAGGCATTGGGCTCAGTGTTACAGGATGATCCAGAGGTCAGGAGAAACACTACTGTGTTTACAACAGTGGTAAACACTGAAACACCCACAGACCAGCTTATTTCATACTTTTCAAATTGGATTAGGCTAATTAAAGCAGCGGCATGGTACATCAAACTGAAAAAGGCCTTGCTACTGAGAATCAAAAAACAAAAGGGCTTCCCATCGTGTCAAGTCACTACCCGCTCCCATAGCCAAAAGAGGAGCCCAAAACTTGAGGTTTTCAAGACCAAACCCGGTGGACAGCTCCTCACAGTGGAAGATCTCTTACAGGCAGAAAGGTCAGTTATCTCTTATGTTCAGAGGCAAGCATTCCCAGCTGAAATTAAAACACTGCAAATGACCCCACCTAAAGTGAAAAGGAGCAGCAGGATCTGTAGGCTTGATCCTGTGCTAGATGAAGGCATCTTAAGAGTAGGTGGCCGGATGCATAAATCTGCAATGCCTGATGAAACTAAACACCCCTGTATCTTGCCCAAAGATTCACACATTTCAATTCTTCTTTTAAGACACATTCATGAACGCTGTGGTCACAGTGGCAGGAACCACATGCTCTCAGAGCTCCGTAAGAAGTATTGGATTATTAAGGCCAACTCCTTAGCAAGAAAGGTGCTCTCAAGATGTGTCATGTGTCGACGTGTAAAGGGCAAAGCAGGTGAGCAAAAAATGGCAGATTTGCCGCTGGAAAGAATACTACCTGACCTCCCTCCCTTTACCAATGTCGGATTGGACTATTTTGGCCCGATTGAAGTGAGGCGAGGAAGAAGCACCATCAAAAGGTATGGAGTTCTGTTTACATGTATGTCTAGCAGAGCTGTTCATTTGGAAGTAGCTTTCTCATTAGACACTGACTCATGCATTCACGCTTTGAGGAGATTTGTTTGCAGAAGGGGGCAGATTAAGCACATCAGATCTGACAACGGAACAAACTTGGTGGGTGCTCAGGTGGAGCTCAAGAAAGCTCTGATGACACTGGACAAGTTGAAGATCCAGGATGCCCTGCTTCCTGATGGAATCGAGTGGAGTTTCAACCCACCAGCTGCATCGCACCATGGCGGAGTCTGGGAAAGGCTTATAAGATCTGTTCGTTATGTGCTGTACTCCACACTCCATCAACAGTCCATCGATGACGAGGGTCTTCAAACTCTATTCTGTGAAGTAGAGGCTATTCTAAACAACCGTCCTCTCTCCACAGTGTCCTCAGACCCATACGACCTAGAACCGCTGACCCCAAACCACCTCCTCCTGCTGAAAACTCAGCCCATTATGCCTCCTGGAATCTTTCTGAAATCAGACCTTTATGCTAGACGCCGCTGGAAACAGGTCCAGTACATGGCAGATCTCTTCTGGCATAGATGGACCAAAGAATACCTTCTTCTACTCCAGGAAAGGCAAAAATGGACTGTAGTGAAGAAGAACCTGAATGTTGGAGATCTTGTTCTGGTGGTTGACCCCACTGCTCCAAGAGGGTCATGGCCATTAGGAAGAGTTCTAGAGACCAAGCCTGATCAAAAGGGGCTGGTCCGATCCGTGAAGCTCCAGACACAGACTTCAATCCTTGATAGACCCATTACCAAGCTGTGCCGAATTCTGGAAAATGAAGAGTGTCAGGTGCCCCTTAAAGATCACCAATAAGGGATGTAATGTATACATTATTATTTTATTTTTTATTTTATTTTTTCTTCTAAAAGTATTAAGAGATTATTTGTTTTCTGGCTCCTTTTTTGTATTTATTTTGAATAATTGTTTCTATAGAGAACAATTAGGGGCCGGTGTGTAGGAGCCGCATTTGAGTTTTATTTTTGGTTTCATAATTTACTTATAATTGTCTTTTCTATTGCATTTGAGTAGTACACCTTCAACAGCCAGAGAGGGCGCTATCCTATAAGTTGGAGCGTGTAGCGCATGAGAGAAGGAGAAGGCGTGCCAGCAGATACAGTCTTTGACCTCGGCCTGGATCTGCGTTACTGAAGCTTGGCCTGTATGAGAAAGCTGAACTCCAAGCGCTGCAAAGGAATGCTTAAAGACATTTAAACCAGTTCTCATTTTTTGTTTTGTACTTAATATTTATTTGCAATAAATATCGACAACATTCAACAACAACACTCTTGGATTTTCTTGGATTCGGGCTGTGAGTCTGACCCGGTACTCGCATTCTCCAGGTGGTTGGAAACAATAACAGGGGGTTACAGGAAAAGCCCAACAATGTTTTTTGCCACTACAGTCTGTGTTACGGAAGCAGACGGACAACAAGGTAAGTAGTGAAGATCAAGTTTAATTAAACAGCAGAGTAACAGGATCTCTCAACGTGCAGAAATGAGTGAGTATCCGAGTTCCGATATGGATAAATCTTGAGTGCAGTCCGTGAATGAATAATAGATGTTTCCTTTGCAGGAACGGCGAGAGGAGATTTCCAGAGTGGATACACACTCCGTTAGAAGAGGCTGACGGCACACACTCACCCACCACTTGGCTGGACTGAATGGTTTACGGCTCGCACACCACTGAAGAGAAGATCTAGACAGACCGGGAACAGCACAGAGAACTGCTGAGTAAACACAGGATAGTTGGGTTAGTGACACTCATAAAGAAAAGCACATGGAACTCTTCCATGATCGTGGGATCTAGGATGTCGACTCTTGGGATCCATGATCTCTCCTCTGGTCCGTATCCTTCCCAATCGACAAGATATTCCAATCGACCACCACGACGTCGGGACTGCAGGATTTCTCGAACGGAGTAGATGGACCCTTCTCCCAGCAACAAGGGGGGGGAGGTTCCTCTTCGTGGCCAGGTTCTGTGGAGGGAATAAGAGTTTCGTGAAAGGGTTTGAGTACGGAAAGATGAAATGTGGAGTGAATTCTGTATTGCGGTGGTAGCTGGAGTTTGTAGGTGACGGGATTGACCTGTTCTAGGATGGTAAAAGGGCCAACAAACCTGGGGCTACGTTTTTTGGAGGGCAGACACAGACGTATATCCCGAGTGGAGAGCCAAACCTTATCTCCCGGAACATAGACTGGGCCCGAAATCCTCCTCCGGTCAGCGATTGTCTTGGATCTGCGAACTGCCCTCTGCAGATGATGGTGAGCTTCGTCCCAAACTCTCTCGCTCTCCCGGAACCAGTAATCCACTGTGGGGACCTCAGATGGTTCACCATCCCAGGGAAATAGGGGAGGTTGGAACCCAAGAACACATTGCAATGATGTGAGGCCGGTCGTGGGTTGCCGCAGTGAATTTTTGGCATACTATGCCCAGCCCAGAAACTGGTTCCAGGAGTTCTGGTGGCCATTACAGAAGGTCCTGAGGAACCGCCCCACTTCCTGGATCTTCCTCTCCGTCTGGCCGTTGGTCTGAGGGTGGTAGCCAGAGGAGAGACTGACTGTCACACCTAGGAGCTTGAAAAACGACTTCCATACCCGGGATATGAATTGGGGTCCCCTGTCCGATACAATGTCTTCTGGGATCCCATAATAGCGAAAAACATGATTGAAGAGAAGTTCGGCGGTCTCCAGGGCAGTGGGAAGACCTCTTAGGGGTAATAGCCTGCAGAACTTAGAGAATCGATCTACTATGACGAAGATGCAGGTGTTTCCATCCGATGAAGGTAAGTCAGTCATGAAGTCTACTCCTTGGTGTGACCAAGGGCAGTTAGGAATTGGCAAGGGATGGAGCTTTTCCTGCAGGTAGATGTCTCTGACTTTTGGACATTGCACACTCCTTACAACCTCGTACATACCTCTTCACATCCCCTGCCAAACCCGGCCACCAGAAGCGTTCGGATAACAGTGACAGAGTGTTGTTGGCCCCGGGGTGCCCAGTGCCCAGAGAGGTGTGCATGAGATCTACCCGTTGTGCCCTGAGGATGAACTGATGATTAGGTGGGCAGCCCGGCGGAGATCGTGGATTAGGAGTGGCGACGGCTGGAGGAGCAGACCATTCGATGGGACTGATGATGATATCTTCGGGTATAATGTTGGTGGTTGTCTCGGGAGTTTCTGTAGAATCATGTAATCTGGACCTCGTAAGAAACGTCTATAAAAGTTGGCGAATCCAAGAAATCTCTGAAGTTCCTTGATCGTGGTGGGTTTTGGCCAGGTAGTTACTGCAGTGACCTTCCTCTCATCCATGCGGACCCCCTGACGGTCAATGAGGTAACCTAAGAACTGTACTGATGGGAGATGAAAAGAACACTTCTCTGCCTTCAGGAAGAGGTGGTGAGCTCTGAGTGTGTGGAGGATTTCCGCAACGTGGTGACGATGTTCGACTTCACTCCGGGAGTAGATGAGGATGTCATCTATATAGACGACCACAAAGCGATGCAGAAACTCCCGGAGGACCTCATGTATGAAGTTCTGAAACACGGAAGGGGCGTTGACCAGACCATAGGGCATAACCAGATATTCATAGTGGCCAGTAGGGGTCACAAAAGCGGTCTTCCATTCATCCCCTTCTCGTATTCTCACCAGGTTGTAAGCGCTGCGGAGGTCCAACTTCGTGAAGATGGTAGCAGAACAAAGTTGTTCGAGGGCCGCAGGGACGAGAGGAAGGGGATATTTGAATTTGACGGTACCTTGGTTTAGGGTCCGATAATCAATGCATGGCCGCAGCCCTCCATCCTTTTTGGCAACAAAAAAGAAGCTGGATGCTGCGGGAGATGTAGAATGCCGAATGTACCCTTGATTGTGAGCTTCCTGTATATACTCCTCCATGGCCTTGGTCTCTGGCAGTGACAACGGGTAGATCTTACCTCTGGGCAAAGGGGCATTTGGAATCAGGTCAATAGCGCAGTCCCATGGCCGATGAGGTGATAGTTGGAAAGCTCTTTTGGGGCAGAAGATGTCTTGGAAAGGAGAGTAGATATCAGGAATCTTCGTGGACTGTTTCTCGAATGGACTTTCAACTGATGTGACATAGACTGGAACAGGATTCGGAATAGGATGTGGAAGAACCGGAAAACTTCTTGGTAAGCATTCCTTGCACCACTTTATCACTTCCCCGGAGCCCCAAGAGATGATGGGATCGCGTTTCACCAGCCACGGACGCCCAAGTATGATATCCACATTGGCTCCCTCCAGAACCAGCAGCTGAATATCCTCCTTGTGTAGGGCTCCGATTTGGAGTGTAACGGGTGCACATTTCCGATGAATACGTGGACGTGTAGTAATGAACTTGGTTATGGGTTGGTAAACATGTGGGTTATCTGGTAAACATTTGACGAGGCTTCGGTACGGAGCTGGAGCTGGCGACAGAGGGTTCCCGAGATGAAATTTCCTGCCGACCCGGTGTCGATGAGAGCATGAGCTGAAACATAGGATGTCTGGGTGGTTAACTGGACACAAGTAGTGAGAGGATGCAGCTTTTCTTCATCAATACGAAAAACACTCACCGATGTTCGTATGGGACGAATTGGACAGTTCAACCGAACATGCCCACTGGCTCCACAATACATGCATAGACCGCGGGGCAGCCCCCTCTGTCGTTCAGCTCCGGTAAGTTTACCAGAGTTCATAATCATGGGTTCTGGTTCTGGGGGGCTGGCGGTTTCAGATGAAGGAGGGCAGTCGTGGTAGAATGGGACTGATAAGATTGCATACGGTCTGAGCATCTGATGGATTGTTGAATAAACTTTGAGCCCCATATTATCATCCAATGCGGCCAGTTGCAGACGGAGTTGGGGTGTGAGACCAAGCCTGTAGGTGGTCAGTAAGGACTGCTCGTTCCATCCACTGGCTGCGAAGGGCGTATTCATGAGTAGACATCTTTCCTTGAGATAAATGATAAAGTTGCTCACCGGCTGATATCTCTCCATCAGGTCGACCGAATACTTCTTTGAAGTCGGAAACGAAGGCTTGTATAGAACTAAGGGCTGGGCCAGCTTGCTTCCAGATCGTTTCGGCCCATTGGAGAGCTGGACCGGTGAGAAGGGATGTGATGAATGCTATTTTTGACTGGTCGGTAGGATATAAAGTGGGTTGCATGGGAAATATGAGAGAGCATTGAAGCAAAAATCCGTTGCACTCCTCCGCCCCGCCAGAGTAGGGCGGTGGTCGGGCCATGGGACTGGAAGATGCGGTGGCCGAAGAAGTGCTCGGTGGTGGTGGTGCTGGTGGTGCGGGAGGCATGATGGTAGGAGAAGATATTAATACCCTCTTCAATGAATCCACCAGGTCTTGAAAGGGATCTGGAACACTCATGCTGTTATTGTCTTTTAGGTCCGGGCTAACTGTTACGGAAGCAGACGGACAACAAGGTAAGTAGTGAAGATCAAGTTTAATTAAACAGCAGAGTAACAGGATATCTCAACGTGCAGAAATGAGTGAGTATCCGAGTTCCGATATGGATAAATCTTGAGTGCAGTCCGTGAATGAATAGATATTTCCTTTGCAGGAATGGGGAGAGGAGATTTCCAGAGTGGATACACACTCCGTTAGAAGAGGCTGACAGGCTGACGGCACACACTCACACACCACTTGGCTGGACTGAATGGCTTACGGCTCGCACACCACTGAAGAGAAGATCTAGACAGACCGGGAACAGCACAGAGAACTGGTGAGTAAACACAGGATAGTTGGTTTAGTGACACTCGTAGAGAAAAGCACTATGAGTCCGCTTCGTATGAACGAGCCCGGACAATGAGAGGTGCGTGGTGTGTGCTTATGAAGCAGAGTGGCTGATGGGGTACAGGTGTCTCTCGTTAGAACTCAGGTGACTGTGATCGCTGAGTGATTGTGGTGGAAGAACCTGGCCAATCCGTGACAGTCTGTTTGCTCTGGCCTTTATTACCAACTATTTCATTGGACTGTTTGTCAGATTCTAGGAATGAGGACCGACAGCAGAGAGAAGGGAAATCCTTTCTATGCCATGTGAGCTCGAACTGGATCAGGTTTCTGGATTCAGTGTTTTTGAAAAAAAAGTTGCTAGCCCCCGCCATCATTTATAATCATTTAATCATTTTTAATCATTTATTTTCACAAATGTTTCCTGAATCACACTTGAATCCTGTCATAAGATGATTTCTGCGCTCGTTTCTACGTTAGATTGATAAATGAGGCCTGTGAGTGTCCCTGCCCATAATGCAAGGAGACACACACAATCTAAACTGCTTATTGGCCTTGATCTATATATTCCGACAGGACAAACAACACCAAATAGACAGAGTAACAGAGCGCTTACTGAAGGCACAGAAGCTGATGATGTATGTTTGCTTCTGCGGTACGCTATTATATGTTCGAGCCAATACTACAAAACAGAAGACCTTTTTCAATGCTTTTATTGATTGGAGAAATTAAAATTAAAAACGGGTTGAAAATCAGATTTACATAAAGGAGATGCTGTATGTTCCTGTTACACTTAAACTGTCATCAATCAAGTAGGTTGCCTTTTAAAAATAAGATTTATGTAGTAAAGATAAATTCAGAAAATGTTTTAATGCATGTTCAATGTGAGCAGAATGACTTTTAAAAAAGACTTCTAGCACAAATATAAGCAAATTGGTATTGTGGGTCACCGTCATTCCAGCAGTGGTTACCTTGGATAAGATAAACAATAAATACATGATTCTTTTTTTGAATCAAAGACAATTTTATTAATGCAATTAAAACAGATTTCTGTTATATTCATACCAAAGTTTATTTCCAGAGCGATCTCATTAATTGCATTGTTAGGTTGTCCACTGCACCAGTTGTTGTAATCAAAGACAGATCCATCAGTCCACATCCACTGTCCTTCCTAAAGAGTTAATGGAGTGGTTAGAAAGTCCTCTATTCTGAAACTCATTGCAGAATTTCATCAGGGTAGGGTTGCACCAGCCGTTAGTAAATTTTCTCTTAAATTGGAACGTAAAGTCCACACTAGAGGCTTAGTAACTACTAGCTAGTTTGTAACTAACTCTGTACTTTGTTCCGTTGCACCATTTGTTCGTAAGGCAGAACGTAGCTAGTAGGTTGTAAGTTCTCTATAAAGTAATGCGTAGTCAGATAATATAACGTTTAGCCTCGGTGATCCAATAGCAGCCTTCAAATACGTGAGCAGAAGTTGTGTTGAAATGCCGTGCATTTCAGTTTATCCTTCATTCTAACTTCTTTTGCCTCACGTTACTAACGGTAAAAATAAGTTTCCATTAAATACAATACTTGATCATGAATAACATAAGTGTTTATATATGTAAATAACATTCAGATACTGTATTTGAAATTAATAAGGATCAATAAATACAAATTGTTTATTTGTTGTTACAATATTTAGTTTATACGCAGTGTTACTCTTCAACTCAGTTTAATGGTGCCACGCAATAATATTTAGAAGTGTGTAAGTCGTAACTTAGTGTCCATTTACGTCAAAACTTGAGTTGTAACTTACACACAGCTGGTGCAACCGGCCCCTGTTGTTTACACACTCACTTATTGCAATTGATTAACTTTTTTCATTTATTTGTGCCTAAATTCATATTGCATCCATCTTACAGGGCTTTTTTAGCCAGATAATGAAAATTTGAATCTGTTGATTTTTTTTTATAACTCATCCATTTAAATTATATTAAGTCTTAAAGTTCTGCATAATCAAGGGTGTGGCCTTGAGTGACAGGTGGATTGCCACTGATGTCACTACTAGCCGTTTGTCTGCTGTCTGTTAGCGTCACGTCAACTCAGCTAATCCGCCTCTTTGCCCGGTTTTGGTTATCCTGGAGTGACGCGCTTCCAAGATGGCGACGGCCGGCTCCGCCCACTTTGGGCTTCAAAAACGCTCTTCAGGAACACTACCGGTGAAGTCACGCACACTATACCCATAATTTTTTTTTTTTTTTACAGTCTATGGTCACAATTTGTAAAGTAACTTTACGAAAATGCAAATGCAACTTTAAGAAAATGTTAAAATAATTAAACAAAGGTTTTTTTTATCTGCATAACCACTTACTTTTACAGCATCATAACCACCAATCCAACGGCAGTTTCTTTCAGCTTTTCCCCTTCGTTTGGCCTAAAGCTCTGTGTTCGTGGTCTTCCAGTCTGAAATGTTGACTACAAACACAGAGGTTTTTCAGATTTCCCATCATGGCGTCTTTTACGATTTTTTGCAGTCTTTAAAAACTGTGTAAATATAACATTAGAGGCACGTCTTGAGAGCTGTTATGTATTGTCACTAAACAGAGCTCTGGGCCACTGCCGTCTACATACATGAGCATACAAGTCAACACATCTCTGCATGTGCAATTCAATACAAAAAATATGTTTAAATTCTACAATCATTTAATTGAACTTATGAACAAGTTACGTTTACACCAGAATGTGGTGTAGTGCGAGTAGCTCATTATTGTGAGTGTATTTAAAGATGAAATAATACCCAAAGGAGGATCCAAACATTTCTTCAAAAACACTGGAATAAGTCATGAGCCAAGAGGGTGTAAATGTGGTTACTGATGCAAGTTTGGTCATTTCTCATAAGATTTGTGTTGCTTATTTAAGTTATGCTACTTATTATGTAAAGCTCTTTTCAATAAACAACATATCTGAATATTTATTTGATGATCAGATTCTTAAAGTCAGATCAGATTCACTATCAAGAACTTCAGAAAATGACATTTCAAGAACAAATTTGTGCATAAACATGTTACATAAATATAATAGTGCTGTCATCAGCACATTACCTCTGCTGCCATCCAGTCAAGTGGTTGAGAAGAATTTGACACATTTCAGTCCAAACGCTGACCATCCAGTGGGCCAGCCATCAGCTGTATATATGATATTCAATAAACAGTGAGAGTATTTTGTTGTAGAAATTTTAATAGCCATTGATCCCTAACAGGTATCATAGGAGAGAGAACCTATTCAATGCGTAAAATACATGTGTGAACGTGCTTGTGCGTGACGTTTCAGGAACATATGGGACAGGACCTCTGACCTTAGGGACGGTCAGTTTTGGCCAGTTTATTTCAGTACCAGTTTATGTCTTTAAGTAGAAACTGAACAGCAGTAAGGACCTTATCTGAGTGGGTGAAAGGTACAGCGGGTGAGGAGGAACCTTGAAAACAGCATAAAGGCTGTCTCATATCTTCCTGTTGTGTGTCACTCTCTTGCACAGCGTAACTTCTGTGTACTAGACTGAACCTATTCTTGCAAGAATAAATACTTCTCTTTTTATTAATTTGACTCTCTGAGTGTCTCTTACGCAGTGATGATGTTTAACAGGATTTTTGCCACAACAATTTACATACACAATCATCGATTATGCTTAATAACCCTACAACATGTAGGTCATGTAAACAATTTAAATAGGTTATTATTGGGTAAATGTCATAAACTGTTTAAGTTACTCAAATAAGTACATAACTTCTTGGAAGAATATAAAATCTATTCTTTCCTCTCTCTGTAATAACAATAATTATTTCAATAGTAACCTGCTGCGTCCCCATGAGAGAATGTCATGAAAAGAAGCAGAAGTGTCAGCTTTTCCATGGTAATCCTGGGAATGAATTGTTGTAGCAAATTCAAAGTCTTTTTGGTTCGGGTCTCGAAGGAAGCTCTCAGTGTCAAAGTTCCAGATCTCAGAAGAAATAACTTTATTGAACAATCAACCAAGTGAAATGCCAGCTGTTTTCTTATCGTTAGGTACCCAATAGGCATCCTCATATATCTTTTCCTTTTTGCCCCTCCTCGTGATATCGCCACCGTTAAAAACATCTCTTTCGGGGCCTTCTTTCTATCTCATCTCAAACATCTTATATAACATGTTTTTCAGTACTTTCCAGTGCTTCCCTCTCCCTGCACCTACAGGATTTTGGCTACTTTTCCACAAACCCTCTGACCTGTTTTTCTGTCTGGTACATCAGCATATAAACTTTATACATGAGACAAAATAAATTCCCCAAAGCATCAGCAGCAAAGGAAAAATATGCCTGTGCATTATAAGAAAATGTTACAAAGATACATAGAAAGAACAAAGATATTTGAAAAGCACAACAAAAAATAAATGCACTTAATCAGTATCTTTGGCTTGTTTTATAATAATAATAAAAAATAGCTAAATGAGCTGCATTAATTATTAAGAAATACATGTAAATTATACATACTGTTAACTGTTAATATACTGTAATATACCTAAACTATTCATTTCTTTCTTTTGTGATACTACAACAAGAAGTCAGTGGGGTCCCATTTAGTTTTGAACCTGTCGTGGAAATTCGCAGCAGCATATACTTAACATGACTCCCAAGTTGCTCTTTGTAGAAATTAAGTTTTATTCACGGCCGGGAGGTCACTGGCCACAACAACCAAGTGAGTCTCCTGAATAGAAAGATACATGTACATTTATATCATACAGTTTAGTCAAAATCAATGTCACTAAGGCCCCATCCACACTACTGTGAGAGAGCATTTTGCTACGTTTGCACCTCCCGTCCACACTAAAACGGGAAAAACGAAGACCCAAAACGGAGAAGTTTAGAAACGCTGCAGCTCCGTTTTTCGTTTTGAATCTCCGGAGGGCGTTTTAGTGTAGACGGGACAAAACGGAGGAGTTTAGAAACGATGACGTAGAAGGTCACGCTTGGCTCTATGATTGGGTGTCATCACCCATGACGTATCCTTCCCTGATTCGTCAGCCACCCATCACATGTCCCGTCACCGGAAGAAAACAAACAAAAACATCCTGGACTACGTAGCTGATGTTAGTGAGTGCAACATGGATAACGAATTACAAGCGTTACTGACTTTGATGTCTTTGTTAGCAGCTGTTGTGCAAGCAAATTCTGCATTTTACAATGCTATAACCGACTACATGCGCCGGAGGCAAACTATTATTCGAGCGATCTATGACAATTCCCGTGTGCAGCGGCGGTATCAACCGTACATGGAGCGTCGGTTTTGGGTTAAGCCGGGAAGGCAGAGGTAGCTAACGTTACTTGCTTCCTCATCAAATCTGAGGAATAGTCCATCCGTTTCCTGTTTACACCGGCACGCGCATGCACAGTGTTGGAGAATGGTCACGTGATCCGAGTTTTCAGTCGTTTTAATGTGGACGGAGATCAATTCTAATACGCAGCTAAAACGCTGGTGTGGACGGAGATCGTTTTCGTTTTAATTCTCCGTTTTTAAACGAAAACGCAGTAGTGTGGACGGGGCCTAAAGTCTTCTTCAGTGTGATTAATGTTAAAGAGGTGTTTGAACTCGCAAGTACGATGTCAGGCACTGTAATTTGCTCTGGCCCCTTCCTGTTCACAGGAGTGATGAGATAGTTAGCAGATTGTCATCACTCAATGGCTGGCTGTCTAAGTGGTGTTCGCAAAATAATATAGAATTCATAGACAATTGGAAAAGTGTTTGGGGCAAACCTGACCTGTTGAAAAGAGATGGTATCCATCCCTCCTGGGATGGTGCTGCTCTTCTCTCTAGTAATATGGCACATAGTCTTAGAGCTCAAACATGACAATCTGGGGCTCAGGTCAGGAAGCAGACAAACTGGCTAAACCGACCGTCTGCTAGCGGCCTCGCGTCACCAAGGTCAGATAAACCCCATCACATAGAGACTCTTTCACCTAGATATCATCATATAGAGACTGTGTCTGTTCCCAGAATTAGGAAATACAAAAAACTTCCAAACCCATCTAAGGGTAAAAATGTAATTGATGTTCAACAAATAAAAAACAGAAATAATACAAATGAACAAATGATAAAGCTCGGGTTGCTGAATATTCGATCCCTTACTTCAAAAGCACTTATTGTTAATGATATGATTACAGACTATAACCTAGATGTGCTGTGTTTGACAGAAACCTGGCTAAAACCAAACGATTACATTACTTTAAATGAGTGCACCACCCAAGATTACTGTTATAAATATGAACCTCATATGAAAGGCAAAGGGGGAGGTGTTGCTGTAATTTATAGTAATATTTTCAAAATTACTAAGAAGTCTAGTTTCAAATATAATTATTTTGAAGTGTTGGTGCTTAATGTAACAATATATAGTGTAAATGTAAATCACGTTTAAGATTTGTGCTGGCTAAGTTAGTACTGGCTGCAGATAAAGTCCTAATTGTTGGTGATTTTAATATACATGTAGATAATGAAAAAGATGCATTGGGATTGGCATTTGAAGACATTCTTAACTCTATTGGAGTTAGACAACACGTGTCAGGACCTACTCATTGTCGTAATCATACTCTAGATCTAATATTATCACATGGAATCAATGTTGATGCTGTTGAAATTCTACAGCAGAGCGACGACATCTCAGATCACTATCTAGTCTTTTGTAAACTTCATTTAGCCAAGGATGCAAAGCCGACTCCGTGTTACAAGTATGTTAGACCTATCACTTCTGCCATTAAAGATTGCTTTATTAATAATCTTCCTGATCAGTTTCATCATCTCAGCATCCCAGATAGCTTAGCAGAACTCGCTAGAAAAAGTGCTTAAAAACGGCTAGATCTGCTTATTTTTCAACCCTTTTAAAAGAAAATAAACAAAACCCTAAGTATTTATTCGAAACAGTTGCTATACTGACCAAAAAATTTAGTTTCAAGCCCAGAAGTTTGTAAGTAGCACAACAGTAATGACTTTATGACCTTCTTCACTTATAAGATTGATAATATCAGGGAAAAAATTATAACTATGCAACCGTCTACTACAGTATCGCATCAGACAGTGCATTGTCTCACTGACGAAAAATTCGATTCATTCATTGCTATATGAGAGGAAGAATTTTTTAACTCGTTAAATCATCTAAATCGACAACATGTATGTTAGACCCTATACCGACTAAACTATTGAAAGAGATGCTTCCAGAGGTCAGATCCTCTTCTCAATATCATTGAGCTGGATATTCCTAGCATAGGAATAGCAAGATGGTGTGCAGACATGGAGTGCTGGCAGCGGGGCTGCTCTACGCAGTCATAACAAACTTTTTGGGAGCTAAACATCCGCATGAATCGAACTACCTAATTTTGACAAATAATCATACATCGCAAAAGCAGTTTGGACTCGGTCACCTCGCATTGTTTACCACCTTTATCCGCCCTGGCATGGGAATGCAGGGCTCAGACAAACAATTCACCAAGATGGATCAAAGAGGGGAACGACTTCTCATAACTGTCTGTCTGCTCTTAGCTGGTGACGTTCATCAATGCCCTGGCCCAATGTTCCACACTGAATTTGCTACCAAATCATCAAAACCTGACACGACTACAACCAGTCAGTCACCTGGCTTACAGATACTATCTGCTGTTAATGTTGTACAAAAAAGTTCGGATTACCAACCTAATTGCCCTGCTTTTTCCTCGGATGGTTCGAGGAGTGTATTGGCTGCAGTCGCTGCTCGGGCAGGATCGCGGGGGATGTTGGGTATGGAGGAAGCGGGAGGGCCGCGATTGCTGAAACGGTGTGCATCCTCGCAAAGCTCTGGGGTAGCCGCACGGCAGGAAATCCACTGCGCAGACGACTCCGTTTCCTCCGATGGGGCCAGAGGGGTCTCCTCGTCAAGGATTGTGGTTGCCCAGTCTTCGGGCAGCACTCAACCAGTTAACATCTGTCCAACGAACTCCAATCTTCCCGTCTACGCTCTCTATGGTCCAGGTAAGCGTGGATCAATTAAGAATCCTGGTATAATAGGAGTTAGCAACACTCAACGGAAAGCAAAAGGACTTAATCCAGCAATTATAAAGCTGTGTAAATTTTAACTTTTTCAAACAGTGAACAATGTCAAAGTTCTGTGGGACCCTCAAACAAAACCCAGTGGACTACCTGAATATCCGTAGTTTGATTTCTAAAAGTGATGAGATAAAACATATTATTGTGGACTCTAATTTGGACTTCCTATGCTTATCTGAAACTTGGTTGAATAAAAACTCCCCATCCGCAGCCATACATATTCCTGGCTATAATGCTTTTAGGAAAGATAGAAAAGTTGGCAAAGGTGGGGGATTATTGCTATACATCAAAGACCATATATCATGTAAAGAGGTTCAATGCTCAGTTGAGAATGAACTTGAGTATATTTGCCTTAATATTAGTCTTTCACCACAAATGTCCTTCTCTCTAATTGGAGTGTATAGACCTCCATCTGCAAAAGCTATTTTCTTTGACAAATTAGAAACTGTTCTAAAGGAATGTAGGTCTGGGCAGGAAATACTAGTAATGAGTGACTTCAATGTTAATTGGGAGGACAAAGGCACTAGTAAAGCACTGCAACGGGTCTCTAATAAATTTGATCTTACCCAACTAATTAAAGGGCCCACTAGAGTAACCTCGTCCTCAAAAACTCAAATTGACTTGATATTCACCAATAAACCTGAAAGGGTGCCAAAATCCTTTAACATGGTCACTGGTATGTCTGACCATAACCTCACTCTTATAGCCAGAAAGCTCACTAAATCCCGTTTTTATTTAAAACCTAACACCAAATCTAGCCAGTTACGAATACCCAAGTGTGATGTTGATGAACTTGACAGAGAAATCAAAAATATTAACTGGGAGCAAATCATAGCTGGTGTAGATGTGGATATTGACACAAATGTCATCATGTCCACAATCCAAAACATAAAAAAGCGATTCTTCAAGAAAAGTTAATCTAAAGGGAATAGTACATATACCCTCCCCTGGATCTCTAGTGACATAAGGAGATTAATGAAGGAGAGAGATAATGCTTTAAAGCTATCTCTCAAGTCCAGATCATTGACTGACAGGCATAGACCTGTGTCCTTGAGAAATAGAGTAATAAAGGAAATCAGGGCAGCTAAATCTAACTTCTTTGTTGACCTCATACGGGGCGCTAAGGGTAATCATAAACAAGTCTGGGACTGTCTGCATAAATTAACAGGGAAAGGTCATAATAAGGCAACAAAGCACCTGGAGATCAAAGACAATGGTACCTTATATAAGGAACCAGCTGAAATTGCGACTATTTTTAATAACCATTTTGTCAATTCTGTGAGACCAACTGTACATAGTCCCATAAGTTGTCCACTACACTCCTCACCAATTAATGTATCAAAGCCAGTCTTCACTCTGACTGAAAATTCTGAACCCGTGGTTAAGTCTATAATTACTTCTCTTAAGAATTCCAAATCAAAAGACATATTTGGACTGGATTCCATGTTCTTAAAGAAACATGTTGCTTCCCTTACAGGGACTATTTGTCACGAAACTGCTCCGAGACACGAAGGTGGAGAATCCAAATGCAGTTTTATTAAGGGGTAATCCAAAACAGGCAAGGTCAAACACAGGCAGGCAGTCCGTACAAACAAACACACAAAGCAGGCAGGGGTCAGAGGCAAAAGAGTAATCCAAAACAGGCAAGAAATCCAAAAAGACCAAGAGACAAGAAAACGGGGAGAATGCTCAGAATTGCAGTGTGACACTAAAACAAGACTTCGCGGTTAGTGAATGAATGAACCTGGTATAAATAGACAGACTAACAGGATGAGACACAGGTGAATGCAATCAGTGAATTAGGTACAGGTGAATGTGATCAGTGATGGTAAGTCCGGGCAGTGAGTTATGGGAAATGTAGTTTGTGAGTGATAATAGTCTAATCTGGAGTGCCCTCTGGTGGCTCTCAAGGGCACTCCAGCTGGTGACCATTACATAGTCCCCCCTTTAAGGAGCGGATTCCAGACGCTCCTCAAATTGTCCAGGAGGGAGGTGGAGCGGAGGCGGACCCGGGGGTGGGATGGAGGGCCAGGCCCTTGGAGCGGAAGAGGACCTGGAGACTGCGTCAGGACGGAAGGCCAGGGTGGAGCAGGATGTGCAGGCGACCAGGGAGGAGCAGGCAGTTCAGGCGGCCAGGGTGAAGCAGACGACCCATTGGGCGGCCAGGACGAAGCAGACAACCCATCGGGCGGCCAGGGCGAAGCAAACGACCCATCGGGTGGCCAGGGCGGTGAAGAGCCATCGGGCGGCCACGGCACAGGAACAGAACCCGGCTCAGGAACAAACACAAGGACAGACACAAACACAGAAACAAAAATGGGTTCAGGAACAGACGCCAGCTCAGGAACAGACACTGGCTCTGGCTCAGGAACAGACACCAGAACAGTAACGGCCACAAGGACAGACACAAACACAGAAACAAACATTGGTTCAGGAGCAGATACCGGCTCCGCTGAGCATTCAGGTTCAGGCGTGACTTGAACAGTCTCTGGATCGGCAGGCGTGACTTGAACAGTCTCTGGATCGGCAGGCGTGACTTGAACAGTCTCTGGATCGGCAGGCGTGACTTGAACAGTCTCTGGATCGGCAGGCGTGACTTGAACAGTCTCTGGATCGGCAGGCGTGACTTGAACAGTCTCTGGATCGGCAGACGTGACTTGAACAGTCTCAGGATCGGCAGACGTGACTTGAACAGTCTCTGGATCGGCAGACGTGACGTGAACAGTCTCTGGATCGGCAGACGTGACTTGAACAGTCTCTGGATCGGCATACGTGACTTGAACAGTCTCTTGATCGGCAGACGTGGCTTGAACAGTCTCTGGATCGGCAGACATGACTTGAACAGTCTCTGGATCGGCTGACGTGACTCGAACAGTCTCTGGCTCGGCAGAAGTGACGTGAACAGTCTCTGGTTCAACCATCTTGTCCGTAGACACTGGCTCGGAGGAAGTGACGTGAACAGACTCTGGATCGGCCATCTTGTCCGTAGACACTGGCTCGAAGGTGGCCATCTTGTCCATAGACACTGGCTCGGAGACGGCCATCTTGTCCGTAGACACTGGCTCGGAGGCGGCCATCATGTCCGTAGACACTGGCTCGGAGGCGGCCATCTTGTCCGTAGACACTGGCTCGGAGGAAGGGACGTGAACAGACTCTGGATCGGCCATCTTGTCCGTAGACACTGGCTCGAAGGCGGCCATCCTGTCCGTAGACACTGGCTCGGAGGCGGCCATCTTGTCCGTAGACACTGGCTCGGAGGTGGCCATCTTGTCCGTAGACACTGGCTCGCAGGCGGCCATCTTGTCCGTAGACACTGGCTCGGAGGCGGCCATCTTGTCCGTAGACACTGGCCCGGAGGCGGCCATCTTGTCCGTAGACACTGGCCCGGAGGCGGCCATCTTGTCCGTAGACACTGGCTGGACGGTCTCTGGCTGGACGGTCTCTGGCTGGACGGTCTCTGGCTGGACGTGGCTGACGTGAAGCTCTGGCTGGACGTGGCTGACGTGAAGCTCTGGCTGGACGTGGCTGACGTGAAGCTCTGGCTGGACGGCCTCTGGCTGGACGTGGCTGACGTGAAGCTCTGGCTGGACGTGGCTGACGTGAAGCTCTGGCTGGACGTGGCTGACGTGGACCTCTGGCTGGACGTGGCTGACGTGAAGCTCTGGCTGGACGTGGCTGATGTGAAGCTCTGGCTGGACGTGAAGCTCTAGGTCTGGCTCGGCAGGATTGAACCCTTGAACGATGGCCCTCTTGGCAGCGCGTGCAGACATAAGCGGGGGATCGGCCACGCTGGAAACCGGTCCTGTACGTCCATAGACCGATCCAGTGGCTGGCTTGATGGTTAGCAATACGTGATGATTCCCAGGCCAGGCAGGCGAGACATAAACTGACTCTGGCTGGGCAGACTGGACGTGGAGCTGTGAAGAACCTGAACTGGACGCGGCCAGCGGTGAGGGCTCTGGGGGTACTGTGAGCTTGCAGGGTGTTTCATCAGCCAAGCCCACAGTAAATGCCGTACCGCTCAAGGAGAGGGCTAGGTCGACATACCCTTCTAGGGTCCAGCCGGTTCAGTCCTCCGGCATCAATTGAGCAACGTCATCATCCAGCCCACTCAAAAACAGGTCCATGAGCTGGGTGTCATTTAACGTTCCCAGATGACAGCAAGACAAAAAGTCCCTTGCATACCTCTCAATAGGCTGGCCATCTTGGAACACCGAAGAAAGGAACTTCCTCAGGGCCTGGTTGCTGACAACTGCTGGATCCATATGAGGCGAAGTCTTCTGTCACGAAACTGCTCCGAGACACGAAGGTGGAGAATCCAAATGCAGTTTTATTAAGGGGTAATCCAAAACAGGCAAGGTCAAACACAGGCAGGCAGTCCGTACAAACAAACACACAAAGCATGCAGAGGTCAGAGGCAAAAGAGTAATCCAAAACAGGCAAGAAATCCAAAAGACCAAGAGACAAGAAAACGGGGAGAATGCTCAGAATTGCAGTATGACACTAAAACAAGACTTCGCGGTGAGTGAATTAATGAACCTGGTATAAATAGACAGACTAACAGGATGAGACACAGGTGAATGCAATGATTAAGTGTGATCAGTGATGGTAAGTCCGGGCAGTGAGTTATGGGAAATGTAGTTTGTGAGTGATAATAGTCTAATCTGGAGTGCCCTCTGGTGGCTCTCAAGGGCACTCCAGCTGGTGACCGTTACACTATTACTAAAATCATAAACGCCTCTTTTAAGGAGGAAAAATTTCTAAATGACTGGAAGTCAGCCATTGTTGTGCCAGTCTATAAATCAGGAGATACAACTGATATGGATAATTATAGGCCAATTAGTATTTTACCTGTCTTGTCTAAGATCTCTGAAAAATGCTTGGCTGAGCAATTGACTGAACATCTTAACAGTAGTCCTTTTAAACTGCACTCCATGCAATTTGGCTTTAGAGCCAATCACTCCACTGAGACAGCAAACTGTTTCTTTGTGGAAAACATCAAGTCTAAATTGGATAAAGGAGGTGTAGCTGGAGCAATTTTCTTAGATCTGAAAAAAGCCTTTGACACTGTCAACCATGAAATACTCATTCACACAATGTCTTATTTTAATTTTTCAAACAGTGTTACTGACTGGATGAGATCTTATCTGTCAAATAGAGTACAGTATGTGAGAGTTAATGGTGAGACATCACCATCCCTGAGGAACGAACTGGGTGTACCCCAGGGATCTGTCCTGGGCCCTATTCTGTTCAGCATTTACATAAATGACCTGCCATTAGTGTGCACTGGATGTGAGGTGCAGATGTATGCTGATGATACAGTCATATATGTTTATGCGAAAACTAAAGCCCAAGCTGCTGCCAAGCTCAGCGATACAATGGTACATGTACATAAATTGCTTACTGGCTCACAGCTGTATCTCAATGTTAAGAAGACAGTCTGTATGTTTTTTAACAAAAGCAACACTGTATCTCATTGTGAACCCAATGTCTGTGTGTCTGGGGAGGTCATTCAAACAGTGACACAGTTTAAATATCTAGGCATTATTCTTGACTCTACTCTATCATTTAAACATCAAGTGAGAAAGGTAGTGCAAAAAACCAAATATAACCTAGCGAACTTTAGGTATATAAGGAACTGTTTGACAACACCTGTAGCAAAGCTATACATGAATACTATGATAATTCCTCATCTAACATATTGTATGACAAGCTGGACCCAGTTATGTGGCACAACGCTAAGCCCTATTTTATCACTTTATAAACAAGCACTTAAAATATTGGACAAAAAACCCAAACTTTACCACCACTGTAACATTCCTAATATAACCTACTCAGTTGGGAAAATATTTTAAAATACAGTGATGCATGCCTAATTTTTAAGATTATTAATGGGAAGGCTCCCCCACCACTCTGCATTTATATACAGCAGAAGTCATCGAGCAGCAGAACCACAAGGTCTGCCTTAAGAGGGGACTGTGTAGTCCCTCTTAGGTCCAGTTCCTTTGGCCAATTATGCTTTTCTGTGAGAGCCTCTAAACTATGGAACCAGTTGCCAGTGGACATTAGAAATTCCACCTCATACCATATATTCTCACACCATTTTAAGGACTGGCTTTTGAGCATACAAAAATGTGAACACCTCTCATAATAATTAATGTATGTCTGCCTCTATACTTTAGCTGTCCTGTAACCTATGGTATATGTATGATAGATCGATGATAGATGGTTTCTTTTTAATTCCCTAACAGTTGTATGGCTGTATGGTTATATGTTTTATGATAGTATGTTTTAATGGAGCCAGTGCTATGGCATTATGTTTTATTGTCGTGTATCAACTGCTGTGTGATTTAATGTTGTTGTTTTTTTAGCCATCATGTGCCTAGTATAACATCTTGCCATTGGACTACAGTTGAAAATTAGCCTGATGGCTAACACTGGCACATTTACAGTGATGTTAATTAATGTGCACTGTCCTTAAATAAATAAAATAAAAAAATTAATTCATCTTTGTCATTAGGAAACGTACCGAAAACTTTTAAGCTGGCTATGATTAAACCACTTGTTAAAAAAACGCAACTTGATCCTACAGAATTAGTCAGTTACTGGCCGATCTCGAATCTACCTTTTCTGTCAAAGATACTAGAAAAGGCAGTATCCTCACAACTATGTTTCTTTTTAGAAATAAATGGTATCTGCGAGGATTTTCAGTCCGGATTTAGACTGTATCGTAGTACCGAGACATCTCTAATTAGAGTTACAAATTATTTGCTCTATCATCTGATCATTGTTGTATCTCTCTATTAGTGTTCCTTGATCTAGGTGCTGCATTTGACCTGCATTTCACTATCGACCACAACATTCTTTTTAAATAGACTCGAAAATTATGTTGGCATTAGTGGAATTGCATTAGCATGGTTTAAATCATATTTATCTGACCGTTATCAGGTTGTAGCAGTAAATGAAGAGATGTCTTATCGATCAAAAGTCCATGGTGTACCACAAGGCTCAGTACTAGGACCGCTGCTGTTCACTCTGTACATGCTACCTTTAGGAGATATCATTAGGAAACATGGCATTAGTTTTCACTGTTATGCTGATGATACTCAGCTCTATATTTCTTCAAGCCCTGACGAAACTTACCAATTCACCAAATTAACGGAATGCATAGCTGATATAAAAAACTGGATGACTTGTAATTTCCTACTACTTAATTCTGAAAAAACAGAGATTCTAATTATTGGACAAAAAACGTCCTCACGTAATAACCTAGAATACTGTCTAGCACTTGATGGCTGCTCTGTCAAGTCTTCGTCGTCAGTTAGGAACCTGTGTGTGCTCTTTGATTACAATCTTTCATTTGAAAGTCACGTGTCTAGTGTCTAGTGTCTGTAAAACCGCATTTTTCCATCTAAAAAATATATCTAAATTACGTCATATGCTCTCAATGACAAATGCAGAACAATTAGTTAATGCGTTCATGACATCAAGGCTAGATTATTGTAATGCTCTTATGGGTGGTTGCCCTGCACGCTTAATAAACAAACTACAGCTAGTCCAAAACGTAGCCGCTAGAGCTCTTACCAGAACCAGGAAGTATGACCATATTAGCCCGGTTCTGTCAACACTGCATTGGCTCCCTATTAAACATTGTATACATTTTAAAATATTGCTGATTACTTACAAAGCACTAAATGGTTTAGCTCCCCAGTACTTGAGCGAGCTCTTAACGCATTACAGTCCTTCACGTCTATTGCGATCTCAAAACGGCTGCGGATTCACGTGGCTACATGGAAGCGATAAAAATTCTCAGAGCCACCAGGCACTGTTTTATGCAAATGAGCAGCCGGATCGCTTTTAAGGTTTTCTTTCAGAACTGTGTCGTGTTAGCGGCCCCTAATTTAATAACTAATGATCGCTGCGACGGAAGTGAATCAATCAAAACTAACTTTAGTTGGACAATAACTTTATTCTGGAGCTGCTGTAAAGCCAAAACAATCTATTTTACTTTAATTTCCTATGATCACTGTAAAGCTGCTTTGAAACAGTCCATATTGTTGAAAGCGCTATATAAATGAAGGTGACTTGACTTGATTTGTTCTAGTCTTTGGTTTGTAATGATCTAAGCTAATCATAGGACTGTTAGTTCTACTGTGTTAAGCACTTTTTGGTCAATTATAAATGGCCTTTGACCTGAACATCCTTAGTCTGCATTTCTCTGTACATTTAATGTTGAAAATACCCATTACATAAAATATTTCTAACACAAACCGCACTGACTTCCATTCTATGGACATTAATCAAAATTTCCTCTTTTGTGTTTCATGTAAGAAAGAAAATCAGACAGCTCTGGAACGGCATGAAGGTAAGAATATCATGACAGAATTTTCATGTTTGGATTAACATAATCTCATTTAAAAAAAAGTGTAAATATCTGGCAGTTACAAAACAAAATATACTGAAATGTGGGGATGTGCTAAATACTTACATGTTTATTTCAGAGTGTGCCGTGAAAAATGTCAGTAATGCTGCAGTGATGCTCTATGAAGCACTTTCCCCTACTTTTATAGTAGATGTCATGTAAATCAGAAGTGGGATAATATTTCAATAAATATTGATCATTTTGTCAGACTTCCTTTTACACTAGGTATAATTTGAAATTTGGTAGAGTGAGAATTGGATGGATATCAAAGATATTTGAAACCTTTATTAACTTTTTCTTCCATAAACATGCCGTAGATAAATATTTCTAAGGAATGTTAGCATGGTATGTTTGCTCTGGCCTTTATTACCAACTATTTCATTGGACTGTTTGTCAGGTTCTAGGAATGAGGACCAACAGCAGAGAGAAGGGAAACAGGGTGGAAACATCCTTTCTATGCCATGTGAGTTTGAACTGGATCAGGTTTCTGGATTCAGTGTTTTTGAAAAAAATAAATGTTGCTAGCCCCCGCCATCATTTTTAATCATTTAATCATTTTTAATCATTTATTTTCATGGCCCCCAGAATATTTTTGTTGTATGAATATCTGGCCATGCAATACGCCAAAAGAAAAAAAGCCTCTGCTTATAAACAGCAAAATTAAAAAAATTAAAAAAACATTTTTTTGTCAAAGACTACATCCCGATGGGATTCAGAACGATGATCAAAACACAGATGGAGTAGATCAAGTCCATCAACACCTCAAAGCTTCACAGTCCTGTAGCTCGTCCTGGGTCGACATTTCATTCAGTAACATTAGGCAGTTTTGATTTATATGCTGTTTATTTTTGATGATCGCGTTATTTTACATATGCGTGAGCAATCTTCTATCACTTGTTTCTTCTTCTTATTCACCTGTGTTTTGATCAGCAGATTCTGTCCTCTTTCAGAAGATGTGTAATAGCGCCCCCTACCGTAAAACAGTGAAAACACGGAAAGCCGGAAAATTCTGTCAACGGCGAGGAAAGAGATATAGACACAGCTAAATGTCAAGATTGTTTTAAGTTCACTTAAATTAAAAGTTGCTATATTGTTTCACGACTTTGAAATGTTAAAAATTATGGCTTTTAATTACACTGTAATGTGGATGTCACGGTTAAGTGGCTGAAGAGAACCGCACGACAAAGAAGGATTCAATTCCAATAATCTTTAATCCAAAAGCATGAGGAACATATAGGGAATCAGGATCGCACACTCTAACACAGGAAAAATTTACATTAATACAGGACAAAGAGAAGACTCAAACTGAAGGCTTATATAGAGAGTAAACGAGATAGTTAACAAAGTGACAAGGCACAGGTGAATGGGATTAACTAATAAAATGCATGAGGAAAAATGGCCCTCACTGGACTCTTGTCAGGGGCCAGAGCGTCAGTGGATGCTGGTCAGGGACCGGAGCCCTCACTGGACTCTTTTTAGGGGCCAGCGCGTCAGTGGATGCTGGTCAGGGGCCGGAGCCCTCACTGGACTCTTGTCAGGGGCCAGAGCGTCAGTGGATGCTGGTCAGGGGCCGGAGCGTCAGTGGATGCTGTTCAGGGGCCGGAGCCCTCACTGGACTCTTTTTAGGGGCCAGAGCGTCAGTGGATGCTGGTCAGGGGCCGGAGCCCTCACTGGACTCTTGTCAGGGGCCAGAGCGTCAGTGGATGCTGGTCAGGGGCCAGAGCCCTCACTGGACTCTTGTCAGGTGCCAGAGCGTCAGTGGATGCTGGTCAGGGGCAGGAGCGTCAGTGGATGCTGGTCAGGGGCCAGAGCGTCAGTGGATGCTGGTCAGGGGCCAGAGCGTCAGTGGATGCTGGTCAGGGGCCAGAGCGTCAGTGGATGCTGGTCAGGGGCCGGAGCCCTCACTCGACTCTTGTAAGGGGCCAGAGCGTCAGTGGATGCTGGTCAGGGGCCGGAGCGTCAGTGGATGCTGGTCAGGGGCCGGAGTGTCATTGGATGCTGGTCAGGGGCCAGAGCGTCAGTGGATGCTGGTCAGGGGCCGGAGCGTGAGTGGATGCTGGTCAGGGGCCGGAGCGTCAGTGGATGCTGGTCAGGGGCCAGAGCGTCAGTGGATGCTGGTCAGGGGCCAGAGCGTCAGTGGATGCTGGTCAGGGGCCGGAGCGTCAGTGGATGCTGGTCAGGGGCCGGAGCGTCAGTGGATGCTGGTCAGGGGCCGGAGTGTCAGTGGATGCTGGTCAGGGGCCGAGCCCTCACTGGACTCTTGTCAGGGGCCAGAGCATCAGTGGATGCTGGTCAGGGGCCGGAGCGTCAGTGGATGCTGGTCAGGGGCCGGAGCGTCAGTGGATGCTGGTCAGGGGCCGGAGCGTCAGTGGATGCTGGTCAGGGGCCGGAGTGTCAGTGGATGCTGGTCAGGGGCCGGAGCGTCAGTGGATTCTGGTCAGGGGCCGGAGCGTCAGTGGATGCTGGTCAGGGGCCGGAGCATCAGTGGATGCTGGCCAGGGGCCGGAGCATCAGTGGATTCTGGTCAGGGGCCGGAGTGTCAGTGGATGCTGGTCAGGGGCCGGAGCATCAGTGGATTCTGGTCAGGGGCCGGAGTGTCAGTGGATGCTGGTCAGGGGCCGGAGCGTCAGTGGATGCTGGTCAGGGGCCAGAGCATCAGTGGATGCTGGTCAGGGGCCGGAGCGTCAGTGGATGCTGGTCAGGGGCCGGAGCATCAGTGGATTCTGGTCAGGGGCCGGAGTGTCAGTGGATGCTGGTCAGGGGCCGGAGCATCAGTGGATTCTGGTCAGGGGCCGGAGTGTCAGTGGATGCTGGTCAGGGGCCGGAGCGTCAGTGGATGCTGGTCAGGGGCCGGAGCATCAGTGGATTCTGGTCAGGGGCCGGAGCGTCAGTGGATTCTGGTCAGGGGCCGGAGCGTCAGTGGATGCTGGTCAGGGGCCGGAGCGTCAGTGGATGCTGGTCAGGGGCTGAAGCCCTCACTGGACTAAGTTATTCTACTTTATTATTAAAACTATTATTTAAAAAAGCTAATTTCAATAAACAAAAATAATATTTATTTGATGATTAGATGAATGTCTGAGATCTTGATAATGCTCTATATAACTGCAGAAAATTACATTTCAACTACAAATTTAAAGAGGTGTATACACGTGTTGCATAACTATATACCTCTGCTGTCATCCAGTCAAGTGGTGTTGCGAAGAATTTGACACATTTCAGTCCAAATGCTGTATATATGATATCCAATAAACAGTGAGAGTATTTACATACACAATCATTGATTATGCTTAATAACCCAACAACATATAGGTCATGTAAACACTTTAAATAGGGTTATTATTGGGTAAATGTCATAAACTGTTTAAGTTATTAAAATAAGTACATAACTTCTTGGAAGAATATAAAATGTATTTTTTGCTCTCACTGTAATAACAATAATTATTTCAATAGAACCTGCTGAGAGAATACATGAAAAGATGCAGAAGTGTCAGCTTTTCCATGGTAATCCTAGGAATGAATTGTTGTAGCAAAGGAAAAATATGCCTGTGCATTATAAGAAAATGTACAAAGATACCAAGCAAGAAAAAAGTTTGAAATGCACAACAAAAAGATAAATGCACTTAATCAGTATCTTAGGCTTGTTTCATTATAATAATAAAAAATTGCTAAATGAGCTGCATTAACCCAACTCAAGGCCCACCCTTGGGTTAGTTCACCCAAAAATGATAATTCTGTCAGTATTTACTCACCCTCATGTTGTTCAACCCCGTAAGACCTTCGTTCATCTTCGGAACACGAATTAAGATATTTGTGATTAAATCTGAGAGCTGGATCACTCCTCCATAGGCTTCTAAGGGATTGACACTTGTTCCCCGAAAAGTTATTAAAGACATCGTTAAAATAGTCCAAGTGACTACAGTGGCTCAATCTTAAGTTTATCAAACGACGAGAATACTTTTTGTGCGCAAAAAAACAAAAATAACAACTTTATTTCAACTATTCATGTCCTTCTCTGTGGGCCTTGAGTCAGTTCACTAGTGTAAAAGCGTAGAGCTCCTGTGTTGTACGTCAGACGCATCACACACATGACTAGCGTCAGCCAATAGTGAGCCTACGTGTGACATAGCTCTACGCTATCACACTACGCTAACTGACTAGAGGCCAACAGAGAAGGAAATGTATAGTTGAAATAAAGTCATTATTTTTGTTGGTTTTTGCGCACAAAAAGTATTCTCATCGCTTGATAAACTTAAGATTGAGCCACTGTAGTCACTTGGACTATTTTAACATCGTCTGTAATAACTTTTCTAGGCCGGCAAGTTTCAATCCCTTAGAAGCCTATGGAGGAGTGATCCAGCACTCAGATTTCATCAAAAATATCTTAATTCGTGTACGGGGTTGGAACAACATGAGGGTGAGTAAATACTGACAGAATTTTCATTTTTGGGTGAACTAACCCTTTAAATATTAAGACATAAATGTAAATTATACATATTGTTTCACTGGCAGAGTTTTATTCACTTAAAGAGATAGTTCAACTCAAAAATGTAAATTGTCATCATTTACTCACCCTTATATTGTGCCTAAACTCTATTCATTTCTTTCTTTTGTGATACTACAACAAGAAGTCAGTGGAGTCCAATTTAGTGTTTTGAACCGCACTGTCTTCCATTCTATGGACATTGAAACATTCCTCAAAATATCTTCTTTTGTGTTTCATGGAAGAAAGAAAATCAGACAGCTTTGGAACGGCATGAAGGTAAGAATATCATGACAGAATTTTTATGTTTGGATTAACAATCTATTTTTTATGCTATAAACATGTGTAAAGATCTGGTAGTGTTACAACACAAAATATTCACCGTCTGAAAACAATTTTTACTGAAATGTAGGGATGTGCTAAATACTTATATATTTATTTCAGAATGTGCCGTGAAAATTTCAGTAATGCTGCAGTGATGCTCTATGAAGCACTTTTTCCGACTTTTATACGTAATTTGTGTAATTGTAATAATATGTAATTGGAATTCATATGTAAATCATATGTAAGTGCGATAGTTTTGACAAACTTCCTTTTACACAAGGTATAATTTGAAATTTGGGTGGAGTGGCAAGAGAATTGGATGGATATCAAATATCCATAAAGAGAGCTACCCCGCCCTCGCGCCCTGCCGTTTTGCATGTCATGCAGAGTCCTCTCCGTGACTCAGACACAACACGTGAAAGTATTTTCTCCGGTGTTTTTCAACACTTTCAAAGAGAGCTCGCTCATCCCTCACAGTTCCCTCTTAGCTTGGGTAACTGTAGATGCTTTAACTGCAGTAAGGGCCCGTTACAAGCACGCACCTCCTGCAGACTAATGCTGCTTTATCAGAGAACCAATAAACACAAATAAACAGAGTGAACTAAAGCTGCAGTCAATGGGCCCGCGGTAAAGTCCGCACCACTGCAGACTCACGCTGTCCTCACAGCAGCTCAAACAGAGCGGGGGGCTGTAGGGGAAACATTTATTCCTCGCTCTGTTTGAGAGCATTTGGAAATGTTCTCAAACCAGTTCCCAGGCCTGTTACAGAGCACACGCCACTGATACCGCACACTATCACTGCAGTCAGCGCACCCGCTGCGAAGCGTGCACCACGACAGATAGTCACTGCTTCGACAGCAGCTCTGATAGAGCGAGACATGAGTGTTCACAAATCAGTCCGAGCCCGCAATAAAAATAAAATAAGCATGAAAATAATAAGCACAAAAAGAGTGTTCAAAAACACAACACCCCGGTAACCGGTCCCCCTTCACTAGGCGGCCCATCCCCAGTGGTCACTCGATCTCTATCGATCTCTATCCAGGTCAGCCCCATAAAGATTATGTGCACAAATCACGACATAAGGGCATTAGGTCCCCCTGCGTTAGGTGGCCCAACCCCAAAAATGTGTTTCAGGTGGTCGTCGAGACTTCGGTGAGAAGCAGCATATGTCACGTGCTTCGCTCCGAAATACAAAGTCTGTTAGCAAAAGGTTGTTTTACAGCCGCTATTTTCTAGTACCAGAAAAAGACGGCGGCAGCAGACCCATACTAGATTTAAGGCATCTGAACAGAGCCCTCATGAAACGGCCATTCAGAATGCTAACCATCAAACATATCCTCGCGCAAGTTCACCCGGGGGATTGATTGGTTCTCTACTGTGGATCTGAAAGACGCATACTTTCACATTCAGATAGCCCCTCATCACAGGCCATTCATGACATTTCGCCTTCGAGGGGCAGGCTTATCAATACACAGTTCTGCCGTTCAGTCTGTCCCTAGCACCCCGTATATTTATGAAGTGCATGGACGTAGCGCTTTGCCCCTGAGGCATCAGGGAGTGCGCATGTTGAATTATCTCGACAACTGGCTTGTTCTGGCGCAGTCCAGAACCGAACTTTTGACACATAGACCTTTGATCCTCGACCATTTGGTATTCCTGGGGCTCAAAATCAATTTATCCAAGACCGTGATCTTTCTGGGCACAGTTTTTCGGTTCTATAACTATGAGGGCGCGGCTTACACCAGAGTGTGCACTCTATGTAAAACAGCACGGACACCCCTCAAAAGTTTCAGAAACTTCCCGGTCTCATGGCCGCCGCATCGCCAGTACTCTGTATGGGATTACTGCATATGCGTCCGCTCCAGCACTGGCTCAAACACCGCGTCCCAGTCCATGCATGAGAGTCATGCAGCCTGCACATTACGGTGAATCACGGTTGTTCACGGACCCTGATTCGTCAGGCTCAGAACTGGTACCACGAGGGCGTGACCATAGGTGTGGCATCCACGAGGAAAGTGGTTTTCTCAGACGCCTCCAAACTAGGTAACTAGGTTGCACATTCTGGTCGAGCACATATCACTTGGAAAGGAAAGCAGTTTGTTTGGCCCTCAAAGCATTTCTGTCAAACCTCAAAAGACACCACGTCTTAGTCTGCAGGGACAACATGCCGATGGTGTCATATATAAATCGCCAGGGTGGTCTCAGGTTGGCAACCTGTACTCCATGGCTAGAGACCTCCTTCTCTGGGCGCAAGCCAACCTGAGCTCTCTGAGTGCAGCGCATATCCCGGGCATTCAGAATCTGGGTGCGGATATGCTTTCTCGGGACAACACTCCCCTAGGTGAGTGGTCCCTAAACCCTCAGACGGTTCGTCTGATATGGAGTGTTTTCGGCCTCTTCGCCTCGAGAGACAACACTCACTGCGCAGCGCTCTTTTCGAGGAACAGGGACGCGCTGGCCCAGTCGCCCCCTGTATGCTTTCCCCCCCAATTTAATGTTCAGGTGAACGGGACGACCTGGCATCCGCGCGCCGACTTATGGGCCCTACATGTGTGGCTCCTAATGTCAGAGGCCTGAGGAGTAACTGTTGAGTACAGCAAGTTGACAAATGTTTGCTACTCAATTGTGGTTTAATGGTTCATCCTGATGCCCCCTGGATCGGTGCGTCCCCTGATTGTGTAGTGTTCGATCCCACTGAACACCCTCAATTTGGGCTTGTTGAAATTAAATGCCCTAATGTCAAAAACTTTGTTGTTTTGTTGTTTTTGCAGTTGTGTGACTTTGTGGTGTGGGCTCAGGAAGATTATTTTGTGCTGCGCATCTATATTGACACAGCCATGCATAAAGTTATTAGAGAGAAGGTTGATTATTTATACTTCTAAACATAAATACTTGTCAATGAAACATTAATTTTGTTGAAAAAAAAGCCAGTACAAACAGTACTGATAATTTTTTACTGTAAATGTACAGTACAATAAGTGATCTTTATGAGAGATTGTTTCTACTTTTTACAAATATTTATTCAGAGGTCTTGTCTTGGACTGAAAATTGAGCTGATGGTGTAAAGAGCTGATGGTGTAAAGAGCTGATGGTGTAAAGAGCTGATGATGTAAAGAGCTGATGGTGTAAGGAGATGATGGTGTAAGGAGCTGATGGTGTAAAGAGCTGATGATGTAAAGAGCTGATGGTGTAAAGAGCTGATGGTGTAAAGAGCTGATGATGTAAGGAGCTGATGGTGTAAGGAGCTGATGGTGTAAAGAGCTGATGGTGTAAGGGGCTGATGGTGTAAGGAGCTGATGGTGTAAAGAGCTGATGGTGTAAGGAGCTGATGATGTAAAGGGCTGATGATGTAAAGGGCTGATGATGTAAAGAGCTGATGGTGTAAAGAGCTGATGGTGTAAAGAGCTGATGGTGTAAGGAGCTGATGATGTAAGGAGCTGATGATGTAAAGGGCTGATGATGTAAAGAGCTGATGATGTAAAGAGCTGATGGTGTAAAGAGCTGATGGTGTAAGGAGCTGATGATGTAAAGGGCTGGTGGTGTAAAAGGCTGATGATGTAAAGAGCTGATGATGTAAAGAGCTGATGGTGTAAGGAGCTGATGATGTAAAGAGCTGATGATGTAAAGAGCTGGTGGTGTAAAAGGCTGATGATGTAAAGAGCTGATGATGTAAAGAGCTGATGGTGTAAGGAGCTGATGATGTAAAGAGCTGATGATGTAAAGAGCTGATGGTGTAAAGAGCTGATGATGTAAATAGCTGATGGTGTAAGGAGCTGATGATGTAAATAGCTGATGGTGTAAATAGCTGATGGTTTAAAGAGCTGATGATGTAAAGAGCTGATGATGTAAAGAGCTGATGATGTAAAGAGCTGATGATGTAAAGAGCTGATGATGTAAATAGCTGGTGTAAAGAGCTGATGGTGTAAAGAGCTGATGATGTAAGGAGCTGATGATGTAAATAGCTGATGGTGTAAAGAGCTGATGGGGTAAAGTGCTGATGGTGTAACGAGCTGATGATGTAAAGAGCTGATGGTGTAAGGAGCTGATGATGTAAAGAGCTGATGGTGTAAAGAGCTGATGGTGTAACGAGCTGATGATGAAAAGAGCTGATGGTGTAAGGAGCTGATGATGTAAAGAGCTGATGGTGTAAAGAGCTGATGGTGTAAGGAGCTGATGATGTAAATAGCTGATGGTGTAAAGAGTTGATGGGGTAAAGAGCTGATGATGTAAAGAGCTGATGGTGTAAGGAGCTAAAGATGTAAAGAGCTGATGATGTAAAGAGCTTATGGTGTAAAGAGCTGATGATGTAAAGAGCTTATGGTGTAAAGAGCTGATGGTGTAATGAGCTGATGATGTAAAGAGCTGACGGTGTAAGGAGCTGATGATGTAAAGAGCTGATGGTGTAAAGAGCTGATGATGTAAAGAGCTGATGATGTAAAGAGCTGATGATGTAAAGAGCTGATGGTGTAAAGAGCTGATGATGTAAAGAGCTGATGATGTAAAGAGCTGATGATGTAAAGGGCTGATGGTGTAAAGAGCTGATGGTGTAAAGAGCTGATGGTGTAAAGAGCTGATGATGTAAAGAGCTGATGATGTAAAGAGCTGATGGTGTAAATACCTGATGGTGTAAGGAGCTGATGGTGTAAGGAGCTGATGATGTAAAGAGCTGATGATGTAAGGAGCTGATGATGTAAAGAGCTGATGGTGTAAATACCTGATGGTGTAAGGAGCTGATGGTGTAAGGAGCTGATGATGTAAAGAGCTGATGATGTAAGGAGCTGATGATGTAAAGAGCTGATGGTGTAAGGAGCTCATGATGTAAAGAGCTGATGGTGTAAGGAGCTGATGATGTAAAGAGCTGATGGTGTAAAGAGCTGATGGTGTAAAGAGCTGATGATGTAAAGAGCTGATGGTGTAAAGAGCTGATGGTGTAAGGAGCTGATGGTGTAAAGAGCTGATGGTGTAAAGAGCTGATGGTGTAAGGAGCTGATGGTGTAAAGAGCTGATGATGTAAAGAGCTGATGGTGTAAGGAGCTGATGGTGTAAAGAGCTGATGATGTAAAGAGCTGATGGTGTAAAGAGCTGATGGTGTAAGGAGCTGATGGTGTAAATAGCTGATGGTGTAAAGAGCTGATGATGTAAAGAGCTGATGGTGTAAGGAGCTGATGGTGTAAGGAGGTGATGGTGTAAAGAGCTGATGGTGTAAAGAGCTGATGATGTAAAGAGCTGATGGTGTAAATAACTGATGGTGTAAAGAGCTGATGGTGTAAATAGCTGATGGTGTAAAGAGCTGATGGTGTAAATAGCTGATGGTGTAAAGAGCTGATGATGTAAAGAGCTGATGGTGTAAGGAGCTGATGGTGTAAAGAGCTGATGATGTAAAGAGCTGATGGTGTAAAGAGCTGATGGTGTAAAGAGCTGATGATGTAAAGAGCTGATGGTGTAAATAGCTGATGGTGTAAAGAGCTGATGGTGTAAATAGCTGATGGTGTAAAGAGCTGATGATGTAAAGAGCTGATGGTGTAAGGAGCTGATGGTGTAAAGAGCTGATGATGTAAAGAGCTGATGGTGTAAAGAGCTGATGGTGTAAGGAGCTGATGATGTTTACCGTATGGGAAAGCAGGATGACACCATCAGACAGTTTATTTAGTGTGATCCTCCAGCCGTGCTATGGCCTGTGTTTGCTTCACCTGATGTGCTGATCTTTGTCTTGGACAGGAATGGTGGAAAGTACACTTTACACTTGACACAGTCACAGATTAGGAAGCCTTTGTCCACCTTTACTGCCACTTCTTCTGTCGGCTGTTTGGCTATTCCAGACTGTTTAAAGATCTCCTTGTCACTCATTGACCCAGCATAAAGCTGAGAGACAAATGTGACTGCCCCATGTGGCGCTATCCCAATGAGGCTTTTCATTGTGCAGTGAGATTTGTAGTTTGAGTACATTTGGTGTCTGACATGTTCAGTGCGATCGAGGATCACCTGTGTGTCTGGGAAGGCACTGAACTCTCCAGGGAGATTAGCTTTGACTTGAGCTGGTGAAAGCCACACACACACGGTGGATGGGTCCACATGGAAACGGTGTCCCAAGTCTCTCTCCTTCAAACCCACCGACAGATAGATGAGGAAAAGAAAATCTCATCAATTGGCTGCAGTTGCTGTCTCTGGAAAGATAAAAGCATGGGTGAAAGGTAAGTTTGTATTATGTTATCACTTAGGAAATACAGAAAAATTCATACTGTAGGCATTTTGAGGTACTATTACCAATTAACTGTACATAATAACCGTACTTCTTTCTGTTTATAAGAGAATAACCTAACACTGATGGCCGTGCATTTGTAATTTCTTCATTTTTCCTAGCAGCAGCTTTGAACCTGGACACACATTATTTTGTGGATGGAAGACTCGATTAGCCACCAAAAGGACATCAGGTGACAGTAGCACAGCATCAAGCATTACTGCATTCACTTCCTTTATATATATATTTATATAATATTAACATGTTAGGTGAGAATATATTTATATATTACGTACATTAACATTTTAGGTCAGTATATATATTGCACATTAACATGTTAGGTTAGTATCCCAGGCAGCCCTGACAACTTTAGGATATACTCACCTAACATGTTAATGTGCATTATATATATGTGTGTGTGTGTGTGTGTGTGTGTGTGTGTGTGTGTGTGTGTGTGTGTGTGTGTGTGTGTGTGTGTGTGTGTGTGTGTGTGTGTGTGTGTGTGTGTGTGTGTGTGTATTTTTGTAATTTTAGACAGCAGCGAGTGAAGGGACTTTTATTTTGGTCTGGCGATTTGACGTCATATGTCTGCGTCGCGTTCCTGCTAGTGTTGTGTTTGGCCTGAAGAAATGTTTGTTTGTGAATAAAGCGCTTAAGCACGTGGGTAGTAATTTGTTTACTATGACTAGGTATTACAGTCCCAGTAAATCAGAAAAGGTGCGTCTCATTTCGTTCCAGATATAGTCAATAATTTGATCGTTAACACGAATTCGGCAGTTGGCAAGTAGTTAAGGAGAAACAGATGTTTTCTTTTTTTTACTCCGAGTCAATTGAACCAATCTCTCCGCAAAACGATTCACTGATTCGGATCGGTCGAACTGCCTAAAACAGTTTAATGGTGTAATGACAACTTTTACAAACCAATAGCAAATGTTTTCATGACAGTGTAATCTATTCAATGTAGTCTACAAATCATTAAAAATCATCTATACATCATAAATGCCTAAATATGAAGGGTCTATTTGCTCTTTTCACTGCTTGTTTAGTGATTTTTGTCTGATCAGTTGATTTAAGTCCATTAACTCTCACTCTGACTGACTCCATCACCAGTGCGCTGAACTACTGAACTAGAGCTGATTGAGACGCACTCAGAGATTTACTGTGGATTTATTTTTCTTTCTGTTATTCTCATCTTAAGCTTGACACATTTGTTCAAACACACAGGAAAACTTCTGGAGAAACATCTGAGATCCACGTGACACTATTATAAAGATGGCGTTTATTAAAGAGGAGAGTGAAGAGATAAAGATTGAAGAAGTGTTCAGCGTGAAACATGAAGATACTGAGGAACAAACAGGTTAGTTTCATTCAATCCTTATAAAAATGATCTAGAAAAATAAATGATGTTTATGACGAATGTCGTATGAGTGTCCTAATTAAAGCGGTTTTCAGAGGTGGGAGTAAGTCACACAGGTTCAAGTCACAAGTAAGTCTCAAGTCCCTACCATCAAGTCTCAAGCAAGTCAACAAGTCGCAGTACACATAACCAAGTCCAGTCAAGTCAATGGTTCACTTCAAGCAAGTCAAGTGGAGTCCTGCTAAGGGTCAAGTCAAGTCCAAGTCAAGTTACAATACCAAACAGATAATATGTTTATATATACCTCAACCTTATTTATTTTTGATTACCTTTCTTATACATTTATATCGTAATATTAATAATATTCATATAATTTATTACAGCATGTATTTATGATTATCAAAATTTGGAATTATTATTATACAACAAATATATGAAAAATGTTGAAGACAATACATTTGAAGGTAAATTCACAAGTGTGATGCATTAATTATATCGGTTCTATAGTAAATGTCATATGTTTAACTTTGCTTATATATTTTTATTATGCAATATCACTGGCAGACATTAACTTTCCCATTAATAGCCCATATTTGACCCCTTAAATTGATTTCCAGGGGCATTTTTTTCTAACTATGTTCTAATCATTTTTTTTCTAACCATACATTTACACTGCAATTACAACACCATAAATAATGTTATGAGATTGATAAATAAATAAATATTATATTAAATATAATAATTTTAAAGGCACACTATGCAAGAATCGTACCTTAATATAACAGCTTCAAAGTCATTTCGGTGGTAAACAAACTCATAGTAGGGCGAATCATCCTGGTAGTAAAGCTTGCGACAAATCTCGCGAGAATCACGACATGCTTTACGGCAACGACGTCACACACATCAACAACAACATATGAAGCACGAAGACACTTGCGCGCATTTCAGACGTGATACTCGACGATGGAAAAAGCAAAGAAATCGCGGTCGGAAGAGACAAGGAAAAGGAAACGAGAATCCGACAGCACGAGGAACCGGACAGGAGTCCCACTCGCTCAGGCTTTCACTGTTAAAGTTCATTCCTGCGATTATCATGAGAACAGTTGTCAATATCTCACATAATTATCAGGACATAAATAAGCCTACACGTTGTAATCATTGTAAATGAGCGCAATTTGCAAACTATTGTGATAAATTGCAATAACCATGTCTAACGACATCATAACGGACAATGTTACGAAATAATGCGACGTACATGTAACTTTATTGATGTCATCTGGCATTTTGTAATGTTTACATTACATTCAAAAACACAAATGAAATTATACAGTAGGCCTAGGCTATAGACTATTTACTTGTAAATTAGCTGCAATCATGTAAAAACGTTATAAGCCATCAAACGCGGTAGGATACTTTATTATTATAAAGTGCAGAGGCCGTGAGTGCAGATACGCTCTGCGCGAGTGGTATTTACGACAGTAACGTTAAATACAAGTACTCTACAGCGACTCTAGGGGGCGCTGTTTGACAAAAACGGAATTCCTGCATAGTGTGCCTTTAATATAGAAAAAATTAGATGCTAAAAAATAATAAATTATATTTTTTTAATTATGAAATTAAAACCGCCAATGGGTGGCGCCAAATCACCGTCTTAATGAGCGAGTCATAGAAGCATTCATTTAACTGATTCGTTCAAAGCGGCAGATTTAATCTGGAACTAAGCAACTAGATCACTGAATCACAAAAACCCTGCATTTGTTTGGATACGAACAAATCTTTTTCTGTGGCTTGTTTGGATAAATCATTATCACATTTGCAATCGCACCAATATTCTGGAAATATTTTTTAATATCATATTGTATAAATATAAAAATAACTCATACTCATACTCATAATTCCACTCACATTTTGCCCCCAAACCCCCTGATAACATCTGACCCTGCTTCAAGAGACACATAAAACACGACAATACATCATTAACAGTTTTCTATGCTGTTTTTCGTCATTGGAAAGAGCGACATATTTGGCTTTAAAGCATGATTTGAAAGAAACTGTGGCAAATGTCTGTGAATTTATGCACATTATACAAAACATATGCCATCATTAATTATCATTTGAATCTATATTGTCAGCCTTAAGCTATATTTGAAAACATAATATTGTATAAAGAGGCATGCTGTTTTAACCACGATTCTCTCTATATTTAACGTTAGTCAAATTATCTATAACAAACAGGTTAAATAAGCCATAACTTACTTTTAGACGTGGTGAATGAAGTTCGAGGTTGTGATGGTCGTGTCCGATATCAATTGCCAGTTATTATGCATAGAGCAAATCTTCTTGTATGAATATGGTCAATTTCTAGTGTTTATATCCAAAAAGAAACGATGCTGGGAGATGTTTTAGTATTTAGCGCGCTCACAGCGCTGTATGTTTTTTCTGTGCGTCACGCAATCGCGCAGAATCTGATGACTGGCGTCAATGGTTCCGGTGCTTTCATTTTGTTCATCAATTGATGTTGCGATGATTTATATAAAAATGTATATGAAGTCATTTTCGAGTCATACAGTTCAAGTCAAGTCTCGAGTCATTGGATCTCAAGTCATAGTCACGTCAAGTCATTTTCTTAATTTAGTCAAGCAAGTCTCAAGTCCTTAAATGTGCGACTCGAGTCAAGTCATGTGAATCGAGTCCCCCATCTCTGGCGGTTTTATCTGACATGGAGCGGCGGGTCTTCTCAAGTGGACAGACATGTTTGTTGAGATCACATGACCAGACAAATGCTAATGCTGCTTATTATGACATGTAGAACATTAAATTAGGATAATAATGTGGAAGTAGCCTAAACAAAACCAGTATTCTGTGTAACATTAAACATAAAATCTCTTCTAACAACCCCAGCTGTAAATTTTCCATCAGAAGTTGATGTAGGATCAGTTTCTTCTCCTGAACTGCATCATCACATGTGAAAAGTATTCAGTCTCAGAGAGATTGACACTAGCTCGTATATGATGCTGTTCATAGCTAAATAATACTAGTGTCATAATGACAAATATTTATAACGTAAATAATGCAATTACTGTTTAATGAATGATAGTATTATTTTTTTGGCCTGTATATTTTCTTAATCCACTCCATTTTGTAACAGCAAAAGCTGTATGGTGATGTAACCCAAAGGTGATGTTCATAATAATGAATTCTAGATAGAATAGCAATTGGCATTTTACAGCACCCTAGTGGCAATTTTGGGAACATGCCATGATAGCTTACAGCAACCTATTTTTGTGAAATCATCTCAAAATAAAAAAATACTGCAGGACTTGGGACTTTCAGACCACTGTGGACATCTATAAAGATATTTTATGATATTTACAATATTTCAGATACACTACACTTGAACAATAACTTTTATCTTCTTTAGTTGGACTAAAAACAAGTGTTCAATGAGTATACAGATTACATCTACAGTAATTTTATACAACAGACATTTTATAAAAATATATCAATAAAACCTAAATCAATGTATTTAGAAGGTTTTAATATGATCAAAATTGAAGTGAGATTTTTAATCAAAACTTCTAAACTGAATTTTTCAGCTTTCCTCGCAGGCCACAAATTGTTGAGCAATCTTTTTTCTCGCTAATTGATCAAGTTTTTCCTTGTGTATATGACACACAGCAACACTATTCAGCCGTGAATTTTGGTCACCCGACGTCGTAAACAAAATGTAACCAAATATCAACGTCTTATGACGGTGTGTGCCTGCTGGGAATAATCTGTTATGTCTCATTTAACAGACGCTTTTATCCAAAGCGACAGTAGGAGGGCATTTATACACACACTCGGCACAATCCGGCGCTTGGTGACGAGGTCCATACGGGTTCTGTTGTCTTACACGTCTTACTGCGTTACAGTAGGTTAAATCATAACAATGAAACTTTACGCGTGATTCATGTCATCGCGACATACTGTAACACATTATACTTACAGTGTCTGTTTGAAAAAAGGATGTAATCGTCCTCTGCTTTTTTCTGCGGTGCATTTTACCCCAGACGGCCAAACAGCAAAGTGACTAAACGAACGAAAATTCGCAAGAGCAACAAGAGATTTGAAGCTCATGGCAGACACGCCCAAGAGACGATTCGCGCTGTGATTGACTGAATATAGATATATATAAAAAGACCCAACAGGCTCAACCCGGCTTGTGCCTGATTAATTCAAAAACACTGAATCATTCATGAATGAACCACCGCTGTGTCTCGCACACATGCAACGGCTCTGCTGTGGCTGTTTGGAACTGTTTTCTTTGCTGAAATGGAACGAAAACACTCAATATTGTGCTTAAAATGTTACTTCAACAGCATTTCTATATCATGTTTCGAATGTAGGTCAGTTTAACTCATCTACCCAATTTCCCTCATAAATCACATACGGACGAGCCCCCATTATGTTATGTGCATTATGTGTATTCATTGAGTTCTTTTCTGAGTCGATCTCATTTGATTCATTTGGATTTTGAGACTTTCTTTTCGCTGTTTTTAAGCATTTCACAACCCACACACAAACAACTACAAATGAATAGGCCTGGTGCTAATTATTAATGTGTGCACAACTACCCATTTATTTGACAAATTCACAAATGTGCGTCGCTACATTTAAACTAATACAATACAACTTGTGTGTGCAAAATCCAGAATCACGTGAATGTGCAGCATTTTGTACAAATAGAGACATAGTTGTTAATACAAAACCTCAATTTTGTATTAGTGTAGGCCAGAATTTGTGCATGCATGTGCATTTGTGGATGAGGTGACACGCGTGCATTCATTGACTCGTTTCTGAGTCGATCCTATTTGATTCATTTGGATTTTGAGACTTTCATTTCGCCGGCTTCGCCTTGCACGATCCACACACACTGTCTGAGAAAACCTCCTACCACTAGATGGCAGTATTCTGCTAAAACAGACAACGGCAGCGTAATCAAGCGTGATCCCCATTTAAAACGCATAATGTGAGTGGATATTAAATTGAAGCCACAAATTTAGTACACAATATAGGCCTACTACTTTATTAATAAAGCATACTTTATAGAGGCAATCAGATTATGAACAGCACACATAGAAAACCATTATAAAACGCTTCACGTGCAATAGCGCATTGCATGTTCAATAAGTGTATCGGCTACTGAGTTTTAATATCACCGTCTTACTGCATTGACGTCAAGCTTTTTCGTAATAATAGGCTCTATGCCAACCTCACTATTTGTCCCACAACTTTCGGCACATCTTGCAGTGGAATCCTGGGATAGGTTCTCCTCCACGCACCGTGTTCAACTTTAAACAGCGGTGAGTCCTCTCAGAGAGCAAACGAGTCCAGCAGCTCAGACAACACCAACATAAAACACTTCCGTAACACGCTATTTAAAGCCTTCATGTGTGATGCGTTATAGAGGTATCCATAATGTACATTATAGTGCATTATATATTCAGTAAGTTAAAATGCATTGTAAAGTTTGCAGATCTAAAATTGGTTGTTTGTCATTTGTTAAAATGTATTGTACTTTCTCAGTATTTTTCAGGTATTAATGTGACCATACAATCATTACACGTGTAAACTCGCGCTCGATCGGCCCAAAGTCCGGCATCCGACCAGCACAGAAGGTCTTTACGTGCTACTGTCTTTTCTCATGGCAAAGTACTTTTGATTAAATTCAATACATTTTCTCATATGTATTAACTCGTTATTTCATCTGACTCCATAAATGAAAAGGTTTTAATGATATCCGTGCATGTGAGCGAATGTTTGACTATTCCTTTTAACTCTAATGAAAATAATGTCAGAGTCCGTTAGAATAATCAAATGTAACAATTTTTTATGTCAGGTAAATGTATCATTACAATTTCATAATCAGTTCAAAGATAATCAATACAATACATCAAATGCTTGTTCTTAAAAGCTGAATAATTCAAAATGAACGTTATTTTGACAGGAGAATACAACAAAGAATATCGTTTGCATGTAGCGCGTAGATTCTGCGTGGTATGTAAGGTTCTCCCGCTCTCTCTTTGCGTGTGTGTGAGAAACACAGAGCTCTCAGCAAAGCAACCGAGTTGTGCGGATTCACACTAGAGTTTACAGAGTATGTCAAATACAGGTACGCTGTGCATCCATTGAGCTGAATAGAAATAGTTTAGGTACAGATTGTTTGACGGAGAGCAAAACTCTCAAGCGCTCAGTCAGAGTGTTCAGGGAGTGAAAATATAAACGTATACTTGTCCTCTAACACAAACACACTGGTGAGTAAAATCTAATAATTTATTAACCAATTAACCGCCCAGAGTGAAGATTTAGTCGCATATGCGAGTGATTGACTCGCATTGTAGACGGTTGGTCTTTGTGTATAAATAGCCCTTATGTTACCATTGTCTCTTGTCTAGCTTTGTTTTGTGTGACCTGCTGTTTGGTGAGTTTGTCAAGTCCGTTATAGTCACAGTCAAGTTCTGTTCAAGTCTAGTTCTCACGTTCAAGTGCTCATGCTCATTTTTCATTTATCAAATAAAACTGCACATGGGTTCAGACACATCGCCTTTGGTGGACTTTAATGTTACACAATTTAAAATAGTTGTTTAATGCTAAGTCAAGTCATATTTATTTGTATAGGCTAATTCTTTTCACAATACATATGGTTTCTAACCAGCTTTACAAAAAGATAATTTGTAAGAAAGTCATACTGTGTTTTTCTAGCTGTATTGCTGGGAAAAGTATTTTCAGTTTCCTCTACACATATCGGAAAATTAAGATGAACGCATCCAGGCAAACCTTTGTTGTGCATAAAAAAGTGGTACTGCCAAAGAATCATGTCCACAGATAGGGTAACCTCACAAGAATCGGAAATTGGTTAATTTCCATTGACTGGAGTGAGACCAAAGGTGTCTCTAGAGCTCTTGTGATCTTATTCGGCGCCCTTTATTGTGTGACAGATCAGTGTAATGTCTCGGATCAAGCGAAGAGGCTGTGTGGAGCACACATAAACTAATCATCTCTTCCTCTTTACTACTAGTTACAGCACAAAAATAGGCATGCTGTAATGAATAGAGAATGAAGACTCCATCCCCAGGTGGTTCAGCTGATCTAGAGTTGATTCAGGGACACACAGGTAAACGTATTTGCCTCCCAGGAGTCCTGCCATCGCCAGCTCTTTTACTCCCTGACCGAACCCCCCTCGGCACAGATGTGTTAGAACAAAGCTGGGCCGGGGGCCTACGTAAATACGCGTTTCCCTCAGTAAGCCTACTTGCACAGAAACTGTGCAAGATCAGGGAGGACGGGGAGCAGGTCTTGATGGTTGCGCCGTACTGGCCCACCCAAATTTAGTTTTCTTACCTGATTCTGACAGCCTCTCCCTGACAGATTGCCATGAGGAAGGACCTTATTTTTTAGAGACAGGGCACCGGCGGTGGTAGACACTATCACTCAAGCCAGAGCTCCCTGTTTTAGGCAAACTAATGCTTTGAAGTGGATTCTGTTCGCTGAGTGGTGCTTTTCCCGTCAGAAAGACCCCCGGAGATTCCCGATCGATTCTGCGCTTTCCTTCCTGCAAGAAGTCTTGAAGCGTAGGCTGTCCCCCTCCACCTGGAAAGTGTATGTTGCCACCATTGCGGCACATCATATTGCAGTGGACGGTAAGTCTCTAGGAAAGCACGACCTGGTCGTAAGGTTCCTGAGAGGCGCCAGGAGATTAAATCCTTCCAGGCCAAGCCTCATCTCCTCCTGGGATCTCTCTGTGGTCCTTTCTGGTATCCAGAGAGCTCCCTTTAAGCTGCTTGAGTCAGGTGAACTGAAGATTCTGTCTCTAATGACAGCACTCCTGACCTCGCACATTTCCATCATGAGGGAGGGGAATCTGCAGGAATTTCTGTCAGCGAATTGTGCCTTGAGTTCAGGCCCGGCCTAGTCATCCCACCACTCCCTTCCAGGACCAGGTTGAGTGTCCTCCGAGCATCCTCCGGCAGTCCCAGAACTCGTGCATGCCCGCTTGGTCAGCCCCCTGTCTAGATGCCCCATGTGTTGTGATTTCCCCCTTGGTAATCCGATATGATACGGTTTCCCTGTCAGTAAACCAGTCTTTCCCTGGGCAGATTTGCTCTACCCCATCTCTGCTCCTGAAGTAGTTTTATCCCTGTCTAGGTAGGACCTACCGCAGAGGCCTTTCCATATGTAGCTCTGCCCCACGGGTCAGTCCATATGTGGATTTCCACATGTTCTTCCCTTCTGGTAGGATGTGGCCTCCGTAGCGTCACTCTCTGTTGAACTAGGTAAGCTTCCCCAGCATTAATTACACTGGTCATGGCTTAAAAAAGGGAATTGAGAACCAAAATAAAACTTGAAATAAATAAAGAAAGGAACAGCAGCTATGACAGTCTCCATGGTAAGCCCTGTCCCTTTCATCCTGTTGGCATGGAGGACTAACATTCTGGGCTTTCATGGGGCGCTGGGTAGGTTATGACTCGACGGGAGCAGTTTCCAAAAGGGCATGCTACAGCTTGCCAGCATCTGCATCTCCATCACTCGTAACACATTTCAGTGGTTGTGGCGTTTTCCATAGGGACCCCATTTGTCAGTTGACATACCGTTGTAGTGACTGACAAATGGGCAACGTCTTGGTTACTAATGTAACCCCTGTTCCCTGATGGAGGGAACAGAGATGATGTGTGGGGGTTGTCAATTGTCACAACCCTGAACCACCGCTAAATAATAATATTTTTTTACATTTATATAGCGCTTTTCTGGGTACTCAAAGCGTGATTGTACTCAAAACTCAGAGGTGATTGGGGCTTCCAAGTAAGACCCTATTTTTCAGACAACATAACATCTCCGTTCCCTTCATCTGGGTTACATCTGTAACTACATTGAAACAAATGCAAGTACATTGGAAAAAAGTTATTTGTTGCAGAGAATATGCTCTTAATTCTCGTTGTGAATCCACCATAGCAACATGTTATGCAATCAGTGTTTAAAACACAGGAAATCAATAACAGTATTCAAGGGAAGAGTTTACCTCACTATAATATACTGATTTATAATCATTATTACAAGGTTATTATTTTAAGAGCTCAGGACTTTTTAGCATAAGATTTATCTCATATTACGGGGTGTGCATGGCTGCTACTTACAGGCTGTATTTTTTTATAATAGTTAAATGTCTATGATATATCTAGCAAAGTTTAAGTTATGGGAAGTATAAGTCAGGGTATATTCTGTCCTTAGACTGCATTTTTTATGTATATTTATGTCTTTACACTAAACATTTGTGCTGGCAAAAATGCTTGAAATTCCTGAAAAACTACAGAAAACACCTATTTCAGTAGTTTTATTGCAGTATGTTTTGTGCCATTAAACTGGTTTTAACTTATATTTGTCTTTTTTTCACTTTAGACCTGATGGTACTGAAAGAGGAACTGAAAACTGAAAACAGTCAAGAACTGCATGATATTGAAGAGAAAGATGAGAAACATGATTTCATGATCGGAGAAAAACCATCCACACAGACTGAAATGACTTCCTCACAAAAAAGAGCTGAGAAGACCAAATCTAACAGTTATGTCACCTGCCATCAGTGTGGAAAGAGTTTCAGTCAAAAACAAAAACTCAATGTCCACATGAGAGTTCACACCGGAGAAAAGCCTTTCACATGCCAACAGTGTGGGAAAAGTTTTACTCAAACACAAAGCCTTAAACTTCATATGAGCATTCACGCTGGAGAGAGACTTTTTACCTGCAAACAATGTGGAAAAAGTTTCAATCGAAAAGGAAACCTAATGGTCCACATGAGACTTCACACTGGAGAGAGTCCTTTCACCTGCCAGCAGTGTGGGATAAGTTTCAGTCAAAAAGGAAACCTTAATGTCCACTTGAGAATTCACACTGGAGAAAAGCCTTATACTTGCTCTCATTGTGGACAGAGTTTCACACATAAAAAAACCCTTGATTCCCACATCAGAATGCACACGGGAGAAAAGCTGTTTGCATGTGATCAGTGTGGAAAGCGGTTCATAACAGAAAAAAGCCTTAGATTTCATATAAACATTCACACTGGAGATAAACCATTCCCATGTGATCAGTGTGGAAAGAGTTTCACACATAAAGTAAACCTTAAGGTCCACATGAGACTCCACACTGGAGAAAAGCCTTATACTTGCTCTCATTGTGGACAAAGTTTTACACATAAAAAATCCCTGAAAACCCACATTAATAATTCACACTGGAGAAAAGTGTTTGTATGTGATCAGTGTGGAAAGCGCTTCACAACAGAACTAAACCTTAGATATCATTCAAACATTCACATTTCCTTCACTACTTTATATTTTGTTTGAGGCTTTTTTTTTTTTGGTGCTCCTATGCACATATGAACTCTTCTGTCTACATCGACCATCTCGGGCCTCCAATTTTGATTATATAGAGGCGTCACTCCATTCCAAATATTATTAACTTGAATTCAAATTATTAGTTAAACTTCTGTCTTGCTGTGACATACCATAATATAACTGAATGATTATACTTAAAATCACAAAAAACAATGAAATAAAGAACATTCCACAGCATTACTTGCTTGATTTATAGTGAGAAAATGCACTGTTAATTTGTTAATCTGGACTTGAATATGACTATTGTAGGGATTATCTGATGATACCTGGAAGTTGGTTCAGCTGCAGGTGTCTCACTGTTGATCCTGACTAACCACGAAACCTAGGGGTTTCTGCCTAGTACATAATAAAGTAGTATGTTATAATAACAACAACATATTCAATGTATATATATATATTAAAATCATAAATGGATGCTCCATTATTGGGCTCTTACTTGGCCTACGTTCCTAAAGCCACCCATACACTAACCATATAGAGCCTGCTGATACAGCAGAGCCGATTGTTTGCTGTCATCCCCATTGATTGTGCAGAGTGTCAATGTTTCGTTCTCGTTTTAGAGATTGATACTACTTAGTAAACCTGAAAAACTTAAATGTTTAAAAATAAATAGTCCAAGAGATGACACAAATAGAGGAAATTCCTTGAACTTCATCAGCAGTGGAATCATCTGGATCAAGCAAGATTACAAGCAGATATTAGGTAATGCTTATGAAGGGTGACATTTTTTATATTATGCTTAGAAATATCATTACAGAATGTATTTGGTTTATGTATGTTAATGAAAGAATCAGGATTTTACACCCACACATGGCATCTGTGATGTTCTGCAGAACTTTGCTGAGGGAACAAAGCCACTGTTTTCATTTGAATATGAGAGACAGTCCTGTGGACCAAGAAGGAGCCATGTGGTCTTTCTATAAGGCAAAGGGACCCAACTGGGCGGTTGAAATGTGTTTTAGAGGTAAATGTTAGCAAATGTATGGATGTCATAATTAAAGCTTTTCTAAGATCGGACCCTACCACCCTTACCATTGCACCTTTCCTCATTCATCCTAATCTCTACCTCCCTTTCCGGGTGGCCCGTATATGTCCCAGGAAGTTCATCGGTTCATGCAGGACTGCCCGGACTGCAATTTCCAAATCTCCTTGCCACCAGCCCATCGGCAAACTCCTTCCTCAGCCCGTTCCTCATTGCCCCTAGTCACACCTAGGACTGGACTTCATCCCTGATCTTGCAGCATCAGATGGCTACAACTATGTCCTCGTGGCAGTGGATCAGCTTTCCAAAGCTTGTTGTCTGGTGCCAATAAAGGGCCTCCCTTTGACCTTTTAGACAGTGGAAACACTATTCCAACATGTCTTATGAAACTTCAGTCTTCCGGAAAACACAGGCTGCATCCGAAATAGCATACTCTCTTGAGAAGGTACTTATAATGAGAATTACTTCATGATCGCTAAAAAAGTGTTTTATGTAGTATGAATGCGTGTAGTGTGAATGAAATCCAGATTTACTTCATGCTGACATTTTCATGTGACCTTCCAGCATCAGCTGTTTGCTTCTCCACTATTCACAAATCTAACCTCATGGGATAGTAACTTGTCCGTCATATGCACACTTTAGAATCTCACCGGAAGTAGTAGGTCATCCGGGTACTTTTTGCCTACACTTTTATGAGTTCTGTGAATTCGAACACTTCTTCTGTCACGTACTGTTTTTCACCTACTGTATAGAAGGGAAGTATGCCAGAGAATTGACCAGAGACAATTTGAGTCCCCGAAAGAGTTAGTGTGAAAGCACACTGCGTACAGTTCTGTTGGTAAATATGGAGAGGATTTCCTCTATTTATTTTGTATTACAGTGGTTTCAAGAAATGTACAATTGTTCACATTTGGGAAAAAAATGAGGGAGAACAAAGCCATTCCTGTGTGGTCATTCTGTGACATTCTAGCAATGGAAAGCAAAGAATCAGTTTGCCAGTAAGAGTTTGTACATACCAGTCACGGTAAGTAAAATATCTGTTTATGTATGTAATAATTTAAGCAGAAACAATGAGCATGTTAAAGCAATGGTTACATGCTGTGATTGTGCTGATTACAATATATAGAAAATCTGCCAATTTTGTATGTTGATTCAGAGTTGGAGGGCTTCTTGCCCAACTGGATGCAAACTGGAGCTGATGTAATCCCGAGGTAGAAACAGAAAAGCAAATGGAGAATAATTAGCATAACTGTTGCTCATAACACTTCGAGCAAGATAATCATGTGCATTTCATTTAACTAAGAGTGCAAGGTTATGAGCATTATGCATTATGTCAGGGGTACTCAATTAGAAACCTAAAAGGTCCACTCACCAAATTTTCCGTACGTCCAGGGTCCGCAACTGTGATGGTCAAAATCCAAAAACAGAACTCCAACAAAAAAGGCGGTGAATCCCCCAAAACGTTCAAACTATCTACAAAAGGTGATGTGGTCTGGCCTTATTAGTGTGAAAAGTGACACCTTTTTTGCCACCAGTTCTTTAAACTTGGGCATAAAAGGTGTGAGGGCCAGGCGGAGGCACTGATGTAAGTGTTCATTACTGAGGGTGCTCCTGTATTTGTTTTTCACCATATGAATGGTTGAAAAGGCAGACTCACAACAGTAAATTGAAGGAAACATGGTGAGAATTTGAAGGGCCATCTTCTGCAAGAAAGGGACACCTGCTGCAGGGACCATCTTAGTCCAGAAGCTGGTAGGGTCACAGAGAGACTCCTGCAGTGCAAGGTTTTCCTGAAGCTCAATTAGCTCTGATTGAAGAGAAGCAGCACTAGCCCATTGGCAGATTTTCAGGGCTTCAGTTGAAAATTCTGTGATGTTTTTGACAAGGAATGGATTTTCCATGCATAGTAAGACTTGTTTTCCCAGAGGGCCAAAGCGAGTTTGGAAATTTTCAATCAGCTTGTCCAGGATTTCAGCATGATTGTGATGATGATGTGTTCCTTCTATTTGATTCAAAAGCTTTGTGAAGTGAAGCAGGTCCCGCTCTAAAGGCCTCATTATGCTTCTGCGTCAACTCCACGGCGTAGCTACGCCGTCACTCCTACGGCGCCGTGGCTGTTTTATGGTTCTGCGTCAGGTTGAGTTGCATCGCGGTGCATCTGACCAATCACAGCCCTTGGGGTCTGCGTCGCCTCGACGCGTAGTTACAATTTTTTGGAGGTGCACGTCGAGCTACGGCGGAGGGGTTCGCGGCGACGCAGAGGGGTCTGCGGGGGTACGCCGTCGATTCGACGCAGAAGCATAAAGGCCTCATTATACTTCTGCGTCAACTCCACGGCGTAGCTACGCCGTCACTCCTACGGCGTCGTGGCCGTTTTATGGTTCTGCGTCAGGTTGAGTTGTGTAAAGACTCTGGGGCGGATCTAATCCGTGGGGAATTTGCATATCATAATTAATAATTGGTAATTAATAATTATTCATACATGTTTGGATTAGATCAGTCTTACATGTTAATAAAACTCCCGATAAGGGATGATATGTCATTTTACCTGCATGCATGTCTGTGTATCCTTGCACTTAACCACAAGTTGATTGCAATTAACTACACGGACCACGTCTTACAAAACACGCTAAATTAATTAGCTCAATTGTCAGACTAATATCTGTGGGAATCCACAATATCATCTTACTTTATAGGATTCAGGAAAAGCAATTCTGTGGCCACAAGAATTGGGTTTCCTGCCCTATAAACACATACTCTTTAAAGTATCTTTAATTTGTAAGCTTGTTGCTATAAGATCTTTTGGCACTTAAGGGACTTGAAAATGAGCAAAAAGGCAGTACATCAATCAGATGAATATAATGAATTTAATAAGGCAGAACTACTTATGTATTTACTACGGTTACATGGGATATATGTATTTACAAACATAATAAACAACAATACACGATAAGGCATCGATGAACGAGAAATGCATAGAGTGTGGACAATGGAAACACGTGTGAGAGGGGAAGAGGGAGAGAGAGAGAGAGAGAGAGAGAGAGAGAGAGAGCATTGGCAACATTCCCCCTGACAGTCCCTGTCTGTAACAACACGAAAACATCATCTTAATGCTTCTTAGAAGCTCTATAAAGAGATATACTTAAGTTTCTGGGTCTCTCTGTGTCGCGGCATTCCTGCGCGGCCCTGTCTGGCCGCGTGCGTGAGCGGAGTCCTTTAGGAAGCGTAACTGGGTGCTGCTTGGCGCGCGTGTTGAACGGAGTTTCCAAGTCTTTGGGGTAACATTACTAAAGGAAAATAGTTCGGCTAAGTTCGTTTCACTTTGTGGAAGTGAACAGAGTCGACTACGGAAAACAAAACTTTGACTAACAAAGAAAAGAAATAAAGATCTCTACGGGGAAATCACGCGGAGTTAACGTCACATCTTCGCATGGCTGGTGAAGAAGCGTGTGTGCGTCTCTCGTCACGTGGTCACGTGCGCGTGTTTCTCCTTCAAAACGAGCGCGCGCTCGTTTAAAGGTCCCTTGTAGATGGATTTGCTGAAGAGATATGTCACGCGGTGTTCTTTTCACTCGTTGATTGGAATTAAACACGGAGACTTATCTAAGACTGAAAAACACAAACTAAACTAGAAACAAATAAAAGAAAGGCGAAGAGCTCGCCCGGAGGCGAGACCTTTCATTATGACACAAAGACAGGCGAAGTAAGAGAGCGAGCGGAGGGGGGAAGCGTCATTTATCCCCTTGGAGAAATCCGGCCTCTTCCTGTTGACTTGGCCAATTAGAGGGTTGGAATTTTACAGGCGGGACTTTGGTTTTTATTGCTCTTTGTCTAAGAGAGAGACATTTGAAACCGACGAAATTAGGGTGTTTAAGAGCAGAATCTTCACAATTCTTATAATACTAATGTGTCACAAGTTTAGCAAAAAGTAATGTCAATTGACAAATGGGGAATGAAGATTGGAGTTTATCGAGACCAAACTTGCCACAAATGGATTTGGTTAAACATTAGTTGGCCAAGTTTAAAACATTATCGCATTAGAGTTGTCGAGAAACATAGACCAAACCACAAAAAGGCAACTCATGAAATAGGGAACTTAGATACATTGTTCATACAATTCTCAAGTGGATATATAATAGCATATATATATATATATATGAATACAGGATTCATTTCTCCTCCTTGGTTAGAATTCAGAGAGGGCCACAGTTCTGTTAACATTCCTTTGGGTCGTAAACGCTGTTATCTAAGAACACCAGTGATGTTAGTTTTGGTCTCTTTTCACTCCAAAGATGGAAAACATAGTAAACTATATTTTACTGGATATTACTGTACGTATTCTGATTGATCACACCGAAAGCATTCTGGAGGTGTCCAGAACTATGTGTACAAGTTATGGGAATAGACAGTTATATTTAAAATGCATAATGAAGGTATTTATAATTCACTTTAAGCTACGATAAAATCATAGTCATTCCAATGTGACATGGGCAAATGGACACACATAAAAACACATTGAATATATCTGGTTAAATGTCTTTTAAAGAAAAGAAGTTTCTTTTCGCTTTGGAATCCACTTCCTTTGGGACATTCCGATCAGTCATAAAATGTCTTGTAATCGGACACCACGCTCTGTCCTGAGTGCGGTCTTCACTGGTGGGGGAATGTGTGTGTGTGTGTTTGTGTGTGTGTGTTTGGGTTAATTTACATTCAGAGATTTTTGGTCTTTAGCCGGATGTATTTAGTTATTCAGATTCACCCACTTAGCCCAGTCCTTACAGTTGCATCGCGGTGCATCTGACCAATCACAGCCCTTGTGGTCTGCGTCGCCTCGACGCGTAGTTACAATTTTTTGGAGGTGCACGTCGAGCTACGGCGGAGGGGTTCGCGGCGACGCAGAGGGGTCTGTGGGGGTACGCCGTCGATTCGACGCAGAAGCATAAAACAGGCTTAAGTCACACTTGAACAGCTCCAGTTTCTTCTGAAAGGCACAGACACCTGATGTGAGGTTACACACTGTGTTATTTTTGCCCTGGAGCTTCATGTTCAGAGTCATTGAGATGGGAGGTAATGTCAGATAGAAATGCAACAATTTCCATTTTTTCTTCATTCTGCATGAATTCCACAAATTGTTTTGCTTTTGCACTCTTCTGATCCAACAGAAAGGTTTCCAACTCTTTCCGTAATGTCCAAAAGCGCTCCAGTACCTTGCCTTTACTAAGCCACCGGACATTGTTGTGAAGGAAAGTGTAACAAGAACATCTTATTGAGATTCAGGAATTATTTTGCAGCTCAATGTATATTACAATTTACAACATAAATACATTTATAGATGTTATACAGTAAATACAGCAATGACTTACAGTACTCTAAAGAGATCATGCAGTAGATAAAAATTCTAGGAAAGAAAAGTTCAAATACACTTGGTATGCACCACAATACAGTACAGTACAGTGAAAATAAGTAAATTCGGCATCCTCTGCACATTTGGCAAAATTTCATCAGTATACAGCAGGCACGTGCACACATTGAACCCAAGTGGTACTCAAGCAACTGCCCTTCTGGCCTCTGACTAGATAAGTGCCCTTTTTGCACAATTTTTTATTTATTTTATTAATGCCCGTGGCATCCATTCTCAGTAAATTAAGAGCGTGTGCCCAACAACATATTCTTAATAAGCTCTGCAGGGCAGGCGAGCAGCATCCACTTCTCCTGGACCTTCCTTCATTGAGGTCAGTCTGGTAACCATTGTGTTCGGAAATGGCCCCAAAATTCAGGATTTCAATTGCCCTTGTACGAGTTCTTGTATTTTGTGTTTATAACATAATATAGTTAAGCAATATTGTTATGTCTACATAGACTGTTATTAAATGGACTGAACACATGAGGGAGATAGAAAAAAGGAGATAAGGGAAGACAAGTGGGCATACACATGGAGAGAGTTCGGTCTGGATTAAAGAGTGAGAATCCAAGGAATTCTTGTGGCATCGTATCTTTTATTTTTTTGTAAAGTTAAGTGACAGTACAACAAATATCACACAAGCAGGAGTGTTATTTTTTGCGTACATCAGTACGATTGCAAAATGTAATATTCAGCCGTTCGATAAACATTGTTTATTTTTACGCACACTCAACATTGTCAATTTTGAATATTTTTGGTCTATTTTGGCAATAAAAATAGTTCCAAACAATGCAGAGAAGTCACGTCTCCCTGCAACACAATGCAGTGTTTCGTTCTTGAATGATTCACCATTTTTTAACGAATGAGATAAGTCAATAATTCAATGACCCTTTCATAAAGTCAGTGGACATTTGCTTCTTTCATGAATGAATCAGCCGGTTTGAACAAATTGAACGAGGACTCGCTTATTCCGACTTGCTGCGACCTACTGTTGGTTTTCGTTTAATATATAATAATATCATTTTATATTTCTATATTTGAAATGTTAGATTTGGAAAAATAATCTCATGTCATTATTTAGGCAATTGTAATTGCAGTGTAAATGGATTTTGATAAATGCTAAGATGGATTTTGTTGATACTGATTTCATTTAATTGGTATAGAAGCCCTATAGGGTGTAGTTTTAAATAGTTTAATTAATTAAAAGACGATCAACTTTACTTTTTATAAATAATTATAAGAGGGGTACATTTTTTTGCTTGCTAGAGCAACTGCCCCCCAAAATGTTTTTGCATGACCCTGGTAGACAGTACTATAGCAGTTTCTTGGTCTTCTGACACAAGACTATATACCAATACAAGAATGACAATCACAAGTTTGTGGGTGTACAACATCTTACAGTTTACTGTACATAGAATAGTGAAGTTTCCCTCATCTAAAGTATGGTACTGTAGTTATTCTGTTTGTGTAATTATAAAAATCCTGCAGATGATTCTTTCAGCTCTTTTTCCGGTGTCAGGATACAGAGATCCAGATTTATGTGTCATCAGTTTTGCTACCTAATATTTACTCATTGTTAAACTTTTTGAGAAATGTGTCTTGCTTGACGCAAGGTGGGGAAAGCTGTAAGGAAGCCACCAAGCTGACTTCCCTTCTTTCGAACAGGATTATAAATATCGATATATGGAATGTACGGACCATGTACGAGCCAGGCAAGAGATGCAGCAGAGATGAGTAACAACAACCTGACCCTGCTAGGCATAAGTGAAACAAGATGGACACAGTCGGGCCAGAGGCGACTGAGGACAGAGGAGCTGCTACTGTACTCTGGGCATGAAAACAGCGATGCACCCCATAAACAGGGAGTAGACTTGTGTTGTCCAAACAGGCGCAGAGGTCACTGACTGGTTGGCAGACGCATGGCTAAAGAATAATTACAGCATCATTTAGGAGCAAGAAAAATACAATAAATTTAAACTTCATCCAATGCTACGCTCCAACCAATGACAGTGAAGAGCAGGATAAAGGACAGTTCTACAGTAGACTGCAGAAGATCCTGGGGACATTCCTAGACCGAGACATCACTATTGTTTTGGGTGACTTCAATGCCAAGATAGGATCCACATCTGTATAAGTAAGAAGTTTAAGAGATCCTTGCAGGATGTTAGAGTTAGAAGAGGAGCAGACGTGGCATCCCACCACCACCTGGTGGTGGCCAGAATGAAGCTGAAAATAAAGAAGAACTGGACAGCCATGGCTGATAAAAGAGTGAAATATAACATCAGCCTTCTGAAGGACCCCAACACTAGAGCAGAGTTCGGACTGATGCTCAGGAACAGGTTTGAAGTACTGCAAGAACTGCACGAAGAAGAATACAAAATACTCTGTAGATGGTAGCCAGTGAAAGAGGCACTCATATCAGTATGCCAGGAAGTACTCTGAGTCAGAAAACACCTGCATAAAGAGTGGATTACAGTGGAGACCTTGACCAAGATAGAGGATAGGAAGAAGAAGAAAGTGGCAGTCAATAGCAGTTCAGACGAGACCACTTTGGCAAGTTACTTGGGTTTACTAAACACAATTTATATTTGGCGGTATGGTTCCTTACGGGGGTTCTGGCTCCATAATTAATGACATAGAGAGCTTTACCATTAACCCCCCCATGGAGCCATCAGCTTGAGTGATATACAGGTGATTAAGACAGTTTAGTAATGTCTTTAAAGCAAAACAGGTTTAACATGTAGACATAGCAATAAATCCCTGGACATCTATACTGTATGGCTATGGCTATGAGGATGAGTGTCTCTCAGTGATGATGTCCGTGACAGTTAGGACTTGGAAACCTTGGTAATCTGAAACAAAGAAGATGACTGCAAGAAGGTGCACAAAAATATGCTTGATACTTATAGTGGTGTAGTAACAATCTACACTATCTCGATTACACATTGTTCAAAATGCAGCTGCAAGACTTTTGACTGGGTCTCGAAAGAGGGATCTTTGGTCTGGCTGTGCACCAAGGTATATTTATGATCTTATTGTGCCATACTGTCCTGCTAGGGCACTTAGATCTTCAAATCACTTGCTTTTAAATGTGTCACGATGTCGCGACAAATTAAAGGGGGATCATGCCTTTTCTGTGGCTGGCCCAAAGCTTTTGAATGCTCTCCCTTATAATGTGAGGTCTGCTCCTTCATTGGACATTTTTAAATCTACTCTGAAAACACATTTTTATTCTTCAGCTTTTGGAAACTTGTAATTGTTGTTTTTATAGTGTAGTCCTGCTATGCACTATATACAGCACTTTGGATCAATTTGTATTGTGTTAAATGTACTTTATAAATAAAGGTTGTTGTTGTTGTTGTTGTTGAGGGCAGGAGGGTTGCGAGCAGTTTGAGCATGCTTACCAAGCAGTAATGCCACGTATATATATCTTCCCGGTCTAATAGGAGAATGGTAGTGGTTGGAGTGATTTGACAGCTGACCACGTCAGTTAATCACGGCCTATGCCTTCGTGGCCTGTCTGAACTAACGCTGCGCTCGATTAGGACTAGAGCAGCAAAAGCCCAGGCTCAAATAGATAATGCAAAATTAAACAAAGCAGTGAAAAGGAGTATCAAGAAGGATAAGAAAGACTATGTGAGTGGACTTGCAGCTGAAGCAGAGCAGGCAGCATGCAATGGCAATATGAAACAAATGTATGACATCACCAAGCGGCTGTCTGTCACACTTACTAGCTGGTGTGCCCAGGTTGACCACCAGAGGGCACCCCTTCTCTGACCTTTACCACTCAGCCATGTACTTCAGTTCCCATAATCCTTTGCCCGGACTCATCACTAATTATTGCATTCACCTGTGTGTCATTATTGCATTCACCTGTGTTACATTGTTTGTCTCACCCTATTTATAACATGTTCTCTCTGCCATTTCTGATCGAGGTTTTGAAATTGTCACACGGCATTCCTGAGAACTCTCCCTTGTTTTTTGTTGGTTCTTCAGTGGATTGTTTGCAAGTGTTTTTGACCGTTTGCCTGGCATGACTATGATTCTGGATTTTCCAATAAAGCTGTGCTTGGATCTTACCTAGTCTCAGAGCTTCCGTGACACTGTCTGGACAGTTCAGCAAGCCAGAGCAACCTGTCAAGGACAAACAGGGAAAGACCATCAAAGAGATTGAACAGCAGATGAAGAGGTGGGCCGAGCACTTCGAAGAACTTTTGCATAGACCAGCTCCACCAAATCCACCAAACATCGACCCAGCCTTCTCAGACTTACCCATCAACTGTAACAAGCCAACCAGAGAGGAAATCAAGAAAGCCATCACTCGATTGAAGAATGCGAAGGAGGCTGGACCTGATGACATCCCAGCAGAGGCCCTGAAAGCAGGCTTGGATATATCAGTGGAGATACTGTATCCTCTCTTTGAAATGATCTGGCAAGAAGAGGAGATTCTGAAAAAATGGAAAGAAGGATACCTGGTAAAGATCCCTAAAAAAAGTGACCTCAGTAATTGTGCCAACTACAGAGGCATCACACTTCTGTCTGTACCAGGGAAGGTTTTCCATCGGATCCTCCTGGAGAGAATGAAAGACATTGCTGACACACGTCTTCGAGATCAACAAGCAGGCTTCCAGCAGAATAGATCACGCACGGACCAGATCGCAACACCACATCATAGTCAAACAGTCCCTGGAGTGGAATTCCCCCGTTTATCAACATTGTCAACTATGAGAAGGCATTTGACAGCTTGGATCGAGAGACCCTTTGGAAGCTCCTTCGACACTACAGCATCCCAGTTAAGATGGTCAACCTGATAAGAACATCTTATGATGGAATGTCTTGTAGAGTCATCCATGGAGGGCAGCTCACTAACATCTTCCAGGTGAAAACTGGTGTGAGACAAGGATGCCTGCTGTCACCCTTCCTGTTCCTGTTTGCCATTGACTGAGTAATGAAGGAAGCCACAAGAGAGCAAAAAAACGGAATCCAGTGGACCTCGTGGACCCAGCTCGAGGACTTGGACTTTGCTGATGACCTTGCACTTCTCTCTCACAACAAACAGCAGATGCAAGATAAGACAGATGTAGTGTCAACTATCTCATCTCAGATTGGCCTCAACATAAACAGTGATAAGACCAAGATCCTAAAGATAAAACCCTCAAGCAAGGAACCAGTCATGCTGAATGGAAGTCCCCTGCAAGGATTGGCAAAGCAATAGTGGCCTACATATTCTCCGGATCCGATGGCCTGACACCATCAGCAATATCAACCTTTGGGAAAGGACTCACCAACTCCCTCCAGAGTAAAGAAATCAGGAAGAGAAGATGGGGCTGGATAGGGCATACTCTTTGTAAAGTATCAACCAACATCACCAGGCAGGCGTTGAAGTGGAACCCCCAAGGAAAGCGGAGAAGAGGCCATCCAAAAAACACCTGGTGACGTGACCTCGAAGCCGACATCACCAAGATGGGCTACACCTGGAACCAGCTGGAAAGAATGGCCAAATGCAGAATAATCTGGAGATCTGGGGTTGGCGGCCCATACCCTGGTAAACGTGACGGGCATAAGTAAGTAATGCACCTTTTTACAATATGTATAATAAGTCTCTGTTGTCCCCACAGTGTGTTAGTGAAGTTTTAGCTCAATATACCCCACAGATTATTTTTTAAAGCATGTTAAAGTTGTCCCTTTTTGAGGATCAGTAAAAACGCGTCGTTTTGTGTGTGTCCATTTAAATGTAAATGAGCCGCTGCTCCCGGCACAGAGGGCGGAGCTTCAAGAGCTTGTGTGTGTGTCTGTGTGTGTGTCTGTCTGTCTTTCTTTCGTGTTATTGTGTTAACACTCTTGTGGACAAAAAAATCCTTTTTTTGTTTTGTAAGTTACTGTTTGTTTGTATATATACTTCTGTTATTGTCCATTTCCTACTAAGTATATATTCTTTATTCCTTGGGAAGGGATTAGTAGAGAGGTGGGTGCCATTTCCTTTTATATCTTGTTTTCTCTTGTTTAAGCTAGTTAGGGAGTTCGTCATTATTATTATTATTGTTAGAAACTAAGCTACAAAAAAGAAAAGTACAATAATAATACTCTCAAATAGTTAGAGGGTTTATGTTTGTTGTTTTGGCCTTGCCCCCCCTTGAAGCCTTGGAATCCTCCCACATTTGTTAAATAAAGAACTTGTTTTGCTATTGTTGTTTTTGGTCATTTTTAGGGTTGGGAATTGAACTTTGCAGCCTCCACACATCACACCATTTTTATTCTGTTACTTGTCCCTTCAACCCTAGACAAAATAGGGATGTAACACACACACACACACACTCACTAACCCGACCCCTAAACCTACCCATCAAACACAACTTTTTACATTATCCAAAAAATATTATTCAGTATGTTTATTAACCGCTGGCTGCTTCTCAATGTAGGTGCTCTCACGTTTTACTATCCTTGTGGGGACATTTGGTCAATGTAATATAAACCTGTATACACACACACACACACACACACTCTCTCCATAGGTGTAATGATTTTTATACTATATAAACTGTATATTCTCTCCCCTTACACTAGCCCTATAAAAAGAATAGGTTTGTACTTTTGAAAATCAAAAGTTTGATAGTGATGGCATTATGAAAGGCAGTTACTCTGTAAAAATGGCTATATAGATGAAACAGCTATTTTGTGTTGTGAAAATTATACTTTATGATTTTGTTTATTTACTAACACAATTGAAAATGTGCTGAAATGTTTGAATAAAGTGCACTTTAATGATATGTTATATTAGTACTAAGAGTTTGGAAAATGTACACCTTACGTGTGAAAATAGTACCAAAGTAAATGTATATTTAAAAAAAAAAAACTATAAGTAACAAAACTGATGAGACACCAATCAATGTCTCAGGATAAGGTCCATGGGAAATTATGTGCTTTGAAAAATTAATCCTGGTGGAAGAGAAAGGGGAAGAAGAGAGGAAAATTACATTTATTCCTGATAGTTGAGCATGTTCTTCTGCAGGAATGATCATGAGGGAAGTTGGTCCTCAAGGTTTTATACTACTCACACTTACAGTAGGCTACAGCAGTATTTTAGATGAGATAACTTTCACTGTTACAGTAAATACCGTGGCACATCATGTTGTTAAAAAACTGCTCTGTCACAAATTCTGACTATATAATGACAGAATAATCCAGTAACCGGCTGTGATTGGCCCACCCGAGCAGCGCTGAGGAAAGTCACAGGCACCACGTGACCGCGGGTTCACTTCAGCAGAGCAGAGATTATCGTTTTTTATTATTAAAATCTGAATAATGACGTCTGACACGTGTGCATATAAGTAAAAAAATAAGCCGTTTAAAAAAATAATTATTATCCAACGAACTTTAGTAGTATACAATATAGTAAACATAATTTACATATTATTGCATAACTTTCTATATATATATATATATATATATATATATATATATAACACATGCCAGGGTGTACAAATTGATCAATTAATCAAAAAATTGTATATTCATTAAATATATGACAAGTCTAGTGAAATAAGCAGTGAGGAGAATGGGAACATGATGACGTGCGCTGTTAGCCCCGCCCCCTGCGCGAGTGGTCCTCAGCCACGCCCTGCTCCGCATCCTCATGACAACAGCAGCATCCTCGCCATCCCAGCATCACTGCGAACACAACACACACACACGACACTGAAGAGAAGACTCGCCATCCCAGCATCACTGCGAACACAACACACACACGACACTGAAGAGAAGACTCGCCATCCCAGCATCACTGCGACTGACTCCAGCAGGACAACACACACACACACAGATAACACTGAAGAGAAGGACTCCAGCAGATCTATAAGCAGACATCAGGATCTTCTCGTGTTTCTCGTAGAGACGCCATCAGCTCGAGCTCAGGCCGCTACTCGTCGTGTTCTGCTGTTCTCATATAAACTCGCTGTAACGTTATACTGTGATCATGACGGACGCCGTAGCTGAGTGTAATATTAAAGTGCTGTGTCGCTTCAGGCCTCTGAACCAGGCCGAGATCCTGCGCGGAGACAGATTCCTGCCCAGCTTCCAAGGGGACGACACGGTCATCATCGCGGTAATTATCACCTTTATCCACATTTACTGCACATTCAACACTAATATATACATTAAATGATGATATGAATGATCCCGATGATGATGATGATGATGATGATGCGCGCGACTGTGTCAGTATGACGTCAGCACATATAGAGGCTCTAGGCCTAATCTAAGTCTAGCTAAAATATACAAAAGAAGTATCGTTCTGTCTGTATTATATATATATATATATATATATATATATATATATATATATATATATATATATATATATATATATGAGGGATAGTTTGAATGACTGCAGGGAGTGGCTGATGATGATAATGTAACAGTTATTGGGGAGGGGGAGGGTTTTATTGTTATATATGTAATAAATGTATATAGTGAAAGTAGCTGAATGTGTTAATCATCCCAGTTCTGTGAAGGCTTATAGTGTATAAAGCTGAACTGAGACAGTCTGTTGATGTGATTCCTCCGTCTATATCTCTGTGTCGTGATTAGTCTTCTAATAATCAATATCTGAGTCCAGACAATGACGTTCCCGTTTCCTCTGTGTGTCGTATGTGTCCGCAGGGAAAGTCGTACGCGTTTGACCGTGTGTTTCCCACTAACACCACTCAGGAGCAGGTGTACAACACATGTGCCAAGCAGATCGTCAAAGGTCAGTGTGTGTGGAGTGTGTTTCATGACTACAGCTGAACCGAGGATAACCTGTGCCAGGCTTATACAGGAAGTGTGTGTGTGTGTGTGTGTGTGTGTGTAGATGTGCTGGGAGGTTACAACGGCACCATCTTTGCCTATGGACAAACCTCTTCTGGGAAGACTCACACCATGGAGGTACAGTGTGTTACACTTTACATTATTACAGGTTTAACTACAGCAACACTGTCAAGAGTTCATTTTGCATTCGTTTTTTAGGTAACAATAAGTTTAATTAACATTAGTTAACATGAACTAAGAATGAACAATACTTCTACAGCATTTATTAATCTTAGTTAATATTAATTTCAACATTTACTAATACATTATTAAAATCAAAGGTTGTATTAGTTAATGCACTGTGAACTAACAGCTGTATTTGTATTAACTAACATTAACAAAGATTAATAAATGCAGTAACAAATGTATTGTTTATTGTTAGTTTATGTTAGTTAATACATTCATTAATGTTAACTAATGAACCTTATTGTAAAGGGTAACCATTTTTTACATGATAAAAATAGCAAAACCAGTCAAAAGTAAAAAAAAAAAATAGACTGTTATCAAAATGGCAAATATTTAGCATAACATACGTTAAACATCACTGCTAAAAACATCAGTTTAGGTTTGTGTCATCGGTCAGCAGTGTTCGGTGTCAGTCTCTTTTCTATTTTTATTTGCCCTTTATTTAAACACATACAACTTTCTGAGATTAAGGCAAGGCACGTTTATTTATATAGCACATTTCACACACTATGATAATTCAAAGTGCTTTACACAGAAATAAATTAAAGTAATCACAAAATAAAAACAAGGAAAATTAAAACAGTTATAAAAGGATTTAAAAGAGTAAAAAGATGATACATAGATAAACTTCCTATCTGGCAAAACACCAGTGTATCATATTTTTCACATTATTAGAAGATTAAAAATACATGCAAAAATGAGCAGCACAACAGTGTCCAAAAAAGAGAAAGTCAACATAACATTAAAACATATCATCAAACCGATTAAAAACATGTCTATCTCTGTAATTTAGCAACATTCTACCATGAATTGACAACAAGAAAATATTTTTTCTTAATGTATCTAATAAATAATATATGCATATCGATTAATTTAGCTGTCTCATCAATCATGCGAGCCATTGGTCTGTTTATTATCTGAGCTGCACGATGACATCACTGATTTAACTAAACGTCTCTATAGATGAACGACTGAACGAATTACTTATTTATACTTGCTCTTCTACCCCACTCATAGATAATATAGATAATGTATAATAAAAAATATATAACAGTATTATTTAGACATTTTATGTGCAACAATATTAGACTATTTATGTCCTAATTTATTTCTAATCATTGCACAGTTTTTATTCTTGCGTTGTTGATTTTAGTTTTTTATTGCTATTGTGCCATTTATTGAGGAAGCTGCTTACACACACACTCTAGTTTCTAGTGTATTATTGGTTAACGTTTGACCGGGAGCTTAGTACTTCGTCTCGTTCCTTCATGTAAACGTGTGTATGGAATGACAATAAAAGACCGCTGAAAAGTTTGATCTTTACAGCAGAACTGACTTCAGCTGATCAATAACACTGCGTTCTGTTAGAGCTGCAGAACTGAACTCAGTTGGCATCATTGAATCATCATTTTATCATTATAATCTATTGTATAAAGTGCTATATAAATAATGCTGACTCGACACGGCTCGGATCAGGGTCCGCTTTCACAAAGCTATTTCAGACCGGTCTATAGTGTTAGACAAGTCTACAGTCTGCTCATACACTAGTCTAATGCAAGTTAGACTTTCACAAAAATAAAGACTGACTTAATTTAGACCAAAAACATTAGACCCCTTAACCCAGGCTAACCCAGGTCTAAGACTCTGTTACCTTGGCAACCAGCAGTAACAATCAGTTACAGTACAAACAGCCAAAAGAAAAGAGGAGAGAGCTATGAGAAGGGAAAGGGTTTTTAGAGACCGCAGTAATACTGGAAATATATAATGATGAGGACTTTTCTTTTCTGTACGTCTTTAACGCTCAACGGTCGGATTTACGCTGTTAACTGTCGTATCTTTTTCCAAATTAAACATTTCTTCTTGCTACTACATTCTCGGCTAAATTTTCCCCAGTAAAATGTGCTTGTAACTGTTATACTCCTCCAACACACACATGTTTTCCGCTGGGGTAAACTGCACTGAGCGGTTGAATGCGCTTACTCCATCCGCCATGTTTTTTGTTTTGAAAAGTGTCTTATTTTACCCAGAATGCACTGCAGTGTTGTCCTACTTAAGATAGTCAGAGTCTTAAGTGCTTTGTGCAACGGTCTGATTTAGATGTCGATCTGAAGTCTGATTATCTACTATATCTAAGCCATAGTCAAAGTCTATCTCTAAACCGGCCCCACACCAGGAGTTTGAATAAGGATGTGTTTATTCCAGGGAAACCTGCACGACCCGCAGCAGATGGGCATCATCCCCCGCATCGCAGAGGACATCTTCAACCACATCTTCGCCATGGACGAGAACCTGGAGTTCCACATCAAGGTATTGTGCTGGATTCCCCCGCACACCTGCGGTTTACCTGGAGTCCACACTTCTACACATTACACCCGTTCAGTTCACCTCCGGTTGATGCCTAAGAGCAGCTACTCTGACCACACAAGTTAGTTACCTGAGCGCATCTAAACCTGAGCACATCTAACCCACCTGAGAGTCTCACACTGAGTCAAACCACGTCATCACTTGGGAATAAGGTCTCTAGTGTCCCACTAACCTATTGTGCTGCAATAACTAGACAGACTCCAGACAATGCCTTCGAATATACTTTAATCACAGCCGGAGGATCTCAGACCAGTTTCAGAGAGAATCCACCAGCAAAAATACAATAGGAGCATGGCATAGCAGACATGATGATACATTATATCATTTCCCTTCAATTTGATTGGCTCTTCATATGTAAACCCTTCTGTTACTAGGCAGAAGCAAAGTCTGTTTTCTTGAATGCTTCACTTTGTTACTCAAAGTCCGAGTTTATAATCCTAGACATCCGGCTAGTTTTATTTCCCCTTTCGTTATTTTCGAACATGGTTCACTAGCACACACACACTCAGTCAGAAATGTTTGGAAACATTTAGGATTCAAAAGCATATGAATGTTATTCCTGCCAGAAAAATAAATGTTATTTATGATTGATTAAAAATCCCCCACAGTGCACAGAGCAAACGAGCAGGACTCTGATAACCCGATAATAACTGCTCGAACTGTGCTTTTAAAACCAGTGTTTGCTCTCCTCAGGTGTCCTACTTCGAGATCTACATGGAGAAGATCCGGGATCTCCTGGACGGTTTGTAGGAAACAGAAATAGCGCAGCGTAACGAATTCCCTACAATATTCCTCATTGTGTTTCTTTCCTCTTCAGTCACGAAGACCAACCTGTCTGTGCACGAGGACAAGAACCGAGTTCCTTACGTGAAGGTGAACCATCAGCATATTCAGTGAGAGTGAGATTAAAGGAGTAGTTCACCTCAGAATCAACATTTCCTGATCATTTACTCCTTTACCCCCACGTCATCCAAGAAGTTCATGTCTTTCTTTCTTCAGTGGAAAAGAAATGAAGGTTTTTGAGGAAAACACTCCAGGATTTTCTACCTTTAAGTGACTTCAATGGAGTCCAACGGGTTCAAAACCGCTTCAAAGTCTCGACACGATCCAGCCGAGGAATAAGAGTCTGATCTAGACAAACCAGCGCACATTTATAACAAAATAAACATTTATATACTTTAAACCACAAACGCTGTTCTTGCACGAGCTGTGATGCGACACACATTACGCAATCACGCTGAAAGGTCAAGCATGACATAGGCGTAAGAACAGATCTAGTGTTTACAAAGCCAACGTGCAAAGACTAACTCAAACGCCATTTACTAAAAAAATAAATGGTAAACAACGATGTCGAACGATTTTGAAGTTGGAGGAGAAAATGAGTTGAAAGTTTTTCACTCCACTCTACATTTCTGGAACGCGTGTGACCTTTCAACGTGATTACGTAATGTGTGTCGCATCACAGCTCGTGCAAGACCAGCGTTTGTGGTTAAAGTATATAAATGTTTATTTAGTTATAAATGTGTCACTGGTCAGATCAGAGTCTTATTCCTCGGCTGGATCGTGTCGAGACTTTGAAGCTGCACTGAAACTCACATTTGGACCTTCGACCCGTTGGACTCCATTGAAGTCACTATATGGAGAAAATCCTGGAGTGTTTTCCTCAAAAACCTTCATTTCTTTTACGCCGAAGAAAGAAAGACATGAACATCTTGGAAGCTTTCTACCAATGCTAATGAAGTGTGTGTTATCAGGGTTGCATTCGCGCTAATGAAGTGTGTGTTATCAAGGTTGTGTTCGCGCTAATGAAGTGTGTGTTATCAGGGCTGCACCGAGCGCTTCGTCTCCAGTCCTGAAGAGGTCATGGACGTCATCGACGAGGGCAAGTCCAACCGGCACGTGGCCGTCACCAGTGAGTGCTCACACTCTAATAACCTCACTGACCGTAGCTCTGGAAACACATGATATCATACTGATATGAGGAGAGTGAAGAGTAAAGCAGTGTTTGTTGTGTGTTCAGACATGAACGAGCACAGCTCTCGCAGTCACAGCATCTTCCTGATCAACATCAAGCAGGAGCACGTGGAGACGGAGCAGAAGCTGTGCGGGAAGCTCTACCTGGTGGATCTGGCCGGCAGCGAGAAGGTCTGAGCTCTTTACACACCTGCGGGACTTTCTCTTTAGTGGAATAGTGTTGGGCTTACACACAACTTTGGACCCCATTGACTTTAATTGCATGGATCAAAAAAGGGCTGTCGCGATAACCGCAATATTGTAGTATCGCGCTACTGACACGCCAAAGGAATGCAAGCGACCGCGATACTCGCGTGTTTTCTTATTTTTAGAAGGCTAACCCTTCTTGTTTTGAACTTTGTGCATGTGTGTTGAATGTTAAATAAGTTAATAATGATAACAAGACTGTTTATCATGGTGATTTGTATCATGGCTTCGTGGATTAGCACTTAAGCCTAAACACACAGTGAATGAGAGATCGACTGAGCGCGTGCGATGACCTGCGTCTGTCTTTGAGGCCATAGATTCGTGAAAAGGTTGCCGTGTGCAAGAAAAGTGAAATATTTGTCGTATTTCTTTTTTTTTTCCTATGTTAAGTGCTCACGGGAGAGATGAGTTCTCTGTGTAACACGCAGAGACGAGACGATACTGGTGAAATATCAGCAGAACGCCTCTCGTCCACTCAGATTCGAGGATCGGGAATAACTGTTATACATATAAAGATAGCCTAACGAGAATAAGAACAGTCTACCGCACACTATTGACTTTACTCAACGCTTCCGCATATAGCGTCCTCAGGTCCGCTCAGTTATGGTCTGAGCTCTCAGGTGTATCTTAATTACCTACAGTCACATGATCAGTTGTCCTTAAAGTCATAATATTTTAAATGCCAATATCCAACACATTCCCATAAATACCTAGTTAAGAAAATTTAATACATGTTTTACATCCTCAAATATATCAACACAATATATACATAATTATCATCATCAAAACCCCAACACGAGCAAAATGTTTTGTAGAAATATATGTATCCGTTACAGATATACATCATCAATATGTCCACAGAGTTACAGATACATGCACTGCCGTGAGGCTGATAGTCAATACCCTATAACACATATTTATAGAGAACAGCTCAAGCCCTGTGATCCGTTCACACCGTAGGGTTGGACAGTAGACCGTCCTCTCGAGAGCCGTTTAATCATGTGACCACCTCTAGGGTTCATCCTCTCGACAGCAATGAACCTGAGAGAGGCAGCAAGACTATGAGTCTTCTCTGTATAATGCTTAGCTATTACGCAGTCAAGGTTATTGTTTCTGATGGCCACTTATTGTCAGGCTTATGTTCTGTTATGTGGATCTCATTTTTGGCGTGCTATCAACACGCATAATCGCTTTTCATCGTGTTTATCAACGGCGTTGACTTAACGTTACATCACTATAAATATATGACCTACCCCAATCCCGTCCCTAAACCTACCCGTCACTGGGGTTAATACCATTTATGAGTCTTCCCCTACCATCCTAGGAAAAAAAATATCCCTCCCCAGATGTAGATATACATTTTGCTTCGTTTCGCTCGGACATTTAACGGCGTACACATACACGCGGAATCGCTCGGACATTTAACGGCGTACACATACACGCGGAACCACTCGGACATTTAACGGCGTACACATACACGCGGAACCACTCGGACATTTAACTGCGTAGACATACACACGGAATCACTCGGACATTTAACGGCGTACACATACACGCGGAACCACTCGGACATTTAACGGCGTACACATACACGCGGAATCACTCGGACATTTAACGGCGTACACATACACGCGGAATCACTCGGACATTTAACGGCGTACACATACACGCGGAACCACTCGGACATTTAACGGCGTACACATACACGCGGAACCACTCGGACATTTAACGGCGTACACATACACGCGGAACCACTCGGACATTTAACTGCGTAGACATACACGCGGAACCACTCGGACATTTAACTGCGTAGACATACACGCGGAACCACTCGGACATTTAACTGCGTAGACATACACACGGAACCACTCGGACATTTAATTGCGTAGACATACACACGGAACCACTCGGACATTTAACGACGTACACATACACGCGGAATCGGTCAGACATTTAACGGCGTACACATACACGCGGAACCACTCGGACATTTAACTGCGTAGACATACACACGGAATCACTCGGACATTTAACGACGTACACATACACGCGGAATCGGTCAGACATTTAACGACGTACACATACACGCGGAATCGCTCGGACATTTAACTGCGTAGACATACACACGGAATCACTCGGACATTTAACGGCGTACACATACACGCGGAATCACTCAGACATTTAACTGCGTAGACATACACACGGAATCACTCGGACATTTAACGACGTACACATACACGCGGAACCACTCGGACATTTAACTGCGTAGACATACACACGGAATCGCTCGGACATTTAACGGCGTACACATACACGCGGAATCGCTCAGACATTTAACGGCGTACACATACACGCGGAATCGCTCGGACATTTAACGGCGTACACATACACGCGGAATCGCTCGGACATTTAACGGCGTACACATACACGCGGAATCGCTCAGACATTTAACGTCGTACACATACACGCGGAATCGCTCGCACATTTAACGGCGTACACATACACGCGGAATCGCTTGGACATTTAACGGCGTACACATACACGCGGAATCGCTCGGACATTTAACGGCGTACACATACACGTGGAATCGCTCAGACATTTAACGTCGTACACATACACGCGGAATCGCTCGCACATTTAACGGCGTACACATACACGCGGAATCGCTCGGACATTTAACGGCGTAGACATACACGCGGAATCGCTCGGACATTTAACGGCGTACACATACACGCGGAATCGCTCGGACATTTAACGGCGTACACATACACGCGGAATCGCTCGGACATTTAACGGCGTACACATACACGCGGAATCGCTCGGACATTTAACGGCGTACACATACACGCGGAATCGCTCGGACATTTAACGGCGTACACATACACGCGGAATCGCTCGCACATTTAACGGCGTACACATACACGCGGAATCGCTCGCACATTTAACGGCGTACACATACACGCGGAATCGCTCGGACATTTAACGGCGTACACATACACGCGGAATCGCTCAGACATTTAACGTCGTACACATACACGCGGAATCGCTCGCACATTTAACGGCGTACACATACACGCGGAATCGCTCGGACATTTAACGGCGTACACATACACGCGGAATCGCTCGGACATTTAACGGCGTACACATACACGCGGAATCGCTCGGACATTTAACGGCGTACACATACACGCGGAATCGCTCGGACATTTAACGGCGTACAGATACACGCGGAATCGCTCGCACATTTAACGGCGTACACATACACGCGGAATCGCTCGGACATTTAACGGCGTACACATACACGCGGAATCGCTCAGACATTTAACGTCGTACACATACACGCGGAATCGCTCGCACATTTAACGGCGTACACATACACGCGGAATCGCTCGGACATTTAACGGCGTACACATACACGCGGAATCGCTCGGACATTTAACGGCGTACACATACACGCGGAATCGCTCGGACATTTAACGGCGTACACATACACGCGGAATCGCTCGGACATTTAACGGCGTACACATACACGCGGAATCGCTCGGACATTTAACGGCGTACAGATACACGCGGAATCGCTCGCACATTTAACGGTTTACATTTAATCGATTTAATCACCGCCGTCACTCCTGTCGTCATGGGTGTATTACGCTGCTTCCCGACGTCACGTGTGTATTGAGATACACATTCAGACGGGACTATAATCACGACTATAATCACGAGAATCGAATGACAGCAGAAAGCTTGAACCGTGTGTCTGCGTCTGCTCTTACTGTGAAGCGAAGGTGTAGTCAGGCACTCAAACAGGAATACACCCCGCAGTGTACAGCTTGTGTTCGAAACCAGTGATGACATCACACACTGTACGAGTTAAACTCAGCCTTATAAACTCAGCCTTATAAACTCAGCCTAGCTCATGCATGATGTCATGTGTTGTTGTGGCAATCATGACTCTTTCAAAGCGTGTTTTTCTTGAACTGATCTGCATGATGAGACTTAAGGTGCGTCAGAAATGTGTGTGATGTGAGACGGCTCAGCTGGTGTGTATCTGCACACACAGGTCAGCAAGACTGGAGCTGCCGGAGCTGTTCTGGACGAGGCTAAAAACATCAACAAATCTCTGTCTTCCCTGGGAAACGTCATCTCTGCCCTCGCTGAGGGAACTGTGAGTGCACACACACACACACACACACTCACACACACACCTCTCCCTGTGTGAGCAGAAGACTCATGTGCCGTACCGGGACAGTAAGATGACAAACACACACACACACACACACACTCACACACCTCTCCCTGTGTGAGCAGAAAACTCATGTTCCGTACCGGGACAGTAAGATGACACACAAACACACACACTCACACACACTCACACACACACACACACACACACACTCACACACACACACACACACACACACACACACACACTCACACACACACACACACACACACACACACTCACACACCTCTCCCTGTGTGAGCAGAAGACTCATGTGCCGTACCGGGACAGTAAGATGACACACACACACACACACACACACACTCACACACTCACACACACACACACACACACACACACTCACACACTCACACACTCACACACTCACACACACACCCACACACACACTCACACACACACACACACACACACACACACACACACACACTCACACACTCACACACTCACACACACACCCACACACACTCACACACACCTCTCCTGTGTGAGCAGAAGACGCATGTGCCGTACCGGGACAGTAAGATGACGAGGATCCTGCAGGACTCTCTGGGAGGGAACTGTCGCACTACGATGTTCATCTGCTGTTCTCCCTCCAGTTACAACGACGCTGAGACCAAGTCCACGCTGATGTTCGGACAGCGGTAACACACACACACACACACACACAGCCCGCAGCTCACATATACATCCATATAAGTCAAAGCCTGTAACGGGTCATATAATGCAGTCTACGAGACGTGCTTGATATTAAACAGAGTTAAGTGATCAACAGTTGGGAAACTAAAGTGGTTTCAGTATTGTGAATCTGTGCATTCGGTCTTAAAGTGACAGTAGCCTAATATTCCTGATGCTGTCTGTCATTAATGTTAATCAAACAGAGAAAATCACTCACTGCCCTTGACTGAGTAACTTCAGTCGCCTATAAATAATCAATGTGTATTTAAATCATACAGTGACTATGCAGTGTCGTATTTTTATATTTGAATCATTGGTTCAATTTCTCTAGTAGGTTGTTAGGTGAGCAATATATTGTATAAATAGAGTTACAATTGTATTTTTTATTTTTCAGTCATATTCAAGGCTGGTCTAAAGGGACTTAATCTTTTAACTTTTCTTTCTCATAGAGGTGAAACAATCAATCAGACAAATAACTGTGCATACGATTACAGTTGCTGCAATTATCTAATCGTGAAAAGATCATATTACAGCATTATATTTATATTTCCCCCTTTTGCATCAAAGGTTTATGCTTACAATGTACTTTGCAGTGTTGAGCATTGTAGCCAATCACAAACATGTCCGTTGAACGCAATGGCCAATCAGAGGCGTTTAAGAGTCCCTTGTGCTGAAGATGCATTTTGCGCAGTTCTACACTTTCTCGATTCTGTCATTATAGCCAATAAACTGTAGATGTCACGGACACGCGTAATAAGCGAATATCTCACAGAAAGCTGAATATATGGTTTAAAACACAAGCTCTTTTCTTTTATTAACACATTTTATCATGATCTTTGCCAACTTGTGCTGGCCAATCAGATTAAAGAAAGCAGGGCTTACTGTTCACAGAAGACGAGTGCCAATTACTAGAAACGCTTTAGTTTTAACGATTGAAATGTTCATTGACCGACAGTAATAATCTGCAAAAATTAGGCAATATACTCAACTTTTTCTATTTATCAAATTTCACCATTTTTAATTGAAAAATGCTATAATTTGCATGATTCATGTAATTCATAACTGAGTGTGACAAGACAAGGAGCGTTTTGTGTTTTCGACATATTAGATTAAGAGTAAATGTGTGCATATTTTAAATATCTTTTGCAAAAATACTTTTGTTTTTCTTTATTCCCTTAGATCACTTTAAATCCTTTAATTATTTAATTCATTTAAATAAAAAAATACAAAATGACCCAGTGGTGGGTAAATATCCACTGACCCTAGAGCGCTTTATTGTTTTTGGATACATAGTGAGTGTTGAACACACTGTCAGTGTAAATCAGTGGCAGATTTTAGGTTGAATTAGTTGGAGAACATTGTGGCGGAGAAGAAAAGGAAACACAATGCAGTGCTGATGTGTGTGTGTGTGTGTGTGTGTGCAGTGCTAAGACCATCAAGAACACGGCCTCCATTAACCTGGAGCTGACGGCGGAGCAATGGAAGAGGAAGTATGAGAAGGAGAAGGAGAAGAGCAAGAGTTTGAGGGACACCATCCAGAGGCTGGAGCTGGAGCTGAGGCGCTGGCGCAGCGGTGAGTTTATACAGGCCTTCAAACGCTCCTGTGCTGCCCCAAATCACCAGATGTAAAACAAGTCTCTGATGTCCAGAGTGTGTGTGTGAATTCTAGCTCGAAATACCCCACAGATATTTTTATAGCCTGTTAAAATTGTCTCTTGATGTGTGTTTTCTGCTGTTGTCTTGACGCAGGAGAGAACGTCCCCGAGACGGAGCAGACTGACGCTGATGTGGTGAAGCTGGAGGTCAGCGAGGAGACGACTCTGGATAACGAGAGATCCTCACCGGAGCGCCAGCGGGAGAGGGAGAGAGACTCAGACTCCTCCTCTATAGTGGTGCGCATCTCGGAGGAAGAGCGGCAGAAATATGAGGAAGAGATCCGCAAACTCTACCGGCAGCTGGACGATAAGGTCAATCACATGATCACTCGTGCAGAATAACTCAACAGATCAACACTCACTGCAACATCTGTCAATTACAGTATTATACAGTCAAACCAACATTTATTCAGACACCTTCAACATTTCTCACATTATCAGTTTATTCGCTATGGTTTAGAAAAATGGTAATAAAATATGAGCAGAAGTCAGAGTTATTAAATCAGTTGATATTTCACTGGTTTTGTCCATCCTTCTGTTAGACTCTCACACATGAATTATGTTGAATATCTGTCAGCTGTTAAAATTAACTACACAATTAGATAATACCAGTTTAGCTCAACCAATCACCAAGCAATGCTTCATGTTGTTCAGTCTGTGGTGTAAAAAGGTGCATTACCAATTAAAGAAAAAACACTTCAGCAAAACATGCTCAGGGTTTGGGTATAATATGTCACAGTTTAATTTATTTTGCTCTCCTCACTTACATAAATGAACTATATTGTCCTGCACCCACTAGTAAAAAAATATCATAAATGATATCTGGTGTCTGAATAATACTTGGTTTAACTGTATAACAGGATTTTATTGCTGTCAGTGTTTTTTTTTTACCCTTGTTTCCTCCACTGTGTGTTCTAGGATGATGAGATCAATCTCCAGTGTCAGCTGGCGGAGAAGCTGAAGGAGCAGATACTGGATCAGGACGAGGTCAGAGGTCACATCTGGATCATGTTAATTGTTAATATATGAATTACTCCAATAGTGAAAGTCTTAAATTTAAAAGGTTTAAATTCAGATGCTAAGAAGATAAGTCAGCACACTGTTGTAATGCTCCCAAATAATTTAGTGATCTCTCCGAATATAAAACCATGTGTCATTTCATTGTCACGGTGTGGTGTAGGCAGAAGAAGACGAAGAGGCAAAAAGGCTCCAATACAAACTTTTACTTACAATAAACTCCAACGGGTACAGACAGGCAGGATAAACACACACTTACTACAACTGACAAAGTAGAACGGACAGGGACCGACTGAACAGAAAGAAACTAAATACAAAGGTGAACAATGAAGACAACCATGGCAGAGACGGAGACGTCCCTTCGGGCGGCCATGGCGGAGACTTCCCTTCGGGTGTCCATGGCGGAGACTTCCCTTCGGGCGGCCATGGCGGAGACTTCCCTTCAGGTGGCTATGGCGGCCATGGCGGAGACTTCCCTTCAGGTGGCTATGGCGGAGACTTCCCTTCAGGTGGCTATGGCGGAGACTTCCCTTCGGGCGGCCATGGCGGAGACTTCCCTTCAGGTGGCCATGGCGGAGACGTCCCTTCGGGTGGCTATGGTGGAGATGTCCCTTTGGGTGGCTATGGTGGAGACTTCCCTTCTGGCGGCCATGGCGGAGATGTCCCTTCGGGTGGCTATGGCGGAGACGTCCCTTTGGGTGGCCATGGCGGAGACTTCCCTTCTGACGGCCATGGCGGAGATGTCCCTTCTGACGGCCATGGCGGAGATGTCCCTTCGGGTGGCCATGAAGGGTGGCTATGGCGGAGACGTCCCTTTGGGTGGCCATGGCGGAGACTTCCCTTCTGACGGCCATGGCGGAGATGTCCCTTCGGGTGGCTATGGTGGAGATGTCCCTTTGGGTGGCTATGGTGGAGACTTCCCTTCGGGTGGCCATGGCGGAGACTTCCCTTCTGGCGGCCATGGCGGAGATGTCCCTTCGGGTGGCCATGGCGGAGACTTCCCTTCGGGCGGCCATGGCAGAGACTTCCCTTCTGGCGGCCATGGCGGAGATATCCCTTCGAGTGGCCATGGCGGAGACGTCCCTTCGGGTGGCCATGGCGGAGACGTCCCTTCGGGTGGCCATGGCGGAGACGTCCCTTCGGGTGGCCATGGCGGAGACGTCCCTTCGGGTGGCCATGGCGGAGACGTCCCTTCGGGTGGCCATGGCGGAGACGTCCCTTCGGGTGGCCATGGCGGAGACTTCCCTTCGGGTGGCCATGGCGGAGACTTCCCTTCTGGCGGCCATGGCGGAGATGTCCCTTCGAGTGGCCATGGCGGAGACATCCCTTTGGGTGGCCATGGCGGAGACGTCCCTTTGGGTGGCCATGGCGGAGACTTCCCTTCTGACGGCCATGGCGGAGATGTCCCTTCGGGTGGCCATGGCGGAGACTTCGCTACGGGCGGCCATGGCGGAGACTTCCCTTCTGGCGGCCATGGCGGAAACTTCCCTTCTGGCGGCCATGGCGGAGACGAAGACGTCCCTTCGGGTGGCCATGGCGGAGACTTCCCTTCTGGCGGCCATGGCGGAGACTTCCCTTCGGGCGGCCATGGCAGAGACTTCCCTTCTGGCGGCCATGACAGAGACTTCCCTTCGGGCGGCCATGGCGGAGACGAAGACTTCCCTTCGGGCGGCCATGGCGGAGACTTCCCTTCTGGCGGCCATGGCGGAGACGAAGACTTCCCTTCTGGCGGCCATGGCGGAGACTTCCCTTCTGGCGGCCATGGCGGAGACTTCCCTTCGGGCGGCCATGGCAGAGACTTCCCTTCTGGCGGCCATGGCAGAGACTTCCCTTCGGGTGGCCATGGCGGAAACGGAGACGTCCCTTCGAGTGGCCATAAACTAAACAATAAACTAAGCTGACAAAGTAGTACTACAGCTGACAAAGTAGAACGGACAGGGACAGACTGAACAGAAAGGAACTAAATACAAAGGTGAACAATGAAGACAACAGCTGAAGATGGTGAGAGATGATGATGATTGCTGGCAGGTGCGGGTAATGGTGAAGGAGTGCAGGTGTGGGCCAAGGAGTATGCTGGGAACTGTAGTGCAGACGGGGATTAACACATGACAGTGACGATGATCATAGGCTGTGACATTCATTATATCAACAAAATGAAAGATTAGTAGATGATGACATTAAATTAGCATGAGCTGCAAATTAGGGATATCAACAGGGCTGAAAAACTAAATTACAATTTTTCATTTCAAATTTTTTGGAAATTCAAATTATATTGACATTATTTCTGGAAAAATACTAGTGAACAACAGTCAATAAGCACAAATCAAGCACTGGATGTTTTTTGGTCCCTATTGCATTTAAGATCGAGGATCATTTTGCATTCAGGTGTCTATTTCAATTCAGCGAATATTCAAAGTTTGAATTTTCATTTCACAGCCCCACTGCAAATAAGCGAACGGTAAATTTAATTAACAAAAACTGTGTAGGTAAAACGACAGCAAAATATACCATACAGTAAATAAAATAGGGTGCAAAACATAAACTCTCACATGACATTGTGACATTGTGCAAAATTTGTGACTTCTAAATGTATGCAAACATTTTTATATCATTTGAAACATTTGATATGCTAAGGCACCAGAGAATAAGCAGTAGGCACTGATTTGCATAATTTTACTTTATTTAGTAATGACCTTAAGTAGCCTATAACCCGTACAGATGGGGTCCACATTCAAGCATTTCATACAGTGAGCTTAAACAGCTCGCACTTTTACAGGTCAATGACTTCACAAATTACCTAAATATGGTTTTCATTGTTAATGTTTATCGTTATCAGTCTGATAAGAAAATATGGCCGATATATTAAAGCCGATAAATAATGTATTATTTCCTTCAGCTGAGCCTTCAGATGCGCACTGTTCAACATTATGGTTTTGAATTGCTGAAATATGATTGGAATAACTTATAAAAGGAAAATACAATTAAGTCATATCGGCTACATAAAATTATAATGAGAACATCATTATAATTGTGTGTTTGGGACATAGTGAGACTTTTGTTTTTGTAATTAGGGTCTCAAAATTTATATAAAAATTTTGATTTCGATTTGTCGACCAATATATCAGCTTTCAAATATAAAGAATTATCGGTATTGGTATTGGCCATTTTCATACAGGTGCATCCCTAATATGCTTTCAAATGAAGTGAAGTAAAAGTTTCCTAATATGGAGATACAGATACTTGAAAATGTACTGTAACAGATTAAAAAATGTCCACCAATGGACATAATTAAATCTTCATTAAACCAAAATTAAACAGATTAACATTCAACATAATGCTGTCTATTTGCTGAATCCACAAAATACATTGATTTTATCCCGATTGAGCATGATCTTTCATGATGCAGTGCAGATCCGCTATTTTATAAAGACCCGAAACGTGGCTCATCAAGTCTAGTTTTAGTCTGTGTTAAGATGTTTCTAGCTGATATTAAATGATGTTTCACTAAACAAAGTTCAGGAGGAGCACGTTCAAATAATCGATCCAATTATCACATCATTCCAACCAGCTGTCGACAATCAGTAATCAACATGTCTATCCAATCTATCCAATCAGGGATCCGCTGTTGCTTTTCGCCGGTGTTCTGACAATTTCTGCTGCCTTGTCAAAAAATGCTACCGTAGCACGAATCGATAGCAGAGTCTGACGATTTGTGCTGCCTTGTCGAAAAATGCTACCCAAGCGCGAATCAATCACCAAGGATGTCGATTCATTCTCTATTGTTTCCACAATGGTGTAAATCTCACAATATTATGACATCGTTATTTCATTTAAAACAGGGTAATTGTATGGGGAGCATATTTTGATATTTTATGGGGTGGTGATGGTGCAGTAGATAAGACACATGCCTTTGGTGTGAGAGACCCGGGTTCGAATCCACTGCGAGACACCAATGTGTCCCTAAGCAAGACACTTAACCCCTAATTGCTCCAGAGGCATGCAACCTCTGAAATATAGCAATTGTAAGTCGCTTTGGATAAAAGCGTCAGCTAAATGAATAAATGTAAATGTAATGTATTTTAAATGAACTAGCAATTATCACATTTGATAACAACTAAAAATGACATTATTGTATATTATATGAAATACAATTATAATAAAATTCGAAGTTATGAGTACTGTATACTTTACTGTTTTATTTTTAAAACGGTGTGAAAAGTAAAATGAAAAGTAAAATATCTTTGACCTGTCAAAGTACACCTTTCCTACAAGTCTTCACAGCAAGTATGCATAGATTTATGGTCGTGGTAACGCAGAAGAAAATTGAGTCTGCACATGCGCATAACCAGTAAGTAGCACATCTTGATGGGTAGCATGAATCCAAATCGTCAGAACACCGGCCCCAGGACTATTCCTCCTACGCCAGACATCGCACCTGAGCCCCAGGCTTCTTCACGCGGCCGCACGCCTGCCAGAACAGCCCTGCGCTCGCCAAGACGTCAAGGCCAGTCTTCGCCGCCCCCGGCAAGACTTTCATCTTCCTCCCCGGACTCCGCCTACCACTCAGCCGTCCCGACGATCCCACCTATCGGGAAACGGACCGTAGCAGGATCGAGGCAAGCGCTGGGTGATTCGGACGTACAGGCTTCGCTGAAAAAAGAACAAAGCGGAACTGTGTGATCTGTACGTTACCTTACAGTCAGCCAATCTCTATCCAAAGTCCACACCAACTTCCAAGACGACCACCGTCATCCTCGCGCACAATATCCGGCTCGCTTCGCCAATCGAACCGCAGCAACAGGCCTTCAGCGAGCCTGGGCCGCGCCCCAGATTTTGCCGTGGCAGGTCCACTCCCACCTCTCGACAAGGCCCAGCCCTTCACCGTGGCTTCTGCAGCCGCAGCGCCGTATGCAGCCGGAACCAGCGGCCTCCCCACAGCCTCTCAGTTTTATACTCCCACTGTTCATAACCCCTTTTTCTTTTTAGTTGCTTCCAGCTCCCGGATATTCCCATAACCCACCCGTTAAAACCCCTCCTCGACGCATCACTCGACACCCTCCTCAAAACAGTTTCTCCCAGGACCCTCCAATCCTACCTGACCGCTTGGAGATGTTTTAAAGCATTCCATGTCTCTTATAACATGCCGTTCCCCGATTGTTCTCTTCTTTCGATCACCTCATTTATTTCCTACCTTAATAGCGTTAAGGGCCTGCAAGTCGGGTCCATCAAAGGTTACTTGAGCGGTGTTCAGTTTTTCCATAAATTGATGTACGGCGCTCCCTCCTCTGAGATAAACTTCACAAACCTCCCTCCTGATCAAAGGGATTCAAAGATCCCAGCCCACCCGTCCCGACGCCAGACAACCCATAACGCTAGACATTCTCACCAAATGTATTCACGTCCTCCGCACAGGCTACCAGCCCCTCAATACCGCACGCACACTCTACGATATGTTTATCCTAGTCTTGTTTAGTTTTCTTAGATGCTCGGAACTCGCCATCACTTCCAAATTCGACCCCAAAAAAGGGTTGATTAAGCAAAGTAAGACCGACCAAACCAAAAAAGGTCGTTTCATCTACATTTTTTTAACCTCTCATCACCAATCCAACCATACCAGTCCATTCTGGCATATTTGCAGCGGAGAAGTTCTCTGGCTAAATCTCCTCTGGAACCCCTGTTCATAGACGAATCCAATAAACCCGTGACACGCTTTTGGTTCCAGAAACACCTCAAATCCGTTCTACAACAGTCAGGAATTCCAGCAAAGAATTTCTCAAGTCACTCATTGCGTATCGGGGCAGCAACTTCAGCAGCTCAAAAAGGCCTCTCCCAACAGCAGATCCAAGCTCTTGGGAGATGGTCCTCAGATGCTTTCCAAAGCTATATCAGGACCAACCCGTTCCACACTAAAAAAGCCCACCAAACCCTCATTGATTAAAACCCCCTGGGTCGTCCACCGGGGGTCTCTCTCTTTCCGTCCAACGAGCATTTGGTCTCACAGCGGACGCAGTGAAAATCTCCCGGTTGAGTAATCATGATCCTCTTTCCTGTTTTCTCTTTTTGTCCAGCGATAATTTGGCCTCACAGTGGACGCAGCGAGAACTTTTGCGGTAGAGCACTTACGTTTCTGTTCTGTCCAGCGAGTCTCCCAACGGACGTACTATGTACTTATCTCTAACTCTCTCCCGTCCAGTGAGCATTGGTCTCCCAGCGGACGTACTGTGTACTTATCTCTACTCTCTCCCGTCCAGTGAGCATGGACGCAACACCGATGCCCATCCCTCCAAACGCTACAGCCTTGGAACCAACACCAGTAGCCAACAACATCTGTACACAGATCCTCTCAGGTGCAGAAATTGATTTATGTTCCCTGCTATCTTTACTTCCAGTACCATAAACTATTCTCAGCTAAATGTGCCGTCCGCGTTGCTCAATGGAACCAGTGCCCTTACTGGGGTGGACTGGACACAGACCTCCTGGGCTACCGCAACATCTCCTGTGCAGTATGCAGATCACTCGCTCACTCCACCATAAGCTGTCCTCTGGTTAACCCTTCATCTCCCCATTGCCCAGTTGCATCCCAGGGAAAAATCTACCAGTTACATCCCACGACCAGTACATTTCGACTCACCATCCAAAGATTTTAAATCCACCTCCAAATCTCATGACCAAGTCTGCCATAATTTTAACTCCCGGGGATGCTCAGGACAACGTTGCCGTTACCTGCACGTCTGAAACTACTGCGGCGCTCACTCCCGCACTATATGCCCTGTGAAAAGATCAGAAAATATTCAAAACGCCTTTCAGATAGCTTGGAAAGCAAGTCAAAAGCAAGTTTGGTTCCAACACCGCAGCAGTATCACCTCTTCCTTTCCATCAGGAGCTCGTTCTCCAGCCAAATTTGGATAATTTGAAAGAAAGTCAGAACCAAGTCTTTCCACTACAGCATAATCTACTCCGCTCCCGCAGGAGTTCCATTTCTCCATCCAAACTTGATCCTCCGCCGCAGCAGCATTATCTTTTCTGCTCCCGCAGGAGCCCAGTTCTACGTCCAACTTACCTTTTGGACAGTCGAATTCAGAAAGCAAGTTTGACCCACTGCCGCAGCAGTGTCGTCATCTCCACTCCCTCAGGAGTTCCGTTTCTTACTCCCACTCGCTCCATTCCCGCGGAACCATTATTTCTTCTGCTCCAGCAGGTGCTCAATTCTCCATTCAACTCACCATAGGATACTTGGAAGCAAGTCGGAAGCAAGTTTTCCACTGTCCACTTTCCACTCTGTCCAAACTTGCACCACTACCGCAGCAGCGTTATCTTTTCTGCTCCCGCAGGAGCCCAGTTCTTAGTCCAACTTACTTTGGACAGTTGAGTTCAGGAAACAAGTTTGGTCCACTGCCGCAGTAGTGTCATCTACTCCACTCCCGCAGGAGCTCCGTCTCTCCGTCCAAACTTGCTCCACTGCCGCAGCAGCATTCTCTTCCGCTCCCGCAGGAGCTCAGTTCTCTGTCCAAAGGATAGTCGGAAAGCAAATCGAAAGCAAGTGTGGTCCACTGCCGCAGAAGTGTCATCTACTCCGCTCCCACAGGAGCTCTGTTTCTCCGTCCAAACTTGCTCCACTGCCACAGCAGCATTTTCTTCCGCTCCTGCAGGAGCCCAGTTCTTAGTCCAACTTACTTAGGACTGTTGAGTTCAGGAAACAAGTTTGGTCCACTGCTGCAGCAGTGTCATCTACTCCGCTCCCGCAGGAGCTCCGTTTCTCCGTCCAAACTTGCTCCACTGCTGCTGCAGCATTCTCTTCCGCTCCCGCAGGAGCTCAGTTCTCTGTCCAAAGGATAGTCGGAAAGCAAATTGAAAGCAAGTTTGGTCCACTGCCGCAGCATTGTTATCTACTCCGCTCCCGCAGGAGCTCCGATTCTCCATCCAACTCGCCTTCACTGCCGCAGCAGTGTTTCCTCTTCCGTCCCCATGACTATTCAATTCTCCATCCAATTCGCCATCAGCGAGGCCACCCATCTGATGCCACGACAACCAACTTCCTTCCGACGATGCAAGAAGACCTCCCCATCCAGCGGCTAAATTCCCTCCCTACGATTGGCGCCATAAGTTTGCGCTCTGCAAGTTTTTGGGGGGTCATCAACATCATTTCTGGTGGCTGTCCCGCATTTATTGCAACTTTTGGGGGAGTACTTTGTGTTCGGGCCAAATATCCGAGCTCGGAGCCCTCTCCCCGGACAGCACGCCAAATATGCATACCATATATTCTATCTTATTTGTAAGTGTGAACTCGTGAAATGATGTTTCACTAAACAAAGTTCGGGAGGAGCACGTTCAAATAATTGATCCAATTATCACATCATTCCAACCAGCTGTCGACAATCAGTAATCAACATGTATATCCAATCAGCTTGAGTTGGAGACCTATATATACACTCATTTGACTCACCAATGTTCTTCGACAGTTTTTCAGCATCCCTCCACCACCCCGTATCCTCACACTCGCCTGGTTACTTCTTAAACCAGCAATACGGGGAGTACTCTGGGTTCGGGCCAAATATCCGAGCTCGGAGCCCTCTCCCCGGACAGCACGCCAAATATGCATAGCATTTATTCTATCTAACTTATTTGTAAGTGTGACCTCGTGAAAGGGGACATATCATGAAAATCTGACTTTTTCAGTGTTTAAGTGCTATAATTGGGTCCCGGTGCTTCTACCAACACAGAAAACGTGAAAAGTGAAACCCAGTAACTTTGTTTTGGTGAGTCTTTCTCTTCATGCATGTCGAGAAATAAGCTTGTCAGATTTCGCTCTCCTTCTGACTTATGAAGAGGATCTTATAATATTACCTGCTCTTAATCTGCACGTTTACACACACCAGCCGACATTTGGTTCCTCGAGCGACAACAGTGACCAGTTCTAACGCACCGGCAGAAGATCCAGCAAAGCCTGAAACTGTTCTGTCGTTCCTCCACAGACGAGCACTGAACACTATTGACCAAAACATGTCACCGCTGTCTTATAAACACCTCAGGAACTGTGGACACTTGTGTAGAAGTTCAACATGATGATGAGATGATCAATGTAACTCCACAACAACTAGATAAATGTCTCCACTAACATTCAGAAACTCTTCCTGAGTCTCTCCGTAAGGCTGTACACGCTACTGGTTTTTCTGGGATTCTGGATGAGTGAGATTGGCCTGTTTTGTTATTGCCAGAGTTTCTGAAGCTCGTGTAAAGACTCCGCCCTCTTCTGAACGGAGGCGGAGCTGCAGCTCATTTGCATTTAAAGGGACACGCATAAAAATGGTGTGTTTTTGGTCACACCCAATAGGCTATAATAAATCTGTGATCTGTGACTATATTGAGCTGAATTTCACTGACAAGTTCTGGAGAGACCATAGATTTATATTACATCTTGTGAAAAGAGGCATAATATGGCACCTTTAATGGCTGCTGTTGTGTGTGTGTGTTCAGCTGCTGGCGTCGACGCGTGGCGACTCTGATAAGGTGCAGACGGAGCTGGGCCGCCTGCAGACGGAGAGCGAGAGCGCTAAAGCGGAGGTGCGGGAGGTGTTGCAGGCGCTGGAAGAGCTGGCCGTCAACTACGACCAGAAGAGCCAGGAGGTGGAGGACAAGAGCCTGCACAACAAGCAGCTCGCAGAGCAGCTCAGCCACAAGATGGTGTGTGTGTGTGTGTGTGTGTGTGTGTGTGTGTGTGTGTGTGTGTGTGTGTGTGTGTGTGTGTGTGTGTGTGTGTGTGAGGACAAGAGCCTGCACAACAAGCAGCTCGCAGAGCAGCTCAGCCACAAGATGGTGTGTGTGTGAGGACAAGAGCCTGCACAACAAGCAGCTCGCAGAGCTGCTCAGCCACAAGATGGTGTGTGTGTGTGTGTGTGCGTGTGTTGTGTGAGGACAAGAGCCTGCACAACAAGCAGCTAGCAGAGCAGTTCAGCCACAAGATGGTGTGTGTGTGTGTGTGTGTGTGTGTGTGTGTGTGTGTGTGTGTGTGTGTGTGTGAGGACAAGAGCCTGCACAACAAGCAGCTCGCAGAGCAGCTCAGCCACAAGATGGTGCACAACAAGCAGTGTGTGTGTGTGTGTGTGTGTGTGTGTGTGTGTGTGTGTGTGTGTGTGTGTGTGTGTGTGTGTGTGTGTGTGTGTGTGTGTGTGTGTGTGTGTGTGTGTGTGTGTGTGTGTGTGTGTGTGTGTGTGTGTGTGTGTGTGTGTGTGTGTGTGTGTGTGCGCGCGCGCGCGCGCGCGTGTGTTCACTGCTGCCTCTGCTCTACAGGCCAGTCTGATGGAGCTGGAGGCGGAGCTTGCTCAGATGCAGGAAGTGAGCTCACAGCAGAGGAAGCGCATTGCTGACGTGTTGAACGGGCTGATGAAGGACCTCAGCGAGTTCAGCTCTATCGTCGGCAATGGAGAGATCAAGCTCGTAAGAGACCTCAGATTACTTTTACAACTTTATTTATTTAGTAGTATTATTATTATTTTTCAATTACAGACAAGTAGACAAGTACATTGCAAAAAATACAAGACAAGTACAAGGCATTGTAATACAGCTCAGAGTGTATAAAACAAAAAATAACAACAAGAACTAAAATATAAAATGAACATGTATGTACAAATTTTAATAAAACTAATAATAATTTGTTTTTGTTTTTTTTAAAAACTTATCATTTTCACAAATTCCTTTTTTTTTGGTCCCCATTAATTTTTCTTAATTCCGTTTTAGTGGTGAAATTCAATTTTAGTACTCAAAAAGCATTTATTTTCAGGATTCAGAAAAATTTTACGGGGGAAAATTTGGAATTTGTTAAAATTACCTCTAATAAGCTCTAAGTTTTTGTTTTTTTAATTGACATCATGAAACATATACAATCTAAGAATAAATTATCACATTTTTAGTGCCCCTATGAAATATGTTTTATTTTTCCCAAATTCTTTGTTTTCCTTGAAAATATTTTTCTCAATACAAAAGGGGGGCATTATGGCAAAATACTTTCCTTTAGATGCAGATGTGTATGTAATGTGTGTGTGTGTGTGTAGCCGGTGGAGATCAGCGGTGCGATCGAGGAGGAGTTCACTGTGGCGCGGCTGTACATCAGTAAGATCAAGTCTGAGGTGAAGTCGATGGTGAAGCGCTGCCGGCAGCTGGAGAACATGCAGCTCGAGTGCCATCGCAAGATGGAGGAAACCAGCCGAGAGCTGTCCTCCTGCCAGCTGCTCATCTCACAGGTGTGTGTGTGTGTGTGTGTGTGTCCTCCTGCCAGCTGCTCATCTCACGGGTGAGTGTGAATGTGTGTTTGTGTGTGCGTACGATATTAGATAGAACTGTCATAAATAGAAAGTAGACAGTAATTAAAAGTTATTAGCGTGTGTCGTGTGTTTGATGTCCAGTGTTGCTGAGCAGAAATACATATTCATGTTTGTTCCCCTCAAAGTTGAGTTGGATTTTCTCCTCAGCGTAAAGGTGAAGAGCTTCATCTATCACTGTTTTACATGTTCGTAGAGTTAAATTCTGGAGTAAATATATAGGCTATAATAGGTGTGTTTACACTGCTTTTTTAAATGGCGGGTGCTGGTGTTTCGCGTGTCTTTGGCCAATCAGCGAACACTAATGTAACGGATAGTTCCTATAGTGCTGGTTTAGACCGACTCTGAAGTAGGAGTAAATTAGTTCCTCTAAAAGGAGTTCCTGGAACTAAAATTGTTCCTAGTTCTTGCAGTGCGAACACGCCAAAATCCAGGAACTTCCGCCAATAGTTCTAGGAACCATGAAAAGGTTCCTCCGGTGCGAAAGCCCCTATGGAAAGCCCTGAACCGTTATGTTCACTATGATTATCTTGTAACATTGCAGTAATTGTAAGTTTGCTTTTGGTTTTTAATTGCAAGCAAATATGTATCAGTCCACATTATTTTAACTCGGCTAAGTATCGTTGGTAGTAAAGCAACTTTGGCTGGCTTCATCAGGCCATCAATTTGCACACCATTACATGACATGAATCTTTCTGATGCTAGTACATGACGTGTGGTACATGCTGTGTGTTCTGTATGGTGTTTTAACTTTGTGTCTCTGTGTCTGTGTGTGTCTGTGAGCAGCATGAGGCAAAGATTCGCTCTCTCACAGAGTACATGCAGAACGTGGAGCAAAAGAAGAGACAGCTGGAGGATAATTATGATGCTCTCAGTGAAGAACTTTACATGATGCAGAACTCAGGTAAGATACAAACAAATACAAACTCTGCACAGACCTTCAGGCTCTATGACAAATTTCCAGACAGGGCAATATTTTCATAGATTTCCCAACTTCTATACGTCTGACTGGCACAACTACTAGACTTGTCTAGATACAGTACATAGCCCTGTGTAGTGTAAGATGGATTCAGGATCAATGTGCAGATCTCTTCATTAAATGTAAAGCCTGAGGGAGAAGTCTAGAAGACAGGCAGGAGTTGTTCATGGAGAACCAGAGAAGCAATAAACAGCCCAAAAACGAAAGGGCTAATAGAGGATCCAGAAAGGAAGGCTAGAGGTTCAACATCTCTTACAACACCTGGGCTGACAAGACTACGCAAAGAATGGTCCAGTCAAATATCCATCTATCCATTCATTCTCCAAACTATATGTCCTCTGTAGGGTGACAGGGATGCTGGAACCAAACAAATAATATATACTCCAGTGTTATCATCAATGAATCTAAAAAAGGGTGATGATTAAGGTTTTATGTATTTTGATTATTTTAAATGTAGTGCTGTAATATAGCATAGTAAATCATACTACTCTAAATTATATTTTGAAGGGGCTCAATGCAATATAATGCACAAGGGGCCACAAAAACTAGTGACAAAAAGTCCTTCAAATGAGACATTAACCCTCTGGGGTCCTATGTGTTTTTGGGGTCCTGGAGCATTCTGACATGCTCTAACATTTGTGCTTTTTTCAGTTATTTATAAACATGTTAATGGCAAAGGTGTAAATTCACTCTATATAGCACAAACAGGGCTACCATAATATGTTAGCAAGATGTATGTACATGTTTGTATTTTTGAGAGAATATTGTTTATGCATGGTTATTGAAAAAACTAAAACTTAAAGTCTCTGAAATAAGGCCACAAAACACATATTAAATATGTGTCCACAAGACCTTTGACTAATGGATGTTCTCGCCTAGGATTTTTGCTTCAAAATGATCTGAAAATCATCCTTCCAAATCATTCACATAAAACAATACATTGATTTAAATTTAGTAAAACACTTTTTGTTTGGAAAGGCAATATGCGAAATGGGCGTGACTCATGTATAATGGTCTGATTCACACCTGTGAAGACAAAAGACCTGCTTAATGAGCCTGCATAATGAGCTTTTCACAGGTGTGTCACTGAGCCACAAGAAAGAATACAAGGACACAAGAAAAGAAATGTGTATATATACTACAAAATTGGTTCACAGTTGGAAACATCTATAAAAAAATAGTATTTTTCCACTTTTATTTTTGCTTGCAAATTGTATAATATCCAAGGTGAACATTTCTAGTAATTGTGTAGTTAATTCTCATACTGTATTTTCAGAAAGTTTTGGATATGTATCCTCTCCCCAAATTTGTCACTAATAAAACACAATACAAATAATTTGAAGAGAAGGCTTATATTGAGCTTTTAAGATTTTGTTTACATCTACCTTGTAAATATATTATTTGCTATTTTATTAAAAAGGTTACAATTACAGCAACAATTAAAATAACAATATTTCAAGTGTAGCCTAATATTTCTTTGTAAAGAATACATTTTATCATACATATTTCAAAGTTAAGGATTCATTAGTTTGAATAAAGCCTACATTGGAACAAACACTATAATAGCATCCTACTTGATGACTCTATTTTTGACAAAACAAACATAGCCTAATATATAACATTTGAGCAGAAATTGGTGAACAAAAGCTTATTCGATGTGGCAGTAGCATATTTTACATTAAACAGTTAATAATCTATCCAAAACTAGTCAACAAAATGTTGTCTTTCATATTTCGTCTGTAACATAGGCATATCGTTTGTTGTTTTTATGAGCCTATATTAGGGCATAACTATTAATTTGCAGTTTAATACGTTGCTAAGACATTATAACGTTATTTCTACATATTTCAGTCGATTTTCACTCATCTCAGTATAGTAATAGGGTTTGGTAAAAACTGTTCAGTTCATTCATTCACACACAGACGCGATTCATATTTAAACAGTCTTTTTGCGGTTTACATACACTATGATATCGCGATTAGAACAATAATAATAAAGAACTTACTTATCAGATGGATCCGTTGCTCCTCGTAATGAAAAAAAACAGCACATGTTCTGAGGTAAATGTCCCAGGATTACTCCTCACACAGCCTCGCAAGAAGAAATAGTAGGCTACATTAATCTGATGATTACATTTGTTGTGTTTATGTTGCGTTTCTGAGGGGCGTTGACACTTTGCATGTGTTGCTTCAGATCATTTGCGTTTCAATAGCGCGCGCTCTCCGTGGGCGTGTCACATTAGCAGAATAATGAGCTGAGAGAACGATAATGAGATCGGCTGACACCTCTCTCTTTTTTAATAGATAACATAAACAGAGAATATTTATTTTAGTTTTGAATTAGATATTTTAAAAGTACAAACTTAAATGATTATAAAGATATTTTGCTCATGCTTGTGTGAATAGTATTCGCTGAGCTTTGTTTAAGTTTAGAGACGTGCACCAGAAAAAAATTTAACGGAGACAGAGAGGCAGAAAGCACACCCTGTTTATTTTCTTCATTTTACAAAAGCACACGGTTTTGATGTTAATGTGAGTGTACACAAAAAAAAGAAGACCCTCTATAGTTTATAATCATGTATTGATTTTATTTATATGACCAAAAATGACGGAGTATTTTAAGTCTATGTTGCTGCTATGTGGAAAAAAAACAGCAAAACGCGCCGGCGCGTTTCTCGACCCCAGAGAGTTAAACCGAGGTTCTGACTCTCTGTGGTCATTTAAAATCATTAAAAAAGAGTAGGGGTTTAACCCCGGCATCCTCGCCAAATTTGCCCATTAGCCTCTGTCCATCATCATGGGCTCCTAATCATCCCTTTATTAACTGATTGGCTTCATCACTCCATCTCCTCTCCACCAGTAAGCTGGTGTGTGGTGGGCGTTCTGGCGCACTATGGCTGCCGTCGCATCATCCAGTTGGTGCTGCACATTGGTGGTGGTTATGGAGATTCCCCCCTTCCATATGTAAAGTGCTTTGAGTTGCAAGAAAAGCGTTACATAAATGTAACGCATTATTATTATTACCCAGGGCTCTCAGTTGAACATGCCCGGAAGCTCCACCGGGAGGCCTCATGACTAGATGCCTGAACCACCTCAACTGCCACCGTTTAATAAAGAGGAACAGCAGCTCTAATCCAAGTCTCTCCCGAATATCAGAGCTGTCTCTCAGGATCAGCCCACACACCCTGGAGAGAAAAATAATTTCAGACCATAGTTGGCCATAGGTGAAGGTCAGAACATAGATCGACTGTTAAATCAAGAGCTTCGCTTTTGGGCACAGCTCCTGCTTCACCACGGCATTCTGGTACAACAACTGCATTCACAGCACCAATAAACCTATCGTTCTCATGATCCGACCAACCCTCAATCGTAAACAAGACCAAAGATATTTGAACTGCTCCACTTGGGTCAGCAACTTACTCCCTACCCGACCCTCCTTGGAACCCACCTTAACACGGTGGTGGAGTATGGGTGTGTCAGTAACCCTGGAAGAGGTATTATCCAGATCTTTAGCTCCTGGTTGGCTCGCCCTCTGCAAATTGGAAGAGGGAAATGGCTCGCCCTCTCCTGGATGCAGGCCTGGGAGAGGATCTCTTAAATGGACATCTGGTGGCCAGGATCTGGTCCATGAGACTGAGTCGGGCTCATCTGAAGGGGCCTTCCCCTTTTGGGCATAGTACCTGCAAGGAAACGATTATGGGAGCAATGTACAATGGGCGGCATCTACTTTGAAGATGATAACGATTACATGATTCTTTTGTGGTCTTTTATTCTTGTCCAGTTTTCAATGCAAAACTCGCAAAAGCAAGCAATTAGTAGAAGATAAATGATAACAACTTAACGCTTAACGTTGCAGTATGGACCAGCCACCTCTGTTGGTCAAAATAAACAGCACACGATTGGGGCTCGTTTTAATTTCCCACCTTGGGTGTTATTTCTCTTTGCAGGGCCACCAAAAAAGGAGACTATCTCCAGGAAACAGGGACAATTGGTCTTATGGTTATTCTGGCCGACTGTAAGGCTTTTAAAACTTTCAGACTTGACAAACCTTTCTTTATTCTTCTAAGCCTAATTGAAATTCAACTACAAGCTACATTCACCAAAGTCAGAGTTCTCTGAAGATCTGTGCGGACTTAGGTTGCTATATCTTTTCTAAATGATTGGTCTTGTGGGTTTCCTTTATCAGAACTTCAAAGTTTCCAAAAATCCAAAAGACTGGAAAAAGAATTTCAGATTCAGCTTTTTTACTGTTACATTAATGGTTCTGTATTTATGTTTATACCAGAGAGTAATGTGGCAGAACTGGATGGAGGAGAGAAGGCTGACAGAGAGGCTGAAGGGAAAGTAAGTCGGACATACATGGGTCTAGTATTTTATACATAAACAGTCCTGTGACTAGTGTAAGGAACACATACATATTATGATAAGAGAGATGTTGTACATGATGTGGTTATTATTAAAAATAGGTCACTAACAGCAGTCAAACACATGGACACTAGGAAGGTGTGTGAAATGTTATTGGACTATTGTCACACGAGTCAGTGCAAATGTTTATTTGTGTGTGTGTTTGTGTAGAAGGCCGCTGTTCGCCCGGCTCTCCATGCCGAGTCTCGTCAGAAGCAGCTCAGCCACCTGCGGGACGAAATTAATGAGAAACAGCGACTCATTGATGACCTTACCGAGTCAGTCTCACTAACAGGGTCTCCTGATAGCATTACACGTTTTAGTACAATCACTGAATGTTGTAAATGATGTGCTGATGGTGTCATAACTTGTCTTGCAGTAAGAATCAGGCTCTAGAGCTGGAGTTGGCTCATGTGCGGTCCAGTTTCAGTAACCTGAAAATGCAGGATGACACCAAGAGCGCCTGCTTGGAGCAGCTGTCGTACGTTTTTATACTATTACACAAATACACTGAAATTTTTTGATCATGTTATGAGTGTTAAAGAGGGCCTATTCTGCTTTTTTTCATTTTTATCTTTCTTAAGAGTGTAATGTTGCTGTTTGAGCATGAAAAAGCTCCAGTTATCCTCTATATCAGTGTCAGTGTTTCTGAACTCCCTGAAACGCCTCCATTGTAGTCTTGAGTTTCTTCCGGGAACGAACACGTCACAATATTCCTTATTATAATAATTCATATGCAGAATAAAGGGGCGGGGGCTGGTTGAGTTAGTTAGTAATGTGTTAAACTGGTGGTTATGATAAGGGCGGGATGTGTGCTTTTCAGAAGGAGGGGCTTCATAGAGACAGGAAGTAAACAGAGCGTTACTGACAGACTGGGAAGAGAGGAGCCGCAACAATGGAGAATATGAGGAAAAATATCAACATTCAAGCCTTCAAGAAAACCTGCTCTAGTAGAGCTCAAAAACAACAGCAAGACTTTGTACAAGAATATGATAGGTCCTCTTTAAGGGATGCTACAGTGTGCAATGAATGTTTAATGTGTGTTAAAGTTTGAGTTTTCTCATCAGCTTTCAGCAGGAGAGACACGAGCAGTCCAAACAGGATCTCAGGGGCCTTGAGGAGACTGTTGTAAGTTTCTCATACAAACTCTGGTTACGCTTTATTTTGAGGTGTCTTTGTTACACTGTAATTATACATTTAAGGACTGAGTAATATTAAGTAACTACATGTACTTACTATAGGGTTGGGATTAGGTTTGGATTAGTTGCAAGTAATTATCCATAATGTATAGTTATAACTATAATAACTACATGTAACATGTAACAATGACACGTAAAATAAAGTGTAACCCAAACTCTTCCTCTTAGTCTACAGTTCCTTCTTTTACATCATTCTCATCTAAATTTCTGCACCATGATGATGTCATTTTACATCATAACTGTGGTTTTCTGTGTGTGAACTCCCTCTGCTGCTCTGAAAGGAGAAAAACCTCATACCTGCTCAGATCACATCATTTGTTTATAAAATGAATAGATCTTTAGTGGAGAACTATTAGAACTACTGTAGTTGCGTTGCTGAAACAGGGCTTGAACATTCAGTATATGTTTTCATGACATTGATTGTCAATCATCTTTAGGGCCATGTCTTGAAAATTAACTTGTTAATAACCAAAACAGATATTTCACTTTCATTTTCTTGTCTGTGGTCTCATATAGCAGCTTCTCTCTCTGTCTTAGGCTCGGGAACTCCAGACCCTCCACAACCTGCGCAAGCTGTTCGTTCAAGACCTCACGACTCGGGTTAAAAAAGTGAGTTCTGCATGTGAACATGGATATTTTGCTTAACAAATCTCCACTGTTGTGTGTCTTTCTGACATGTTTTCCTCACACAGAGTACAGAAATTGGACCTGATGATAGTGGGGGGTCTAACACTCAGAAACAGAAGATTTCCTTTCTTGAAAACAACCTGGATCAGCTTACAAAGGTTCATAAACAGGTCAGGTATACAATACATGAGTGCTTTATTCAAGTCACGTTTATTTGTATAGCGCTTTTCATAATACACATCGTTTCAAAGCAGCTTTACAAAAAATGCCACATTACAATTTAGAGTGATCTGCTATCGGAGGAAACTTTCTAAGTTAAGTATTTTAGAAATGTACATATACAAAATCACAGTTAGCCAAAAATGTATTAATTTAAACAATGTAATAATTTAAGGCAGAAACAATGAGCTCATTAAAGTAATTAATACTTGTTTGTTAACAAATGATTATAACATTTACAAAAATGTAGCATTGGTGCATGTTGATTCAGAGTTTGCGATATGATGAAAAGATTTAATTTGGGATTTTATTCACATATAAACAGTGATCAGCGCACATACATAGAGTATCTGGAACAGAGTACAAGCTCCTGCATTTCATAATGTTGTGTCCCTTTATTTATCATTTATGCTAACACTAATTACTAGTGAACCTGTGTGTGCAGCTGGTACGTGATAACGCAGATCTGCGCTGTGAGCTTCCGAAGCTGGAGAAGCGTCTTCGTTCTACGGCTGAGCGGGTTCGGGCGCTGGAGACAGCACTGAAGGATGCGAAGCAGGGCGCCATGAACGACCGGCGCCGCTACCAGCAGGAGGTGGAGCGCATCCGGGACGCCATGCGCCTGCGCTATCCTCTGCGCCGGCCCAACGCCGCTCAGATCGGTACTGCTCGCACTGCGCAATCGTGTATTATGATATGATATGTAAGCAGTAAGGTACTCGAGAAGGGCGTTGTTAGCAGTCAGCCGTGAGTTATTCGCCATACAGCACTAGCCTCCAGTACCTTATTGCTTTTGTAAAACGGTTACCACACAATACAATATTAAAGTCGAAAAATATGTATCAATGCAAATGTCATCAAGTAAAATTATGGAAGTAAAGTAATACCAAATGTTTTTGAATATTTCAATTCAAAACATTTAAAATTAAAATCTTATACTATAATATTCGACAGGATGTGCTATGTTGAACCACTGAATTTGTGGAAGCGAAATAAATATAATAATATAGATTGTATTTTTAAACAGAATGAATATTTTGGAAGTGAAATCTGAAAGATGAATATGGTTTATTGATTTTTTAATTATGAAAATGAGTGTGAAATGTTTTGAATTGAAATATTCACAGCTTAAATATACAATCATGTTGAATTTCAGCCCATAAAAATGCAAGCCCTAAAAATACAATGCATTTAAATGCAAGCACTGTTAATTCGATACATATTTTTTCAATTAGTGCAATTCAACAAGCTTTTTTGTTTCAAAAACATTTTTTATTATTTTACTTCCATATAAAATCACGAAAAGCCTTCCTTCCTCATTATTTTGCCATTAGATGGCGGCAAAGACTGTCTTTATGTGTGAGTCAGTCAGTAGAGAAGACTTTTATATTGAAATGACTGAATCTTGTTGTGAACACGGAGAAGCAAGACAACTGGGAACGGGAAAACCCCTCTGGTGCTCTTCCAAGTCAAAAATGAGCTCATTGGAAATGAATGTGAGAGGAATTTCCTCTAGTGGAAGCGTTCGGTACTGCAGCCGAAAACACTCTCACTGAACGCTCATTTACTGAGATATCAGCTCACATTTGGAACACAGCTTGTTTAGATTTATGGCTTTGATTTTCTTGCAGTTTTAGAGTAAAACGTGATTTTGAAAATATATATTTCATATAAAAATTGTAAATAGTATTTTTGTGCATTTTTTATAACAATACACGTAAAATTCTGTTTAAAAAAAAAAAATTAACTTCAGCAATAATCTGCCAAGTGTCTTCTTTGAAAAGACAAGAGATAATACAAATCTGCTCTAAAGCATTGAAGAATTACCAGTTTAAGTTTGACATTTAATTTTCAAGTCAATGCTCAAAAAGTGAGTAAATGGATTATAAATACAGCGTAAATATAAATGAGTATAAAAAAATCCCCTTAAAATACAAAATATTAAATAGTACATTCATTTCATTGACAAACAAAAAACAAATAGATCATTTTTGACCGACACGTGAAGGGCACCTGAGGGTTAAAAGGAAAAGATATCGCAGCGGACATTCAAATAGTTTTTTGTTATTATAGGACTGACCTGAAGGAAGATGCCATATCTACTGTAAATGCAGGGACACTCGCTCACTCAACCTCTCAATACTCTACTCTATAAGCTTCAATGAACAATATCAATGAGAAGATATGTTTGCGTTGCTAAGAGGGGTTGCTAGGGGTGTTGTGTAGTGATACATAGAGCCGTAGAGTGAAGCGGTCATAGCCGTGTGTTATGAATAAAACACAGCTATTGACCAATCAGAATCAAGGACTGGAACTACCCGTTTTTTAATAATAATTGGTAACACTTTACAATAAGGTTTCCTTAGTTGACATTAGTTTACTACATTAATTAGCATGAACTAATAATGAACTGCACTTATACAGCATCTATTAATCTTTGTTAATGTTAATTTCAACATTTACTAATACTTTATTAAAATCTTGTTAACATTAGTTAATGCGCTGTGAACTAACATGAACAAACAATGAACAGCTTTATTTTTATTAACAAAGATTAACCAATATAGTAACAAATGTATTGCTCATGGTTAATTCATGTTAGTTAATACATTAAGTAAGGGATCATGTACATCCAGCCGGTTGTTATCTCAGAATAAACCCGACAGAGCGATCAGGTCTTCATCAGCCTGAACACACACACACACACACACACACACACACCTGAAGGGGGTTTATTCTGAGATCACACACACACACACACACACACACACCTGAAGGGGGTTTATTCTGAGATCACACACACACACACACACACACACACACACACACACACACACACACACACACACACACACACACACCTAAAGGGGGTTTATTCTAAGATCACACACACATACCTGAAGGGGGTTTATTCTGAGATAACACACATACACACAAACACACCTGAAGGGGGTTTATTCTGAGATAACACACATACACACACACACACCTGAAGGGGTTTATTCTGAGATCACACACACACACACAAACACACCTGAAGGGGGTTTATTCTGAGATAACACACATACACACACACACACACCTGAAGGGGTTTATTCTGAGATAACACACATACACACACACACACACACCTGAAGGGTTTTATTCTGAGATCACACACACACACACACACACACACACACCTGAAGGGGGTTTATTCTGAGATCACACACACACACACACACACACACCTGAAGGGGGTTTATTCTGAGATCACACACACACACACACACACACACACACACACACACACACACACACACACACCTGAGGGGGGTTTATTCTGAGATAACACACATACACACACACACACATCTGAAGGGGTTTATTCTGAGATCACACACACACACACACACACACACACACACACACACACACACACACACACCTGAAGGGGGTTTATTCTGAGATAACACACATACACACACACACACCTGAAGGGGTTTATTCTGAGATAACACACATACACACACACACACACCTGAAGGGGTTTATTCTGAGATCACACACACACACACACACACACACACACACACACACACACACACACACACCTGAAGGGGGTTTATTCTGAGATCACACACACACACACACACACACACACCTGAGGGGGGTTTATTCTGAGATAACACACATACACACACACACACACACACACACACACACACACCTGAAGGGGTTTATTCTGAGATAACACACATACACACACACACACCTGAAGGGGTTTATTCTGAGATCACACACACACACACCTGAGGGGGGTTTATTCTGAGATAACACACATACACACACACACACACCTGAAGGGGTTTATTCTGAGATAACACACATACACACACACACACCTGAAGGGGTTTATTCTGAGATCACACTCACACACACACACCTGAAGGGGGTTTATTCTGAGATCACACACACACACACACACACACACACACACCTGAAGGGGTTTATTCTGAGATCACACTCACACACACACACCTGAAGGGGGTTTATTCTGAGATAACACACACACACACACACGCACATACACACCTGAAGGGGTTTATTCTGAGATAACACACATACACACACACACACACACACACACACACACACCTGAAGGGGTTTATTCTGAGATAACACACATACACACACACACACCTGAAGGGGTTTATTCTGAGATCACACACACACACACACACACACAAACACATGAAGGGGTTTATTCTGAGATAACACACATACACACACACACACCTGAAGTTTTGATCAAAACTTCCATGAAGAAAACCCGTTGCTAGCGAGTGTATAGCGCTGTTGACTTCAGTGACCCGGATGAGCCTGTGTTTCTGTGTTCTGTTGCTATCTGGGAATATCATACTGCTGGATGTGTGATTGACCAATCAGAATCAAGTATTCCACAGAGCCGTGTAATAACTAATGTAATAAACCTTATTGTAAAGTGTTACCTAATAATTATATAATAAAACAGCTCAACCCACACTTTATGTATGTAATCCTAAATGTAAAAAAATCCGCCACGCCGTCACTGGCGCTTACATCAACAACATAATTTTGCCGATTCCCTTTCCATCATAATAAACAGGTGCTTCTCTGTGGCCGTCATGTTTTGTTTCCTGATGTTGTGTTTCCTGATGTTGTGTTTTGTTTTAACAGCTAAGCCAGTGAGACCCGGACACCACGTCTCGGCCACGTCCCCCACCAGCTTCTCCAGCACACCACGCTCCAGCAAACCTGCCACGTCCTACAGCAACACACTGTTCCTGCAAGAGGAGAAGAAAACCAACCCGTGAGTGTGTGTGTGCTCTCGTCCAGGTCCTGTCTGTCTCTCACCTTCTCCTCCTCTCATCTGTGCTCTGTTCATTTCAGTGTTGGATACAGCACTGTGAGATCCATAGACATACTGAGCTCCTGTCCGCTCGACGTGGAGAACGGTAAGTGTGTGTGCGCTCTGACAGCACTGAAACAACATTTATACACTGCCAATCATACTTGATATTTGGAATTGAAATCATTTTATTCTAGATGAACAAGGAAAATAAAGTTATAGATGGAAGGGATCAACTCAATGCGTGTGTAGGTGTAGACCAAAGGTCAGCAACCTTTTGCCATTTTTAAAATTGCCCCAGTTAAAGAAAAAAGGTCCAACATTGATGGCAGTAACTTGTTTAAAGAATAAAAGTGTCTTAAGGACTGTAACTAAACGCTGCAGGAAAGCGGCTCTCCAGGACCAGGAACGAGTAACCCTGATCAAAATAACACATCCATCTCTCTTTAGGCCCGTTCACACTAAAGCTCCTCATTCTCATCCCGAATTGTCGCACGTTAAAAAATAAATACAACCTCACAATGTGTCAATCACGTTTACACACTGCCTCCGAAACTTTCGTCCGTCATAAATAAATTCGGATCGAAAGGTTTTGAGAGGTGATTTGACAATTCACAGCCACCCAATGACGAATACGAAAAATAAATAATACGAAAGTTTCGGACTCAGTGTGCAAGGACCTTAAGGGTGATAACTACAACAATAACGATAAACATATAGTTCTAAAAATTGTTCTCAACATTAAAGAATAACAGAGTTAACACCAAAGCTATAACGATAACGTTATAGAGAAACGATATCGTTGGGATCACTTTCAGAACGATTTTTTTCCAGCTGTTGAACGATAAAACACCGACAGCCAATCAGAATCCACTCAAACTTAAGGGCTCGCACATTTAAAATGGCAGACGACATTGTGGAGAAGTTAATCGCCGAGATCCAGGAAAATCCACCAGTGTTTGACAAGTCAAGCCCCTTTTCAAGAAAATGGATCTGGAAAACAATCGTTCATACCCCTTGAATAAACGGTAAGAAGTTTTACCTCAGGTATCAAGCGCTCGTTTCGACAACATTGTCTGGCTTCCTTTGAAGTTGTGGTGAAAAAGCTAGTGTTGTTTTTATTTCACTATATTGACTCTGTCGGCTAAACTCACTGATTATTAGCTCGATTACACTAGCTTCACTCGAAACACAGCATGCTGAGGACATCTGCTGGTTAAAGCCTGTAAATCCAACAAGAACAGCAAAAACAGTTCAGTGACTTTGTACACACTTTGAAACCGCAGCGCAAGCTTAGAATAAACAGACCGTTAACGTTCATTGGTTGGGACTCAAATTTAGTTATCTTTAGTCATCGTTCTTGGTGTGGACAGCCCTTTTCTCTCTCTATTTCTCATGTGCCAGTGCCATAGTTCCCATATAATGGGAGAGATCTACACAATTAAAAATAGAGGTTCCTAAAGGTGGTTTTCTGCCATCGAAGAGCCATTAATGGTTCCCTAAAGCAGGTCTTCAACCCCACTGTCCTGCAGAGTTCAGCTTATCAAACCCTAATCAAACACACCTGAAGCACAACGTAATTTCTCCAGGAGTGAACAATCTAATCTTTCAGTTAACCGCGGGAGCATATAAGCAGCCGCTCACCTCGCTCTGGCATCAGCTGTTCTGGCGTCCCTCCACCTCCCCCAGCTCCACCTGCAGAACTCAGGCATCATATAAGCATCCGCTCACCTCGCTCTGGCATCAGCTGTTCTGCGTCCCTCCACCTCCCCAGCTCCACCTGCAGAACTCAGGCATCATATAAGCATCCGCTCACCTCGCTCTGGCATCAGCTGTTCAGCGTCCCTCCACCTCCCCAGCTCCACCTGCAGAACTCAGGCATCATATAAGCATCCGCTCACCTCGCTCTGGCATCAGCTGTTCTGCGTCCCTCCACCTCCCCCAGCTCCACCTGCAGAACTCAGGCATCATATAAGCATCCGCTCACCTCGCTCTGGCATCAGCTGTTCTGCGTCCCTCCACCTCCCCCAGCTCCACCTGCAGAACTCAGGCATCATATAAGCATCCGCTCACCTCGCTCTGGCATCAGCTGTTCTGGCGTCCCTCCACCTCCCCAGCTCCACCTGCAGAACTCAGCCATCTTGCCTCCATTAGTAGTCCCACTGGGCGGTTTATCTCAGCTCGAGCTGAAGCTGTTTCCTCGAACCCCTCCACTGCAGACCAAATACGCTTAACTTTATTAGCTTAAAGATTATATGGCCAAAGGAACTCGTGAAAATTTGCAGGGGCGATTTGAGGATTCTCCCAGCTAATCATTGGCTACAATTACAGCAGATTTGGCGCAGTTGAATTCAAGCAAAAACAACTAGAAAACAGATGGGTGGCATGTGAAAATCAATAATACCAGTGATAATAAAACAGTTAAAGGTGAATGAAAAACATGCTCAGTTGTCACACTGAATTTGGTAAGCTGTTTTTATGTTTAATGTTTTAATTCAACTAATACCCTGTCTACACCGGACACGAACGGCGCCATGCAATACGCATAATCCCTGACATTAAACTGAAATGTTGTTCTATTTCTGACTGCGAAGAACAAATGGATTTACAACAGTCGCTTTGTCGTGACAGGCTGTTGCAGGATGACTCGAGTCCGCATAGACACGGTTTTGCATACTATAGACCCCTTTTCAGTTAGTAAACATGGTGACGTTTTTTGTGGGTGGACCTTAGGTGAAGGCAGAACGATTCCCCTGGCCGCTTCACTAACGCTAGTTTGCAAGTTTTGTTAGCTTGTTTTTTTAACAATGGCTGGAGAAAATCAGATTTTATCTTAATGTGTGAGGTCACTCAGTGTCCTGGACCGCGATTGTTATTTGCAAAAGTTCATTTTAACGGACGGAACCAGATTGGGCGCCCCGTACACACTCAATGATGGACGATCTGACAGGATTAACGATAGAGAAACTGAGCATAAAGAGAAGCTGAGGGTGTATAAATCTGTAGATGCCTATAGCTATATTAGCTGAATGGTCACGTACACGACTTGTGTGGTACGTTCCGAAGCTCTGCTAGTCTGCGCTAAAGCCAGAAGACCACCATGTGTAGAGTGACATTACAGGGCAATTTTAATGATGTGAATCTTTACTAGAAATAAAAATTCCAGATACAGCAAATTACTTTTTGAACTTTATGAATTTGATTATTATTTCTTACCAAGTTCTTCAAAAAGTCTAGTCACAATCAATCACAACAATGTATACAATCATAGATGATTCACAAATAATCACAATAGTTTGGAAAACATTATGCGATACAATTTCAAATTGGATCCTATACTCCATCGATTCTGGCACACAACAACACAACAAGATGACGTTAAGCTCATTATGTAGCCGAATCTGTGCTGGTTTGTATTGGCCGCCTCCAGTTTTCCCTTTGTTTTGCCTCCAGCTAATGCCGTGACGTAATTGTGACATCAGAGCAAAAAGGGTCTATACGCATTAACTAATACATCAAGGATGTTGTCGGTAGTTGGGGGGACACTAGTGAAATTAGATGTAGGGGGGCACATGTCCTAAAAGCTTGGAAACCTCTGGTCTAAAGAACTTTTTTCAACTATAAAGAGCCTTTTGTGCAATGGAAAGATTCCATGGAAGGTTCTTCACGGATTGCCAATAAAGAACCTTTATTTTTAAGAGTGGGTTACACTTTATTTCAATGGTCCACTTTAGACATTCTACTGACTATAAGTAACTTTGCACCTACATGTCAACTAACTCTCATTAGAGTATTAGTACTGTTAGGTTAGGGTTTGGATTAGTAGAATAAGTTGACATGTAGTTGCAAAGTTACTTACAGTCAGTAGAAGGTCTGTAGCGGAACATCAGAAAACGGCAAGACGGGCCAAAAGAGCCGTGGGAACAGAGCGAGTGTTAATGCGCCACACCGGTCTCCAGTCCCACGGAGGAACTCCTGAAGGATAGAGGAGGAGTGACAGCAGTGAAGGACGAGAGAGAACCAAGCCTGGCACTTTATGCTGTGTTTATGTGACAGTCGTCCATGAGGGGCTGCCGCTTTACTTTACTTTTGTTCTTTATGTTTATTTTACTATTAGTTATGTTATGTTTACTGTTCTCCAGTTCCCGCCTCGTTCATCCCATATCAACAAACCGGGTTACTAGGCAGATAATAAGCAGACAGTCTACTAATACTCTAATGTACTTGCAAAGTTACTTATAGTTAGTAGAATGTCTAAAGTGGACCATTGAAATAAAGTGTAACTTAAGAGTGTAGATTAGTTTACCCAGAGATCCTGTTATTGTAAAGTCTTAACCCGGCCTCCAGGCTTCTGATGGTAAAGGCTAGCAGGTTTAAAGTGCCAGTACCAGTTTTTCTTAGACACTATGTTTTTGCTTGTAACAGTTGTAACCTTTTATTCTGTTCCTTTATGCTTTTCAGGAAATAGCACAGACATTAATGATAACAGGTAAGCAAACTCCTGTGCTCTAATGGGATGGATCGACTCAATTGCAGGTCTAAACAGAATTTTATTTTTGACTTTAAGTTCCAGTTCTCTTGTGTTTATGTTTCCTGCTGACTGCTTCTGTGTTTCAGGAGTGATGTTCACTGTGGCAGTATGGCGGACGATGCTTCACGACTCTTCATCATGCAACAGGAGACCGCAGCCAGTTAATCATTTAATGTAAGCAAACACACACACACACACACACACATATATAATGAGCTTAGAAACATGTTTTCATCAGTTTTCAACCTTTGTCCCACTTTCTCCAGATATTCCAGTTGTCTGCATGCAGCCGTTCAGCCTTCGCCATCTTCTCCACAACTTTATTCCTAGACTTCATGGCTCTGTACTGTCTTCTGTTGTATGAAATATTCCTCTATCGTTCATGCAGAGTCACATCATGTATCCTGTCTCGCGTATATCACTGTTGCATGTTTGTCTGTTCAGTAAGAAAACTCATAGGTTGTAAATGAACCCTCACGTACAGTAGATATTTGAATACACACATCTATATTGCTTGCATTATAATACAGAAGAGAACTAGAAATACTTTCCCTTTAGTCTTGCTGAGCCTTAAAGAAAGATGGTTAAATATTGTGAAGATTCACATATAACAGTGTGTTTGTGTGTGTCATTGTGTAGATTTTGATAATATTATATTCAAGTACTGACTACCTCCAATTATGGGAAAAAAAACATTTTCAGTAATATTTGATTTGCATTGTTTTTGTTTTCACATCAAAATGATTGGGATGAAAATTGCTGTATGTCAAGAGAACGTATAGTAGAGTTATCGTAGAGATTTACAGTTCTGAAACGCTCTGAATGCTTCAGGTATTCTGTCAAATGCTCTGAACAATCACAGCTCTGATTTCTCTTGCAAAATCCTGATCAGCCAATCAGGAAGCAGAATGAAGCGTCGGTGTCTGTGTGATGTTTCCCGTAAGGTCCGATGAATGCGTGACTCCATTCCTAACACTTTTCTTTCAATTCTCTTTCAGGATGTCTTTAGACTGATTCACTTGTATATTTAGCAAGACAATGAATGAGTGAGGCCGCAGAAACTGTATTATGATGAAGGATAATCATAGATTTAGTTGGCACTGAAATGCTTGCTTCTCACACTTCCCCGATTCAAACCACTGTCGTCACCATTAGAAGAGTAAATACTTAAGAAGCCGATGAAGAGAGTTTGGGCAAAAGCTCAACTGATTTACTCAAGATATCTTTGTTGAAGGTTGTTTCATGTGATTTATGTGCAGTGGGCTAGTTTGCTGGAAGCTGATGCGAGAAATAAATGTAATTCAAAGAAAAATGTGATTCTTCGTTTTATCTTTGTTTGTCTTGAAGAGGTGAGGTCTGCTTTCTTTAGTGTTCTACACATAACATTTGCTGCCGAACATAACATTGTTACCTATAATGAGAATGTTAATCACTAAAACTCAGAATAAATGTTCATTTAGTTGTGTAATTTTTACAATCAGATAATTAAATAGTTTCCTGTGGAGTGAACTCATTGGCGCTATGGGAACTCCCCCAGCATGACCGGTGTCTGAAGCACGTGTGAAATGGAGCAAGAGTTTAGGAGATGTCCAGCGCCATGCGGGAGGTGTCTAACCCCTGAGGATACACAAGAACTGTGTGTAATCTGCTCTGAGGAGCTCGATGTGTTGAGGTGGATGAACAGAGCTAGTCCAGCTCCTCTCACTCCCACAGACAGAGAACTGGTGGAAGTTATGAAACGCAACTGAAACTGGACTTGTCCATGGAGAGAGAGGAGTCTGCTCCTGGAAAGACGGATGAGCGGTTTCTCCCGGGTTATAAACTACCTCAGTTTGTCAGCCTTCTATCTCTTACAGAGATCATGATGAAATGGTGAAGTCCTGGAAGAAACTCAGGGCTCGGCATTAAAGGGGACCTATAATGCAAAATTCACTTTTGCATGGTGTTTAGACATAAATGTGTGATGGCAGTGTGTGTACACAACCACCCTGCAGTGATAAAAATCCACCCACTCCTTTTTTTTTTTTAAATCCCCATAAATCATAACAGTGTCTCCCAATGACCTGTTGTCAGAATGCGGCTTTAGTGATGTCACTACAGACACAGGCCCCACCCACGAGTGTTGACAGACACAGGCCCCGCCCACGAGTGTTGACAGCCACAGGCCCCACCCACGAGTGTTGACAGACACAGGCCCCGCCCACGAGTGTTGACAGACACAGGCCCCGCCCACGAGTGTTGACAGACACTGCCGTTTTAACTAGAACCGCCCTGATCGAGTTCACAGCGAGTTGAGAGTTGTACACATCCGCCATTGCTGCACTGACGAGAATGTCTCCCAAGCGTTGTCGGTGTTGTGTAGCTGGATGTGGGTCATTCCTAGTATTCGGTAATATTTCAGTCCCCTAGATTTTTGAAAGTGGTGGTTCACCAAAATGAAATGTTAAAAGCTTTTCACAATACTTTGGTATGTCCTTTATAATGAATTCAAATAGTTATTGCATTTAAATAATTTTTATCATTAAAAAAAAATCTTATTTCTGTCTTAAAGCAAGCATTTTGTCATGTCCCTGAGGTTCTTCGCTGAATTTGTACTTTGAAAATAATTAATAAAATGTGCACAGTGTCTATAATTTTCAGCAATAATGCAAGTATTTATTTGTGTTCTTTGCTTTTGAAAAGAAAATTTTTAAAAAATGCAAAATATTTGATAAAAAAAAAAACTTATAAAGTTACGTCCCTCAGTCTGAACTCAACCCCGTCACGCCAACCATTCTCCGCCCATAATAATTTAGACTCCACCCATATGTGACATCACTCACAGGAAGTTGCATCATTCAGCTCTCTTCAACAGCATGGTCCAGAAGAAGGTGAGTGATATCACACTTTTTATTCAATTTTTGAGGTGTATTATAGTCAGGGGCGTAGCACCAAATTTTGGGCCCTGGGTACAAACTATCTTGCTGGGCCCCCGTACCAAATTAGTAATTACAGTTTAAAGTTTAAATGTGTACAATAACAATGTACCCATTTTGCTTATTTCCTCTTAACACTTAAAAATTACTGTGTTAAAACAGGCAATTCCGCTAAAAGCTCACCTTGTCTCACTGTCACATCCACCTCACTGTCACTGCTTTCACGTGGCCATGATGAGGGGCCTCCTGCTGCAGGGTCTAAAACTGAAATATATGGCTTCAAATGGTTGCTAAAATATCCTTTATTGTCACAATACCTTTTTTAAAGTGTAGTCTAAGTGCAAGTTAATTGATGATTATTTGTCTGTTTAAAATAAATGCAGACTATAGAATCACAGGGGTACACTAACCGCCAAACTAGACATTCAGTCTTTGAATTACGTTTTAAAATAAGTATTTTTCAATCATTCAGATGTGCATTAAACTGAGAACAATCCTGTACCTAATGTAAGAGCGTGCGCGAGCTAATTTGCATAACAATTCGGTAAATAGGCGTTAACGATCTGTGTTTTCGCGGGTGTTAGATTTTGACAATGGAGGGAAATATACAGTGTTTTCATGTAAACTTCTGACTCTGGGGAGAACTGCAGCAGAAGAGGAGACAAGCTGCGCAGCTGCCTGTAGTGGCAGTGTGTTGAGCTCCCAGCTCCGCCCCCGTCTGCTTCTCACTCCCTGTTATTTACCCAGAAACATTGTTTGCTCGCTATGTAGGGTGTGATACTATAAAGCATACCTGTCAACACTCCTGTTTTTCCCGGGTTTCTCCAGGGAAACTCCCGTAATTTGCATGGCCCAAACTCCTTTATGAATAATCGGACAGGCTCCCAGGCTCTAGACTCACTGCGTTACTTGTTTGCCGCCGGCTGCCGTCTATGGGCGGACGCGGAAACCATTTGGAGAGGGAGGGGGGGTCCAGTGTGTCTGGCACTGAGTTCATTCTCTCAGTTGGTGTTATCAATATATTTTGAAATGAGTAATGACATCAATTGGAGGGCCCAATTAATTCGAGTTAGGTTACAAAAAAAATAAAAATAAATTTTACAAAAAAATAAAATAAAAATAATTATGGGATTTCAAAGGGCCCTCTCCCTAGACGGGGCCCTGGGTAGTCAGGTCCACTTTTCCCCCCACTACCACGCCCCTGATTATAGTCAGGGAGGGTACTGTCAGGCTTAACCAAGGGGGTAATCCATCAGCCGGAAGTTGAAGCTGCCTCCGGGGGCCGCCATTGTAGCTGGCTATCACCTGCTGTTAGCATCCCATTGACTCCCATTCATTTTGGCGTCACTTTGACAGCGAATAACTTTACATCTGAGGCGTCCAAAGACTCCATTTGTCCATTATTTATTTCTAAAGAAACACGACAATGTATAAAAGGCTCCATTACTTTGTATCTTACGTTATGGCCCCGTAGAAGCCTTTCTTGTAAAAATAGGCTAAAAATTGCGTCATAACCACGCGACTTTATGTCGCACAATAGAAACATTACCGTATAGACAGGAGGAGAAGCTCGCAGGCAATCTTTTACTGTCTAAAGTCAGCCCATGGCATAGATAGAGTCCATAAAAGCAACGCGAAAAAATATTTCAACAACGTTTTTGATGAATTTGAAATAATTCGAAATAATTTGATATGTGGCAAGTGAATACATATAAAGTAACATTTATCCACGAACTTTAAATTATTTATCTACTTCACCTATATATATTAACGGGGGATGGGGAAATTATCAGGAAATTATATATGCAATGGAAGAAGAAAAAACCCATCTCAATGTCTATCGCGGTTAACGTTGTTCCTTTATTTATTTATAGATCTACGCTTGAAGATGAATGTGATCCCGTTCGGAAGCCATTGTGACGGTCCTCTATGTATCAGTCTCGTTGTGTATGTGGAGCATCTGCACAAGGGGAAACCAAAACGAATCAGGAATGGCATGACATCGCAGACAGAGAATAGAACAGCCCACAGCAGTTATCAAAAGTTCTGCTCTTTTTTATTAAACTGGTTCAAATGTGATCGTATAGTGGAATGATTCTTCTTTTTTTAAACAAAAGTACAAATATACATGTTTCACAATTCTTTGTCTTTTCCACAGTAAAATGTAAAATAAAATAAAATAAATAAAATCTCCAGCTTCTAAAACATTTCTGCTATATGAAAACACAGTATATAAAACAGCAAATTGTTTTCAACAGAAATATTGCTCTTATAACATACATTTTTCACACAACAAAAATAAACTAAAAATTCTATATATTACCTGCACAAGGGGAAACCAAAACGAATCAGGAATGGCATGACATCGCAGACAGAGAATAGAACAGCCCTACACAACACACGGTAAATCAGACGGAGGAATAGCATTAGCAGCAGCCATGCAACATATGCTACATTTAACATTCAACTCTAAAACTAATGACTCACTCGACGTCAAACAAACAGCATTCATCTCTTAGTTACATCATAACAAAAATACAGTGAAATAAAACATTGTGTAGTGAGATTTTAAGCACTTAGGCTATAATTGTCTCTGCAGCGCTTAACATGCGACTTACCACAGCAGTTATCAAAAGTTCTGCTGTGGATTACCCAGAATTCGCTATTTTTAGCACAGTGGCGCAATACCAAGTGACGCCCGCAGATGGCGCTGTCCCCATTTATGCAGGAATTTAACAACTATATACAACCCGTTACATACACCCCCCTAAATTTCTGCTAAATCAGGGGAGCGCATCCAAAACAGAAGAAAGAAGGGAAAGAGAAAAAAAAATTAATTACATTGAGCGTTACTGCCTTATAGTCAGTTACAACACTCCTCCTACAGAGATATGCAAGGATAGGGTGGTACCAAAACCTAAACCTTAACATAGACACAAGAGATGCCGTTTACACCTCTCCCAATTGACATAGCTCAAAAACTCCAGAGAAAATGGAGTATCTGTCTACACTCAGGAACAGAATTACTCAAAAGGCACATTATAAAGTCTCAGGCTACACTGCAAAAACATGTCTCATAAGAGTAACAAAAGAACTAACTGAAGATCTTGAATCTTCCACAACCTGGTCATTCATCTCACAAATTAATCTCTTTGGAGGTTTAATGGTCCTACCAATCCTAGTCATAGGCATGCCTCGCCTAGGCTGGTTAATTACAGGCTCAACTGATTCTGAGTCTACACTACTGGGAATATGTGAGTGTGCATCAGCTGGCGAGTGTGTGGGGAGCTGTATTGGGTGATTGTGGGCAGACTGATCGTCTAGAAATGAGGACTGGCTCACATCCCTGTCCCGGCCAGTACATCCATGACTGTCGTCGACAACATCATCCACATGAGTATTCTCTACTGTGTTAGATGAACTGGGTAACTCGACAACAACCTCATCAAGTCCAGCATTATTTCCAGATTGCAAAATCCACTGCAATGTTTTTTCATCGCTGTCGAGTTGGTCATGAGGCAAAGCATCACCATGATCACTTCCAGCTCCAACTGACAGGGAATCAGACAACAGGTCAACTTCATCGTCTCTCAACAGGAAACTGACAGGAAGGAGCAAGTTCCGATGAACTGTTTTTTCTTTGCCATTGACTGTGTCCTTCACACGGTAGACATTGATTGCCGATCTTACTGACAACACTTCGTAAGGAATTGACTCCCATTTGTCTGCAACTTTCCGTTTTCCTCTCTCGCCTCTGTTTGTCAACAAAACCCTGTCACCAACAGTCAATGGAGAGCCTTTTACCTTGCGGTCGTAGAGCTTAGCATGACGAGCCTGTTCGGCTAAACTGTGCCTCTGAGCAACCTGTGCTGCCTCACTCCGGTCTCTTTTGAGATGGGACACGAACTCTGAATGAGTAATGACAAGATCATTCCTTAGAACATGTTGAAACATTACATCAATTGGAAGTCTGGGAATCCTCCCAAACATGAGGTAAAATGGTGCAAAGCCGGTTGTTTCGTGGACAGTGCAGTTATAACAGAAAGTCAGCACTCTTAACGACTGGGGCCACTTTGCTTTGGACTTGGGGGGTAAGGCTCTGATCATGCTCCCCAAGGTCCTGTTGAAACGCTCTGTGATCCCGTTACCCATCGGGTGGTAAGGGGTAGTGTGCGATTTCTTTATCTCAGCCATATCCAACAGTTCCTTGATGAGCTTACTCTCGAAATTAGCCCCCTGGTCAGAATGCACACGCTTCGGGAAACCATATATGCAAAAAATATCATCCCATAAACGGCGAGCCACTTGTTTCGCTGACTGGTTCTTACAAGGAAAAGCAAAAGCCATCTTGGTGAAATGATCAGTCGCTACGAGAACATCAACAGACTTGTGATCTCCCTGCTCTGCTGACCAGAAATCAATGCAAATCAATTCCATGGGCTCTGTGGTGTGAACGTTCTCCAAAGGAGCACGAGCATTAGGCTCCGGCGTCTTACCAACAATGCAACGTTTGCAGTTTCTGACATAATGCACAATATCATGCGCCATACCTGTCCAAAAAAAACGGTGTCTGGCCAGGGAGAGTGTACGTGCGCGTCCTTGGTGACCTGCGGCATCGTGTATGCCATGAAGAACTTGTTGTTTTAAGCAATCTGGTACAATGAACTGATAGAGCTTGTTGTTCATGTTGTGATCTCTTTTCACTTTAAATAGCATTCCATTTCGCAGTGTGAGTTTGTTCCAGTGCTTGAGCAGCTTGATTACACTACGAGGCTCCTTTATACACTCACGTTTGTCAGGTCTCTTGTGTCTCCGGACATAGTAAACCACTCTACTCACGGTGCTGTCCTGCTCCTGCATAGTCAGAAGAGTGCTTTTAGGCAGAGCAGTGGCACAATCCTCCTTCTCCAAATGAGGGATGACTCCCGTCCCCATTACACGGCTTGTCCCACCAGAGCAGTGTGCATCCAAGAGGGCGGAGATTTTCTGAGATGTTAACTTGCCCTGGGAAAGTGGGTGGGAGAAATCAGAGCTTGGTTCAACATCTGTGTTCACAAGTTGACAGTTGTTTGTGTATCTGAAAGCATCTTGAACTGTTTCATCCGTCACACCATTCAGTTGATTTAACAAAGCATGGTATGGCTCTGTCACAAGGCGATGACTGACACTCGACTGGACAAAAGGCTCTCTGCTGAGTGCATCTGCCACTACGTTCTTAGCTCCTGGCACATACTTCAGATCGAAACTATAGGATGCCAGCTTCGCTACCCAACGCTGTTCACATGCATCAAGTCTTGGTTTGGTGAGTATGTATGTGAGCGGGTTGTTGTCAGTCCAAGCTGTAAAATGACGACCTTTCAACCAGTAATGGAATTTGTCACATACTGCCCATTTTAAGGCTAAAAACTCAAGCCTGTGAGCGGGGTAGTTCATCTGAGAGCGTGAAAGCGTCTTGCTCGCAAAAGCCACTGGCCTCGCCATGTCACTGCCTCTGGGGATCTGAGAGAGTACTGCTCCCAACCCATCGAAAGATGCATCCACGGCTAATATGAAATGGTCATCAAAATCAGGGTGAGCTAATGTTACACTTGTAAGCAAGTCATGCTTTAAAGTCTCAAATGCACATTTGCATTCTTCAGTCCAGTCTGATTGTGTGAGTTTAACATTTACAACTTTCTTTTTAGGATGTCTCCCTTTCTTTTTAAAGCACTGCGTGTCCGGCTGGGAGATGAGCTTGAAGAGGGGCTTTGCTTTGGCTGAACATCTCTCAATAAAATGTTGATAATACAACACCATACCCAAAAATGATCTAATTTTCTTAGGGCAAGGAGTGACGCCATCGGAATCCATTAAATCAGACACCTGTACATCAGTGATGGCCTGAACTTTTCCAGGGTCAGTACAGACTCCCTCTTCACCCACAATGTGGCCCAGGAATTTCACAGACCTTCTCAGAAAATTACATTTCTTTGGTGAGAGCTTCAAATTGTGAGTCTTCAACCTGGAAAACACCATCTCCAGCCGGTCGAGTGCAAGCTGCTCTGTAGGAGCAAAGACCAAAAGATCGTCAAGGTAACACAACAGACTGGTGAAGTTCTTGTCACCGAAAATCGACATCATCATCCGCATAAATGTAGCGGGGCTGTTTGTGAGGCCTTGGGGCATGCGATTGTATTCGTGGAGTCCGAATGGAGATGAGAATGCTGTATACTTTTTGTCTCCCTCATGTAGTGGCACATTGTAGAAACCGGATGTCAGGTCCATAGTGGAGAAGAAAGCATTTCCACCTAGAGCAGCAAGTGCATCTGACTGGTGTGGGAGAGGATGAGCATCTTTTACTGTCCTGGCGTTGAGCCATCTGAAATCATTACAGATCCTGAGGTCGCCATTTTTCTTCCACACAAGTACTAAAGGTGATGCGTACTCACTGTTAGACTTTCTTATTATGCCACTCTCTTCCATGTCATTCAGGGCTGTCCGCAGCTTCTCATAGTGACTTGGTGGTATCCTGCGATAAGGTAGACGAAACGGTTTGTCGTCAACCAGACGGATCCTGTGAACAAAATCTTTTGCCAGACCACAATCCATCTTATTCCTTGAGAATATAGACTCATGAGCTGTGATGATGCTGAGGAGTTTGTTCTTCCACTCGAGAGAGACTTCACATGCACTTAGGTCTAAATCGTTCAATCCCAAGTCCCTCAGAATGTTGGTCAACTCCTCTTCCGACAGTAGTGGTTGTTCGGAGATGTGAGAGGACTGGGCACTTGACTGGATGTTACACTGGACACTTTCAACCTCTGTGAAATCCTCTACGGCAATGCATGGGGATACATCAGCGATTTTTGCATTCCTTCTCAGTGTAACAGGGCGATTAGTGGGGTTAACTAGTTTAACTGGGACTAAGCCATCACCAAATAGTGGTGTGATAACTCTGCCGACCAAGATCTGTTTAGGCCTGGAATTAGATTGGGTGGGCTCTATGACTACAGTACTACCCACAGATACCATGACCTTGCTAGGGAGTTTACCCCAAACTAGATATTCACTCTGTGGCTGTAATGTTACACTGCCTTTAAGTTTGGCTGTACCCACTTTGTCTGGCACAATATCTCCTTTCCACCTCTCTGTGTTGGAAAGTAAAGACAAAAACTGAAAGGATTCATCCATTCCATCTCCACTTGGCATGGTCATCAATTTCCAGTAACCGACGGTGGTCCTCAGTAAAGTCAACAGCGGTTTGATAGCATTGCTGCCAAGAATCAGTTCTTCTGTCTGACCTGTCACAACCAGAACAGAGATCATCATTTTACATCCATAAACGGAGACTGTGACATCATATATCCCTGTGGGGTTAACTCTATGACCTCCAAATCCAACAACGACGACATTATCTGCTGGAGTCTTTATCAGGTTAGGATTGGCTTTCAACAAGTTAGCTTCTGCTGCTTCGCTTATGGTGCACGCCATAGAGCCGCTGTCAATCAGTGCTTTCAGTGTTGGACCATTCTCGACAGACACAGGGGTATAGAACAGACTATCAGTCATAGGAACGTGCTGTAAGCATTGAAAAATAACAGTTTTGTCAGAAGGGGCAATACTTTTTTGTACCTCGTATACAGACTCATAATCCTCAGTATCACAAATGGGAGGCTGACTAATTAGATCTACACTGCCCTCCCCCTCGCGCAGATCTGTTAGTTTCCCTGATTAGACGGAGGTAGAGTAGCCCGTGACACAGGACAGTTGCGTCGGGAATGGCCAGGTGACAGGCACTGAAAACACAGGCGATGCTCACGGCAGTGGGCTAGGGCAGAGTGAGCTCCATCGTTACAGATAGCACAAGGTAAGGCATCTAAGCCATCAATTCTTGGGAGTATGGCATTGCGTCGACCTGAGTTAGGCTGTCGTACGCATGAATTGCGCAGTAAAACTTTCTCCAGCATGTCAATCACTCTCTCTAGATTAGCCTGGTCTGTAGATCCACACCGCTGTAATCCAGAGTCATGGCAAGCGACAGAGGCTGCATTAACATCAACTTTGCAAACATTTGCCTTATCAGTCCTAACACAACATGTCGAACTATGCACTTCATGGGCTGACCACTTATCAATGGACTTGGATCGAAAGGTTAGAGCCAAATCTTTACTGGGACAATGGCGGATGAACGTGTGCAATCTCTGTTCCTGGATTATCAAATGATTTGCCTTGCTCCTTTAGACATTCAGAGGCTACATCTGCTGCTTTGTTTAAACTCAACCAGTAATCGTAAGGCTCCTCATTGTCATTAGGCAAAGTGGTGTAAAAGTCAGAGAGGGGAACTGGTGAGTACTGACTGCAACTGAAATGCTTCCGTAGCAGACTGTAAATAGCATTGGGGCTAGTTTGGGTGTCAGACTCGCTGTTCCTAATCCAAAATTTGACAACGTCTTTTGCTCTGCCCCGCAGGTGAACAAGTATCTCCTCAACATGTTCAGCAGTATTCATGTTTCCCTTCTTAACAAAGGCCCTCATCAGGTCTTCCCACTCCTCTATGTCAACTGAGTCAGATCCGTCCCCTCTGAAGGAAGGAGGCTCTTTGACATTCCTGTGTGTGACCAAATGAGCCTGGGATATATCCACAGTGTTGGAGGGTCGAGTCAGAGTGGTACTGCCAGTATGTGGGTTGCTGTGTGTTTCTGACCCCAGGCTAGGTGGATTAAGACGAGATATAATACTGTCGGCTATCTGCTCCCCAATCATTAGAGCAATTGAGCCTACTTGATCTAACAAGTCGGGGGCAACATATTCAGAGTGTGGTGTTGAACTATTGACTGGTTGCCTATGTGGGTTACGCATATCAGTAATGTCAGGGGGATCAATTGAAAAGTCAACCCTATTCACTCCTAACGCAACGTTACTGCCAACAGGACTACCAAGAAAGGAAGCAGGTATCTGCAGTACACCTCTCCCCCTACCAACAGAAGCTGGAGTACGAGCCGGCGAATCAAGTCCTATTGCGCTCATTATGACTACACTTCAAAACAATAAGATCAGGAAAAAAAACAAAAACACAGATCAACTAACAAGAGAAAACTGACCCAAAATAATCAAAATTATTAAAAAAATCAGAGCATTTAGAGTCCTTTTAATGTGCAAAGGATAACATAAAGATGTCCTCTTCAGGAAACTACAGTCCACGATGTCCGAACGAAGCCACAGCTACAGCGGTCCGTCAATGGCAGGCAGACGTCCACTCACTCACAGTCACGGCACCAATGTGACGGTCCTCTATGTATCAGTCTCGTTGTGTATGTGGAGCATCTGCACAAGGGGAAACCAAAACGAATCAGGAATGGCATGACATCGCAGACAGAGAATAGAACAGCCCACAGCAGTTATCAAAAGTTCTGCTCTTTTTTATTAAACTGGTTCAAATGTGATCGTATAGTGGAATGATTCTTCTTTTTTTAAACAAAAGTACAAATATACATGTTTCACAATTCTTTGTCTTTTCCACAGTAAAATGTAAAATAAAATAAAATAAATAAAATCTCCAGCTTCTAAAACATTTCTGCTATATGAAAACACAGTATATAAAACAGCAAATTGTTTTCAACAGAAATATTGCTCTTATAACATACATTTTTCACACAACAAAAATAAACTAAAAATTCTATATATTACCTGCACAAGGGGAAACCAAAACGAATCAGGAATGGCATGACATCGCAGACAGAGAATAGAACAGCCCTACACAACACACGGTAAATCAGACGGAGGAATAGCATTAGCAGCAGCCATGCAACATATGCTACATTTAACATTCAACTCTAAAACTAATGACTCACTCGACGTCAAACAAACAGCATTCATCTCTTAGTTACATCATAACAAAAATACAGTGAAATAAAACATTGTGTAGTGAGATTTTAAGCACTTAGGCTATAATTGTCTCTGCAGCGCTTAACATGCGACTTACCACAGCAGTTATCAAAAGTTCTGCTGTGGATTACCCAGAATTCGCTATTTTTAGCACAGTGGCGCAATACCAAGTGACGCCCGCAGATGGCGCTGTCCCCATTTATGCAGGAATTTAACAACTATATACAACCCGTTACACCATGTACAAATGTCCTAGCCTACATAACGTGAAATAAAGAAAAACGTTTTTGTTCAAGTGTTTTTGATCATGATTTATTATAGGAATATTATATGGTCACATTGAATATACGAAAATGACGCGAGGGGATAGTATTTTATAGTATGGTTCCTGGGCTTATATACTAATAAGTCTTTTTTGGATGGGTTATTATTCTGTTTGATGTAGAAGGAAACGAAAAAGAACAATTGTAAATGTGTGCGTTTATGTATGTATGTGCCTATTTGAATCACTTTTAATAATTTTGGAAGATTGTGCTGAGATGTACATGTACTTATTTATCTGTTATTTTTGATTGTATTATATATATGTGTGTGTGTGTGTGTGTGTGTGTGTGTGTGTGTGTATATATATATATATATATATATATATATATATAAACATGTTCAAAATAAGCTAAATAAACTAACTAACTAAAATTACTAGAACTGCAGGCTACTCAAACGATTACAATCCAAAAGTAGGCTATTTTAAAGTCGATTTTAGCCACTTCTTTTGCCAGGCCTATAATGTTTTAATGTAAGATGTCATATTGTAATTATATAGCGTAAGTAGTTATATTAATATTATTGTAATATATTAATAAACATTGTATTATATTATTACTATACGATTTGATTTCCAAAACACACACACACACACACACACACACATCAATGTGAGTTTACTCTGATGCGTCATTGACCGTTCGAGATTAGCTTGATTGCGCTTTATGACAACACCTGCTAGTCAAAGCCCTTATTTTCTGGAGAGCCGTGATACTTCGACCTTGGAAACTTCTGATCATCATTCAAGACAAGTATTGTGTTATAGGTGGTATTTTGTTAATTCAGTGTGATAACTGTTTGTTGACTTTTTTTTTCGTGATTTCATCTTCCCTTTTACTTCAATTTACTTGTTGCTAGCATATTGTCCCTCGTGCGAAAATGTCTTGCTGTGTAGCATTTGTCTTGGCACAGCTACTAGAAGATTTACAACTCCCAGTCAGGTTGCTCACGTGACATCTACGTCATCAAGCTCAGTTTGAGCCTGCGCAGAACGCTTGGCTATCAGGAAGTGAGTACCCATGTTTGGCTTCAACTCTCTCCGTTGAAATCAACGGGGTCGCTCTGTCCATTTCTTTTACTGTCTATGGGCTTAACAACTCAACCCCATCACATACAATTAAGATGGAAAATGATGACTTTTCAAAATTTTATTTTAATCCATAAAAATCTAAAATATACTTATTTCATTGGCTGCCATGTGGCCCAGTCTTCTACACCACATTAAGGGCAGTGGCCATTTTGAGCAAAAAAACTCAACCCCATCACACTCAACCCCGTCACATATGTCATTGTTTCGGGGTTGTAAACTTTGTGACAGGGTTGAGTTATTCACTTAATTTAATCAATGATTTCAATTTAAAAGTTTATTTCAGTAAATATATTATTACCAACTCATATTTTAACTCATATTTTTGTTATAGATAAAATATTTGATGTAATGTTTCCACTTAAACTTCAACAGGCATCCTAGTCAGAAATGGCACCCACATCAACAGCAGACAGGCAAAGGCAGTTTCGTGCACGCAGAGATGCTGACCCAGAAAAAAGGGCACAGTACCTTGAGAGCGAGAAGCAGAGATGGAGAAGGAATGTTGAGGCAGGAAAGAAAAAAACAATTAGTGATCTAAGTGAGATAGCACAGGGCCAGAGGCGTAAAAAATGGAGAGCAGCATACACAAGAAGCAAGGAAAGAAGAGAAGCATTAAGAAACATAAGCACTCCACCACAAAGTCCTGAACATATGCCAGAGCTGCCACGACAGCCACTGTCAAGGTGAAGTGCAACAGGCAGAAGAATCATAAGTTGAGAGTAGAAAATTAGTTTATTTAGTTTAGAAGTGCATTTTTGGAAAACGCGCATGGAATTGCCGCGAGCGTCTGTAACTTTGCACGTAGAGAGAGCTCTTAAGAGCTAAGAAACATTATCGGGAAACTCGGCCCAGACTAGATGCGACTGTCACTTCATGACAGAAGATTGTTTCTTTAATTGTTCATCTAATTGTTTCAATTAATGTCCATGTAACGCGTTGTCTTTTAATTTTCTTGTTAAATTTGCAGATAACGGTGTTGGGAGTTTACATGTTTTGAGCGGAGTGAAGATTAGCACATTGTATATTGTATATAAATTAATTGTATATGAATCAATTTTGTTGTAAGTTATAGGCTACAGTTTGCAAAAGGATAGTTTTAATTAAAATGTTTGTGCAATTTTATTTATTGAAATATTTTCATGTTTTAAATATTAAATGTAAATTACTGTTCCTTAATAAAGTTTGTTAACGCTGTTTTTAGTGACTTATTTTAAGTTGATAATTAAACAATGAATCAACAAAAACATGGATTGTGTGCTGATTTATTTATTTAATACAAACTGATTGATTTACTTATTTTCTGTAATATATTGTAATAATAATATATTCATAGAATTATTAAGTGTTTGAACAATAAACAATGTAATAAACAACAATAAACAACGTTCGAGGAACATTCCGGGAACGTTCCAAGAACCTTCTGGGAAAGAGAACGTTCCCCTAACCTATAGGGGACGTTCTATTAACGTAAAGAAAACGTTCCTAGCTAACCAACAGGGAACGTTAGAATGTTTGTTCAGGGAACGTTCTGGGAACCTGAATGTAACGTTCTGGCAGGGGCGTAATTTACGGGTGGGACATGTCCCTACCACTTTTTGCTAGGGTCGATATTGTCCCCACCACTTTTGAAACATCTGGCGGCACGGATGTACCAATACACATAAATAAAATCTCTCCAGTTAACTTAAAGAGCATGCATTTCGTTCGTTTGTTAAAGGTTGTATCAGCGATTTCAGGCCCAAACAAAAATTATCACATTCATCTAATCTTTCCTAACGATCCGCTAGCTGCCCGCCCCATAAGCAGGCTGTCAAAAAACCGCGTCTCTGTAGGCAGCCTAGGCTCTGAGATCTGCACACAAAAACAAATGGGTACAACCACCACTCAAAATCAAAATAAACAGTGTTCTAACCAATCACGACAGGGGCGGGTGTTGTTTGTTTTTGCGCTTGTGCACGGCACCTGCACGCGAAGTCGGAGCTGAAGAATAAGCCAGCGTCTATCAACCCTATGCTATCAGATACATTTAACATGGAAGAGGCAATCCCCAAGAAGAGAAGGAGGATTAGGGCGAGGGAATACCCTCGTTTTTCGTCAAAGAAACGAATAATAATCAGGAAGGCTTTTGAACGGTGGAGAGAATTCAAAGATTTGAAAAATTTTAAATCGGACGCCGAGGTTGCACTGTTTCTTCTGGACAGGTGATTAGCTTCTAGTGCTGACTTTTTTGTATGTGAACTGTGTGTGAAAATATAATTCTTTAAAAAATATGAGTGAAGCTCGACTAAACTCGGATAGCTCTAGCGAATATCAGATTGTAGGGATTTAGTGTGTGAGATTGGCATGCTAGTGAGCGAGTTGATTCTGACGAATTGGAATTCGTTGAGGGAGGGGCGAGCTAACTTGGTTTGTTTGGGATCTCGATTCAAACACAAACAGAAGTGATGTCACCCACAATCGCTGATACAACCTTTAAATAAGAGGTGATCTACTAGCATGCTGAAATTTGTTTTTGAAATCAAGCGATCAAAGTGCTCGTTGCTGCTGCGATCAGTGGTGCAGATACAGTGTTCTCTCGTGACTCGCGCACACCGCAGTCTTCACACGGACGCGCGCTTTAATCCGTTTCAGAGACTCTTTATGCGTTCCGATGAATCACAAAATAAAATGCACTCAAAAGTGTCCCTGCCTGATGTACAACCACTGATAAACATAATCGGGTTTAATGAGGAAAAAACCCCAATACGAGTGCGGATAAGAGAACCCAGAACTGACACGCTTCGCAAAAGTTCTGCCACTGGACCATTAATAGGCCTACGTGTATTGTAGTCGGATCTATATATTTATTCACGTGAAAATTATCGGTAGCCTACTAACAACATAGATCTCATTAAACGACAAATTAAACCCAATGTAGGCTACTATTTAAATGTACCCCACCCACCCAAACACACACACGCACACCCCAGCTAACAATTTTTGGTTCCCAGAACGTTCTCAGAACGTTAGTTTTTGGTCCTCAGAACGTTATTTTTTATGGTTTGTTTTTGGTTAGCCAGGAAAGTTTTCTTAACGTTTTCAGAAAGTTAGTTTTTGGTTCCCAGAACGTTATTTTTTATGGTTTGTTTTTAGTTAGCCAGTAGAGTTTTCTTTACGTTCAACAACAATTCATCTTTTTTTTTACTTTAATAAAATAAAACCGTAAATCTATATGAATAATCAACCTGTACAGTCCATGTTTTTGTCGATTCATTGTTTAATTGTTGATTAAAAACACACAAAAAACACATCATAGGCTATGCATCACATTCAAAACGCGAAACGAAAACAAACTAAGAATACACTTTTATTAGTAGGCTAGTCTAATGGTAGATCCTGCACTTGAAAGCCTCTTCCATCTTCACCCCACTCATCTGTAAACATAACAAATAGTAATATTATTACAAAGAAAAGTAAAAAATGATAGTCTTGTTTCAATTATTCATTTCCATTAAAGTGAAATGACTGAACCTAAATAGGAGCCTGATAAATATGCTAATTTTAAATGAAATGTCAGACCGACATTAAGGTTTTTTTTTTGCATCTGAAGTCTTCAATTATTATTATTATTATTATTATTATAGTAAACACCTTTTAGTAATTATTAGTTTAATAACGTAATAACAGTTTACCGCTATAGATGTCACTGTTGAAGAGGATATTCAAGGGGCGTTTGTCAAATATAGATGCCAGCGAGCAGCGAGGTGAAAATTAGCGATAGATGCCATATACACAATTATAAAAATATTAAATTGATGCCTTTATTGGTACAATTACACCTACCTGATACATAATGATAATACTTTTGCATCAGTTCCACTAGTAATTTCAAAATGCATTTAAATACTGTCACTTAGTGCGGTCTAGTTTATTTCTTGGTTTTGTGACAGACCGTATTGTCTGGTGTGTGTGTGTGAGCGGACGGTCTCGAGTACGCTCTTGGCTGTATGTCTTGTTTCATGTTGGGTGTTTGTTTATTCAACAAATACATGCGTTTACCATTTTAAATTCCTGTGTGGAGCGAATTTCAGGGCCAGTGAGATTAGATCTTCCACTTCTATTGACTTCATTGATTTGAAGTTCCTCTGTGTTGCTCCTAGAAATTTGATAAAATAATCTAAACAAACAACAAATCATCTCCGAATTGTAACTACTTAAATTGACAATCAATATATATTTTGAAAAGGATTATGGAATTAAACTTTCCTATGATAAGAGAGCAAATCCTCAGCTCCTGGAATGCCATTTTTGTTTTCTTCCCTCTCATGCTGTAGGCACTCAGGACTTCATTGGTGGCTACTTTACGTAGCATTTTACGTACAGCCGCCCCTGGATTGGTACCCCCGATGGAGCGTAGGTAGTTAACCTAAAAACAAACATGACAGTTATGTACCATAAAACCATAGAAATTAACCTAAAGGGATAGTTCCCCCACAAATGAGCATTGCTGGTAGAACGCACATAACTATAGAATCAATTCTTAATGCGCATGTGAACGCCATCAGCGTCTATCACAGGTTCACGTTTAAAGTCTGTTTAGAGAGAACGGTGTCGTCTTAGCGGCCCCTAATTTAATAACAAATGATCATTTAGACGGAAGTGAATCAATCAAAACTAACTTTAGCTGGAAAAAACATTTTTCAAGAGCCACTATAAAACCAAACCAATCTCTGTTACCTTAAATTATATCTTTATCTCTGTAAAGCTGCTTTGAAACAATCTACATTGTTAAAAGCGCTATATAAATGAGGATGAATTGACTTGACTTGGTATTTTCACACCCTCATATTTCTTGAAACCTGTATGGAGTTTTTTTTGTTGTTGTTTTTTTTTGAACATGAAGGAAGATATTTTAAAGAGTGCTGGTAACCAAACAGTTTATTTTCCCCATTGACTTCCATAGTATATATGTTTCTATACTGTGGAAGTTAACAGGGAACAGCAACTGTTTGGTCATGTTAAAAAACAACAAAAATGCAGGTTTAAAGAAACATAAGTGAGAGTAAATAACAGTTCACCCACAAATGACCAATCCCTTTGAGTAAACTCATTGTAACAGCAGAAAATTATGCATTTTATTGTCATTGACAGCTGTAAATTGCTGTATTTATTACCATCTTTGTCCTAGTCTCTTTATTTTCTAATGAGGTGTCAAACTGTTTAAGCTCTTCTACAGTTTGACAGGGCCCATTTTCTAGAATGTCCTCTTCTGTCTCTACCCCTGGCACAGTCATAGCAGCCGACAGTCTTCTCTGCAGTGTGAGGATGTCTTGCTGGTTCTCGCAGAGCTCTTGTAACTTCTGCAAGACTTTTGTGCGATAGTCTAAGACAAAAATAAATATACATTATGGAATCAGTGTGGATGTTTGTGACAGACAGCTGTAAGCTTACTTTTTGTTGCTTCTTCGGATGAGGCCTGTGTTTCTCTTAAGAGGAGATCTGACATCTGATCTGCTGTTGCATAAAAAATACCTATGTTTCAAAATTGACATTACATACACATTTATGAATATCAATGATATTGTTACACACGTTGATGGGGTGGTGCCACAGTTTGCAGTGAGCACGGCAATGATGCCTCTGCTGTAAATAAATTAATTTTTAATAAAATATAGATGTACAATAGGTATACATGGACATTAAAATGTTTAATAACATTTAAAACTTCTTACAAAATAAGTCAGGAGATCTTAGCTTTTCTTGATTGCCTGAGAAGAGAGAGAAATATATTACTTTAAGTCCATTGTGGATTAAATCTTGAAACACATTTTTTTTATATTTAAAAATCATTCTACTTACCCTTGTCTTGAGGATATGTTTTGGACGGTTGCTTATCTGACAATACAACAGAAATACAAAAAGACGTCTAGGTTGCTTTGAATTGTGCAAATAAAATGTAATGTACTGTGAAATTATGTTACAACTTACATTTAGGTGCAACAGGTTTCGACACCTTTTTCTTCTTTTTAACTCTGCAATCATCTGAAATTAACTAAGTTGTATTTACAAAAGAAAACCAACTGTGGTAGCGACCATGGCTGAGAAAACTTACTATACATTTTATTAAAAAACCACAACAACAACAAAAAGTCAATCACAATACCTTTGTTTAGCCAATCTGAAATCTCAAGTTCAACCAATATATTCAGAGCAACTACAGATTTCTGATTCAGCAAATCATTAAATCGGATGAAAAAAGTAAAGAAAAAAAAAGGTTGAAGTTTGCAAGAAGACCAGCTGAGCTAAGATAATACTAACAGAATTTGAACACCTACCATCTGAAGAAATTTCTGTTTCAGACTGAAATCTCTTTGGCATTTTATGTGGCCTCTTTTTACTTGTGTCCTCTGTTTCAATATGTGACGTTTCGGTAACAAGCTGGCATTTCTGGGAGGCTGTAAAATATATGTCAAATAATATTATAGAAAATGTTTTAACATAACCTTCATGAGTCAGGCAGCATACTTAAATCTTGAAATAGTATCACTATACCTGTTCTTAACCAATTTTTTTCAGCAAGAACCGCCTCCACTTTTGCTTGTCAGGGATCGCATTGTTTTTTACCAACTGCCTTGAGTTCATGTAGGTCCAGTAACAGAATATTCCCTATTTAAAATGAATGAATGAATGAAAATAAATAAATACAATTAGCATTCACAGTGGATTTTCACATTGTAAGCATGAGTGTAAGTGTAATGTTATTTTAAAGTTTAGTGAATAAAAGCATACTTTGATCGTTTCCTCCAACTAAGTGGTTGGGATAATTTCTACAGAATTATCATCTGCAATCTCGACCACTGCAAAAGTCTCCATCTGTTGAGAGATAAAACACAATGCTTTTATATTACAAACGCCTGTCAATACAACACAGTCTCTGGTCCTGAATTAACACTGCTCTTTGTCTATACGAGTTCACTCTACAGCAAGGGTCTTCTACCGGGGGTCAGCGGTACTGCAGGGGGCCCGCAAATTAGTGTTTGATCACAAATCATTTTTGCTATAACATGCTGGGTAAAAAAAAAAGTCACAAAGTCAAATTGTTATATTCACCCTGAAACGAAAGCAAGAACATCCTCAGTCCATGGAAGAACGACAGTAAACAGTTCAAAAGGCAGACCCTCATCTTCCTCCTCTCCCAGCCCAGTGTCCGGACATTACAAGAGGAAAACGTAGTCCGTCGGTTGTGGGGTGGGGTGGGTTGTTGTGGGGTGGGGTGGGTTGAGGTGGGGTGGGATGGGATGGAGTAGAGAGTTAAAGTGTATGCAGTATGGGCAAAAAAAATATTTCCTGGTTTTCTTCAATCATTACGGCAGTTTTTGTTAGCTGCTGTTCTGGGATTAGTGTCATTTTGGATTGTCTTGACTGCACTTTGAAACAACCAATCATCCGTGAGTCACATGGGTCTTTGAAAAGTGGTTGAGATTTCTCAAAAACCTTGCACAATAACATTCGAGAGCCTGACTCATCCATCTCTTCCCTTTCTTCAATGGCCATGCAACATTTCCCCTCCCCGAGGATGAAAGCATTGTTTGGTCGTGTCGTTTTGAACTTTGTGGTGACCACTGATTGAGTCTGTGGAAAATTTGACCTCTCCATCAGACGTTTGGCCACTTGAACAAGCGGCTTCTTTCCTGACCTTACGAGTCGTTTGAGCTTTCCCAGAAAGTTTTCAAATGGGAAACCGCTGCAAGCGTCAAGACAACCAAAATTGATGGCCTCTGCTGATAGATGTATCATGGAATGTATGTTGTATACCATGAAATGATCACCGTACAGTTCTTTAGTTTTTTTCTACAAAGTATTTCATCAGCTGACTGCTGTAGCCGTTGTGGTCCACTGCCGAATTTGGTGAAAGAAGAAGACCCAAGGCAACACTGAATGTCATAAAATGATCATACAACTGGTCGGCCAGAATTCCTTTTAGTACAATCTTGCTGCAACTGCTCGCTAAGACTCTTTCTCAAGTTGAAATGAACACACTCCATCCCTGACTTCATCACTGTTTTAATGTGTCTCGGAGTTTGAAGCAAGGTTCTTCCTGTTAAAGGCAGCTCTGGATGTCCATTCTTTCTAAGTCCCTTCAGAAGGTCATCAATGGCATTGTGTTTAATAAGGTGTTTTGTAGCCCAACCCTGCAAAAATGTTGTAAGTGAGGCTGGAGGCATTTGATTCACATCCTCAGGCCCTGAAGTGCAGTTGTCCTCACTGAAGACATGATCCTCATTCTCATGTCCTAAACTGCAGTTTTCTTCACTGGCCCCATTATCATCATTCTCATGTCCTACACTGCAGATTTCTTCACTGACTCCTGTCTCTGCACATTTAAAAGCACCCCAGATGTCCTTGTCATTTCTTTCATCCACATTGACCTGATCTTCACCATGTTGAGATGTTACTGATTGTTCTCCAATAATCCTTTCAGTTAGTGACTTCCGGGCACATTTCCATTGCCTTGTGTATCTTTGCCTTCTGGATTTTGAGTTCATTCTAAATTCAGAATATTTGCTTTCATGAAATCAAGGAGACATATCCAAAAGTATTGAAAAGGGGTCCACATAGTTTCGTTATGTGTCATTTCTGAAATAAGTTATGCAAATAAAACTGTAACAGAACAAGTATTTATTAGGATAAATGGTCACACTTTATTTTTGCTAGTCCACTTTTAACATTCTATTAATTCTAAGTAACTTTTCAACTACGTCAACTAACTCTCATAACTAGAATGTATTAGGTATTAGTAGAGTGTATTAGACTGTCATTAGACTGTTACTGTTAAAATATTAAGCAGACAGTCTATTAATACTCTAATGACAGTTAGTTGACATGTTAATACAAAGTTACTTATAGTTAGCAGAATGACTAAAGTAGACTATCGAAATAAAGTGTTACCGGATTTTTTTTTTATTCATCAGGATTTGCCGCGTGGGCCACACTGTCCACATACAGTCAAGGACTGCGCAGTTTGGCACTGAACTGAATAGTTTCTAAATTATTAGCTTAGATAACATCACGACTTGACCAACGAGGGAGAGCAGAGAACAAAACTCCTGCTTGCCGAGGTTATTGGACTTCGTTAATATTTTGAAGTGCCAATGTTGATACAGGTTTAGCAAGTTCACTATGTTCTTATCTTTTGAGGGTGTAGATAAATGTTTTCAGTAGCTTAGAATAAAATAAAAATATTAATAACTAACTTTATAACTTTGCAGTGTTCTCTTAATTTTTTTAAAAAAATGACCAAATATAAATCCGATTCAAAATAAAATATAGGCTAAACATAACAACACATTTAGGAGCAGCTAAGTAATATTACTTACCTTGAAATTAAAACTGAGGAAGACAGAGGAAGGCAATCCAAAATCTAATAAAACAAAGAAATTAAAAAATATATGAATCAAACCTGGTAACAGTCCTTAAGTTTCATGTTGCAGGAATGCTGCATTATGCCAATAAATACTGAAAACTTGTTTGATTGTTAGTCAAAACATGTACTTACAAAACCAAAATAACTGACTGTCTTAGCTCTTAAAAGAACTTTTGGGGTGTACATTAGGCCTATATCGGGCTTCTGCGGACACAAGACAAAGAGAAAAACTATAAACAACGCTGAATATGTGTGATGGGCCTCTATACGAGTTAAAATGTTTCATTAATGGATACAGACTACTCAAAACGTAATTAATACGGAGGGAGGAGGGGAGGGTTTAAATCACGCAAATGGCGTCACGCAGGGGGAGGGGTGGAGGGGGTTTAAATCATGATGTCACACATATTTAACGGCATTTAACTGTACTGACCCTACTGACTAGGCCTAATGTTGAAAAAAGGCGGAAAGTCATTGTTTGTGTGTGGAAAAGGCAGTCGGACCACCTTTTAACCATTTGATTTGTTTCATTTGAGAAAACGGATGTTATTTATTTTTAGTTGTTATAATAGCTGAGAGAAAAAAAACTGTTCAAACTGTGTCCTAAGATAATGTATTATTTACTCTGGTCATATTTTGAAATGTCAAAGCCTATTTATAGCTGGTTTTACACAATTTACATATTTGTTTATATGTAATTAAATGTTGTCTTTAAGGAAAATAAAATAATCTGATTAATAGGTAGGCCTACTTTACCTCAGGAAAACTCAGTCGTCCGTGGTGATCCAGTCAGAAGAGATGTCAGAAGAGATGTCAGAAGAGATGTCAGAAGAGATGTCAGAAGAGATGTCAGAAGAGATGTCCACTATGTGGGCGAAGGGCACTGACCGCAGCTTTATATGCCCTCTGCATTCTTTCGCGGGCTTGCCACGCGAGTGATAATTTATAAACTATGTAATTTTATAAACTTTATATATTTTCTTATTTTTAAAAAAATGTTATGTATACATCTAAAATACCTTTCGTTATTGTACCACGGCATTAAATGACTGAATGAATAAATAAGTGCAGTGTTTTTAATAGAGCGGCCGAGGGAGTTACTAGAAAAATCTCATAAATATTAAATTATGAATTTTAAACTAATTTTGGAGATCTATGACCCATTCTATTTAACAAATATGAAACTAATGTAGCCATTAAATAAGCACATTTAGTTTCATATTTGTTAAACTATTATAATATTATTTTTTTCCATTTTTGTTAAACTATTATAATGTTATTTTTTTTCCATCTGCTGATTATGAAAATTGAACAGCATGATGAGCAATATATCGGGAGACATGATGGGTCAGACATGATTTTGACCACTTCATTAAGTTTTGTTTTGTGGAAAGCCTTTCTTTAAAGTGAATTTCATTTTGTATAAATTGTATCATAATTTTAATCAAATTTTCATCAACCAATTGCCTGGATGTAATAAATAAGAATCAAACATATAGCAGACAATATTATCATGACATGGAGGCGCGCGCGATTGCATTGCGTGAACTGGAGAGCACATCTCATCATAAATTAACCGAAACTCAGGTATGCCTCACAGACATGAGGAACTATAGAATGCTTGAAATGTCTTTTAAACAAAACAATTCAAAACGAAAATAAATAGGCTATGTAATCCATTATGTGCATTTCTATATGCCACCCCAGAAAATAAGCGCATTATTGATGCACAAGTCATTGTAGCATTTATTGCATGATCACATTATGGAAGGTTCTGGGAACAAAACAATAACTTAAAAAATAATCATTAGGCAACATTCTTTATAAGTTGTTTTGAGGTTATTCAAAAAATAACCTTCCAGCAACGTTCTGGGAACGTTGTTTTATGGTTGCAAAACAATAACTTAAAAATAACCATTAGGGAATGTTCTTTATAAGTTATTTTTGGGTTATTTAAAAGTAACCACCCTGCATCGTTCTGGGAACGTGGTTTTATGGTTACATAAAAATAAAACCTAAAAACAATGTTCCCCTAACGTTAGTATTTGATTCCCAAAAAAATAACCAAACAGGAACCAAAAACGACTCGGTTACTAACGTAACCTCGGTTCCCTGAGAGGAGGGAACGAGTATTGCGTAAGTAGCTTACGCTATGGGAAAACTCCTTTTCTCGAGAATATTGAAGTCTTTATGTAAAACGCATTGAAGCTGCACAGCTGACAGCAATGAACGAAGGAAGCTCGGTCATTGGCTGTGCTGCGGCAACTTGCTCGAACCAATGACGGGGCGACTCTGAATGCGCGACCAATGAATGCGCGACCAATGAATGCGCGACCAATGAATGCGCGATTCTTAGACCCAGGCATTCTAAATGGCTGATAATCCAAGATATGTGGGTTATTAACTGACTCTCTGATTGTGCTAGGACCAGCCAATCGTCGAGATAATTCAGTATTCGCACTCCCCTTCGTCTCAAGGGGGAAAGTGCTGCGTCCATACATTTCGTGAATGTACGGGGAGCCAGGGACAGGCCCAACGGAAGTACTGTGTACTGGTAAGACTGTCCCTCGAAAGCGAATCTCAGAAACGGCCTGTGATGAGGCGCTATTGGAATGGGAAAGTAAGCATCTTTCAGATCCACTGAGAGAAACCAATCTCCTGGGCGTACTTGCGCGAGGATTTGCTTGGTTGTTAACATTCTGAACGAGCGAATCGTTAGTGCTTTGTTCAGGTGTCTGAGATCTAGGATGGGGCGGAGACCGCCATCCTTTTTCGGGACGAGAAAATAGCGGCTGTAAAAACCTGCCTCGCTCATAGAGGGGGGAACAGTTTCCACAGTGCCCTTTTCTATTAGTTTGCGCACCTCGGTGCGTAGAACATGCGAACACTCCTTTCTCACTTTCGTCTCGACCACAGTCGTAAAACGTGGTGGTCTGCGAGCGAACTGGACCAAGTATCCGTGCTTTACTATATTCAATACCCATTTCGGCATATCTGGAATGTTTTCCCATGCCGCTGCGTGTACAGATATGGGCTGAATACAGGCTAGGGGCGGGCCGCTGTGACGCAGGGACCCGGCCAGCGAATCGCCTGAGCTCGTAACTCTCAGAGGCGCGGGCGCGCGCTGAGCAGCTCAGTGAATGGGCGCGTGTGTGCTTACAACAGCGCGCGCTATGTCTGTAAAACTCGCAGCCTGAGTTGGGTTTGTGTTTGACCCTGTAAGGACAGTGTTTATAAGTGGGGGTGCATAAACAGTGGTAGGCACACGCGTCACTTATTATAATGTTTCCCGCTTTTACTGGGGATGAATTCATAACTGTGTGAACAGTGCTTGTGTGTAGTGGTGCGTACATGACCGTAGGCACGTGATCTACATTCATGGGGCGCGCAGCCTGAGCTGGGAATGAATTTGGCACTGTTTTGACAGTATCTGGGAATGCATACTTTGTGGACATGTGAACCCTTAGTGACACAGGCAGAAAAAGACTCTTTTTGTGTTTTCTGTGCGTCGCCGTAAAAACGGCGTTTGTTTGCAGGTGAGCGAGCTCTGTGACTGGCCCATTGACTGCTGTATGGACATTTCCAGCCGCCTGTAAGGGGACTGGGTAATGTTTGAGCTTTTGCAGAGAGAGTGGTCCGGCTTTTGCGAGACACGCACTCTCTCTTCTCATTCCTGTGGCTAGGACGGCTTTCGAGGCTCAGGGTTCAGCACAATCTTGGGCCGGGGACCCCGTCGCTCAGGAGGCGGCTTGCGGTTGTGGGAGCGCGAGCGTCAGCCTGAGGCGCGGGCTGAGAGGCGGTGGGAGCTGTTCTAGCCCGCTGTGGCTGTGGCGGTCTCTGTCTGCTCTGCGATGAGCTGGAGCGCTTGGGCAGGAAATGGCCATAGCTTGTGAAGCGTTCTGGGCCTCAGTGAAGCGTTCGGCGAAACCTTTAACCGCCGGTCCAAACAGCCCGCTGGTGGAGATAGGCGCGTCGAGAAACGGCGCCTTATCCGCGTCCTTCATCTCCGTCAGAGTCAGCCACAGATGGCGCTCGAGAACAGTCAAATTAGCCATGGCGCGGCCAATAGACTGGGCGGTGGCCTTCGTGGCTCGCAGGGCTATATCAGTTGCGCTGCGTAGGTCCTTAAAGGCTTCGGGTTCGGGGCCAGACTCGTCCATAGAGCGGAGGAGCTTGGCTTCGAACACTTGAAGTACCGCCATTGAGCGAAGCGCTGATGCAGCTTGGCCGGCGGCGGCGTAGGCGCGACCGGCGAGAGCAGAAGTAGTGCGGCAGGGCTTCAAGGGGTGGGAAGCTTTGGCTTTCCATCCGGTGGTGGAGGGCGGGCAGAGATGATTGGCCACGGCCTCCTCGAGGGGCAGCGTTCCCTCGTAGCCTCTTTCCTTCGCGCCGTCCACAGAGGAGAGCGATGAAGAAAAAGAAGGCTTCAGACGCGCAGAGTGGGGGGCTTTCCATGACTTGGTGAGTTCGTCATGAACTTCCGGGAAGAAGGGAGAAGGCCTTTGCCGAGGGGCCTGCTGGCGCCCCTGCAGAAACCCCTCATCCAGTCGGCTTCGGGTTGGTTCTTCGGGAGAAGACCAATCGAGCCCGAGGTCCTCTACGGCCTTCGAGAGGACGCGGATAATCTCCGTATCCATGGTGGAGCCCCCGCTCGTGCTAGCTAGCGTCGACGGGGCGGGGTCGAGAGTGGAGCCCGGCCAGTCGTCCGATGCAGCGTCGATGGACAAGCTGTCATCCATTCCCCCATCGTCCTCAGACGCGCCGAAAGTCACAAGGCCCACCGCTCTGCTAGAGGGGTGTGGGTCCGGCTGGGTGAACTGAACCGGCGGTGGGGAAGGCAAGAGCGGCGGTGAAGCACGCGGAGACTGGCTCGGCGTGACGTCACTGAGCTCCGGTTCAGGAAGCCTCTTTGAGTGGCGCTTTTTCTTAGTGCCCGGCTCAAACAGAGGGGTGGCGGCGATGGGCTCGCTCACGGCGAAAGCGGCGAGGCGAGCCCGCAGTGCGGAGAGACCCAGGTCATCACAATCCGGGCATCCGCCCTTGGTCAAAGCAGCTTCTGCATGGTCCCGGCCCAGGCAGCGAGCGCAGATGATGTGACGATCCCCGTCCGGGAGAAGGTCTCTGCACGACGGGCAGGAAGGCATTTGAAACAACGCCTCAGAAAATTGCTCTTTTACAAGTGTCGCGGGGCGAACAGATGTAAAGATACTTGCGTGTGTGGCACGCCGGATGGCTCAGTAGGATGGCGTTCGAAGGCGGCTGAAGGTGCCGACGTCCTCGTAGCAATCCCGCTGGTATGCTTTTCGACGACGGCGAAGGCTTCAATAATCCGGAGGATCCAGCGAAGAAGGTGTTCGCTGAAGGAGATTAAATCTAAAGAACTCTCATGACGGGGCGCCCAATAAATAGCTCTTGGCCACGCCCATCTTGGCGGGCTCTGACGCGCGCGGGCGGGAAGCGCGCTCATTGGTCGCGCATTCAGAGTCGCCCCGTCATTGGTTCGAGCAAGTTGCCGCAGCACAGCCAATGACCGAGCTTCCTTCGTTCATTGCTGTCAGCTGTGCAGCTGCAATGCGTTTTACATAAAGACTTCAATATTCTCGAGAAAAGGAGTTTTCCCATAGCATAAGCTACTTACGCAATAGGAGAGACCTCTCGAAAGGGAACTAACGTTAGGGGAACGTTATGTGTTAGCTGGGACACACACACACCTGTCCCACCCACTTTTTAAAGCAATGTTACGCCACTGCGTTCTGGGAACCAAAAATTGTTAACTGGGATACACTTTACCAGTTTATTAAGCACCCCCTGAAAAGGTGAGTATATATTTGTTTACTGTTGTGTGTATATAGAGTTTTTTGTACTTCGCTGTGTATGTTGATAATAATGAAAGGGAGAGGGAGAGAGTTTAATGGATAAGACTTTAATGCGGACTTCTTATACAGAGTTTATTCAGCTCTTACAGTGATTTTCTTAAGTAAAATTGACGGTTCATCTTTTGTGTGGTGTACAATAAACTTCATTGAACTCAGTATATTTTTACAACATTCGGACGCGGTCCGCTACAACAGGCTTGTAGCTACTAATAGTGAAAAATAAGTTATAACTATACCTGTTCAATCTCCATACAGCATATATTATCTGGCTCTGTGGGCATTATTGTCCGACTCCGGGTCGAAATGAACACGGCTACTGAGAGTTTATGTTTTGATTTTATCATTCCGCCGTGAGATGAGATTGTCCTGACACGGAGCGCGAGCTCGTGAGGCTCTGCCCTCTGGGCCGACAGCAGCAGCTCATTTGCATTTAAAGGGATACACACTAAAACGGCGCGTTTTTCTGAACCCCAAAAAGTGATAATTTAAACAGCTGTAAAAAAATTATCTGTTGGGTATTTTGAGCTTAAACTTCACACACTTCATACACACACTGGGGACATCAGAGACTTATTTTACATCTTGTGAAAAGGGGCATAATAGGTCCCCTTTTATGCTTGTCCGGGACAAGTGGATATTTTGAGGGGGCAAGTGAAAGAGACTGGACAAGTAGCCTGATTAAAACATACATAACAACAAAAATAATGAGAGCATCAACAAAACGCGAGAATGATTCTTATTTTATTACATTTAGTGCAAGTAGCGATAGATAGTGTATAACGTACTGACAAGGTTGAGCTGAGGAGAAATGGAAAGAAATGAGCGCAGCTCACACACAGAAACTCAGTTAACTTACTGCAGTAAAAATTCAAAACGTGGAGGTAAATGATTTCATACAACAGTTTAATAAACAAGTAGTTAAAAATGAAGTCACTTACATTTAAGATGCAATAATGACTGTTTTCATTCAGTTTCAGCAAGGAAACTCACAGCAGAACCATAATGCATCTCATCTCACAGCAACCGTGTTTTCATAAATTAATGTAGAGTTGGGGTACTCAAATTTTTCATGAATAAATCAATTTTGAATGAACTCGGACTTGTCACACACTCAGGTGAACATGTTCTCGGACTTGACACGGATTTTCTGAGTACAGTCGAGTCCGGGCACTGGAGGACACAATATATTATTATTCAAAAATTAAACTACTTTTATTGTGTTGTTTCAGCGTTAAGCATTGTAGCCAATCACAGACATGTATATTAAGCACATTAACGCAGTGGCCAATCAGAGGCGTTTTAGAGTCACCATGCGGAGAATACACTCAAAATGTATGTTCAGGATCAGCACAAGCTTTATACTTTCACAAATCCCCTCATAAACATTAAAGTCTAGTGCAATGTAAATAAGAGATTCACTGTGTAGTGCGGACAACTTCAGTATTTATGACGAGAGTTTTAGGGAGAGTGCAGAACGCGGTAAGTAAGTGATGGCTTAAAGGGAGCGCTATTGACAATCTAAATAATAGTTTTGTTTTTCGTGCTTCTAGAGGACCAGTGGTTACATTCACACCGTAAAGTTTACGGAGTGATAGCTGAAAGAATTTTTTGTTTGTTTGTTTTGTAATGGTTGTTTATGAGTCCCTTGTTTGTCTCGAACAGTTAAACTCTTCAGAAAAATCCTCCAGCTCCTGCACATTCTTTGCTTTTCCTGCACATTCTTTTTGCTTTTGCTGTTCTTCTACATAGTTGACTCCTTACTAGCAGTGACTATGATTGTGAGATCCATCTTTTCACACTGGTGACAACATAGGGACTCATACACAACTATTACAAACCCTGCAAACATTCAGTGATGCTCAAGAAGGAAGCATCCATTCAGAGCCAGGGGGTATAAACTTTTTAAACAGGATTATTGTTGTAAATTGTTCTAATTTTGTTTCAAAATTAATTAATTTATTTATTACTGCCCTTCAGCTAAATAATATATTAACATGTAAACGAAAATAAGAAAAATGTCACCAAATTACCATCATCTTGGTCAAAAGTTTACATCGTGTTGCATTCTTGAACATTACCTTGCAGATTCTGAGAGATGTACAGTAGGTAAACGTATGACCAACTAGACATTGCAATCCCTTTGTAAAGGTTAAAATATAAATTTAAGAGCTCAGTTTTGAGACTTTTTGCCGGAGTTTGATTGACGGGCGATCTGACCAATCATAAAGTAGACATTTTTGCCTGACAAACAAACCAAACCAGTAAGTGCATTTAAACTTGAGAATGGTGCGTATTGATGTCTTTGCCGTTCTGATGTCCATTCATGTTTAATTCGTGCTATAACTAGTAGAGAATATCAGTTCACATGCTGCTCGAAATGAAGCACTACACATTAAAGCGCCACAATTTTTTATTTATTGTTTGAATTTCACAAAAATTACAAAATTTGAAAGCTGAGACTTTATTTCACACCAAAAGTAACCTGTTCTGTCTCGTCTGCTGGCGCATTGTCAGTGTCCTCTTTGCTCCGCTATATATTTTTCACTGTGTGTGAACTCGGACCCAACACTAACCTAGTTTTTCACCATTTTGAATCAGTTGAGGCAAAGATTCAACAACCCATTCATAAACAACTGCCTTATTGCTGAATGCGCATTTACAGTCATCTGACGTACGAAACAGTCGATCATTCTTTAAAGATGCCGCGGTGTGTTTGGACACAAGATGAGAAAGAGTCCTTTATTAAACTCATAAAAGACTAAATTATTACAGGAAAACTGGATTCTAAACAACAAAGAAATGACACAATTGATCAAGACCTCGAAGCAGAAATGAGTGAGAAACAGCAGAAACTCCTCATATGAGCCGCTCACAGTATAAGAGTGTTTCTGTAAATCTGTAATGGAAACCAGGCTATTGTCTGTGATAGTAGTGCCAGTACTGTTGCTCGTTACTTTCTCTGGTTGAAGTTCTGATCGGGTGTCCTTTTGGTCCCTTTTCGGGCTAACATAGCAATCACAGAACTGTGGGATTGTAATACTGAATTCTTTGCATGAGTCGACTAGCCTGTACATTTGATGCCAATGTCATTCATTCAGGTTATTCAAATTAACATCATAAAAGAGAACTGATGGGCTGGGCCGACTCGGCTTGCATTCACGTGACTTGTCGACATGAGAGGTAATTTGCGTATTGCCCCTGTAGTGTGATGATGTCATTACTAATCACCCAGACTCTGACGCATTGACTCTGAGTAGCAAAGATTAAAAGAGTGAAGTGCTGGTACTTTAGGTAGCAAGTTTTTGTGTGGCTGTACACAGTTTTTGGAGACATTCCCTGCTTTGGTCGCACAAATGAAAAAGCAGCTGAAGATGATCCCGCTCTGATGAAGAAATGAACCGAATCGCCTCACATACACTGGCTTTGTTAAGGACCTGGCAACCATAGAAGATGTGCTTTTAAGAATCTATCCCAAAAACCTCAGGTAGTTACAGTGTTTTTCTAATTTCTAATTTATTCTGAAGAGGAAAATGACACAGAGAAAGAATTTACGAATTGGTGCTCATTACATGATTGTATTTTAGAGTTGTCTTTATTTTTCTTTCTTATTTTTCAGAACAGAAGTAGAGGCGTCCTGTGAGGCGTCTTTTATGGACGCCTCACAGGAAATAAAGATGACAGTTGAGGTGTTGAAGGTTTTGAGGATCAGCCCAGATCAGCCCATTTTTCCAATACTGGGCCTGAATGCAAGTGTTAAAAGGAGTGGTTTTCATAAATTTGCTTTAAAATAACATTTGAAGAAACGAAGATGTCTTTGTCCATCAATTGTGCTGTGCATAGTAATGCGAAACTGCATAAACTGTAACAAATAAAACAAAATACTTAGGTCACGGTGAGAGAGTTCTACTCTCTCAAATGCATTATGAATTTGTTGATCCTGGCTAGCAATCGAAATGAGTTTAGCACTTCAGATTGCCTGCACATCAATGAAAGCGTAAGCGTAAGTTCTACCAGAAAGACTCCATTGCACGTCACTAATTTATAATTCCACGCTACCAATCACAGCTCGACATTGAATATAAAAGACTGATCCTACCGTTCCATGTTGTTGCCCGCAGGTGTCGTAGCAAAGTTTTCTTTTACGCACATCCTCCACGCAGCTTATCATGTCTCAAAAACCGATCGTAGATTTCGACTTCTCCGATTCAGATGACAATCAAATCCCACCTTCTCCTCAGGCAGTGCATCGGAGCAGCCGCATCCAAACTAGAGAATCTCCGTGGTCCCAACTGCCCTCTGAGAGAATTGTCAGTATCCTCGAAGAGAGTGGTTTCCCAGTCAGCAATGATCTCTCAAGGAACGATCTCATTCTCCTGGCTTCAAATACCCTGGGAACTTCGGCTGGCCCACCCGAGGCCGATCCTCCAGCCATTCTGGTTTCAACCCCTCAACCCAAACCAGCAGGCAGGAAGCGCTCCGCCAAGTCCTCGTCACCAGCCCAAGCCAAAAGGCCAAAAACCTCTCCACCAATAACTTTGCCCAATCCTGGAACAGACGGATTTAACACGCAGCTCGTCAAAGCTATCCAAGGTCTCACGGATACGGTCAAAGGCTTCGAAAGTAGGCTAGGAGTGTTCGAGTCCGCTTTGCCTCAAAAACAACTGGATTACCTATGCAATCTTCATCTCCTGATTTATGCTCTGTCTTTTCCAACCTTCCCGGAGTGGCTGATCAGTTTACGGGTCCCTCTACGTCCGCCGCTTCGGTTTTTGTTCCATCTTCAGATCAGGCGCCATTCCTGAACGCTGCCACGTCAGCTTCAACGCCGGTCTTCAACCTCTCTACGGCTGCACAAGCTCTGAACGCTGCCACGTCAGCACCTATGCCGGTCTTCAACCTCTCGACGGCTACACAAGCCCAAAATTTCTGTAGGCGTTTCATTCCTCCTGCTGCAGTTACAGTGTCTCCTAAAATGAGGTCAGATATAGTTGCAGGCAAGGATATAAATTTAGCTGCTCTAATGCTTCCTTCGCCAGCAGTTGATCGGCAATTGGTCGACTGCGGTGATGTGGCGGTTTTTCTGAAATCCTCCGATCCTAGATTGCTACGCAACTTGTCGTTTGGCGAATTTGACATAGCGTTCGGGATCTTCAGAGACATTTTATGTCAAGCTTTTCCCGACCGCAGGGAAGAGTTTGATTTATACCTGGCTATGATGGCAGATTTCAACCAGAGATACGGAGGCACGCTCTTCTACGAATATCACAAATCATTTTCAGCAAAATCCGCTTCTTTCACAACTCTTTTCAATACTAGACTGGACTGGTCTGTCACCGACTCCGAGCTTTTGGTTCGTCATTTTGGTGGTCAACGAGCCTTGGCTTGCGTTGTGTGCAGCTCGCACGGTCACTCAGCTGGTTTTTGGCCCAAAGGACTCGCAACACGGGAGTCGACCGCTGTCCATGGTGCTGATCCTTCACATGCCCCACTCGATGTAAAAGGCAGACCTATAATCGGTTTTAATGGCACTCCTCTATGTAATAACTTTAACGAATCTGTTTGCAACTACGCTAAGTGTAAGTTTTTGCATATTTGCAGCTTCTGCAGAGACACGCATCCAAAATCTGTCTGCCCCAGACGCTTCAGACCAGCGTCCAGAGAGAAAGCGCCGGCCCAGAAAAAAATCTAAATGGGCACCCATCTACTCCTATCAACACAGCTACACTCTCTAGCTACCTTTCCTCCCACCCTGATTCTTCTTTTGTTGACTATTTAATTACTGGGCTCTCTCAAGGATTTCGGGTCGGAGTTTGTTCCCCCCTCTCTACCTCGTATGTAGCTAAAAATCTACAGTCTGCGCTAGCTGAACCTGACACAGTCTCAAGTCTTCTAGATAGGGAGTTAAATAAAGGTTACATAATTGGCCCTTTTAATTCATCTCCTTTTTCCTTGTATCGAATTAATTCTTTAGGAGTAGCTACACTCAAATATTCAGGGAAAAAGCGTTTGATCTTTGATATGTCTTCTCCCTATTCTAATAGCCTTGCAAGCGTCAACGAATGCATTCCTTCAGAGCCTTTTTCACTGTACTACGCTTCAGTAGACGATGACATACAGTTAATTAAAATAGCAGGTTACGGTGCTTGGCTTGCCAAACCAGATATTACTGATGCCTTCAAAATCATGCCTATTCACCCTTCTGACTGGCACCTTTTTGGCGTTAAATGGGAATCATTGCTTTACTTCGCAGTGAGACTCACTTTCGGGTGTAGAAGTAGTCCGAATATTTTCAATTGCTTATCTGAGGCTCTGTGTTGGATCCTGTTGAACGTTTGCAAGCTCCCGTTCGTTCTACATTTACTCGATGATTTTCTACTAATTGATTTTCCCTCACCACAAAGCACGGTACTGGACTCGCTTAGATCACTATTTAACGACGTGGGTGTTCCCCTTTCAAACGAGAAAACTATATGTCCTTCTACCTCCCTCGAATTTCTAGGCATCGTTCTCGATTCAGTTCAGATGCGAGCTTCTCTTCCTAATGACAAACTTCTCAGGATTAGGTCGGTCCTAGAATCTTTTCTCGTAGCTCACATGGTTTCAAAACGCAACATGCTCTCTCTACTTGGGCATCTCAATTTCGCTATGAGAATAATTCCCCAAGGTCGCTCCTTCATTTCTCGTCTGCTCACGCTGGCCCATTCAGTTGACAGTCTGCTCGACTCGATCCTCCTAGACGATGGGTGACGTTCAGACCTTAGGTTTCGGTCACACCTGCTCAATAACTGGAACGGCATCTCTTTTTTCTATAATGGTGTTTCCGAATCATCAGTCACACACAAGCTATTTACCGACGTAGCTCCTTCGAATGGTTTTGGGGGTTTCTTTCAAGGACAATGGTTTGCAGAGAAATGGTCGGATGCATTTCTTTCCCTAATTGCGGATTCATCCTGAGTCGCTCTTTATGAATTATACCCTATCGTTGTAGCCTGCGTTCTCTGGGGCTCCGCTTGGTCTCGTAAACATATCGATATGTTCTGCGATAATCAAGCTACAGTCGATATCATAAATAAAGGACGTTCGAAATGCCCGGTAATCATGTCTCTACTTCGACGATTAACTTGGCAGTCCGTTACACACAATTTTATTCTTAAAGCAATGCATATACCAGGTCATTCTAACGGCATTGCTGATGCTCTCTCTCGCTCTCGTTTTCAGGCTTTCAGACGTCTTTGCCCAGCAGCAAACCAGAATCCAACACCATGCCCGAACCTAGCCGAGTTAATCCTCGATTAAGCTCTCGGTTTAATACCTTACTAAATTCTGCCAAGTTTTATATGACTCAAGGAGTCTCGCCATCTACACTCAAATCCTACAATTCCGCTTGGTCCCGGTTTCTCATTTTTGTCTTTCGTTCAGTATCCCCCTACTGCCCATCTTAATATCGACCGTTTGTGCATTTTTAGTTCATTGCTCTGATTCTCGTTCTCTGAAGATTGCAACAATACGTAAATTCAATTTTACATTCAATTTTACGGACGCTTACATAATCCTAACTTCCCTAGCCTTTTCTCTATGCCTACGATTCGGCTTTTACTCAAAGGCATAGAGAAGTCTGCCTATAAGACACCAGACCAACGCCTTCCTATTACACTAAGCCTTCTGCATAAACTCGTATCATCATTACGTAATGGACTGTTTTGTGAGTACGTTAACATTCTTTTAGAAGCAGTGTTTTTAACCGCATTCTACGGGTTCATGCGATCAGGGGAATTCACTTCTGATTCCAAACATTTTAATTCTGCTCGTGGCTTGGCTTTATCCGATTTACGTCTTTCCCCTACTTTTTTCAATTTATTTATCAAGTTTTCGAAAACAGATTCTTCTGGATCAGGCGTTAATATTTCTATATCTAAAATCAACAATTCCTACTGCCCTTATACTTCCATGGTCAGATATCTTAAAGCTCGACCACACACTTCAATAAACTTGTCTTTATTTATATTACCGAATGGTCTTCCAATGACCAAGCACTGGTTTAGATCTCATCTAGCTTCTGTCTTAACGCTTAGCGGTCTGTCTCCACATCTTTACACTGGGCATTCCTTTCGCATCGGAGCCGATACAACAGCATCTGAAAGCGGCGTTCCCGACTCCACTATTCAAATGCTCGGCAGATGGTCGTCTTCAGCATTCAAGACCTACATCAAATCTGACATCCATGTTCTACTAAATGCTCAACAAGCCCTCTCAAACCACGTTCAAGGTAAATTCTTCGCTAGCTACTGGTGGTGGTGGTTAATGATTCATATCATACGTTCGTTTTTCGCTGCTCTGTTAAGTTACATATGCAGTTAATCTCGGCTTGCCAGATTTATTTCGTTCTTTACTATTAACTCAGCCCTTAGCTGATTATTATAGATTAGCTTTGATGGGAAATACTATATAATGCTCAAAGTTATTCATATCCCTGCTTGCTATGTCTATCGTGATGGTCATTCACGATAGCTGCAATATGGCTAAGCCTATCGCGGCTTCCGAAACTCTACGATCACTGGCATTTAAGGCTATCGTGGTCTTTTCAATAATGCTTATCACATTAATCTCGGTTCTGACGCATGAACTAAGCCTATCGAGGCATCAGCATGAACTAAGCCTATCGAGGCACCAGCCTATCGAGGCATCAGCCTATCGAGGCATCAGCCTATCGAGGTATCAGCCTATCGAGGCATCAGCCTATCGAGGCATTAGCCAATCGTGGCTTATTTCATAAACACATATTACATTTAATCTCGGTTCTGACGTAAGGACTAAGCCTATCGAGGCATCAGCCTATCGAGGCATTAGCCTACCGTTGCCTTAGACAATCGTGTCTTATTTGATAAACGCTTATTACATTTAATCTCGGTTCTGTTGCATGAACCAAGCCTATCGAGGCATCAGCCTATCGAGGCTTAATGTACAGTTTTAATGATTACTTTAAAGCCTACTATCATGGGCAGTCGAGGCTTTCGTATGTATGTATCTTAATAACTCAGCCTATCAAGGCTTCGTTAAAATTCCCATTTCAAGTTTTGCGGCCAGACGCGGCTTCGTCCACGTTTAAAAGTAAGCTCTGCCCATATAGAGTGACATTACTACTCTCGATCTTGCTGAAATCTCCTATAAGTTATCTTATCTCAGAACGTATCGTAGTTTTAATCTTTTACGCTCAGTACCTGACTTTAAGATAAGCAATTAAAAGTCGTCTTATTGTCTTCCCTATTTATTAATCCTACTGTATGCCTTTCAGAATCCTCATAGGTATGTATGGATTCATCACGTTTTCCTTACTTTTTGGGGGTAGGCTCCGCCCCTGCCTCTAACATCAGGCAGGACCTACAAGCTAACCTTCAGACCCTGACGGAGGACGAGGCCTACGCCAAAGAACTCAGAGACGGAGCTTGTCGAGCATCTACCTTTATTTTTGTCTGTAAACTCCTTTCACAAAATAAATTCTATTTATTTGAGAATCCTTCTGAGTCTTTATGGTAGAAATACTGTGGCAGCCTTTCTGTTAGCAAACAATAGCCGCGTTTCCACTGTCGGGCCAGGGCCGGGCCAGGGCTAACAGCGAGCCGAGCCGAGCCAGTGGCCTCAGGCCTTAAGCACCGGGCTTGCGTTTCCAGTAGCCCCGCAACGCTGCCCTAAACCCCGCCCCTAACACGCCTTTCTGGATCAAACGTCATATAACCCAACCCATTTCAGCGGGTATTATGAATTTATTTATTTTTTAAGTTAGGAAGATATCATGTATATTAACTCACCGGCCGTGGCTGCAATAGTGTCCCGACTTGTCCACACACCACAGGCACAACCTTAAGCAACGGCCCTGAACGGTGGTGCAATGTCAACACTTTGACAACGCTGTAACAACCTTCACCACACAACGTAGTTACAGCAACCTTTTGGCCATGTTGTTAGAAGGTTGGGTACGTTGTGCCATCGTTCTGTGTTTGCTGGGAAATCACTGTATTCTGCAATAGAGCTGATTTATTACTTACAGTTTTCCTTATAGATTTGTTTTATGCACTATACTATAGGCCTGTATTCATATGAGCAGATTCAAAAACATGTTACACTGCCATATAAAACTGCATGTGATCACAAAATGAGCTACTGATAATGAAAACTGCCCAAACCTCCGTACAGCCTTTTTATTTCATGTTGAGGTATGAAATGAATAAAGGTAAATATCATAAATAACTGACAACAAGTTCTAAATAAGTCTGATTCTACGCTTGCATTTTCGAGATTACTTGCTGATTTTGGTAAACTCTATTAGCCACTGAAGATCAAGGTATTTGTGTGATCCACAAATCAGAGCGCTTCCTGAATCTTGATTGTTTAAAGTTAATGGGGAATATTTTTTATATTCCCGTGGGTGCTCGAGCTATTAAATTAAATATAAAAAATATGAAATAATATTATATTTTTATTGATTTTCAGACACTTTTCACAATACAACACATATCTGTACAAAATCATAAATAATATTATATTAATATATTTATTATAAATATATAATTTTAAAAATACACAAGTGCAAATGATAACAATACAATAAACAATAACTATGTAAAAAAAAAGGATTAAATGTGGTTAAATGTCAGAATAACTCCAGTACCCTACACTAGAGCTGTGTGGGGTAAATTCAGCGTGACCTGCTGTGACGTCAAGGTCCTGGTGCATTGTGGGATATGGATCTGCCTGAAGTGAACATGTTGAGAAGACTCGCCTTGGTCAAAATCAAGGGTCTGTTCAAATACACTTCCCTCACCACATATCTCATCGCCATTTGAGATGCTTGACTGTATAAAGAAGAGAACATACTTGACATATATCCAGGTTTGAGTTGAGTTTTCAGAACCCTCACTCTCCCTGTGACAGCAGCTTCACTCCTGACTCTAATGAACACGCCGTGCCTCAGCTCATCCGTCACAGGCTGTCTGCACCTGTAATCCCGCAACATGGTGGAAGACGCTGATCTGCTGCAGCCTACCAGTGAGCCCGGCGTGACGTCACGCCCAATGAAGAGAGCCCGCGCCTTCATAGCGTCATAGCCCGCCAGAATGGGCGTGGCTTAGCGTATAAAAGTAGGGGCTGTAGGCTGAATTCCCTGATTTTTGGTCTCTTCAGCGAGCTCTTCGCATCGCTGGATCTGAGAGAAGCCACCGCCGCCGTCGAACAGCGAACAGCCAGCTTAGGGCAGTGCTGAGGAAGCCGGCCGTCTTCGCCACCTTCAGCCATCCGTGCGAGCTACGCTATCCGGCGACGTATCCTTTTGCCTTGCTATATATATTCTAAAAGAGCAGCGAGCGTCTTTTTAAAGATGCCTCGCACTTCCTGCGGCTCGTGTAGAGCCCCGCTCAGCGCCGGAGACCGCCACCTGATCTGCGCTCTCTGACTGGGCCTGGAACACGCAGAGTTCATCCTCGCGTCCGGGGGCTGCGAGCTCTGCGAGGAGCTTCCGCTGTCGACCCTGCGGGCTCGACTCGAGGCCTTCAACACCGCAGCAGTCACTCCGCCCTCTGTGGATCGCGCAGGAAGAAGCGCCGTTCCCTGAGACAGCCGGAACCTGTGGCCACAGCGACGCGCTCGCCGGAGAACCTCCCTCGAGCCTCGTTTTCGCCTTCCCCGCCTCTCCTCACCGACGCGCAGCTGCCGCTTACGAGTCTCACTGCCGTCGCATCGGAGGATCAGGCCGAGGAACAGGCCACGAGAGACTGCTGCTCCATCCTGGCGGAGGATGCGAGCACTGCGAGGAACTTCCGATGTCGACCCTTCGGGCTTGAATCGAAGTCTTTAACCACAGCGCCGCGCGGCTAGCTCTCTTTACGTTACAAGAGAGTTTCCTCGCCCTCGCGCCCCAGTTTCGCGCGTCATGCAGAGCCCTCTTGAGCTCTCTGCATGACCCGGATGGGCATCAACATACGCAACGTACTGGATGTGTGGTAAGAGCAGAAATTTTTATACAGTCTGCTCGACCAACGAGCACGCGGCTAGCTCTCTTTACGTTACAAGAGAGCTACCCCGCCCTCGTGTCCCCGTTTGCGCGTCATGCAGAGGCCTCTCGAGCTCTCTGCATGACCCGGACAGGCATCATCTGTGTCACATGTAGGTCCCGTGCCCACTACTTGTGCGCGTGCCCTCATACAAACACTGTTCCCAGTTCTGCTCGACCAACGAGCACGCGGCTAGCTCTCTTTACGTTACAAGAGAGCTACCCCGCCCTCGCGTCGCCGTTCGCGCATCATGCAGAGCCCTCTTGAGCTCTCTGCATGACCCGGACGGGCTTGCACGCTGCCGTCGAAATGTCTCGCCCTGTCAGTCCCCTTAGATAAGGCTACTGCAGTGGTGTATTTGGCAGCCAACGAGCCGGTAATGCAACCCGCTCGCCTGCACACATCCGCCGTTCTCGCGGCGACCCAGAGAAATCTCAAGTGAGTATAATGTCTGGTTATCCGGCTCTCGCCGTTGGTGTCTTGAGTGTAGAAAAGGTGCCCACATCTCGGTGTTCACCCTTACACACTAACACGATACCCCCCGTGTCTCCCGAAGACGCGCTTGTCCCACTGTGGCCGGACCGCCGTCAAAGTTTATTTCCCTGTCAGTCCCCTTCAAACAGGCTACTGCAGTGATTCATTTAGCAGCCAACGAACCGGTTTGTTCACCCTCTCGCCTGCACACAAACGCCGTTTTCACGGCGACCCAGAGAAATCTCAAAAAGAGTATAATGTCTGGTCCGGCTCACGCCGTCGATGTTTTAAGTGTAGTGTAAGTGCCCACCCCCCAGTGTTCACCCCTACACACAAGCACTTCGAATCTCGTGTCACTCACAGAGCACACTCTCATAAAGCGCAGAAAAGCCGCTCGAGTGTTGAATGTAAGAAATGTGTCCACAGGTCTGTGCCCACTATCTGCCCGCTCTGTTACACGATAAAAAAAATAATAAAAAAAAACAGGTTATGAATGTAAGTCTCGTGCCCGCTAGAGAGCGTTCACGCTTGCTAACACAAACCTCCCCCCGGGCTCCACCCGCGCGTTTAAGTGTTATCACAAAACGCAGGGCATTGATAAGACGCTCCCCATCCATTATGATCGGGGCGTCAAATACACTTGTAAGTCTCGTGCCCGCGCTCACGCTTACAGGAAGCTTTTCCGTCCGGAGCGCTGCTCGCGCGTCAAAAATGAAAAAAGGATGTTTCCCATCCCTTATGATTGGGACATCTCACATAAATCAGCCGGTTTCGGCTTTCAGCGAGCAGCCATTGCCCAGAACCGAGAGCGCGCGCGACGCGCTTTCGGCTCCGGTTCAGTTTCACAAGCCCGCAAATGGCGGCGATCTGAACCCGGAGGCCATTCGCCCCTTAGGGGCTCACATAGCTGCGTGGGAAACTATCCCAGGGATTTCAGAATGGGTGCTGAGCACAATAAAGCAGGGCTATACGCTTCAATTCATTCGCCGTCCCCCGCGCTTTCAAGCCCGGCCCGCGACGATAGTGAATGCGGAAGTAGCACACCTACTTCACGCAGAAATAGCAAAGCTGCTGTGCAAAGGGGCTATAGAAAAGGTGCCGCCTTCTCTGAGTGAGTCAGGCTTTTACAGCCGATATTTTCTCATACCCAAGAAGGACGGAGCCTTCAGACCTATCCTAGATCTGAGACATTTGAACAAAGTGCTTGCGAAAAGACCGTTCAAAATGCTTACGACCAGGAAAATCCTCGCGCACGTTCGCCCGAGGGACTGGTTTATTTCTCTAGATCTGAAGGATGCCTATTTTCAGATTCAGATAATACCCCGTCACAGGCAATTTTTGAGATTCGCCTTCGACGGTCAGGTATATCAATACACCGTCCTGCCGTTCGGCCTGTCCCTAGCACCCCGTACATTTTCGAAGTGCATGGACGCGGCGCTCGCCCCCCTGAGAAGTCAGGGGCTGCGAATAATGAACTATCTGGACGATTGGCTGATATTGGCACAGTCAGAGACAGAACTGCTATCTCACAGAACAGTGCTTCTCAGTCACCTCGAAAGCTTGGGTCTCACGGTCAACTGGACCAAGAGCTCATTACTGCCCAGCCAGTCAATTTCCTTTTTAGGAATAGAACTGGACTCGGTGACCATGACGGCTCGTTTATCGACACAGCGCGCGCCGTGTTCGCCACCTAGCCGCATCTTTCCAGAAGGGCAGCTTTCTCCATTTGAAAACATTTCAAAGGATGTTGGGCTGTATGGCATCAGCTGCAGCGGTGCTTCAACTGGGGCTACTGCGCATGCGCCCGCTCCAACGCTGGTTGAATGCTCGCGCGTCCCGCCGAGCCTGGGTTTCTGGCGGCCAGAAAATTGGAGTGACTCAGACCAGCATAGCGGCTCTGCAGCCCTGGTTAGTAGCCGACTGGTACCAGCAGGGAGCGATGATGGGAACCATCTCTTATCGGAAAGTCATTTCGACAGATGCGTCCAACTCGGGTTGGGGCACGCTGTTCGAGGGCAGACCGGTCTTCGGCCAGTGGTTAGACCAAGAGAAGTGTTTTCACATAAACTGTCTGGAAATGATAGCGGTCGAGAATGTGCTGAAGCGCTTCCTCCCGTTCATACAGAACCAACATGTTCTTGTCCGCTCGGACAACATGTCTGTGGTATCCTATGTAAACCGTCAGGGCGGTGTCAGATCCAGAAATCTCTGCAATCTGACGGAACGACTCCTTATTTGGTCTCAGATGCACCTGCGTTCGCTGAGGGCGGCGCATGTGCCTGGCCATTTGAACGACGGCCCAGACAAACTGTCCAGGGACAATGTTCCCCCAGGGGAATGGTCCCTGCACCCCCAAACGGTCCAGAAGCTGTGGCGCCTATTCCGCAGAGCGGAAGTCGACCTATTTGCGTCAAAAGACAACGCTAAATGCCCGACGTTCTTCTCGAAGGACGAGGACGCGCTGGCCCAGGTTTGGCACAGCCTCCCGCTATATGCTTTCCCTCCGGTCTCTCTGTTATCACAGGTGATCAAGAGAGTCAGGGAAACGCGCCACTCGGTGCTTCTCATAGCCTCGCGTTGGGAGAATCAGATTTGGTTCCCGGAACTAGCACGGCTGTCACTTACAGCTCCGTGGCCGATTCCGGTGAGGGCAGATCTCCTCTCTCAGGCTCGCGGCGCGATCTGGCATCCCCATCCAGAGCGCTGGTCTCTGCACGCATGGTTGATCAACGGGTACTCGTTACCCTGCCAGAAGGAGTGATGAACACGATCACGCAGTCTAGAGCTCCTTCCACGAGAAGGCTCTACGCGTCTAAATGGTCGGTGTTCTCCGGATGGTGCACCGACAGAGGTCTGGACCCACGGACATGCGGGGTGGCGCATCTGCTCACCTTCCTACAAGAGCTGTTGGATAAGGGGAGGTCCCCATCCACGCTCAAAGTATACTTGGCGGCCGTGGCAGCGTTCGCAGAATCGACGCACGGCCAGTCACTGGGAAGACATGAGTTGGTCATCCGCTTCCTTAGAGGAGCTAGAAGGTTGAACCCGCCGCGCCCCCCGTCAGTTCCTATGTGGGATCTTTCATTGGTCCTCAAGGCCCTGAAAGCCTTTCCATTTGAACCACTAGACTCCGTGGGGTTGAAATATCTATCACTGAAAACCGTCTTTCTGACTGCACTGTCATCAGTAAAACGTGTGGGGGACCTGCATGCGCTGTCTATCAGCGCGTCGTGTCTTGAGTTCGGGCTGAATGACTCTAAAGTCATCCTCAGACCTAGACATGGCTATGTTCCTAAAGTGATGGGCACTCCATTCAGAGCGCAAGTTATTTGGCTGTCAGATCTGCCAGCATCTGACAGCGAAGGTGAGGTGAATCTCCTCTGCCCTGTCAGGGCGCGGAGATTTTACATTACGCGCTCCGCCTCCTTCAGGCGTTCGGAACAGCTTTTTGTTTCGTTTGGTGGGCGCACCAAGGGTCTCGCCTCCTCGAAACAGAGCCTGTCCAGATGGATAGTGGACGTTATAGCAGCTGCTTACGCGTCAAAAGGTCTGCAATGCCCTCTGGGCATCAGGGCTCATTCCATGAGAGGCGTGGCCTCGTCGTGGGCATGGTCCAGTGGGATTTCTATCCATGACATATGTGTAGCGGCGGGCTGGAGCTCTCCGCCTACCTTTGTCAGGTTTTATAACCTAGAAGTTCCTGCCTTGCAGGCTAAACTTTTGTCAGTTTGAAGGAGAGGTGTATTCTGCTCAGATCTTCCTGCTCAGATCACTCTCACGTGACTCAGCTCTCCTGGTTGAGCTGCACTAGTAGGGTATGTGCCATGTGCCTATACAGACCGGCGCGCTGCTCTGTATTCCCTATGTGTGCTTATGTACAAGTGATGGCCCGCGTGGCTGGCCACCTTATTTTTTCCACTTATGGGGTTCCCCTGAAAGTTCGGGGTCTCATGGTGGATGCTTGGCGCGCACGGCGTTGACAAAGTGTTCCCGTAGCGTAAGCTAAACTTACGCAATACGAGAGAACCTCTCGTAAGAGAACGATACTCGGTTACTAACATAACCTCGGTTCTCTCTAGAGAGGGAACAAGTATTGCGTAACCGGCCGTGCTCGCGCCACGAGCGACTTCGCTTCAGTCGACGAAAAACCAGGGAATTCAGTCTACAGCCCCTACTTTTATACGCTAAGCCACGCCCATTCTGGCGGGCAATGACGCTATGAAGGCGCGGGGGCCCTTCATTGGTTGTGACGTCACGCCGGGCTCACTGGTAGGCTGCAGCAGTTGCCCGCAGGGCAGCCAATGAGCACGCGAGATGGCCTGCTCTAGGTCTGCTAGCTGCTGCACTGCGTTGACAATGAATACAATATTAAGGATAATTTTTTGGCTTCAATATCTCGAGAAGATGAATCTTTCCCGTAGCGTAAGCTAAACTTACGCAATACTCGTTCCCTCTCTAGAGAGAACCGAAGTTACGTTAGTAACCGAGTATCGTTTCACAGGTCTTGTTCAAGTGGCCCATGGAGGGTAACACTTTATAATGACTGCATGCTATTAATCATTAGTTAAGCATGAGTAAACAGTTAATTCATCATTTATAAAGCATTAATAGATATGAATAAGCAGTTTATAAATACAGCTATAAATGCTTTTTTCTTGATTTATAAGCATATCTATAATGTGTTTAATAATTGTATTTTCATACTTTGTTAATGATTAATTAATAATTTCTAAATTAAGTATAGCAGTATTTACAAACCAGTTATTTAAGAGTTGTCAGTGGTTCATTAGATCACTTAAGTGTAAGTAAATGGAGTAAATTCAGGTAGTTATAAAGCATTTAGTAGTGGTCAGTTAACTATTTTTGTGAGCTCATCTAAAGTGAGGACTAGTTATGCCTTGCAAAGCATTTACAGAGGAGATTTAAAGACTTATCTTCTACACACAGGGCTGGACTGGGACTAAAAATTGGCCCGGGCATTTTGGCCCAGACTGGCCCACTACATATAATCATAAACACAACCGCTCTTTTCACGCCCCTGAATACGTATACCAGTGATTCTTGAGATCAGGGACAAAACAGGTTTTGATTTTCTAAAAACAAATCTTCATTATTTTAAAAACCAGTGTATACATATTTGTTAAATGAGGGTTTGGCTATGTAACCATGTTTTGGAACAACCTCCCAGTTTTAGCACTGGATCAGGACTGGATTTTTGTCAACACCATCAGACACATAGAAATGTCTATAAAATTATTTGTAATTAAATTATCACAGATATTTTGACTCTTAGCAGTTTTTAATTGTCTCAATCACATAAAAATGATTTTAAATAAATCAGATCACCTTTTAAAAGTTAGATTAGTCATTGTTTAATGATTGTGGTTTAGGTTGTATGGATTAATCAATTTATCATTTAATTTCCATAATGAACAGTGATACTTAGAAGCATACAAATTACACAATAACTTTAACCATTTTATTAACAAATATTCTTGAGGGAACAAAACAGTTCGTCTTTAAAAACAATAACAACAATATATCAATCTGACGGAGTTGACAAGGCATCAACGGTGTTGACACAAAACTGATGGTGGTGACAAATTTGTAAGAAACATAAAAATATTTCATTCAAAAGGACCATTGAACTCTCACAAATATCATAACATTGCAAGATATGAATAAACACATTATATAACCAATTTTACATCTAATGGGAGTAGAGGGACTTTACAGGCAATATAAAAAGAAATGAACCCCCTTCGTAAAGTCCACAACATCTTCAAATATATGCTGCTTATAAAGTATATAAACTAATTCAAATCATCCATAGTCAAAATGACAGCTAAACCTTTAAATACTACTAAACTGTCATAAAAAACTTAACATTTGACTTCTCAAGGCAGTTGATGGAGTTTAAACACCAAGCAACAGATGATTCAAGTGTTCCTCTTCTATGAAATCCATGACCTCTGCTGATATGTTATAGATCTCCCTGGTGCTGCTTGTACGGACGGGTGATGATGGCTCATTCAGCTTGACTAGAATATCTGTAAATGGCACAAAGCAGACATCCCGCCGTCCTTGTTTTTTCTGAGAACAAACATTTGGCCCATTAGGGTGAAAAAATTCAACTTGAACATCTTGATGCTCTGGGTCAATTGTTAAGGCTTTAGCCAGCCACCAGTTCTGCTCGTACATGACAACAAGCCAGTCTCCACTCTGAGTATCATCGGGGCCTATCCCAGTTGTTGTGCCCTCAGGTTCTCTGCTAGGCTCTTTCTCCATGGCCTCCATCAGCAACGCCAGATGACTCTGTCTGGGTCCTTCATCTGGGTCCTGAGGGATGACATCCAAAGTGTGAGTAACAGGACTGAAACACTGGCAAATCTGTGGCTCACTGCAAAAACATGAAATGTTTCTACAATGGACGATGTTCCCTTGAGCTACAACTTGATGAATCTTCCTTGTTCCAGGGATGGATTTCAGGGTTGGCATAAGGAGAGTGTCATAGGACTCAAATTCATCACTGGTAACGTTTTGTTGCTGGACACCATCTCATAAAATGCTCTGCCATCCACAATGTCCCGACCTCTCAGCACAATACTGTCTGCACACCTCTTAACTGTTGCCCCAATGCCATCTGGGGCACCCTTGCCATGTGATGTAGGAATGAAATTCCAGGTTGCATTCTTGAATGCCAGTTGGGGAGGGACAGCACAGAGGAGATGAAAGTTCTTCTTATTTTTATACTGTTTGCTTGGACCATCTGACCAAAAGTGAACAGTGTTAATCTTTGGAAATCTTGCATGAATGGCTGTCAGGATTTGATCCATATAGGTCCAGATGGCTGAAGCATCCTGGTGCTTGGACTCTGAGACAGTGCAGAATCCTGCATTTCATGTTTGGTGTAGAACATGCCCGTATGAAGTGTGAGCTGTGGGAGGTTTTGCCCATAGTGACAGGATTGTACTTCTGAGCTGAATTTACATTTCCAGGCCTCAGAGAAGCCAACATGAACAATAACAGTGGTTTCATCACAATTTGTTATCATGTTCCTGTACTCCTTGGTTTGATTTTGAACTGAGTGGACATGGGTGGTTGTCACATTTCTTAGTTTGTCTTGGTAGAGAATCATAAGCTCTGAAAGAGTGCCAGTGTGTTTCACAAGTTTGGTGTGAAAGTGAGCTACATCTTCTGTTCGCTCCTCAATACGCTTCCACTGCTTCCACTCCACTTGTGTTTTCCCTTGCTCTGGAGAAAGAACTGAACATTTGTTCAGACATCGGGTGCAGGTACGTAAAAGACGTAGTTTACTGGTTGTTAAAGCATTGAATGACTTCAGGACCTCAAGCATCAGTGTTGCATTCTCATGGTACAGACACTGACATGTCTTTCGGTCTGAGGCTCTTGGATATGTAATGTGAAATGGACGCAATGCACAGAAGGACAAGTAACTAAGTCTAATGTTTGGGTTTTGCTGGACAAATGCAATGTGAAGGTTTTGCATCGTGTCGGTCAGAATCATCCTGTGATGTTTTACTTTTTTCCTGGTAATGGTGTCTTGCTTGTCTGTTGCCATCCTTGCATTGTTTTCCAAAAAACTGTGAACACTTAGGGATATGGATCTGGAGAAACCTAGACTTCCTTTGTTTTGGTATTTTTTCTGTCAGTGCTTTGTAAGTCAGGCCAAACTCATGAACCCTGTGGATAAGGCGATACTTCTTGAGAATTTGTCCAGACAAAGACAGTTTTGGATGCTGGGATGCAAGTTTGCCTCTTCTGTGGGTACGAGGAGCATTTCTTCTCAGCTCTGCAGTCATTGCATGGTGGAAAAGCAGTGATCTTTTGATCAAAGGATTTCTGAGTTGGCTCCCTTGAATCATCATCTCTGTTTTAGTTCGAGGTGAGTCCTGTGTCTTCTCATTTTGAATACGTTTTCCACGTTCAAGTCGCTTTCTCAGCTTGTCCCTCTCTTTTTTGTACTTGCCAAGTTTATCTTTCAGTGCTTTAATCTCTCTGGAGTGTCTATTTCTAATTTTGCGTCTTTCCCTTTCACCAGCAACTAGCTGTCTACTCCTTGGCTCCTGAAAACTAATGTCCAAAGGACTCTGTGGTGGGGTGTCTACATGCTGGCCTTCCTGTGCTTTGTTCTTGCATTCTCTTGACTCTTTCTGTGCTTGTTTCCAAAACCTTCTCTTATACATCTTTTCTCTTTCTTCCAAATCACTGATGTTTTTTTTATTTTGCTCTCCTTCACCCTATTTCTCCACCTTTCCCTCTCATTTCTCAGCAACTCTTCTTTCAGCTCAGGGTGGCTATCAAATTTTTTTCACCTTCTTTTTTGATTCTCCCTATTCCTTCTCTTTCGTTCCTCCACTGATAGCTTCTCCCTAGCCATTCTAGCCTGAAATGCATGCCATTATGCGGTCAGTATACTTTTCTGATGGATAAGCATAAGCTGCAAATGATGGGTAATCATAAGCAACACCTTATTACATATCAAGTACTCGAGAGGCTATGAAAATGAGATTCAATTCAAAACATAAAGCTATATGGCAATTGGTTGAAATTCAACATAAAACTGAGCAACAGTAATATCAAATGTTTAAGTAAAATAATTGAAGTAAACTACACTAAAATGAGGAATAATGCACATAATGGCATTTGTCAACACCTTCTTAGAAAGAGTCAACACCGTCAGACACAAATTCTGATGGTGTTGACATCTGACGGAGTTGACAAAATACCATGTTTCCTCTCATAACACATGTGCTTCTTACAGGAGCCATCTTGTTTATCATTCGTTGCTTGTAACTGTCACGGATGGAACAAGAGTCAGACAGGTGGTAAGTGATAAGGTTTATTTTCACAGCTTTAGCAGAAGCAGACAGAGATATGGTGAGTATGATGATGATAGATGATACTTTGATAGGTAACTTAGCTGATGAATAAACAAGTGTCTCTTTTGCAGATGCAGGCGAAGGGTTCCAGGAACGGATACAAATGAGAGGCTGAAGACCTGACGATGATGGCTGAAGGCAAGGCTTGTATAATGTCCAAGGGAAAGCAGGTAAGTAGCGGGTAAGTCATGCAGGAGAGTCTGTGGGTCATGTGTAGACGAGACCAGACAAAGAGTGAGTGCAGGGGAGCTGAATATAAAGGGAGATGTGATGATGGGTGCAGGTGACGGTGATCATAACTCAGGTGATAATGAACGAGTGGGCGGAGTGAGTGAATGAGTGGGAGGAGTGGATGAAGCTGGTGGAATCCTGACAGTAACCTTTATACTTTACTTAAATTAAGCATTTATAACAGAAAAGATCATACAAATCTTACATTACATTGTTTATGGTGTTGACACACTATGGTTGTGACAAGCAAAGTATTAACAAGTAGGTATAAAATTAAAATAATATTAAAAACTTACCAGAGCTAGAGTGGTGTCATGGCATTTGAAAGAACAAGGAAGTGATAAAGGGGTCCTTAGAGTTTTAGCTCCCCTCAACAATTCCTGATTTTTTTATTTTTAAAAAAAGTCTGACGGTGTTGACAAAAACCCAGGACACAAGTGAAATCGTCTTAACACTACATTAAAATCAGTTTTTCAGTTGTAATTTTTGTTTCTCATTAAATTAATAACTGAACTACGTACACATAATAAATATAACATTTAATTTAAAATTACTTTTAATTGTTTTTAAACTATTGTAATGTAATGACACCTGCTTCCGGACAAGGGTTTTTACAGACACTGTTCACATATCATATCATTTAGAATTAAAAACATTTCTAAAACAACATGAAATAATATTTAGTTGTGCTTTCATTATACTTTTTAGTCTAGTGGTTAAGAGTATGTGTAATATTAAGTAATTTTTTTACCCACAAACTGTGTTTTATCTGGTGGACATATTTTGTCCCTGATCTCAAGAATCACGTATACTAACTCCTATTAAAACCACTAATGCCATGTAATGAGTGAGTAGGAATGAGTAAGAGTTAATAGATGAAATAACTACTGTCGAACTACTCTACAATGATGAATCCTAAAACAAGATAAGCTGCATTGGCATAGCAATACCAGTGTCTGACACAGGATTTTAGAGGGGGGCCCTTTAGGGGTGTTTGGGGGCATGCTCCCCCCTAAGAAAAAAATGTGCTTTTTAATGTTAAATTCATCAATCTGGTGCACTTTGAAAGTTAACAATTAAGAGCTCCAACCCATAATCAGTGTGCAAATTGAACAAATAAAAACTCAAAACTCTTTTAGCTGTGATATAGTGTCTGTCTGCATTACACTACTACATAATAATAGTTATAATATTAATTCCATGACAGTAATAGCCATACATTGTAAAACAAATGCACTGAAAAATAAAAGCAACTTTCATAATTAGTTTTGTAGTAATTTCTATGCTTGAAAGAGATAAACACATGATCTTTTATTTTGATAAATATTTCTATAATACAAAGAAAATACTTTTAGGCACTGAGCGGCCCTCATCTCAATGCTTTATAGATGTGGTCTGAACACAGTTTGGTCTGAATGGTTTGCGTGTTCTGTTTGATTTAGTGTTGGGCGATATTTATTTGATATGAGAAGAATCAATATTTCTCGTTAAACGTTTAAGTCGGCTTTGAAGCTTTTGATTTTCACAGATGCCTGATTTGTGCTGTGTTCAGACCTAAAGACTGTTATTAGGCCTATATAACTTAAGTGATATTATTATTTATTTTTAATTGTATTGTTTTTAGTGTGATTAATAGTGTCATTAAATGTTTTGTTAATGTGCTATGGAAACAAAATGCTGATGAACTATGATGCCGTTTTCATCTTGGCTCATTATAAGAATGCTGCGTCTCTTTCATCACAAACACTCTTGACAAATTGAGAGTATATTGGCTTGCAATTCATTTTTTTGATGTGGGATGTAGTTTTGTTGTCGGTTTTTAAAACATTTTATTGAGGAGTCCTCAATACGCATGCTTTCCATCTAGGGCACCGACACAAAGTGGAAAGTTTCATATTCACCAGAAGCAGTCATGCTTTGGTGCGAAGAGCCAAGAAACGCAGTCACGATAATCTTTCCACTGCACAAACTGGAGCTGGATGTGAAGATGAGGAGCGAAATCATCGAACCTTAATTCAATTCAATTCAATTCAAATTTATTTGTATAGCGCTTTTCACAATACACATTGTCTCAAAGCAGCTTTACAGAAAGTGCATTTCAAAAATGTAAATAGAAAAATACAGTTAGTTAATCATGTATTAATTTAGGGCATAACATATCGCCGGCGTTGAGTCGTCTCTTCACAGGCGTCGAGTCGTCTCTTCACAGGCGTTTAGTCATCTCTTCACAGGTGTTGGGGCATCTGAAGTCTCCGTGAGAGGCTGGATACAAACTGGAGCTGACGAACGCTATTTACCTCGGGACTAGCGTCCCGAGATAACAGCAGAAGAGCAGATGGGAGATAATTAGCATAGCTGCTGTTCATAATATTAATGCATTCGATCTGATTCAACAGTAGTATAAAAGGTAAACATTATGTGAATGCTTGGCTAAAGAGATGCGTCTTTTATCTAGTTTTAAACTGGGACAGCGAGTCTGAGCCTCGAACAATATCAGGAGGGCTATTCCAGTTCCAGTTTAGGAGCTAAATGTGAGAACGCCCTCCCTCCTTTAGTTGACTTCGATATCCTAGGAATGACCAGAAGCCTCGAATTTAGTGATCTTAAAGAGCGCGATGGATTGTAGGGCGATAGAAGGTCTGTTAAATACACAGGAGCTAAACCATTTAGGGCTTTATAGGTCAGTACGAATACTTTGTAATTGATACGGAACTTAATAGGTAACCAGTGTAGAGATGATAAAATAGGTGTTATATGATCATATTTTCTTGATCTAGTAAGAACTCTAGCAGCTGCATTTTGCACTAACTGTAGCTTGTTTATTGAGGATGCAGGACAGCCAGCTAATAAAGCATTACAGTAATCTAGTCTCGAGGTCATGAATGCATGAACTAACTTTTCTGCATCACAGACTGATAGCATATTACGTAGCTTAGCAATGTTTCTAAGGTGGAAAAAGGCTGTTCTTGTAACATATGAAATATGATTTTCGAAAGACAAGTTGTGGTCTAGTATAACACCCAGGTCTTTTACTGTAGTGGATAAAGTAACAGGACATCCTTCTAAATTAAAGTTGTGTTTTACAAGGTTTTGTGGGTAGTTTTTTGGACCAATAAGTAATACCTCCGTTTTATCTGAATTTAATAGCAGGAAATTACACGTCATCCAGCATTTTATATCATTTAGACACTCTGTCAATTTAGATGAGTTAGTGTTTTCATCTGGTCGTGATGAAATATATAATTGAGTGTCATCAGCATAACAGTGGAAATTAATTCCATGTTTTCTTATAATATTACCAAGTGGCAGCATATATATTGAGAATAGCAGAGGGCCTAACACCGATCCTTAAAGCCGACATTTTAAAATACTGTGTTTTGACATCCATACTTCACATCTCTTGCACCAAATCCACAAGTCTCTTGGTTCAGCGGTCACTAAACTAAACTAACATGTCCTTCTCCATAGTTTTTTATTCTTATTCTTTTTTTCTCTTGTTGTTTCTTCTAAACTTTGGGCCTTTCCAAATACCCTTACTGGCAGTCTTTGCACTTGACCAGTAGGCGTGAAGACTGTGTGTAGGACGTTTGATCACCCGATTGGACCCACTTATAGAGTTGCAAAAATGCAAGTGTTTACAGAGCTGTATGTTGATTTTCAATAGCTTGAAAGAGCTAAAGTCTCTTATTGGGTGATAGACAAACACACAAACGTCAAATGGAAGGAAGCACCAAGCAAGACATTTTTTCATCCAGTTTTCCAGATTTGTCAATCTCTTCCATGAGTAAACTGAGGAACGCTCTCCTTGAGCCTCCCAAATCCCCAGCCTCCTCAAAATCCCCACATTAATCAGAAAATCTGACGAATTTCTTTCCCCAAGCTTCCAAGTACCTGACAATGTTCCCACACTGCAGTCAGCCATTAGCTAAACAAGCAATCAAGTAATCTAAAGGCCACAATATACTTCAAGCGAAATTGAAGAATGAACTGATGTGACGTCATTTCCAACAAAATCAGGCCGAAAACGAAGTTCTTTTGGAGTTCGTTTTGGGAGTTCAAAAACTTTCCGAACTTTCCAGTTCTATCCAGCTGCTGAACACCTTCGTGCTCCCATTGGTCCGTGGCGATTATGTAAAGTAGGTGTGCGCTGAGGCTCCGCACACTTTATTATTTTAAGGTATTATTTTATTTCACTTTATTTTATTTCATTATTTTGGAACAAACGAGGGTTGATCATCTTGTAATAAAGATCTTAACGAGGGAAAACACGCTGTATTTTCGTTGCATTTGTAATTTATAAAAAGTTAAATAAATAATGAATTTGAATATAAAATATTAAAGATTAATCTTTAGTCGATCGTTAATTTTCCTGACGATCCACTAAGAAAATTTAAGCAAATGCCCATCCCTATAATCTAGCATATATGCTTGTCCTGAATATTCATGAATAAAAATGAAAATGTGAACAAAAACAGACTATTAAATGGTTTATTATCATTTAAATGTGAAAATTAAAATGACAGGTAATTATATATTATGATTAAACAAAGAACGAAAAAGAACTTCGTTTGAAGTTTATCGGGTTCTTTAGGTTTGGGGAAGCAAAAAGGTGTTCAAGTTTTTCCCTCAACCGCTGTTTTTCTATTGTGTGCAAAGCAGGTCCAGTGAACTGTGAATCCGTGAGGAAATAAAGACGTCGAACGGGAGAAGTTTGTCTGATATCATACAGGGTTAACATTGGTAGCAGAGGATGACTTTGATTAACAGAAGAAATATGAGAGTTGGGAAAGTGAGGTGGAGATGTGGATGTGTGTTACTGAAGGACACAAGCCTTGGCTTATGCTTTATTGGTAACAGGGAGAGCTAGAGATGGTGCTTTGGAAATACCCGCAGATGATTGAAACAAGAAACAAGGAATGAAGACAATTCTTGACAAGTTAGATTATGTTTGTTAAAAAAGGAAAGGATTGCCAATATGATGCATACGCTGAGCTTGATCGGATCACAAGACAGCACGGGATCCTGATAGCTAATCATATTACCAAGTTTGAAGGTGAATAATGCCAGTGTGATACTTCTAGACACAGCGGGTCTTCAGTTACTCTCTCTACTCTCACTTCTCCAAATATGAAATCTGCTCTAAAAAAAACTGGGAATGGAAGTCACATTAAGGATGATTCTGGCTATTTTACAGATTACAGTAAGAAAAAGAACAAGTCATGCTCACAAAAAGAAAGACACGGCCAAGAACAAAGCCTCCTGATATAGATATGGCAGGCAATCTGCCAAAGCACATATCCCTGGACAAATGATGCGCTCACAAGCTATCACTGGACATCGATCAATGAAACATCACGGTTTAACACAGATACTTTGATACTTTCATGGTCGAATCACTTAAATCAGCAGTTATTGATACAGCTTGTACTAAAACAGTAGGTGGACAGAAATGGCTTTGCTATTATGTCAGTGTACTAAAAACAGCAAAGACTATTATTTTTTTAATAGCACACAAGAGCTTTCAAATTTGGCGATTTAGTAATGCTCTCCACAAAGAGACCCTGTGGAGAAAATCCAGTTTTTAATGTTGTTTATGTGTCTATGTGGTGTTTTTAAAATATGATTTAAGACAAAGCATGTGTAAATTCATAAGTCGACAGCATTGCTGAGTATTTTCTCCTTAAAACTGCAGTGAACCAAAGACAGTCTCAAAAACACGCTTTGAAATCGCTGGTGTTTCTGACGTCACAAACTACATTGTAACCAATCAGATCAACGTATGATCGTCAACGAGTGGATCTCTGAGTGAGTGAGTGAGTGGAGGCGGGGCTCATTTGCATAATCATAGAACCGCGCATACTAAAGGAGGCAAGGGTGTGGAGTTACATTCAAGATATTTGAAGTCGCGAAGAAAAAACTTTATATTAAGAAAAAACATTATATAATACAAAATTATATAAAATATTTAATTTTGGTGATCAAATATGAGTTTTAAGGGATAACATTATTGACTACAGGGTAACTTTAACAGGCTGCAAATTTATTCAGTAACACATAATATGCACAGTATTCTTATCAGTACTACAAACACTTAACCCTAATCACATCAAACTCATAATAAATAGTGCAAAATATGTTTCCTAATGGTATGTCATATTTTTAAGATATGCAGTTGAATTTTATTCAGTTTTCTAAAGCTTGGTCATGTAATTTGCTCTGAACAGGTTTAGTATTTACAGATTGATTCAAAAGATTGCGAGGCTTCAACATACCGAAGTCATTGTCTAAGAGACGTCCAAGTCATGTTGTCTGCAGTCAACAACCTCTTCTTTTCCCACAGTTCAAGGCAAGCTGGCATTTTAAATGAAATAGTTAAAAATCTTGCATTGCACTATTTCAAACTAATCTATTAATAATATTGTTCCATTTAAAATACTTCACTCTAAAAAATATTGTTTTTTTTTTATACCTAAATCCTGGCCTGAGCCTTTTGGGTCCGTTTTTTGGGTTATTTTTTTCAGTGTTTGGGTAGTTTTTATGTTACCCAGATCCTGGGTAGGATGTAACAACCCAAGGGTTGAGTTATTTTAATCAAGCTTAAATGTATGCCATATGAATTCAAAACTATATCAAATATGCTATACTGTAAAATATAATAAAAAATAAAGGAATTATCTGTCATGTTTTCTATGTGTTTAGATATGTTCTGTGATCTTGTTTCCCCCGTCTTTGTGATTTTGGTTTAGTCCTGTTAGTTTTTCCCGCTCCTCGTTTGTGTTCAGTTTCTTCACCTGTGTTCAGTTAATTATCCCATTAGTCCCAGTTCTTTTAAGCCTTGTGTTTTCCCTCAGTGTTTGTTGGTCGTCGTCAATGTATGGTTGTGTTTACCCTGAAGTCCTGGAGTTTATTTTGTTCTTGTATGTTCCTGAAGTTAATTTTGTAAATAAATCAACTACTTCGAAGTTCCTGCATATTCGTCTTCAGCTACCTGCACACACCCTGACAGAACGACCAACCCTTACAAAAAAACAAAAAAAACAAAGATGAACAAGGGAAGAAGAGGAAAGAAGAAAAAGGTGAATCCCATTAACACACCTATCCTCTTTCAAAATGAGCGCTCTCTTGAGGAGTATGCAGGGCTTTACCTGGAGCTGTTGATGACATGTCGTTGGAGGAAGAAGAATTAACACAAAGTTTCTTGGGAGGATTAAAGGACCCACTAGCCCAGATACTACTTGTAAGTGACCTAAATATGTCCTTCCTGGAGTTTGTGGATCACACACTGTGGGCTTGTGGATCCGACTATCTCGTGGAGGATCTCCCACTCCAGCCAGTTCCAAGTGCGGTATGCCCTGAACCCATTGCCTGCCCGCCAGAGCCTGAACCCATTGCCTGCCCGCCAGAGCCTGAACCCATTGCCTGCCCGCCAGAGCCTGAACCCATCGCCTGCCCGCCAGAGCCTGAGCACACGGCACGGGAGTCAGCCCAAGAAGACGCAGCGCTTATGGTAGTGGCTACAGCCATTCTGTGTGTGTGGGCAACACGCACATCCATGATGTTATTTGAAACCAGTTCCGAGTCCCATGATGTGCTGGTCCCGTCCAGTTCCGAGTCCCATGATGTGCTGGTCCCGTCCAGTTCCGAGTCCCATGATGTGCTGGTCCCGTCCAGTTCCGAGTCCCATGATGTGCTGGTCCCGTCCAGTTCCGAGTCCCATGATGTGCTGGCCCCGTCCAGTTCCGAGTCCCATGATGTGCTGGCCCCGTCCAGTTCCGAGTCCCATGATGTGCTGGGCCCGTCCAGTTCCGAGTCCCATGATGTGCTGGTCCCGTCCAGTCCTGCGCCAGAGCCCGTCGATCCTGCACCAGAGCCCACTGATCCTGCACCAGATGCACAAGAGCCCACTGATCCTGCACCAGAGCCCACTGATCCTGCGCCAGTCCTGCCCAGCCCAAGACCCTCTCTGCAGCCGGATCCCCCCCTTTCCTGTCAATTTCCCCATAAAAATTTTGGGGGGGCGCCCACCCGAAGGGTCCTCACCGCCATCGCCGCCCGAAGGGTCCTCACCGCCATGGCCACCCGAAGGGTCCTCAGGGTTATTTATTATCTTTTATTATAGGCTATGTAATCTAATATCATAGTAGCCCCCCCCCCCCCCCCACACACACACACAATTACGTTACCACTACAACACCACCAAAATCTATTTATTCCTGCTTAACCCACATGCTCAGCTTATTGCAACCCGTTTAATGGAATCAAGTCAAGTCAAGTCATCCTCATTTATATAGCGCTTTTAACAATGTAGATTGTTTCAAAGCAGCTTTACAGAGATAAACATATAATTTAAGGTAACAGAGATTGGTTTGGTTTTATGGTGGTTCTTGAAAAATGTTTTTTCCAGCTAAAGTTAGTTTTGATTGATTCACTTCCGTCTAAATGATCATTTGTTATTAAATTAGGGGCCACTAAGACGACACCGTTCTCTCTAAACAGACTTTAAACGCGAACCTGTGATAGACGCTGATGCCGTTCACACGCGCATTAAGAATTGATTCTATAGTTATGTGCGTTTGAATATATGTGCGCAGGTTTGTAATTCCCTACAAACCATGCCTAAACAAACTACTTGTCTTGTCTATAAATTTTGATGCAGAATTTTATTTTATCTTATCATTTTGGGTAGGTACGTGAACCAAAAAATTCCACAACGCTTTATCTGTAGAGTGGTATAGGGATCCTCCATAGGGAGAGGCTAGTTGGCACTTCAGCACTGCATTGTCATCGGGTCCAGGCGAAAGTCCTTCATCAGATCTGGAAACGGCCTGGATCCGGAGGGCTGCGGGAAAACCTCGGGATAAACAAAGACACTAAAATTAGCGTGGATGCCATTCTTCTTATGATGTAACGAGTACATCAGGATTTCAGGGAAGTGTTCCCAGTTCCGGCTGACCTAATCTAAGCAGCCTAATATTGAATTATAGAAGTCTATAGAGTGTTATGTGAATGCTAGGTCAAAGAGATGTGTTTTTAGTCTAGCTTTGAACTGACAGACTGTGTCTGCTTCCCGGACAATATTAGGAAGATTGTTCCAAAGTTTTGGTGCTAAATAGGAAAAGGATCTACAATGACAAAATAACACCGACAACTGCGACTAATTATCAAACCTTTTAAATCAGGAGTGAAATATGTAATCGTACCTTTAGCCTCAGTAGAGCTGCAATCTTCTCTTCGATGAGTGAAACCTCCTCTTTCCAGTCGTCTCTGAATTTTCTATTTAGGTAATTTTCAAACGCCAGCTGGATCAGATGTGCTTTTCGTCTATGCAATATGCTCAGAAAACACATTCTTCAGCGCTGAGAAAGAGTTCTTGCACACAGCAGTCGAGGCCACAGATGTTAGTCCGTGTTTAAAAGGGGCATATTGTCACGTTTGTGTCTGTTTTGATCTTCTGTTTTCATTCTTAGTCATGTCTTTTGTTTTCCCGCCACTGACCTGTTACCATGCCTACCGTCATTAGTCCATCTTCACCTGTGTCTTGTTAATCACCTTCATCTGTGTCACATGGTTTATGTTCATCAGTATCTGTATTTAGTTCCCTCAGTTCATTCAGTTTTTGTCGGTTGTCAGTAGGGTTGGGAACCAAAAAGCGGTGCTAATAGGGAACCGGTTCCGACGTAAACGTTAGTAAGGTTTTTAAACGGTAGTAACCAGACCAAATAAGAACGAATATATCGGTGCGTGATTTCGGTGCACACGCAAGGTCACTTGCTCGCTTACCTCTCTGCCGTGCGCGCGCGCGCGGTTTGAAGCACAATATCTGTCTCCCATGCACGCTCGCTCTAGATAGATTACGGGATATTTTAGCTAATTTACGATATAACTATTCGATCACGAGTGGCTCAACAGGTAGATATATAGATAAACTCATCTTTCAGGCATTTGACAATGCAACCTGTGAGGGTTGACACTTCAGCGTGAGAAAGCGGGGGTGTGGCGTGAGAGCGTGAGAATTGGGTCAATTGCGTGAGTCTCACGCTCAATGCGTGAGAGTTGGCAGCCCTTTAGCTAAGAGGCAGTGGGAATGAAATACCAAACTCGCCAAGCTAAGCACTGCCGTAACTAGTACAACGACCAGATAACTTACATGACCGGTTCAAGCAGACAAAACATGGGAACCTGGAGTCATGTCGAGATTAGATTACCCTGGTAGTAATCTCTATTAATCTCCAGTATTATTAAATTGTTTTGATACAATATTGTTTTATTTGATATTATGTAAATGTGAATTTTTATTTTATATTGGTTTATTTATTATTACCATATGTTACTTGTATTTATATTGTTTAAAGTTAATATTGTGTCCAGTTTGGCCCTGTAAATAAATGGGTATTATTTTTTGACAAAGTGTGTGCGGTTTCGTTTTCTTAAGTACTGTTTCAAGAACTGTTAAAAAAATACAGAGTAGGTACTGGTATCGGATAAAACCCAACCGATACCCAACCCTAGTTGTTAGTCTTATTTAGATGTGTTTTGTGTGCATGTTCCTGCCCGTCATCCTGCCTGCCTGCCTGTACCTGTGAGTGTTACTTGAGTAAACTGTTTGTATTGGAGCCTTCTGACTTTGCGTCCTTCTTCAACCCGTGACAGAACAACCGACCGTAAAGAAATATGGGCCTATCCCGAATCCACCAGAATCCGACCGATCGCATTCTTACCTGTTTTCAGGATGGCCGCCCTATCGAGGATTATGTGAGGGAGTTCCTGGAAATCTCACATCAGGTCATCTGGATTGAGGACGTCCTTATGAAGGTGTTCGATCTAGGACTGGATGTTCCTCTTTTCCAGACACCTTCGGCTACTACACCAGGTTCGTTTGCTCATATCCTTGATCATGTGCTGTTGTTGCAACGGTCTTCCTTCACTGTGGGCGTGGCCGATTCGCCGATCACAGAGATCAGTGACAAGCCTGCCATCAGGCCTAACTATGGATGCCAAGGGCTGGTGTCAAGCCAGGCAGATCCACCATTAAAGGCCGCACGAACTGCCAAGAAGCCCGCCCAGCCGGGGTTTCGTCCCGCCGAGATTGTCCAGCCAGAGCCCTCACCGCTGGTCCCGTCCAGCCCAGAGTCTTCCCTGCTGGCGCCGTCCAGCCCAGAGCCTTCATCGCTGGCGCCGTCCAGCCCAGAGCCTCCATCACTGGCGCCCTCCAGCCCAGAGCCTTCACCGCTGGCGCCGTCCAGCCCAGAGACTGCCCAGCCAGAGACCGTCACGACACCAGAGCTCAAATTCCCACCCAGCCTGCCTCTACCACCTCATCCTCCTACGGCTCCACCCTGGTCTCCTCGATCACCTGCTCCGCCTCCGTCAGTTGGCTCCCTGGAGTCATCAGCCCCGCCCCCTCCATGGCTCCTCCCTCCATCGTCTCCGCCATGGCCACCTGAACTAACACTGAACTAATGCAGCTAATACAGTGTGACGTTAATAACACTGAACTAATGAAGCTAATACAGTGTGACGTAAATAACACTGAACTAACGAAGCTAATACAGTGTGACGTTAATAACACTGAACTAACGAAGCTAATACAGTGTGACGTTAATAACACTGAACAAACGAAGCTAATACAGTGTGACGTTAATAACACTGAACTAACGAAGCTAATACAGTGTGACGTTAATAACACTGAACTAATGAAGCTAATACAGTATGAAGTTAATAACACTGAACTAACAAAGCTAATACAGTGTGACGTTAATAACAATGAACTAACAAAGCTAATACAATGCGACGTTAATAACACTAAACTAACGAAGCTAATACAGTGTGACGTTAATAACACTGAACTAACGAAGCTAATACAGTGTGACGTTAATAACACTGAACTAACGGAGCTAATACAGTGTGATGTTAATAACACTGAACGAACGAACCTAATACAATGTGAAGTTAACACTGAACTAACAAAGCTAATACAGTGTGAAGTTAATAACACTGAACTAACAAAGCTAATACAGTGTGACGTAAATAACCCTGAACTAACAAAGCTAATACAGTGTGATGTTAATAACACTGAACTAATGAAGCTAATACAGTGTGACGTTAATACACTGAACTAATGTAGCTAATACAGTGTGACAATAATAACACTGAACTAACGAAGCTAATACAGTGTGACGTTAATAACACTGAACTAACGAAGCTAATACAGTGTGACAATAATAACACTGAACTAACGAAGCTAATACAGTGTGACGTTAATAACACTGAACTAACGAAGCTAATACAGTGTGAAGTTAATAACACTGAACTAACAAAGCTAATAGATTAGATTAGAAAGCTAATCCTTCTTCAACCCGCACAACACCGTGACACATATCATGAAAATCTGGCTTTTTCCATGTGTAAATGCTGTAATCCGGTGCTTCTACTAACCCAGAAAACATGAAAAAAGTGTAACCCAGTAACTTTGTTTAGGTGAGTCTTTCTCTGAAAGCATGTCAAAAAATAAGCCGATCAGATTTCGCTCCTTCTGATGTATGAAGAGGATCTTATTATAATATTACCGGCCCTTAATCTGCACGTTTACACACACCAGCCGACATTTGGTTTCGCAACCAACAACAGTGACCAGTTCCAACGCAGCGGCAGAAGTTCGAGTGAAGCCTGAAACTGCTTAGCTAAGCTAATACAGTGTGACGTTGATAACACTGAACTAATGAAGCTAATACAGTGTGACGTTGATAACACTGAACTAACGAAGCTAATACAGTGTGACGTTGATAACACTGAACTAACTGAGCTAATACAGTGTGACGCTAATAACACTGAACTAACGAAGCTAATACAGTGTGATGTTAATCACACTGAACTAATGAAGCTAATACAGTGTGACGCTAATAACACTGAACTAACGAAGCTAATACAGTGTGACGTTGATAACACTGAACTAACGAAGCTAATACAGTGTGACGTTAATAACACTGAACTAACGAATCTAATACAGTGTGACGTTGATAACACTGAACTAACGAAGCTAATACAGTGTGACGTTAATAACACTGAACTAACGAAGCTAATACAGTGTGACGTTAATACACTGAACTAATGTAGCTAATACAGTGTGACAATAATAACACTGAACTAACGAAGCTAATACAGTGTGACGTTAATAACACTGAACTAGCGAAGCTAATACAGTGTGACAATAATAACACTGAACTAACAAAGCTAATACAGTGTGACGTTAATAACACTGAACTAACGAAGCTAATACAGTGTGACGCTAATAACACTGAACTAACGGAGCTAATACAGTGTGACGCTAATAACACTGAACTAGCGAAGCTAATACAGTGTGACAATAATAACACTGAACTAACAAAGCTAATACAGTGTGACGTTAATAACACTGAACTAACGAAGCTAATATAGTGTGACGTTAATAACACTGAACTAACGAAGCTAATACAGTGTGTCGTAAATAACACTGAACTAACGAAGCTAATACAGTGTGACAATAATAACACTGAACTAACGAAGCTAATACAGTGTGACGTTAATGACACTGAACTAACGAAGCTAATACAGTGTGAAGTTAATAACAATGAACTAACAAAGCTAATACAGTGTGACGTTAATAACACTGAACTAGCGAAGCTAATACAGTGTGACAATAATAACACTGAACTAACAAAGCTAATACAGTGTGACGTTAATAACACTGAACTAACGAAGCTAATACAGTGTGACGCTAATAACACTGAACTAACGGAGCTAATACAGTGTGACGCTAATAACACTGAACTAACGGAGCTAATACAGTGTGACGCTAATAACACTGAACTAGCGAAGCTAATACAGTGTGACAATAATAACACTGAACTAGCGAAGCCAATACAGTGTGACAATAATAACACTGAACTAACAAAGCTAATACAGTGTGACGTTAATAACACTGAACTAACGAAGCTAATACAGTGTGACGTTAATGACACTGAACTAACGAAGCTAATACAGTGTGAAGTTAATAACAATGAACTAACAAAGCTAATACAGTGTGATGTTAATAACACTGAACTAACGAAGCTAATACAGTGTGACAATAATAACACTGAACTAACGAAGCTAATACAGTGTGACGTTAATAACACTGAACTAACGAAGCTAATACAGTGTGAAGTTAATAACACTGAACTAACAAAGCTAATAGATTAGATTAGAAAGCTAATCCTTCTTCAACCCGCACAACACCGTGACACATATCATGAAAATCTTGCTTTTTCCATGTGTAAATGCTGTAATCCGGTGCTTCTACTAACCCAGAAAACATGAAAAAAGTGTAACCCAGTAACTTTGTTTAGGTGAGTCTTTCTCTGAAAGCATGTCAAAAAATAAGCCGATCAGATTTCGCTCCTTTTGATGTATGAAGAGGATCTTATTATAATATTACCGGCCATTAATCTGCACGTTTACACACACCAGCCGACATTTGGTTTCGCAAGCAACAACAGTGACCAGTTCCAACGCAGCGGCAGAATTCGAGTGAAGCCTGAAACTGCTTAGCTAAGCTAATACAGTGTGACGTTGATAACACTGAACTAACGAAGCTAATACAGTGTGACGTTAATAACACTGAACTAACGAAGCTAATACAGTGTGACATTGATAACACTGAACTAACGGAGCTAATACAGTGTGACGCTAATAACACTGAACTAACGGAGCTAATACAGTGTGACGTTAATAACACTGAACTAACGAAGCTAATACAGTGTGACGTTAATAACACTGAACTAATGAAGCTAATACAGTGTGACGTTAATAACACTGAACTAACGAAGCTAATACAGTGTGACATTGATAACACTGAACTAACGGAGCTAATACAGTGTGACGCTAATAACACTGAACTAACGGAGCTAATACAGTGTGACGTTAATAACACTGAACTAACGAAGCTAATACAGTGTGACGTTAATAACACTGAACTAATGAAGCTAATACAGTGTGACGTTAATAACACTGAACTAACGAAGCTAATACAGTGTGACGTTAATAACACTGAACTAACGAAGCTAATACAGTGTGACGCTAATAACACTGAACTAACGAAGCTAATACAGTGTGACGTTGATAACACTGAACTAACGAAGCTAATACAGTGTGACGTTAATAACACTGAACTAACGAAGCTAATACAGTGTGACATTGATAACACTGAACTAACGGAGCTAATACAGTGTGACGCTAATAACACTGAACTAACGGAGCTAATACAGTGTGACGTTAATAACACTGAACTAACGAAGCTAATACAGTGTGACGTTAATAACACTGAACTAATGAAGCTAATACAGTGTGACGTTAATAACACTGAACTAACGAAGCTAATACAGTGTGACATTGATAACACTGAACTAACGGAGCTAATACAGTGTGACGCTAATAACACTGAACTAACGGAGCTAATACAGTGTGACGTTAATAACACTGAACTAACGAAGCTAATACAGTGTGACGTTAATAACACTGAACTAATGAAGCTAATACAGTGTGACGTTAATAACACTGAACTAACGAAGCTAATACAGTGTGACGTTAATAACACTGAACTAACGAAGCTAATACAGTGTGACGCTAATAACACTGAACTAACGGAGCTAATACAGTGTGACGCTAATAACACTGAACTAACGGAGCTAATACAGTGTGACGCTAATAACACTGAACTAACGAAGCTAATACAGTGTGACGTTAATAACACTGAACTAACGAAGCTAATACAGTGTGACGTTAATAACACTGAACTAATGAAGCTAATACAGTGTGAGGTTAATAACACTGAACTAACGAAGCTAATACAGTGTGACGTTAATAACACTGAACTAACGAAGCTAATACAGTGTGACGTTAATCCACCTAAGCTCCGCCCACAGAAAAACGTCACCATGTTTACCAACTGAAAAGGGGTCTATATGCGGGAGACTCCTGGAACTTCCGGGAGACTTGGGATATCTGTGAACGCATACCTCTCTGTCCAATCATCTTTGAAAACTCTATTTTCTTCATCAACTTTTCTTTTCCTGGATAATGACATCCTCCACACCCATTCAAACGCGGACATCCACACTTTTAATCCCTTCCACACAATTAGTGCTCTTGAAATACGAAATGGAGGCGGGTCCGGATTGAATTCCCTCCGGGTCCGGATCCGGACCAGAGTCCAGACTTTGAGAAGAACTGGCGTAGAGCTACGTCACACGTAGGCTCACTATTGGCCGACGCTGGTCATGTGGGTGATGCGTGTGACGTACAACAACATAAGCTTACGTTATTATACTAGTGAACTGACTCGTTAATCATATCTAAATAACAACAGCAAAAAAAAGTTCACATGGCATCTGTAATCATCACCAAAAGGAAGTATTTTTACATTTTTTTTAAGAGTGCACTTGCCCTCAAGATGATACACATCATATTGCTTTTTCCTTGATCAAACGGTTCAGCCATTGACTTCCACAGTAGGAAAATAAAATACTATGGAAGTAAATGTGCGCCATCAACTGTCTGGTTATCAACATTCTTCAAAATATCATCTTTTGTGTTCAACCGAAGAAAGAAACTTATACTGATACAACTTGAGGGTGAGTAAATTATGACAAAATGTTCATTTGTGGGTGAACTGTCCCTTTAAGAAGTGCAACCCTTAAATCTTAGGGAAAAACTGTTTGTCGTGGTGTCAGAAACCATGGTGATTTTGCAAGGTGTATGTAAACGTATGACCTCGCCGATAAGTCTACTTGGAAAACAAACAAGGACTGAGCAAAACTATACGATATTTCACTTAAAAACAGCATGTCAGTGTGTGTGTTGTCGCAGTGTATTCTGCGCGCCGTGAGCAGTGCGCATGCGCGAGGGGCGTGGCCGAGGGCGTTGACGTCAGAAAGGTCGTGGGTGAGAGGTTGATCGGGACACATCTTGTTGTCTTTGTAAGAGTGGAGCTCGATCACGCAGCCGTGTCTTCCCTCTTCCCCGAATCCTTTCAAAACTCCCCCCGAACCTCCCGAACCTTCCCCTCTCACCCTCCGGACCCTCTCCCCATCCCGGAGCGCGCGCGTCAGGTGAGGCTTTACCGCGCTCCGTGCGCGCCACGGGCCTGCAGGCCGCGCGCTAGCCTTAGCGCTCGTGCTAGTCAGCCTGCGCACTTCTCACGCTGCGTCTGGTGATATCCCCACACTGAGCACAGCAGTGTGTAGTATACATCTTCTAATAAACGCTCTGAATGCAGATGAAACGGGTGTATTACGTGTGAGTGGTCGTGTGCTGGTGTTTCGCGCTTGTACGCAGCTAGTAAACACACTCGGGCTAAAGCTAATTCATTACCACACGCGATACATGGCGTGTTTATATCAATAATCCGCGGATTTACATCATTATTTACACGAATACTCGGAATATTTTCATGTTTTCACCAATAGTCATATGGCTTAGTTGAGTTTTAACGTAAATACGAATTTCATGTTTCTCGGAATAAGCTGCATATGAAAACCTGCAAAATAGCGGCATTTAATGGTGTGTTTATTCTCGAAATGTGTTTTTATTCTGATTCACTGAACTCTAGCATGTACTGTGGTTTCTGTGAAGCTCAGTGTAGATCATCTGCAGTGTGAAGATGCTTCCATACACTGACATTGAGCTGATGAGATGAAGTGATTGTTTTATGCATGTGTGTGTGTGTGTGTGTGTGTGTTTTCCGACAGATTTCTCATCCGTGACCAAAGACCCCGAGCTCGCCTCACTGATCATCATGGACTCTGGTGTGATTGAAGGAGGACTCAACGTCACGCTCACCATCAGACTGCTCATGCATGGCAAAGAAGTGGGCAGCATCATCGGGAAGGTGTGTTCACTACACACACACACACTACAGCCCTGAGTACACACACACACACACACACTACAGCCCTGAGTACACACACACACCACAGCCCTGAGTACACACACTTAGGGCTGGGATGGTATGGATTTTTTCTAACCTGGACTTTTTGAAAAGCAAGAAATTCCTCCGGTATAGCGGTAAACCACTTTAAATCCCCCCTCAGACTTTCACACACACACCAGGTGTCGTTTTTGCCAGACAGACTTTGTTAAATATTGTTACCTATATTCGAAAAAGAACAAGCACACTTGGAAATAGTCAAAATTTCATCAAGCAGTAATTTAATTTGGCATGGACCAATCACTGAATAGATTTCCTTATTTAAGAATATTCTCAGATACATTCGCATTGAATGTGAAACATTCAGGACACTTTTGACAATACATAATTTTCAGGAGAGAATACATGATGTCCACATTGGAATGAAAGATAAACACCTCATCCAACTTGTCTTAATAACAAAAATTATATTCCATATCTAAAGTTATTTTTTAATTTGATCTTTGTTGATTATATGAAAAGTGAACAGCGTGAGTGAGATTGGGTCAGACATGATTTTGACCACTTCAAGTTGTTTTGTAGAAAGCCTTTCTTTAAATTGAATTTAGTTTTGTATAAATTGTCTCTTAATTTTAATCAGCGTTTCATCAGCCAATTGCCTGGAAATAATATATAAGCAGTGAATATAGCAGATATAATCAGGACGTGGAGGCGCCGGTAGATCTCTTGCTCGTGAACTGGAGCTCGTCTCGGAAATGAACCGAATCTCAGCGTAGATTTGCCTCACAGACAGGAGAAATAAATAGAAAGCTTGAAATGTCTACTTTTAAACAAAATTCAAAACGAAATGATAAAATTGTACAGTAGCCTAGTCAGGTAAGGTCAGGTTTGCCGATGTGTGTTTTGTTTTACGCTATCTATTTATGTTTGTCCCTGTGTGCCGATCGTAAGACACAAACACTTAAAGGAGTCATGGTGTTCATTTGTTTCTTCTAATGGCTGCAGTGAATATATTAACTGCATTTTATAAATTATTTAAAATTATAAGAAAAAATATAAATAAAAGTGCGCTCCCATAATAATTCCTAAAGCGGACATCAGTTCATCGCGATCTCACACATCTCCTTTATCATCAATGAATCTTTCATAATATATACACTTTGTTTGTTATAATTAGAGGATTTGCCAGCATACAGAATTCAGCACTGAACAAAAAGTCCGTATTGAGCGGTGATGGAGTCTATCGTAAATGCTTCTGATTGGCCATTGCGTTGAAGAAATCAACATCTTATGTCTGTGATTGGCTACATCGCTGCAAACATGTTATAAAAATAAACTCTGGCCTGTAAATCGTTTGAATTTTGTTTTAGTTGTTCTTATTGCTTTTCTGCAACATATGAATAAAAATGAGCTGATTTAAGTATCGCACCCGATGGTCACATTACAATTATTCTGTTCCGCGTGATTATAAATGCATGATCGTCACCTTCAACAGCGACTCGGCGACGGCTGATGCGCATCTCTAATGCTAGCATTATACACTGATGAATGAGCGCTGCTTTTAAATGAACATTTCTTTAAAACAAAATTGATTTGACAGAATTTAATTAACTTAATGACATAAACAGGCTTTACTCCGTTGAAACTTAAACTGGAATGTCACTGTTTCTGTCACTGCGACTTCCCTAACAGGCGAACACACACACACACACATCACTTTTGAAGTAAAATTTTAAATTGAGGATGCAGTGTATCGTAATGCATCGCGATATTGAACTGAATCGATGACATAATCGTAACCGAACCGTGAGACCAGTGTCGGTTCACACCCCTAGTAATATGAGCAAAGGTCCATGTAAAACATTGGTCTGATAAGTGTTAAATTGGTGTTTCATTAGTCCACTGGCACTAGTGTACTCCTGCATGTTAACTGTAACACACGTGGTTCAGGAACGGCTCTGTGAAATGAGCTGATTGTGCAACACACGGCTCTAAGGGTTCATAAAAATATATTGGTACAGTAAAAACTGTTGAAAATGATGGTTAGCCCATTAGCACTAGGAGCACTGCCATTGGCCCGCTGACCCGGAGCGCTGCCATTGGCCCGCTGACCCGGAGCGCTGCAATTGGTCCAATTTTTGTTACATTAACTTTTTTTTTGTTAGATTCAGTAAAAAATTATTTATTTTATTAAAAAGCCTGATAATAATACAATTATACAAATTATTTAAAATAAGATAATTATTAAAAAAGAATAAAATAATCAGTTTTTGGCCGAGTGAATCCAGAATGTTCATCCCCAGTCACGGTCCGCCGTGTCACATGGGCTGTTCAGACACGTGTGTGTTCATCTGCATCTCAGGATATGAGGAGAGGTTGTTTAGATCATGTGTGTGCTGTTTCTGCGTCCTACAGTCCTTCACACACACACACACCACAGGAAACCACACACACGTTTACTATCATGACTAATATTTTGATGCTTAGTTAAAAAATATAATTCCAAGTTTAGAATCAAACTGCCTGCATTGACACAGCGCCACCCAGTGGCCAACAAGAGCTACTACTGTTTAACCTGTTTATCATTGTGTGTGTTTGTGTGTGTGTGTGTGTTGCAGAAAGGTGAATCGGTGAAGAAGATGCGAGAGGAGGTGAGATCTGCTGTGTAATGTTGTGCTCTTCGGCCTGTCACGATTCCTCCATTAGTTGCGTGCGTGTAGATAATGTGTTAAATCCAGCTCGTTCCCAGTAAACGCTGCTCACACACACTCATTCTCTGCATGAGTTTAGCTTACTTATGTTTATCTGGGAACAAGATGTGTAACGTAACTCGTTTGTAAATCTACACCAACACATGAATATATCTCTAAATATGCAAATTGTTCACCGCAATTTCAAAATAAAAGTTTCTCACGGAGTTTGCATGTTTTGATGCGCACATGTTCAGCGACTGATGCATTTCTGTCGTACAGAAGTGACCAAATATTAAAGATTAAGTGGACATTTGAATAAATGTTGTTTGGCCAATATTAAACAAGGATTTGATCACGCTTGTGCAGAACCACTAACACCTCTGCAGGCATTTCTTATAATACCTAATGACATTTATTTTTATATCATTTATTTTACATGTTTCATAATCCCTGATCATGTGGCGCCCTCTACTGGACACACGTGGATCTGCATTTCCTTCAGCCTCAGGATTATTGTTTCACTTTTGGTGTAAGGCTCTTGCAGAAGTAACGCATTACTTTTCTAAAGAAAGTTACTAACACAATTAGTTAATTTTTAAGGGACTGACGCAGTATTGTAATACATTACTTTTCAAAGCTACTTTCCCCAACACTGGCGATAATACTGTGATTGTCTTAACAGGGTTAGTAGAAGCTGCTTGAACGCACATACTTTGACTCTTTTTTTGAACCAGTTATTATCGCTTGTTATCATATATTTGTATTAAGTCGTTTTAAAGGCTGTTGTTCACCTGGATCTGTTTTTATCACCACATTTTTTTATCCGATTACTCTCTAAAATCAGGTTGTCCGCGGGTCCTTAAAGTCTTAAATTAGATTTTAAACATTTAAGTCCATAAAAAGTCTTAAGTGTTATTTTTACTTATGAAAGGTCTTAAATTTTTGATGGCAATTTGACTTAGACATATTTCTATGTTAAAACTATCTAATTAGTGTACTTTTTTATTTATTATTCGTTCTTTGTGGATTTGCTCGTTCACGTGACATTTCGCATCACATTCGCGCCAGCATTAGCCTACATTTGTCTCCTGCACGCGAAACAGCAGGAGAGAAGAAGAAAGCTGGGTAATTTCAGTTCAATTGTAAGTTCATTCTCTATGTGCGATGTGTCTATTATGATATTGTAATAATTGTTTAACGTTAACTATGTACGAGGGCGCACTGCGAGCTGACATCGCATCGTCTCTCATGCTTGCTCTCACTGCGTGATGTGTCAGTGCAGTTATAGGTATGTTCCCTAATAGACGTATAAAGTTTTTGTATTTTATATATCATATGTTGTTATCATACAATATTACATCAGCAAGAGGGCTGTTTTCCCGTGCACAATAGCAAATATGATATTTATTTTATATAACAGTTAAATGAACATTGTGAGTTACATTTTATAAACAATATTGTCAATATTGTTTGTTTTCCCTTTATTTTGCTGACGAGAATTTCAAAACGAAACTGTAGCAGAGTCTCAATCCAACGACAGCGATGATTTCTTGACTGAAATCCGCATTTTGAACGAATCAATCTTGCACTTCCGGAATGAATCAGCCGTTTGAACAAATCGGTTGAATGAGTGACTCCCTGAGACAGTGATTTGCCGCCGCCTACTGGCGAGTTTAGTTTCACATTTAAAGTACCCTGTAATTAAAATATTACAATTAGAAATCAGTTCATATTTGAATATTGTTAAAGAATTGAATATATCATAGCTTTATTTATGCAATTGTAAATGGAGTGTAAATATATTAATGCCAGTTCTGATGCCTCTTCTGTGTCTCCTCTGCACTGCACACATGGATTTTGATTTAATGATTTAATTTATCTGGTAACAGTGGTATTGTGTTATTATTCTAATATAATTTAATTTGAATGTTAGAATTTGAATAAAAGGTGATGCATACCTCTAAATAAAAAAATAAGTCCATATATAGGTGAAAATGCCCCTGGAACTCAATTTAAGGTTGCAAATATTGTCCTTTAATAAAAAATGTTAATTTCTGTCACTGCTGTGAACTGACCACTGCATAGAATATGAAAAATATGAATATCTTCGTGAGTCAGCTGTCAACAACAGACCTAAACCAGCCATGGTACCAGTACACAAACACACTCAGTAAAATATCATCTAATTATTATCAACAAAACTTTGAAAATATTGAGACATATTTTTGTCAATATTGCGCGCCCCTAATGTAAGGTATTAATTTTGATTTCTTCAGGCCTTAAATTTGTGCAGATACCCTGAAAATAGCCACTAGCGTTAGCCCCTAGATCCTAATGTGTGTGTGTGTGTGTGCAGAGCGGTGCGCGGATCAACATCTCTGAGGGGAACTGTCCCGAACGCATCATCACGCTCGCCGGCCCCACCACCGCCATCTTCAAGGCCTTCTCCATGATCATCGAGAAGCTGGAGGAGGTACGGCTCGCTCTCACTGAGGCGCTGTGTGTGTGTGTGTGTGTGTGTGCTGATGTGTGTGTGTGTGTGTGTGTGTTCCAGGACATCAGCAGCTCCATGTCCAACAGCACGGCCACCTCCAAGCCCCCGGTGACGCTGCGGATCGTGGTGCCGGCCAGCCAGTGCGGCTCGCTCATCGGCAAGGGCGGCTGCAAGATCAAGGAGATCAGGGAGGTGAGCACACACACCCCTAACATCATCACATCATCATACCATAACCACCGTTTCAAACCAGGGGCTGAAAATGCTTGAATGTGACTTTCTGAAATCCTGGAAAACAGCCATATTTGTGAACTGGTACTAGAAAAGCGCTTGAATTATTGAAATTTAATTTGGATTAAAGAAATCTTTTCATGCACGATTCATGCTGCAGTCTGTCTGATGTAGATATGGAGCAATTTTTCTTGGCTATGAGTGTGATATTGCTCATATAATACAGCTTTAATTTTTCTGGTCAATTATATATTCATAGGTTGGGAAATCAGTTTGAATAAGGAAAGCGATATCTTTGTTATAGTATCTTTTCAATGGTTAAAGTTACTGAAGTCATTGCATCTGCTGCACTTATTTATACTGTTTTGTTTATTTACCTTTTGTAGAATTTGAAAGATGATAAAGATATTGTTTGATAAGTGAGATCTCTGATCAAAGTCCTTTAAAACCAAAAAAAGTGTGTTTGAAGTATCTGTACGAACCCTGTTTTAACGATCTGGCATTATGCAGTGTGTCCCTCTCTTTACACACACACACGTAGAGCATGCGTGCGCTTTCACTGCGTGATTTAGTTCATTAAAAGCCCTCAATATTCAAGATATTAGGAAATAATACCTCTCTTTTATATCATTTATTATAGTTAATATCACACGAAGAGTGTCGTTTTTTTCATAATTACAAATGTCATTTTGATTTTTATACAACAGTTCAATAAGCAAGAAGTTAATAATAAGTAACTTTTCATTTTTAGACACCATATCGGCTGTTTTTGCTCCATTTTGCCACAATAAAGACACAGAACTGTCGTGTGTGTCCCTGAGCAACACATGACGGTGTCTCATTACTGAATCATCGAATCGGTTGAGCGAATGATTCAATGACTCGCTCATTAACAGTGACTTGCTGCCACCTACTGGTGGTTTTAATTTAACAATTAAAGCATCTTTTCATTTTTAAAATTGACTAATATCAATATTCAAACCTTTCTGCATTTCCTTTGTAACTGCGCGTTAAATGCGTTCATAAAAGCCATATTGAGTCTTATTATTGTAATAGAATTTGATTTAATGTAAGAATTTGACACAAAAAATGATGCATACATTTAATTAGGTTAATAAAAATGGCTTTGTGAAGGAAAAAATGCCCATAAAAGGTAAAAATCAACTTAATCTTATTGGAAAAGATGATTTCTGTCACTGCTGCAAACTGACCACCATATAGAATATGAAGATTATCAAAAACGTTAGAGTCCTAAACCTGCAACGGTACCAACACAATAAAAGCACTCAGCAAATATCATCTAATTATTGTTATTGATTAAAATTCCAGAAGATATCGAGATCTAATGTGCGCACAGTGACGTGTGTGTGTGTGTGTTTCAGTCGACAGGAGCTCAGGTACAGGTGGCTGGAGACATGCTGCCGAACTCCACCGAGAGAGCCATCACCATCGCCGGCACCCCGCTGTCCATCATCGAGTGTGTCAAGCAGATCTGTGTGGTCATGCTGGAGGTGAAGCTGTGCACACACACTCCTCACACTGGGGCTGCCACTGACGCGTCCAGGGTTTGAAATCAACAGTGACGGGTAACGCTGTCAAATCACTGGCCCATTTGGTGTGTTACTGTGTTTCCTCACTTTCCTGAGCAGATGTAGCCAATACAGCACAGAATCTGCTCATATCTGGCTTACTCGAACACACACACGTCACTACACAACAAATTACGGCACACTTGTTCATTTGCATTGGATGACAGAAAACAGAAAATTGGTTAACAGAAAATGTGTGTTTGTCTAAGTTGTGACGTAGTTAATCTGGTTAATTTCTTTTCTTGGCTAGTAGAAGTTCTGAATGGCCGGTTACTTGAATTGAATAGCCCTATTGGCCGCTGGGTAAAAAGTTATTTCAAACCCTGGATGTCAGTCTGCTGCCGAATGCAGGTCTTCTCCTATAGTGTAGTGTGTTTAAGCCCCGCCCACATCCCAGCATCCAATCAACATCCGATGCACAGAAGCTGTTTTTGATCGTATTTTCCCTGTTCCTCTCCTCGTCCCAGTCGCCTCCCAAAGGCGTGACCATCCCGTACCGACCCAAACCCTCAGGATCGCCTGTCATCTTTGCAGGAGGACAGGTGAGCGTCTTGATGTCACAGTAGCATCTCTGTCTGTGTGTGTGTGTGTTTTTGATCTGAAACTGGTGTTTTGCAGGCATACGCGGTGCAGGGACAACATGCCATTCCTCAGCCTGATGTAAGAGGCGCTCTTTGCTTACCCACAATCCTCTGCTCTGTGTTGGGCCTGTTGTGATGCTGTTCTCTGTGTTCACAGCTCACCAAACTCCACCAGTTGGCCATGCAGCAGAGCCCGTTCCCTCTGGCCCCCAGCAGCCAGGGCTTCACAGGTACACACACGCACACACACACACACACACACACACACACACGCCGTGTGTGAGCCGCTCACCGAGTGTGTGTTTCTCTCCTGCAGCTGGTATGGACGCGTCTGCGCAGACAGGCTCTCACGAACTGACCATTCCAAACGATGTGAGTTCACTGACGCTTCATCTAAGTGTGTGTGTGTTGACACACACCTGAAACATGGCGGAGGACACGACTAGGGTTGGGTATCGTTCGAAAATTAATGCTTATCGATTCGGGTTCTTGTCGATTCCGATAAGGTACAAAAAAAAGTAGATATTCAGCTACAATTAAATGTTTTGCAATAAGTCGATGTGAATATCATGAACCGAAATCATCAGGCTAAAGAACACTTAATGAACGTTTGCCTGTGGTTTAAAAACAACTAGCCGAACTAATATAAACTTCAAGCATTATTAAAGACAAGTAAACACTATTTGCAATTGCAAATATTTTATTTGTTCAGTTACATCGGTTATTAAAAAACAAAGATATGATTAAAATGGTGTTTTAATAATTTCAGGTTCAGAAACTAATCAAATGTAAATACACTTCACTTTATAAATAAAATATACATTGATATAGTTACAAAAGTTGTTCAGTCAAGAATTAGTGAATTTTCTGTCTTTTGTTGTTTGATTAGTGTTATTATAGAGCAGGAATATTAGGCCGCTGTCACTTTAAGAGCTGCACGGATCCAGTATACCGACACACATGAACACGGAGTCTCTCGCGCTCGAATGGATTAAAGTCATATTGAAATACACCCAAATTAATCAATAAGAATCCGATTCCCAACCCTAGACATGACACAAGTGGTGTAAGACATGAGTACGCATCACTGTTTTGTGAACTGTTAGTTTTAATGTCTTGGTTGATTGTGACAGTTGATTGGCTGCATCATCGGCCGTCAAGGTGCCAAGATCAATGAGATCCGCCAGATGTCCGGGGCACAGATCAAGATCGCCAACCCAGTGGAGGGCTCGACGGACCGTCAGGTGACCATCACCGGCTCGCCCGCCAGCATCAGCCTGGCCGAGTACCTGATCAACGCACGGTAACGCATCCCCCTCACTGCCACAGCCGCGCTACATCACCCTGCAAACCCCAAATATTCAACATGCGCACAATGGAAACACGTCAGTTACGCAAAAACTCCCATTTATCGCAAGAAAAGTTTTTACGCTCGCATGAGGGGCTTTTATGGCAATTCGACAAAGGAATATTTCGCAAAACTGCACTGGAAACAGTTTTCGCGCATTTACAGTCACATGACGTACGTAACAGTCGATCATTCTTTAAAGTTGGATTGGTTAACCTTTATCAAACTCATAAAAGACTGAAGTATTACAAGAGAACTGGATTATTAACAACAAAGAAATGACACAAGATCCTGAAGTGGAAAAGAGTGAGAAACAGCAGAAACTCCTCATATGAGCCGCTCTCAGTATAAGAGTCTTTCCTTGACATTAATGCTGGATAACACACACACACACACACACACACACACACACACACACACACACACACACACACACACACACACACACACACACACACACACACACACGTCTCCTTCCATTAATAATAATGGCCAGTGCAGTGGCTGAGATGTACTTAAATCCACCCACATCTGTCGCCATGATGTTTGGAATGACTTAAAGGATTAGTTCAGTTTTTATAAAACTTTTGCTGATAATGTACTCCGCCCCCATGTCATCCAAGATGTCCATGTCTTTCTTTCTTCAGTCGAAAAGAAATTAAGGTTTTTGATGAAAACATTCTTGGATTTTTCTCCATATAATGGACTTCAATAGGACACAAACGGTTCAAGGCCATAATGACAGTTTCAGTGCAGCTTCAGATGGCTTTAAACGACACCAGACGATGCGTAAGGGTCTTATCTAGCGAAACGATCGGTCACTTCAAAAATAAATACAAAAGTTTAAGTTTTAGAAGCACAAATGCTCGCCTTGCTCTGTTCTGTGATGCGTGTTTGTGGCGGCACATAATACGCAATTACGTTGAAAAGGTCACGCTTTTTAATATTAAAACACCCAGGATACGCACACGAAATGGGCATTTTAAACGGTAAACTGACACAGACATTTGAATGTGTGTATGGTCCTCCTTCCTCACATTTGTAAACACTGAAGTGTGACCTTTCAACGTAATTGCGTAGGTTAGTGGAAACACCATTATTTTGAAAGTTTTTTTTTTTATCCACATTTAGAAAATCTTTAGCAAATCTGTGATGGAAAGGTTGACTCCTGTGTTCTCTCGCTCTTGCAGACTCTCGTCCGAGGCGACAGGGATGGCTGCGAACTGATGCTCGCGCTCTCTCTCTCTCTCTCTCTCTCTCCACACACACGACCCTATTCTCCTCCTCCATCACATTTAAGCTCTCTAAGTGCAAAAGGAAACCAAGTATTTTCAACCCATCCTTTCCTTTCACCCACCCCAGCTATGCTTCATGGATATATACACACAAGTGTTTTATTTATTTATTTCTTGAAGATGTTTTTAAAAATCCCTTTGCGTACAGTTTTTAATGTCTCTTTTCTTTGCGTATTTTTGTCAGTTAAACATTACCATACGGAAGCGACAGTGGAGAAAGTGGGAAAAATCTGAAAAAATGCATTAATGTTTTTGTTATCTCAGATTTTTCTTATAAAAACAGAAAAAATAAAAAAGAGAGCAACTACAAAATGATAGATTGACTGTTTTTCCCTGTATCGGACATTTATTTATTTTAATTTAACTCTAGGAAGTTACAGATTTTAAAATCCTAGACGTGAGTTTCAGAGGATAAGCTCTGTTTTCTGCATCAGGTTTCAGGTGACTTCTTTTTTGTTTTGTTTTTTGGACATTGAATATTTGTCATTCCTCTTTTTTTTTTTTTTTTTTTTTTTTATCCTGAAGTTGGAGGTTTTGTTCGAGGGAGGGTTGGGAGATGCTGCAGTTTCTGCACACATGACATTTACTGCTTTAATAATGAGTTGAAAATATTTCTTTTAGAGAGAATATTTTTTTTAACCCTATGGTTTCCAGCGCAGACTGGAGGATTCCCAATTGACCTTTATATGATGATGCGACTGAGTTACTGATCAATTACATGACTAGAAGGAACTTTCTAGATTTAACACTAGTTTCCTCTCTACTCTGCTTGAGTAATAGTTATGTTTTCTATTTTATTTTTTTCTATTTTATTTTATTTTTCTCGCAGGAGGAAGGAAAAACCTAAAACCTTTTTGTGCACGTTTTCTGAATATTGTAGATTTTGGAGTGCAGCTGGAATGAAGAATTAAACATGCAAAATTAAAACATGAAATGCTGAAACTATCGAATGGCGTCCTGTGGTTTTTATGTCTTGTGTTGTGATGTAAATCTGAGTGTAATGAGTTATTGACTTAGAAGAAAATGTTTGGTCACTGTTTCTGAACTCCCTAAAACACCTCCATTGTAGTCTTGAGTTTCTTCCAGGAACAAAAACGTCTTAATATTCCTTGTTTAATTTATACACTGAATAAAGGGGCGGGGCCTGGTTGAGTTATTTAGTAGTGTGTTAAACTGGTAGATTTGGTATGGGAAGGGACATTTCCCAAACACACTCAAAGGCGCTCGACCAATCACATCACACTACTCCAGCCGACCAATCAGAGCAGAGTGTACTTTTCAGAAGGAGGGGCTTCGTAGAGACAGGAAGTAAACAAAGCGTTACTGACAGACTGGGAAGAGAGGAGCCGCAACAATGGAGAATATGAGGAGAATAATCAACATTCAAGCAGGAAAACCTGCTCTAGTAGAGCTCCACGGCAGAACTTTGTACGAGAGCATGATAGGTCATCTTTAATCAAGTGAAATTATTGGCGAAGTTCTGCATTCATCACCATTTTGATTCAAAATTTTTAAAAAATGGTACTTGGACGACTTGCTCGGAGTAACGCAGAGTTCACACTGCACGACTTTAGACCAGATTTTCACTCGCCAACAGTTATTGTGAAATAGCCGACAAATCCCAAAATCTGAGGTAAATCAGTGCTCGTTCACGTGAGATAATTATTTAAGACATGATCTGACCGTTTTGGACGTTCGTTTCAGACCCGGACTGAGCCTTTTGGGGGCCCTAAGCAGAATTTGATTTGGTGGCCCCTCCCACTACGCGAAGTCACCTGTGCTTGACAATAATTGACATAAATGTCACACAATAATGATACATTATAAATGAATACAGTGAGGTTATGTATTAATACAAAATAAATACTTAATAAAAAATAGATGCCAACTTAAAAAAGTTTTAACTTTTACTAACTCTTTTACTAACTAACTCTTTTAAACAAACAGTCTCAAAACATAAAATAAATTATTTGCTAAAATAATGACAAACTATGAGAAATCAGAAACATAAGAGCAAGGGTTCAACAATGACAATTATTGTTGAAAACTGTAAAAATATTATTTCTCAACTGTCCTCAAAATCTTTTTTTTTTATTGTAACAGACTTTGTTGGATTGTACATGACAGAATCCAACAAAGTCTGTTACTATAATACCGTTAATGATGTACTGGCGCTCGTTGTATGTGTGTATACGATCTATTTTTCCCCTCGGGGCTTGCCGTAGATAGGAATGGGTCGTGCGCACTTGGTACTGGAGTGTCGCGGGTTTTTGGAGTTAGTGATCTGATGTGTGGTATAATAAAGTGGAGAAGAGTTCAAACTGCTATGTTTATTATATATCAAACTGCTACCCTTACACCTAGAAGGTTAAGCTCCCCTGCGGCTATTTTCTCCAACTGAAACCGATACCGTGACTATGCGCAGTTGCGCACGAATTGTGTATGCAATCGCGAGGTGTCTAGATTATGCGCATGACTTAAACGCTGGCAGACACTGCATCAGTTGTTGGCAGGTATATTGATCATGAAATCAGAATTTTCTTTTCTTTAATTATTCACTCATTCATTCATTCATATTCATTCATTTATGTCACTTGTTTAAGTCATCTAAAAAAAAAAAAAAAACTCGATTGGGGGGCCCCGCTTAGTTCGCTTATGCCTCCGGCCGGCCCTGGTTCGTTTACATGACATTGGCGTTTTGGTTGCCTGAAAACGCAAACTTTTGAAAACGGGTTACAGAGTGCAAGTTTTTGAAAACGGTTTCCGTGTAAACAACAAAAACGGAAGACAATGAAGTCATGGACATGCGTATTACGTGTTCTGTCTATAGTTTTCATCTCCATCTAATGGCTGAATGTTTTGAGTCGCTTCGCGGATCTGTGTGAATGGGATCGTTTTGCATGCGTATGTTCTGACTAAAAATTACATCGTTGAAGACCTGCTGCCAATGAGAGAGCAAGATACAGGCCAGCGAAAAGTTTTGGCAGGAGTTATCAACCAGAAAATCTGTATTTTAATAGATATATTTACAATTATATCAAACAGAAACAAAGCACAAACATCTGCTTAAAGGCAGGGTAGGCAATTTGTTTCCAAAACACTTTTTGCCAAATTTGTTTAAACTGTCTTTATATACCAATACATATCTAAAATGTAAGTACTCTGAAAGGAGTTTATAAAAATAGTGTCTGTAGTCCTCTCAGGGCTGCAATAAACACAGCTCATTATTCCATTCGGACCGAGTGCTCTGATTGGCTGGGCGACTGTCACTCTCCCTCGTTGCTATGACTACCAGCCCTGCTGATACAGGAGCTGCCCACATGCGCGCACTCTGTTGACTCGCTCATTACGAAAGAGGAGAGGCGCGTACCGACCGCAAGCCACGAACTCTCACAATTATGGCAGAGAAAGAGCAATCAAAAAGGTATTGTATTACCTGTGATACTGACATGATGTCACTCAAATGAAAGCTTGCAACCATTGACTTGTGTCTAATAATTCACCAGCGAGCGCCAGAGAGTCTGCATCTAATTGCGTCCATTGACACATTTGTGGCGTGCGCGAGTTAAAAACAAACACCCATAAAACCAGCAATGAGCGAGCCTCAAAAAGATGCTTATCACCCCAACTACCCCTCTTTTCCGGAAAGAAAGAATTCCAAATGAAGACGACCCAACACACACACACACACACACACACACACACACACACACACACACACACACACACACACACACACACACACACTCACACACACACACACACACACACACTCACACACACACACACACACACACACACACACACACACACACACACACACACACACACACACACACACACACACACACACATAGACATTCTTCACATTTGAATCCAGAAATGAGTAATTTTGGAAAGGGTACAATTTATTCCTCTATACTGATGTGTTCTGCTTTCATTTTAGTATAGTTATGAATGGAATGATATTCCGGACATTATTCAAAAGGAATTGCAAATTGTATTTGCAATTGCGTTTTCAATTTGTGGACGCATAAAATGTGACATGATCCAAACGCAATTGCAAATCGCGCATTACTGTTTGCATTTCCGTTTAAGCGAACGTACACTGACTGCCAAATTTCAAATGGAAAAGCAAAGTCCGTTTGCAACTGTGTTTCCCATATCTTACGAGTTTTGACCCTGTCATATTTAAATAGCAATTTCAATTACCACGTCTGCTTTTTCAATTTCTCAGCGTCGCGTATGTAGCCAGCCAAAACTCAAATGGAATACTAATTCCCTGAGTATTTCCATTTCCGAAACCTTACACGAAAACCTGTCAATCAGTGTCAAGGGTGGGGTTTTTGTTAGGAAGAGAGGTCACTCACAGTCGAAGGTCAAGAGGTGATGCCCTGAACACATAGATATAAGTATAATATCTATGCCCTGAACACACGCCGTTTATTTTAAACAATGGAGGTAGTTGGTGAAATTGTGGAGGACCTTATGATGCTCGCGCAGCAAGTTGATGACAGTACAGATTTCCTCTTACTCAGAAGCCATTTAGTTTTGGATAAGTTGAATGAGTTTGTGGCCTTGACCAACAGCAACATCAGTAATGTTGTCTTCGCCAACCTCAGTGAAGTAGCTTACAGGTTTTTTTTGAAGGACAGGACAACTCAAGGACCAGGACGTCCTTTACTGGACATACCACAAGAGACAATCGAGTACTACGTGATATGTGGTTACTCATGTGTCCAGCTTGCGCGCCTGCTTGGAGTATCTGAGCGAACCATACATAGAAGACTGGAACAGCATGGATTAAGGTACTTAAGGTACTACATTTGTATTATTGAGAGAGGAAAAAGTGGAATGGCACTGTACAAATAACGAATATAAATACATACACTATAGGCCAATTATATGTTTGTAAACATTCGGGATGCGCGCGCAACACGGTTGCAGAAGAGAGAGCGCGGGAGAGGAGTTAGCTAGCAAAATAATACGTTATGTTATACATAGTAGTTAGATATCAACATTAAATTTTATATTGATTAGATGGTACATATTTAAAATGTTCTCCGAGTACTACAACAGCTTGTCACTACCTTAATGAGTGGGGTGCGTCTTACAGATACGTTTGCCATAGAGCCTTGTCAATGGTCAAACGACGAAACGAAATGGCCAAGCATTCAGTGGCCAGAAATATATAATTACCTGATCGACACTCCAAGTGTTCATACCCAGGAGAAGTTGAAAGCGTACAAATCTCTTGATTGCTATAATTTTGTTCTGTGTGGTCATGTCCAAGACATACAACTTCATGATTACAAAGTTCAAAACTTCGTTGTGCTTAAGACGGAGGTTCTGCCTAGTCAAAGACAGGGTAAGAAGACGGAGTTGTACAAGGCCTATGTTATCGTCAACAAGACCAACAACTGTATTCTGACTGCAAACTGCACCTGTATGGCTGGGTATGTAACATAAGACATTTATGAAATGATATTATATTTTATTATTATATATCCAACCCAGTATTTGTCAGTAAGATAATCTAACTCAATTTCACTGCTTATTTGCTGAAATCATACAGCTGCTATTGACATGTATAGCCTAATGCACCACTTACACCAATGTGTTCTCTTACGAGAGGTTCTCTCGTATTGCGTAAGTTTAGCTTACGCTACGGGAAAGATTCATCTTCTCGAGATACTGAAGCCAAAAAATTATCCTTAATTTTGTATACCTTGTCAACGCAGTGCAGCAGCTAGCAGACCTAGAGCAGGCCATCTCGCGTGCTCATTGGCTGCCCTGCGGGCAACTGCTGCAGCCTACCAGTGAGCCCGGCGTGACGTCACGCCCAATGAAGGGCGCCCGCGCCTTTATAGCGTCACAGCCCACCAGATAGGCGTGGCTTAGCGTATAAAATAGGGGCTGTAGGCTGAATTCTCTGATTTTTCGACTCTTCAGCGAGCTCTTCGCATCGCTGGATTTGAGAGAAGCCACCGCCGCCGTCGAACAGCGAACAGCCAGCTTAGGAGAGCGCTGAGGAAGCCGGCCATCTTCGCCACCTTCAGCCATCCGTGCGAGCTACGCTATCCGGCGACGTATCCTTTTTTGCTATTATTCTAAAAGAGCAGCGAGCGTCTTTTTAAAGATGCCTCGCACTTCCTGTGGCTCGTGTAAAGCCCCGCTCAGCGCCGGAGACCGCCACCTGATCTGCGCTCTCTGCCTGGGCCTGGAACACGCAGAGCTCGCCCTCGCGTCCGGGGGCTGCGAGCTCTGTGAGGAGCTTCCGCTGTCGACCCTGCGGGCTCGACTCGAAGCTTTCAACACCGCAGCAGTCACTTCGCCCCCTGTGGGACCGCGCAGAAAGAAGTGCCGTTCCCTGAGACAGCCGGAACCGGTGGCCACAGCGACGCGCTCGCCGGAGAACCTCCCTCGAGCCTCGCTCTCGCCTTCCCCACCTCTCCTCACCGACGCGCAGCTGCCGCTTGCGAGCCTCACTGCCGTCGCTTCGGAGGATGAGTCCGAGGGACACGTCACAAGAGACTGCTGCTCCATCCTGGCATCAGACAGCGAGGAATGGTCGCTTCACTCCGCCTCCTCGTCAATCCAGGAATCCACCCGTACCCGCGCTGGAGCTGACGCGGAACTTGCTGACGCAAGCTGTTGACCGTCTCGGGCTCGAGTGGTCGCTGCCGAAGGAACCCGCGCCGAACAGGCTCGACGGCTGCTTCCTTCAAAGTCGCCGCCGCGCAGTTTCAGAAACTAGGCCCGCTCCATTCCTGCCAGAACTTCATGCGGAGCTGACGAAGTCATGGAATACACCGTTTTCTGCTAGACTTCAGTCACAGGCCTCCGCGTCGCTCTCCCGAGTGGACGGCGCCGCCGAGAAAGGGTACACAGCGATTCCCCCTGTGGAAGAGGCGGTCGCAGCGCACCTTTGCCCGCCCTCCGCGAGATGGCGGTCACGGTCAGCCCTCCCGTCTAAAGCCTGCAGAGCCACTTCCGCTTTGGTCGGCCGCGCTTATGCCGCCTCCGGCCAGGCCGCGTCTGCTCTACACTCGATGGCTGTGCTTCAGATCCTGCAAGCCGACCTCCTCCGTGAATGGGATGAGAAGGGCCGGGACCCAGCTGCGGTTACGGATTTGAGAAGCGCGACGGATCTCTCTCTCCGCGCCACCAAAGCCGCAGCCCAAGCCATCGGACGAGCCATGGCCGCGTTGACCGTGACGGAGAGGCACCTCTGGTTAACGCTTGCGGATATGAGGGAAACTGAGCGAGCCACCTTTCTGAACGCGCCGCTTTCCCCCACTGGTCTTTTCGGCCCAGCGGTGAACGGGATTGTTGACCGCTTCTCTGTGGTACAAAAGACCACGCAGGCCATGAACGTCTTCCTGCCGCGACGCTCGAGTTCTGCCACAGGCCGCTCTCGCGAGAGACAAAGCCAGCCTCCTGTGCGAACCAGCACCCAGCGTCCAGCACAGCCTCAGCCTCAGCCTTCGCAGCGACGTCAGGGCGGCCGCCCTAGATCGCGCTCAGACAGCCGTCACAGACCGCCGCCCCCCAGAGGGCCTCGGCAAAGAATCACGCTGAAGTCCGAGCACGCAAAGCCCTCCTAACAGCGAGAGAGAAAAGACGCGCGTGTCCAGCTGCGGCCGGACCGCCGTCAAAGTTTATTTCCCTGTCAGTCCCCTTCGAACAGGCTACTGCAGTGGTTCAACTAGCAGCCAACGAGCCGGTTTATTCACCCTCTCGCCTGCACACAAACGCTGTTTTCACGGCGACCCAGAGAAATCTCAAAAAGAGTATAATGTCTGGTCCGGCTCACGCCGTCAGTGTTTTAAGTGTAGTGAATGTGCCCAGGCCCCAGTGTTCACCCCTACACATAAGCACCCCAAATCCCGTGTCACTCACAGAGCACACTCTCATAAAGCGCAGAAAAGCCGCTCGAGTGTTGAATGTAAGAAATGTGTCCACAGGTCTGTGCCCACTATCTGCCCGCTCTGTTACACGATCAAAGAAGCCGGTTATGAACGTAAGTCTCGTGCCCGCCAGAGAGCGCTCACGCTTGCTAACACAAACCTCCCCCCGGGCCCCGCCTGCGCGTTTATGTGTTATCACAAAACACAGGGCGTTAATAAAGCGCTCCCCATCTATTATGATCGAGGCGTCAGATACAGTTGTAAGTCTCGTGCCCGTGTGCGCGCGCTCACGCTTACAGAGAGCTCTTCCGCCCAGAGCGCTGCTCGCGCGTCAAAGTGTGGTAAAAGTATGTTCCCCATCCCTTATGATCGGGACATCTCACATAAGTCAGCCGGTTTCGGCTGTCAGCGAGCGGCCATTGCCCAGAACCGAGAGCGTGCGCGCCACGCTCTCGGCTCCGGTTCAGTTTCACAAGCCCGCAAATGGCGGCGGTCTGAACCCGGAGGCCATTCGCCCCCTAGCGGCTCACATAGCTGCGTGGGAAACTATCCCAGGGATCTCAGAATGGGTGTTGAGCACAATAAAGCAGGGCTATACACTTCAATTCATTCGCTGTCCCCCGCGCTTTCAAGCCCGGACCGCGACGATAGTGAATGCGGAAGTAGCACACCTACTTCACGCAGAAATAGCAAAGCTGCTGTGCAAAGGGGCTATAGAAAAGGTACCGCCTTCTCTGAGCGAGTCAGGTTTTTACAGCCGATATTTTCTCGTACCCAAGAAGGACGGAGCCTTCAGACCTATTCTAGATCTGAGATATTTGAACAAAGTGCTTGCAAAAAGACCGTTCAAAATGCTTACGACCAGGAAAATCCTCGCGCACGTTCGCCCGAGGGACTGGTTTATTTCTCTAGATCTGAAGGATGCCTATTTTCAGATTCAGATAGTACCCCGTCACAGGCAATTTTTGAGATTCGCCTTCGACGGTCAGGCATATCAATACACCGTCCTGCCGTTCGGCCTGTCCCTGGCACCCCGTACATTTACAAAGTGCATGGACGCGGCGCTCGCCCCCCTGAGAAGTCAGGGGCTGCACATAATGAACTATCTGGACGATTGGCTGATATTGGCACAGTCAGAGACAGAACTACTATCTCACAGAACAGTGCTTCTCAGTCATCTGGAAAGCTTGGGTCTCACGGTCAACTGGACCAAGAGCTCATTACTGCCCAGCCAGTCAATTTCCTTTTTAGGAATAGAACTGGACTCGGTGACCATGACGGCTCATTTATCAACACAGCGCGCGCGCCGTGTTCGCCACCTAGCCGCATCTTTCCAGAAGGGCAGCTTTCTCCCTTTGAAAACATTTCAAAGGATGTTGGGCTGTATGGCATCAGCTGCAGCGGTGCTCCAGCTGGGCCTACTGCGCATGCGCCCGCTCCAACGCTAGTTGAACGCTCGCCCGCCTCGCCGAGCCTGGGTGTCTGGCGGCCAGAAAATCAGAGTGACTCAGACCTGCATAACAGCTCTGCAGCCCTGGTTAGTGGCCGACTGGTACCAGCAGGGAGTAATGATGGGAACCATCTCTTATCGGAAGGTCATCTCGACAGACGCGTCCAACTCGGGTTGGGGCGCGCTGTTCGAGGGCAGACCGGCCTTTGGCCAGTGGTCAGACCAGGAGAAGGGTTTTCACATAAACTGTCTGGAAATGATAGCGGTCGAGAACGCGCTGAAGTGCTTCCTCCCGTTCATACAGGACCAGCATGTTCTTGTCCGCTCGGACAACACATCTGTGGTATCCTATGTAAACCGTCAGGGCGGTGTCAGATCCAGAAATCTCTGCAATCTGACGGAACAACTCCTTATTTGGTCACAGATGAACCTGCGCTCGCTGAGGGCGGCGCATGTGCCTGGCCATTTGAACGACGGCCCAGACAAACTGTCCAGGGACAATGTTCCCCCAGGGAAATGGTCCCTGCACCCCCAAACGGTCCAGAAACTGTGGCGCCTATTCGGCAGAGCGGAAGTCGACCTGTTTGCGTCAAAAGACAACGCTCAATGCCCGACGTTCTTCTCGAAGGACGAGGACGCGCTGGCCCAGGTTTGGCCCAGCCTCCCGCTATATGCTTTCCCTCCGGTCTCTCTGTTGCCACAGGTGATCAAGAGGATCAGGGAAACGCGCCACTCGGTGCTCCTCATAGCCCCGCGTTGGGAGAATCAGACTTGGTTCCCGGAACTGGCACGGCTGTCACATACAGCTCCGTGGCCGATTCCGGTGAGGGCAGATCTCCTCTCTCAGGCTCGCGGCACGATCTGGCATCCCCATCCAGAGCACTGGTCTCTGCATGCATGGTTGATCAACGGGTACTCGTTGCCCTGCCAGAAGGAGTGAGGAACACGATCACGCAGTCTAGAGCCCCTTCCACGAGAAGGCTCTACGCGTCTAAATGGTCGGTGTTCTCTAGATGGTGCACCGACAGAGGTCTGGACCCGCGGACATGCGGGGTGGCGCAGCTGCTCACCTTCCTACAAGAGCTGTTGGATAAGGGAAGGTCCCCATCCACGCTCAAAGTATACGTGGCGGCCGTGGCAGCGTTCGCGGAATCGACGCACGGCCAGTCACTGGGAAGACATGAGTTGGTCATCCGCTTCCTTAGAGGAGCTAGAAGGATGAATCCGCCGCGCCCGCCGTCGGTTCCCATGTGGGATCTTTCATTGGTCCTCGAGGCCCTGAAAGCTTTTCCATTTGAACCACTAGACTCCGTGGGGTTGAAATATCTATCACTAAAAAACGTTTTTCTGACTGCACTGTCGTCAGTAAAAGGTGTATGGGATCTGCACGCGCTGTCTGTCAGCGCGTCGTGTCTTGAGTTCGGACCAAATGACTCTAAAGTCATCCTCAGACCTAGACATGGTTATGTCCCTAAAGTGATGGGCACTCCATTCAGAGCGCAAGTTATTTCGCTGTCAGCTCTCCCAGCATCTGACAGCGAAAGTGATGTGAATCTCCTCTGCCCTGTCAGAGCGCTGAGATTTTACATTACGCGCTCCCCCTTCTTCAGGCGTTCGGAACAGCTTTTCGTTTCGTTTGGTGGGCGCGCCAAGGGGCTCGCCTCCTCGAAACAGAGCCTGTCCAGATGGATAGTGGACGCTATAGCGGCAGCTTACGCGTCAAAAGGTCTGCAATGCCCTCTGGGCATCAGGGCTCATTCCACGAGAGGCGTGGCCTCGTCGTGGGCGTGGTCCAGTGGAATTTCTATCCATGACATATGTGTAGCGGCGGGCTGGAGCTCCCCGTCTACCTTTGTCAGGTTTTATAACCTAGAAGTTCCTGTCTTGCAGGCTAAACTGTTTTCAGTCTGAAAAAGACGTGTATTCTGCCCAGATCTCCTGCTCAGATCACTTTCATGACTTAGTGCATGACTTAGTGCAGCTCTCCTGGTTGAGCTGCACTAAGTAGGGTATGTGCCATATGACTATACAGACCGGCGCGCTGCTCTGTATTCCCTATGTGTGCTTATGTACAAGTGATGGCCCGCGTGACTGGCCACCTTATTTTTTCCACTTATGGGGTTCCCCTCAAGCTCGGGGTCTCATGTGGATGCTTGGCGCGCACGGCGTTGACAAAGTGTTCCCGTAGCGTAAGCTAAACTTACGCAATACGAGAGAACCTCTCGTAAGAGAACGATACTCGGTTACTAACGTAACCTCGGTTCTCTCTAGAGAGGGAACGAGTATTGCGTAACCGGCCGTGCTCGCGCCACGAGCGACTTCGCTTCAGTCGTCGAAAAACCAGAGAATTCAGCCTACAGCCCCTATTTTATACGCTAAGCCACGCCTATCTGGCGGGCTGTGACGCTATAAAGGCGCGGGCGCCCTTCATTGGGCGTGACGTCATGCCGGGCTCACTGGTAGGCTACAGCAGTTGCCCGCAGGGCAGCCAATGAGCACGCGAGATGGCCTGCTCTAGGTCTGCTAGCTGCTGCACTGCGTTGACAAGGTATACAAAATTAAGGATAATTTTTTGGCTTCAGTATCTCGAGAAGATGAATCTTTCCCGTAGCGTAAGCTAAACTTACGCAATACTCGTTCCCTCTCTAGAGAGAACCGAGGTTACGTTAGTAACCGAGTATCGTTTCATTCATTAGATAGCTAGGAATAAATCATTTTGTGCAGGTTAGGGTAATGCTGCAGCCATGCAGCTGCCCTTATGTTTAAAGTTGAGCTGTGGGTCAGGATGGGAAATACAGAGAAGTGTTGTACTTCAGGGACAAATATGTGGCTCCACTCATCCAAGAGAGAGGTGAAGCCAGCCAGACTGAGTAAGATCAGCTTCAGAAAGCCTAAGAGGACAGACACCCAACTGCAGCCAGCCAGAGCAAAGCGTAGAAAGAACAATGTGAAAGGTAGACACAATCTGAATTTAGACAAGATCAGGCCATGTACATATAACAAGTTAACAGCAGGTATAAATTATCTATTTATAACCTTATATTTATAACTTTTTTTAAGCCATTACTATCACGTCATTCATATAAAAGTGTTATAACCAGCACCGAGGTACCATTTATAACATATGTAACCAGCTGCAGTTGCAATTTGTATTAAAATAAGTTATCTAACTTATATTTTATTGTGTATTTAGAGCTGACAGATGAAGACATAGCATAGCATAATATATTTATAACCTTATATTTATAACTTTTTATTAAGCCATTACTATCACGTCATTCATATAAAAATGTTATAACCAGCACCAAGGTACCATTTATAACATATGTAACCAGCTGTAGTTGCAATTTGTATTAAAATAAATGCGTATTTAGAGCTGACAGATGAAGACATAGCAGATCTGAAAGTCTTGGCACCTAACGCAGCTGTGCTTACTAGCATGGACTTCAGTGACACTGATTCTGCATCCGAATCCGACACAGAGACCGGAGACCTGCCAGAGCCACTGGTAGCTCTGTATGATGTCACTCTGAGAGGCCTCTGCCCAAATAAAATACAAGAGAGAAGTGAAGATACCTTTGCAAAACTGGGGCGAGAATTAACTAACGAGCAGTGTGTGAACCTTGAGTTTACAACTAGAAACCAGTCCCAGTCTCAGGCCTGGCACACACACAGAACTGGCAGGATAACTAGCACAACCCTACATCGTGTCTGCACTGTAGAAACCGAAAAGGCAAAAACAAACCTTGTAAAACAGGTTATGCACTACAGCAATCAGGACTTGTCCCATGTCCCAGCAGTACTTTGGGGAAGAGATATGGAGGACACAGCCAGGAGACAATACACAGAAATAATGAAAACACAATATCACAACTTTGACGTGGAACTCTGTGGTCTTGTTGTGAGGCCTGACAAACCACATCTTGGGGCATCGCCGGATGGAATGGCACACTGTACCTGCTGTGGGAAAGCAGCTGTAGAGATTAAGTGTCCATACAAATACCGTGATGGTCTGATGGGGAGCAGTGAGGACACACAGTTCTGCTTAGACAAAGCACTACACCTAAAGAGAAATCATGAATACTATCATCAAGTTCAACTTCACATGTTTGTATGCAACATCCAGTACTGTGACTTCGTAGTGTGGACAAAGCAAGATGTCACTATCAATCGCATCAACAGAGATGAAGAAATGCTGCAAGCCGTCCTGCCGAAAGCTGAAGTGTTCTTCAAACAGTGTGTTTTGCCTGAGCTGTTAACGCGCCGCATGGATCCACTGATGCAAGCACCTACAGTCTGCCCACACTGTGAAAGACCAGACTTTGGGATGATGATTGACTGTGCAAAGTGCAAGAACCATTTCCACTACACATGCGCCAGAGTAAGGAGAAAGGTTGTGGAGTGGTACTGTGAACAGTGCAAAAATTAATGAGTCAGAATGAAGTGTAAATAGAAGCAAATTATTTAATACACACTAGTATTTTACATCGAAGCACAATCAAATAAAAAAAATGTACAGCAATAATTATTACCAATATAATCAATTATAAATACATTAATAAAATAATAATAAATATAATATAAAATGTATACAGAAAATCTGATTATCTGTATTAATTGTTCTATTTTATTTATGTTTTGGGTCTGCCCTTTTTTTTTACTTGGCAAGGCTGCTATCACTATATCATAGTTTGGTTTTGATAATACTGTTTTCTCTGACATTTTCATTTGGACTATGTTAATGTTTGTTTTGTTTTTTCAAATTAATTACATTTTTGTTGTTATTGTTAAAATTATATATATATATATATTATATATGTACATATGTATATTATTACTCATAGTCTATGAATGTAATTTACTTAATTGTTCAGTGATCCTTCTCTGTTTTGTTGCTGTCACCACCACCTAAAAAATAATAATTAAAAAAAAGTTAACCACTTCAAGTTATCTTTTTGGGACTATGCATTTACAGAGGTTTGTTAATGCTCCACACACAATCACCATGTCATCTAAGAGGTCAACCTGTGTGAGTGGAATAACAGTTGTCAGAATTTTGAAGTTTTTCCATCTACCAATTACTCTTTCAATGTGTATTCTCACATTAGACAAACGCCTTGATGTGTCCACTTCTTGAGCAGAGAGCTGCTTCCTACCTTTGGTAAAGTGAGGGATCTTAAGGGTGGCACAGCGTGTGGCAAGCTCATCTCTTATGGTAAAACCACGATCTGCTAGAATCTCATCATTATGCTCCAGAAGGTCATAAAATCCAGACTCTGCTGTAATTTGTTTATCGGAAACACGCCCGCCCCAACCTGCCGAAAGAAAAATAATGGCTCCTGCAGGTGACATGCCAACTAAATATTTTACAGTGTTGTGGCTTTTATAAGTTGAGTACGTCTGGGCTTTGGAGGTTAAATTTGTGGGTCTGTTAATAAAAATTTCTGTGCAGTCAATAATGCACCTGCAACGTTTATATTTAGGTTTAAAACATTTTGGCATATTCTTTAATATTGCATGCTTGCTTGGCCACTTAATGAGAGGTTTTAAAGTCGCAGACATGACAGGGAGCCAACTTCTCAAAATTTTCGAGACGTCACATTCTGTGACATTAAATCTGAAAGCAATATCCTTGTTGCTGAGTCCTAATCTTAGTTTCATTAGGGTAACTAATAGATGGTCCTCTAGGTTCATAGAGCCACGCACAACCTCTACACTACCTGTTTCTGAATCAACCACTCAAAAATGACACTGGTCAGACCTGGGAAAAACAGAACATGCACCGCTTTGCTCTTGATAGAGCTAAAGGAAAACTGTGTTTTTCTGAGTGTTTCCTTTAGTTCCTCCTCTGATTTCAGTTTGTTGATCTCTGAACGCAGGTTGACACACTCTGCAGAAAGTTGGCTGTACTTGAGTTTCAGCTCATCATGGAGAACCTTCGGGACTGTGGCTTCTGAAATACAGAGTAGATTGTTGTTGACTTCTTAAAGATGCACTGTAACATGTTTTAGCTTAGATTTTCTCTATTATTTGATGTATGTTTTCAGACAGCATGTGCTAAACAGAATCATTTTCAACTTTATTCACAACATAGTTATGCTGTATTGAAAAAATGTATAAACAGGGTGACCTGATTCATCATAATAGTGACTGCCCTATATTAGTTAAAATGTTAGAAGTTCTTAACGATGAAAGGACCAGCACAAGGCTCCATTCTGCAGTCATCTGAGGACAGGCAAGCGGCTGAAGATTCTGATGCAACCTCATCTGTAACTTCTGTGGACAGGTGGACGTAATCTGGTGGTCTGTGTGTGGTTTCCTCTCTTGTTCTTTTCCTCTTAAATCTGATACTCAGAGAAGAGAGCAAGCAGTCAGGCCAAAATAGTTTAGTTGCTTGGTAGATCACAGAGGCTATCAGTTCCCCAAATGAAGTCAAGGTTAAATCACATAGCATCCCTCAAAGGACTTAACAAGAAAATGCAGACATAACAGATGTCCAAGAAATCCTCTTGGCAAAAATAATGTGACATTAAATTAGAGATGCTCCGATCAGCATTTTTGGGGCCGGTCACCGATTACCGATCACCAAAATCATGATCTGCCGATTGCCGATCACAGAATGGCAGGGGAATGGGAATCTTTTATCTATAATCTAGCAGAGTTTGCACCATTTGTAGAAATTTGTTTATTTAATTGTATTTAGAAAATGTAATGATGTGATCCCAGTGAGCAACTAAATGAGGTTAAAGTGACAATATTTACCTCTCAAGTTTTGCATCGCCTTTGTTTATTTCACACTTGGTTGAGTAGGAAAAAACAGACGGGACAAAGTCAGGACTACTGAAGTCCATGGACACCTCTCCTGTACAAAAACGTTAGGTCTGTTAGTGTTACAGTTAAATTTAGTCTGAGTTCGCTATAACCGCGTTAATAGCCAAATACTAGGTACACTTGCTACTAGACTAGCTAGCTAACTGTCAGGTTAACTACCTAGCAGGACAACGTAACGCAACTGAACAAAGGTAACGTTAAGTTAGCAAGTAATTTAAGCTAGCTAGTCTCAAACTCATACATTGTTCGTTATTCTATTCTTGGATAAGTGTACTTAATACATCAGAGTTTTTGTTGTAAACTAAATCGAGTCATGTGGGTGATTTAGCGCAACTTACCTGATATGAAGTGAGAACTGCAGAGTCGGGCGTTTGTAATTAGGTTGTCGTTCCAGTCGATTCTTCTGAGGGCTTGTAACCAAAGACGTCTGCGGTTGGCGTTAAAAGGAGTGTGAGTTGATGGTATTCGGTAAAACTTCAGACCTTTGTTTACAGATTTTCGATTCTGGCAACCCACTGCACAACACGACATTTTCCCGGGTTTGTTTCAGCGGCCAGCTTCTGCATCCGACATGCGCAGTTGCACCAGCGTGACGTCAGTGTGACGTAGTGTGATAATTCCCCTATAAAACATATGGAAGCTACTTTTGGCACTCCAGATCACTTTTTTTTTATTAATTTGTAATTTAAAGGATTGTGATGATAGCATTGGTTATTCTGTTATGATTATTGCCTTATACAAAAGTTTATGCTGCGAGTTTTCACATGAGTCTTAACGAATTTCCTCTTCCCCCCAAAAGGGCTAAAGATCTGTTCTCTGATGTCACTGATGATGTATTAGACACCATTGTGGCAGAAATACAAAGACATTACCCAAACGCTGGGTACAGGATTATACATGGTCATCTTCGTGCACAAGGTCTTCATATTCAGAGTAAGAACAATTTTATAATATATAGAGTTTACACTTTTTGTAAAGTAGAAAAAACAACAAAAAATACAATGAGACGTGCAGGAGCTTGTTTGTCTGTGATTTTCTTTTCTTTTTTCTTCACTCTCTTGCCTGCATTCTCCACCAAATGTCACGGGGTGAAGAATCACACGACAAGGGGAGATCGTGCAAAGTGCCCAAGAGTGGATTTATTTTCAACATGAAGAAAAAAACAAAGAAAAACCCGGTGAAGTGCGTTGCCATTTCCTTGTAGTGCAGCGAGTCTGAGCTGTGCTTCTTGGAGGCTGAGCGGTCAACTGCTGCTTTCTGGAGAAAGATAGAGAACAGGCATTAACTTTCTGTCTCGTGCAGAGATCTCTCTCCATTTGACAAAGTCCATGTGGCTTATGTAGCTGTTTGCTTGATGGAGCACGGCTGGGGCCGATCAGCCGGTGACGAGGGCATGCAGGTGTTCCTCGTCTGTTTCCAGGGCGACGCTGATGAATCCTCTGGGTGCTCGTCACACTGTATACCTCATTTACATGCTTGGTTTCAGATTGTCCCCCATCTATATGTAAATCCCTCCCCCTTGAAAAGATATAAACACTGTGTTTTAGCTATTGAGTTCAGACTTGATGACTGCAGCTACCGACAGCTCGCGTTCTCAATAAAGAATCCTGCTGAAGATACAACCAAGTCTCCTGGTCTTTCACTTCTAAGTCTCCTACACTGAAGAAGAAAAAAGTTTTCCAACAAAAGGCTATGGAGGGATGTCTATGAACAGGGGCTGGTTTCACAAAGCTATTTCAGACCGGTCTATAGTGTTAGACAAGTCTAAAATTTGCTCATACACTAGTCTAATGCAAGTTAGACTGTTTCACAAAATAAAGATTGACTTAATTAAGACCAAAAAAATTAGACACCTTACCCCAGGCTAACTTAGGTCTAAGACTCTATGTTACCTTGGCAACCAGCAGTAACAAACAGTTACATACCAAACAGCCAAAAGAAAAGGGAAAATGGCTCATAATTTGTGGTTTGCTGACGACGTTATGGAGAGAGCTATGAGAAGGGAAAGGGTTTTTAGGATACTTCCTCTTAAATATTTCTTTTTTGGCATCTTGTACCATGTTTTTTTATATTTTCTGTACGTCTTTAACGCTCTGCTCAACGGTCGGATTAACGCTGTTGTGGAGCAGGACGAGGCCGAGGGACGTGAGAGAACGGCGCGAGGCCGGTGGCGTGAGTGATAATGAACGTCACCTGTGAGACGCAACGGGCTCGCATCTCTCACGGAGGAGCGGAAGCATAAAAGGAGGAGCAACGACGCTGAAAATCGAAACCGGTGCGCCTCACTGGCCTCGCGCCTCTCTCTCACGTCCCTCCTGCTCGCCACAGCTGTTAACTGTCGTAGCAATCTTTTTCCAAATTAAAACTGTCTTCTTGTTACTACGTTCTCCGGTAAATTTCCTAAGTAAAATGTCCTTGTAACTGTTGTACTCCTCCAACAAACACATTTTCCGCTGGGGTTAACTGCACCGAGCGGTCGAATGCGCTTACTCGATCCGCCATGTTTTTTCTTTTGAAAAGTGTCTGATTTTACCCAGAATGCATTGCAGTGTAGTCCTACTTAAGATAGCCAGAGTCTTAAGTGCTTTGTGCAACGGTCTGATTAAGATGTCTATCTTAAGTCTGACTATGTACTATATCTAAGCCATAGTCAAAGTCTATCTTTGTGAAACCGGCCCCAGGTCTTAGACCTGTTTTACTGCCTGTTCTATGGAATGGAGACTGAGAGTTTGCTGGATTCAGATAATGAGGTGCACTTATATGCACTACACTGGATTTTCCTGCCTCAGTTGCAAAGGCATCTTAATCTGTTCCTGGAGGCTTGGAATAACTAGAAATTAAGGACCACGGCTAGACAATCCCCTCTACAGTTGTGGACAACATTTCAAACTGCTGATGATCCAGACCAGGTACATGTAGATATGGCAGTTTGTGATGTAATGTTTGTAATTTTTTTAAATGTAATTTTAGCTTTTTTCCGTGTTGTTGTAAGGTGAGTGAAGACTTCGGAATAGACTGAGACGGAACATCATGCAGTAATGAAAGGGAGGGAGTTGCAGTCCCACAAGCAAAACTACAGAGAGAGTTGACTGCTGCAGAGATGGATACCTTACCCAGTCCAGAAGCAGTAGATGTTTACTGTGAAACGGTGCAACAGGTAACTTGTTTATTGGGATAGATCAAATGCTCACCCAAATATGCTTGTACAATGTCTTCATTCACATAAGCTAGGTGCTAGGTCTCACCCCTTCATATGAGCATTCTCAATTCAATAAAAATGCTGTCTGTTGCAGATAAACCTGTGGATGTGTGTGAGAATGTTTGTTCCACTTTACATTTGTGGTGTAGTACCAGGCTTTCATTTGTCAATTTGTTTAGATTTATGTGGGAATTATTTATTTGATTGAAAAATATAACTTAACTGTGAAATGGACAAAAAAAATATATATATATATACCTTCAGAACAACTAAATCAAACCCAGGTTTTTTGTTTAGACAAATAATGTACCGAAATTCTATGACACAGATAAAGGGAGCAATGTTTTTTTTTTAATGGGGGGAAAATATCAAATGGGGTCCAAACAGACCCCAAAGACAACATGAGTGTTTAAGAAATATTAGTTTTAAACTAAACCAAAACCAAAGCTGTTGCTGGACACAGCTGCATTTAGATCAGCGGTGAATTCTTCATAATGACTGTAATGCAGTGGAATTTCAAGTGTTGAGTTGGCATTCTGAAGTCAGGTGACACTTCCACATAGAGTTCCTGTGTTTTGTCCAGCCAACCCAAAACTTGACAAGATTTTTCAGCTCTTGTGGTGTACCTGTTTTTTTTTAAAAGTAGAATGTGTTAGTTTGTATGCTATTTGAATAAATGTGAAATTAACACTGACATGACATTTTCATATGATAAGACATCTTCATGTCGTCTTACAATGAAATAACCACACAACCCAACCCAGCAAATTACATCTTAAAAATGAAATATTATACGTGTACAAATACAGAATCAAAATGTGTACCTTGTTAAATGTATTGCTGGAAATAGGATGTGATTCTGCAGCATGTTTCCAGACTGAAGTTCTCCTCATCATCACTGTCAGGGTTTGGCCATATTACCTTTTCCAGGATCATCTAGTATAATATCACAAAATAAATTGATGCAGTAGCTTAGCCACTACTGGTACTATATGACTACACCCTGGAATCGATGCTACAAAATTATATAGCATTACACTGTGAACACTCTTGAAATCATTAAGTAGAACTTAGAAGGGATAATTCACCAAAAAATTCTCTTACAGTTTAGTCACTGTCTTCTGATATGTATGACTTTCTTTAGCAGCTCGAGTCAAACTAAAGTTTAAGAATGTTTCTGTTTTTTAGGGTCATACAATGCAAGTGAAGACTAACAAGTTAAGTTCCAAAATCCACATAAATCAGGGATAAAAGCAATCTACAACCATTCTGTTTTTTTTTAATTCATGTCTTCAAAAGTGATATGATAGGTGTGGTTAAGAAACAGATCAATATTTAAGTTACTTTTTCATGTTTAATCATCTTTGGGACGGTGAGGAAAATGTATGGTAAAAATGTTTACTTAAATTTCATGGAACTATAGACACTGGAGCTAGAGAATGCTGGCTCAATTCATTTGCATTGTGAGGGCCTACCGAACTGAGCTATTAAAAATATTCATTGAGAAAAAAAGAAAGTCACATACATCTAGGAGGGCGTGAATGGGAGTAAAAAAAATGAAGGGTGAAAAAAAGTAGATGTTTGGGTTGACAATCCCTTCTACTGTTTTATGTTTGTACATACATACAGTGCTGGTCAGAATTATTTTCCCCCTTGTTCAATATGATCAAAGATGTTATCTTGGAAAAAGGAGGTTGCAAAAAGTATTTAATAAAAGGGTGTAAATAATTGTTCCCAACATGTTTTGGAGAAAAACATTTATTTCACAATGTGCAGATTAGTTGCTCAAGAAACATTTATTATTTTAAATTGTAATAGTATTTCACATTACAGAGACCATGGCAGCCAACCGTCAGGTTGGAGAGATGGAAGGCCCAATTTCACCACCTCATCACCGGAAAAGGAGAAAGAGGCCGGCGTCCACCTCCGCTAAAGACCCAGAGGCCGTCCCCAAGCATCCCGCTGTCGTCTCGGTGATCGTTCCCGAGCAGCCCGCTGTCGTCCCGGAGGCCGTTCCTGAACAGCCTGCTGTCATCTCGGAGATCGTTCCCGAGCAGTCCGCTGACATCCTGGAGACCATCTCTGAGCGGCCTACTCATCAGGTCGCGGTCGAAGAGGTTACCCTCTCCCTCTACGTTGCCGCCATAATGTGTGTCTGGGCCGCAAATGCCTCCCTGTTGGCTACCTCAGCTCCATCCTCTCCTGTACCAACCGTTGCCACCATCAGTCCCGCTATGGCCAAGAGGGCTGTCTTCACCTTTTATGCATTGTCTGTCCTGCATGCGTGGAAGAAGCACATGTTGTCTGCCGATCCAGAGACCGTTCAGGTCACCGTCGGCCTTGGAGAAGGCGATCTCTCCAGCGCCTTCCCCGAGACTTCACCGCTGGTCCTGTCCAACTCAGAGCCTTCACCGCTGGTCCCGTCCAGCCCAGAGCTTTCACCGCTGGTCCCGTCCAGCCCAGAGCCTTCACCACACAGCTGTTCCCACTCACATCGTTTGCACCTGGCTAGTTATACCCTGTCTGTTCCTGTGTTCATTGTGGATTCCTTGTTTATTGTCTTGTTGCACTTCTCTGTTCCACCTTGATTGTTTCTTGTTTTTGGACTGTCGTTTATGGATTTTGACCTTTTGCCTGGCTGGATTGTGAGTACGGATTACCCAAATAAACTGCGCTTGGATCTTACCTTTTCTTGTGTGCATTACGTGACATCTCTAAGCTAGTCGCATCCAAAGCAGTATCTAAAGCCCTTGCACTCTTACAATTAACCTAAATTAAAGTTTGGATGCGTGTCTCTATTTCTTAAATCTTCTCCGTCAGCCTGACTATCTCCCTGCATTTATCACATGTATATCCTGTGCAGACGGAGAAGGCTATACTATACATGTTACATGAAGTGCAAGTCACAATAAGAGGAGAAGATGACATGACTTACCGTGTTTGTTGACTGATTCTACTTACACCAACTTTGATGGATTTGTTAAAGGCCGAGCTAAATGAATAAATAAAGAATGCACGGATGGCACGCTAACAGGCTAGCGAATTAGTAGCTTGTTGTGCTAGCAATGATTTAGATTGAAGCTAGCGATGACAGGTTAATATGTGATGTTGAGTAAGTTGTATTTAGCAGCATAAACAACAGGGAATGGTAGTAAATAATTATTCAAACAAGAAAGATATACGAAGCTACAGAGACAAACCAACAGCAAGGCAGCAAGGCAGGTAGAAAAGCTTTCACCATGCCAGGTGCAAATTCTAGGCACGAAGGAGCAACCAACAAGGCTTGCAAATCACCAATTCTCTTGATAGAAGAAATAGCAATGAGAAATAAAGTTTTTAGAGTAAGGAACTTTTCTGAAACCTCTTCAGTGAGCTCGAAGGGAACCAAAGCCAGGCCTTCCAGTAGAAAGCACAAATACCAAGCTGGGGCTATTATGCGCAATGCAGGCCTCAGCCTCAGTGTGCCACAAATTTTTTTTTTTTACAAAATAAGGAGAGGAAGAAACAAAGAAATCAAATCTCTTCCTAATGATGCAACACCCAGAGGGATGTGGTAAGCAGATATAGCCGCCACATACACCTTCAAGGTGGAAGGAGATAATCAAGCAGTGAAACGCTCTTGTAAAAAATCAAGTACTGTACCAACAGGGCAGTTAACAGGATTCAATTGGAGTTCTAAACACCAGTTAGAGAATAGTTTCCATTTCAGTGCATAAAGTCTTCTTGTGGAAGGAGCTCTAGATTGGAGTATGGTCTCCAAGACCTTGGTCGAGAGACCAGATTCTATGAGCTGGGCCCCCTCAGGGGCCAAGCCCACAGTTTCCACAACTCTGGGCGAGGGTGAAACATAGTGCCCCCTGCTTGGGACAGTTGGTCCCTCCTGATTGGAATCTCCATCGGAGAGCCAACCAGAAGGGACACCGGGTCCGAGAACCAAACTCGGGCCGGCCAGTACGGGGCTACTAACAACAGACAGGCCCCTTCCCGGCGCTTCCTCTCCAGAACTCCCGGGAGAAAAGATACCGGGGGAAAAGCCTCAGTCACACCTGAACCATTGCATCCAGCCCGAGAAGAGCTGGGTACATGAGAGAGAATCACATAGGACAGTGCACTGAATCTGACAATGCATAAAGGTCGACTTGAGCTTGACCGAAGTTCTCCCAAAGGAGCTTCACCACCTCGGATCATGCAGATTTCACCTTGGAGAAAACCCCTTGGTTCTGAGCCACCACTGCAGGGGTCTCATGTACAGAAGGCCAAAAGTTATTACGTTGGACGCAGCTGCCATGAGACCCAACAGTCTTTGAAACTGTTTCACAGTGACTGGCCTGATTTTACCCCATTTATGGCTGAGAGAATCGAAAAAATACGTGCCGGTGACAATTGTGCCCGCATCGTCGTTGAATCCCATACCACACCTAGAAAAGTGGTCCTCTGAGACAGGAGGAGCACACGCTGCTTGGTGTTGAGCCTCAACCCCAGCATCTTCATGTGAGACAGAACGACATCTCAATGTCAAATTGCCATCTGCTCAGACTGAGCTAAAATCAACCAGAGGATGCCCTGGAATCTCAGGGGAGCCAGAGCTGCGTCCACGCATTTCGTAAAAGTGCGGGGTGATAAACGTAGGCTGAATGGAAGAACCCGACCTTGGAATGCTTCGCCCCCGAAAGCAAATCTCCGGAACTTCCTGTGATGTGGATGGATGGATACATGGAAGCATCCTTCAAGTCTAGTCAAGTCAAGTCAAGTCACCTTTATTTATATAGCGCTTTTACAATACAAATTGTTTCAAAGCAGCTTTACAGAGATAACAGGAAAGTAAAGTTGTAATAGTATTGTTAAATTCAAAATTAAATGTTAAGTGTCCCCAACTAAGCCAGCCAAAAGCCAATGGCGAATGAAGGCGAATGAAGGCGAAAAAAGGCGACAGTGGCAAGGAACCAAAACTCCATCAGGTGACAAAATGGAGAAAAAAACCTTGGGAGAACCCAGGCTCAGTCGGGGGGCCAGTCCTCCTTTGGCCAACAAACCAACAGTGTATGATTATGATTTAGGCGGCATAATAGGTCAGAAGTCAGATTGAAACAGAACTTTCACAATATTTATCCAGTTCGTCTGCTTTGGGGTCGGAGTCATCACGCCGGTATGGAGACGAGTTTGTTGAGGTGTCCATGAGGCCTTCACAGTGTTGATGAGGCTGGCACTTCAGGGATGCGTTGTCATCGTGTCCATGTGATGGTCCTTCATCAGATCTGGATATTGCCTGGATCCGGCGGTTTGCTGTAAACCTCGGGATAAACCATCCTTCTTATGATGTACAACGTACATCAGGATTTATGGGAAGAGTTCCCGGTTACGGCTGATCTAAACTATGCAGCCTAACATTGAATTATAGCAATGTATAATGTGTTATGTGTATGCTAAGCCAAAGAGATGTGTTTTTAGTCTAGATTTGAACTGACAGACTGTGTCTGCTTCCCGGACAATGTTAGGAAGATTGTTCCAAAGTTTTGGTGCTAAATAGGAAAAGGATCTACCGCCAGCAGTTGATTTTGATATTCTAGGTATTATCAACTGGCCAGAATTTTGAGATCGCAATAGACGTGAAGGACTATAATGCGTTAAGAGCTCGCTCAAGTACTGGGGAGCTAAACCATTTAGTGCTTTGTAAGTAATCAGCAATATTTTTAAATGTATACAATGTTTAATAGGGAGCCAATGCAGTGTTGACAGAACCGGGCTAATATGGTCATACTTCCTGGTTCTGGTAAGAGCTCTAGTGGCTGCGTTTTGGACCAGCTTTAGTTTGTTTATTAAGCGTGCAGGGCAACCACCCAGTAGAGCATTACAATAATCTAGCCTTGAGGTCATGAACGCATTAATTAAACTAATTGTTCATTGTTACTAATTAAACTAATTGTTCCGCATTTGTCAATGCGAGCATATGACGTAATTTAGATATATTTTTAAGATGGAAAAATGCACTTTTACAGATATTAGACACATGACTTTCAAATGAGAGATTGGTATCAAAGAGCACACCCAGGTTCCTAACTGACGACGAAGACTTGACAGAGCAGCCATCAAGTGTTAAACAGTATTCTAGGTTATTTCGTGTGGAAGTTTTTTGTCGAATAATTAGAATCTCTGTTTTTTCAGAATTTAGCAGTAGGAAATTACTAGTCATCCAATTTTTTATATCAGCTATGCATTCCGTTAATTTTGTGAATTGGTAAGTTTTGTTAGGTTTTGAGGAAATATAGAGCTGAGTATCATCTGCATAACAGTGAAAACTAATGCCATGTTTCCTAATGATATCTCCTAACGGTAGCATGTACAGAGTGAACAGCAGCGGTCCTAATACTGAGCCTTGTGGTACGCCATACTGAACTTTTGACCGATAAGACATCTCTTCATTTACTGCTACAAACTGATAACGGTCAGATAAGTATGATTTAAACCATGCTAGTGCAATTCCACTAATGCCAACATAGTTTTCTAATCTATTTAATAGAATGTTGTGGTCAATGGTGTCAAATGCAGCACTAATATCAAGTAACACTAATAGAGAGATACAACCACGATCGGATGATAAGAGCAAATCATTTGTGACTTTAATGAGAGCTGTCTCAGTACTATGGTACGGTCTAAATCCGGACCGAAAATCCTCGCAGATATCATTTCCTTCAAGAAAGGAACACAGTTGGGGAGTTGCCGGATGCAGCGGAGGAGAGTAGACGTGTGTTCGCGAGCTCTCGGTGGTGGTACCTAGCATCTGCCTTTATCCTGATTTAACCTCTCATCACTTTAATTTGTTCGCAAGAGGCAAAGCCATTAAGAACACTTTTGTATGGCAAGCTACAATCTTCGACATAAAAAGCGAAAAAAAAACTACAACTCAAACTTCGCGACAACTCCACGCGGTAATCACAAGAAAAATGGCGGAAGGGGAAAAGGAAACACCCTTCAGCAAACTTCTCGACGCTATTCAAGAAACTAAAGACGACCTCACAAAGCATATTGACAAGAAAACAGCTGATATATAAACAACATTAATGAAAATCGAGTCTTCACTCTCCACACTGGCGGAACAGGTAGAGGAGATACAGACACCAGTGAGTACAAATGAAGACAATATCAAATATACGCGCGACCGTGTGGGCGAAATGGAGAAACTGAAAACGCATCTCAAAGATAAAACTGACGATTTAGAAAACCGCAGCAGGAGGTCTAACATTAGAATAATAAATGTGCCGGAACAAGCAGAGGGTCGTGATACTGTAGGATTTTTTGAAAAGTTTATACCGCAAATCCTGGGTAATGAAAACTTCGCCTCACATGTCACCCTGGAACGAGCACACTGCATCGGGAAGAAGTCTGACAGACCGCGGCCCCTCATCGCCAAGTTCCTGAACTTCAGAGACAAAGAAAAAGCCCTTCGACTGGCCAGAAGTAAAGGAGAGATGAAATACGAAAACAAAATGATATCGATATCGCATATCGAAGTTACGACATGATAACCTAATCCTGTTATATTCAAATGTTCAAAATAATTGGGACCATGGCTGATGAAAAACTGTTGACCCTGCGTGCAGGCTAATGAACGTGAAGTTGTGGTTTACAATATAATGGTAGAATGGGATCACACCTCATTTAACCAACTTATATTTCTGCCTTATATCTAATATTGTAAAATTGCGAACTTTTTCATATACTAACTGTTATGAGTGGTTCGATTTTCATTACAGCAGTTGCTGGAATCACCTCTGTTGTTTAAGAGAGTTACCTACCTAATGTGTTTTTGTTACAGGGGTTTTACTAGGCAGGTTTTTACTTTAATGTTTTGGGGTTTTATATGGTTTCTCACTAAAACTCAAACTTACACTTACACACATCCAAATTACTCTCAGATTCAGATTCAGTCTTTTACTACCTCTAAACTCAATGTAGGAATGTATCCAGACATCCATAGAGCTGAATATAATAATACTTATCTTTCTAAGACATCTATATGAAGAACGTATATTATGGGTAAATTAACATGTATATCTTGGAATATAAGAGGGATCAACTCACCAATTAAGAGGAAGAAAATGTTGACATACTTAAAGAGGCAAAAGGTAGACATTGCCTTTATCCAAGAGAGCCACCTCACTGACTCTGAACATTTAAAGCTGCGCAGAGACTGGGTGGGTAATGTTTTCTATTCTTCCTACTCCTCAAAAGCAAGAGGTGTCGCCCTGCTCATTAATAAACATCTGAACTTTATATTAAATTCAGTTGAAAAGGATAAAAACGGCAGATTTTTGCTTGTAGATTGTGAAATAAATAGGAACAAGATATCCTTAGTGAATATATATGGGCCCAATTATGATGACCCGTTGTTTTTTAACAATCTGATTATGAAACTTGCGACAATTGGGGGTCAATGTGTTGTGGGTGGAGACTTTAACTTGGTCTTAAACCCTCTTTTGGATCGATCATTACCCAAAACATCTTCACTATCAAAAGCGGCAATAGCACTAAACCAAGGTATGAAAGACATAGGCATAATTGATGTGTGGCGAAATCTTTATCCAAACCAGAGGGATTTCTCTTTCTTTTCACCTATGCATAATACACACTCTAGAATTGACATGTTCCTGGTGCCACTAGCTATGATACCCACAGTGATAGAATGCACATATCTAGCAGCTACCTTCTCAGATCATAACCCCATCAAATTCTCCTGGTTGACTGATAGTCCACAGCCCACAACCCGCAGGTGGAGATTCAAAAATTACATGTTGAAAGACCCTGAGTTTATTTCATATATGACTACCAATATTGAAATATTTCTTGATGCCAATACAAATTCCTCTTCAAATGCCAACATTTGGGAAGCTCTTAAAGCCTATATGAGAGGTCAAATTTTATCATACAGTGCCCACAAGGTAAAACAAATTAGAGAGAGATTAACCAAATTAGAAAGAGATATTAAAAAGCAGGAACAGGAATACATTGCCACCAAAAAGGAAGAACACCTTAACACACACAAAACCGGGCAGGACGCTGATAATACTGGAGCAAAAAGGTTCATAGATGGAATAACCCTTCCCAAATTGCAAGATGAGGAAAGAGATCTGCTTGATGCAGATATATCAGAAACAGGTACGCCAAGCCATTAATTCTTTACAAAATAACAAAACTCCCGTACCAGACGGCTTCCCTGTCGAGTATTACAAGGCCTATTCAAAAAAATTATTAACTCCACTCACTAACATGATTAAAGGAGCTCTAGATAAAAAATTACCAGAATCATTGGCAATCGCAACAATTACACTGCTTCCAAAACCAGGCAAGGACAAACAGAAATGTGACTCATACAGACCCCTCAGCCTCTTAAACGCAGACTATAAGATATGTAGTGATCTTTTTCTTTGTAGAAAAGTTAGAAGCTCAGACCAGGAGACGGTGAAAGTTTTCCAAGCAGAAGTTCTTTATTGCTTGTTGGTAGCTGCAGTCATTCCAACATCGTCTAACTAAGGGAACTTTACATTGTAGTTTATATACATTTCAAGGGGGAGGGATTACATATAGGTGGAGACTTCTCTGAAACAAAGCAAATGTAAATAAGGTATACAGATTTGGAACCTGCTCAGCATGAGACACGAGAACAGGAAAGGCATAGACTTCTCGTACTGAGATGAAAACTCCAAGACAAACGGTCTCAGTAATAAAATAGCAGGGGTTCAAACTGGCTCAGCATGAGTTTCACCCGTTGAGACACGAGAACAGGAAAGGCCTAGCCTTCTCGTACTGAGATGGGACAGTCAGGAATATGATGCTGGGAACCTCTACCGTTTGCAGAGATTTCCTGGTCTCATCATTTATAAACTTTCTCAATATAAAATACTATTGTATTGGAAATCTAAATTAAACATTTAAATAAAATTTGTAATCCTACATTTCCCCCTTTGAGAGTTCTAAATAACTCTCACAAAATACAAATTTAAACACTTAAACAAACATGCAATTTTAGGGTCCGTGACGTCCCTACGGGTAATAATCTTCAGTCATCTGGTGTAATTTTGCTGAAAGATCAAGAATGTCTTGTTGGACCAACATGTTTGTGCACAAGTGAGTCCTGGAATGCAGTCATCTTCGGATGTGACATGCACACTTTCTTTCCAGCAAACAAGGCATTTGTGACATATTCATCAGCTCTAAGAATATGTTGTTTCTGGAGTCCGGACTTTGTGCGATCTTCATGATGTGTAGTAGTAGGACAATCTTGATCATGTCGATGGATGACTGAAGGTTTCGTAGTCTCTGCGTTGTGTATTTTTTTTTCTTTATTTTTCTTTATCCTTTTGTGATAGTCGGCTCGGAAGTGGGTCTAGTTGTTTCTTGAGGTTATGTCTTCATAAGCAGACGAGGAGGTCGGTGCATATGGGTCTCGGGTCAGCCATCAAGTGTTATCTGCACAAAGGAAGAGAGAAAACAAAAGACAGGAGAGCAGTATTTGTTCTAGGGTTGTACTTTTCTGAGTCTGCTCGACAGTAGAGCAGTATTGGTTCAAACGCTAGGGTGGTAAATTTTTCGAGTCTGCTATTGTTGTTCCTTCTTTCCCTATCTCTTAATTATGACACCTAAAGAACAGTGAGGTAAGGATGGACTAGGATAGGGTCTATGAGGGACGTCTTCACCCCAGGGTTAACCCCCGAAGCCTGTTGTGTTCGGTTCTTCCCGGGGCTCCTCACTGGTTCCGTGTCCTAACCTATCCCTGTAGGTGGGGGAACAACCTTACAGTGTGTACAATGAGTACAGGTTTTCCTTCCCTGACACAATACTGCAGCTGCTGTAATCAACATCACTTGATGTGGCCAATGCCACTTTGTTTCTAATGGAGGAAACGTCTTTGTACAGATCAATTATTGATTCAGGAGGCATAATTTTCTTCTGTGCTGCACTACCTGAACACACTTGTACATTTGCATAAAAACAAGCCTGTTTAGCTGCCATATCAGCAAGAGCATTACCTTTAGCTTCTGTAGTATTAGTTGTGAGATGTGCTTTCACTTTGATCACTGCTAATTTCTTTGGAAGTTTCATGGAAAACATTAGATCTTTCACTAATTCAGCATGCTTAATGGGGGATCCAGCGGAAGTTAGAAACTGTCTGGTTTGCCAAATGACACCAAAATCATGAATTACCCCAAAAGCATATCAGGAATCTGTGTAGATATTAGCAACTGATCCTGAAGCTAGCGTGCATGCTCTTGTTAGGGCTACTAGTTCTGCAGCTTGAGCTGAAAAATGATCTGGAAGACGTCCTGAAGCTAACACTTCCGTGGTGGAGGTTACTGCATAACCTGCTCGTCTGTTTCCTTCAATTACTTGAGCTGAACCGTCAACAAACAACTCAAATTCTGAATTCTCTATGGGGGTTTCTTTTATTTCACTCATAGGTGTATATGTAAGCGTAACACAATCGTGAGTAATTTCTCCTTCATCCTCTAACAAAACTTCAGTCATAGCAGACATCATACATGAGGACGGATTCGTGACAGGTGCACGCTGTAAAACAATATTCGGCATTATTGTGGACACTGCATGAGGGCTTTTTTTACGTTTACAGTCTGACCTAACACTATTAATGATGAAAGGCCTGTGCTGTAAAATAACATTTAAGGCTGTGAGTCTACTTTAACCAGTGTCCCCCAAAGGAAAAACTGAGATAGTCACTTTCCTTTTGTTCCATTAAACAAAAACAGAAGTCTTTTATCTCTGTTGTAAGTTAGTGGGGAAATTAAGCACTCACAGCCCAACTGGTTAACAACTAAAACAGCTGCCCAACGAGCTTAATGACGAGGGGAGGGGCTGCTTCAGAGCAGCCAGCAGGCTGAGCAGAAGCTGAGTTACATTGTTAGTTTCTCTAACATTCTTTTTGTTTTTTTCTACACTCTTTTCCCCAATGTCCATGTCCACCACAATAATAACAACTGCTGCCCTCTCTCTTAGGACATTTGCGTTTCTGTTGATTCTCTGTGTTGACCTTAAAGGATGCTGCTGCAATTTTCACTCTTGCCTTGACATCAGAGTTTCTTTCCCAAGTAACTAAACTGTCCAAGTTGTTTTGCAGGGTTCTAGTGACCCATGTGACATTTAAGAAATGCAATGCAGTTCTATACTCTGACAAAAGACCATCACACCATGTGCGAGCTAAGGGGCCATTATCATTTAACACCTTCTCTGAAGTGACCGCTATTCCACTGTATGCAGCAGGTGACTGACAAAATCTGTACTGACTAACAGTTTCATTCTTCTTCTGTACACAACTAGTTATATTTGACCAGTCCACTTTTTGTCCAACAATACTTTTTAACACTCTCATAACTCCCTCTCTCAAGTCATCTTTTCTGGCATTTTGAAACTCAAAATAGTTTACAGCATTTTCAAAATCACTGAATTCTGACTCAGTCAAGATCTGTGATATTAGCTGGGTGACTTCAGCTAGAGACATATCGTAGAGCCGCATCTTTCTCGACAATTCTCTCCTAAACTCAGAAAAATTTCTTTGCACTGATGGCAAATTTTCAGCGATTTTCTCGATTTCTTTAGGACCTAAAGATAATTTGACTGCTTGTAGCTGCAGTATGGGGGTTACAGATTGAACAAAGTCAATCCCTTTTGCCCTAGTCTGAGCCTTTTGTCTTGCTCCACACACTTCAAATGCATTTACATCTTTATCTATCAAACCATAATTTCTAGTGTTTTCTAGTCTACAGAAAGACTGTAAATCAGGATAGCTTTCATCTGACTGTTGGTCTTCAGAGTCACATTTGGTTGAGGCCTGATTATGGCTCACCTTTGTCTTGAAACAGGACACTTGAGTCTGCAATTGTTTGTTTTAACTTATCAATACACCTAGTTTGTTCTTGTGCAATGGATAAGCTATATTCTCTATGGCAACAGATTATGCCTTTCATGTTTTTCTTTCTGATACATGCACCTAACACCTTCTTGCATTCTTCAATAGACCAAACTTTGTCTGGATCAATACCAAATTTCTTTGTCAAATCCAATCTAACTGACTCAGTCACTATGGAATCAATTTTCTCTCCTAACAATAACTTGAACTCACTTTCTGTCCATAAAGGGCTAGCTAGTCCATTTTTCTCAGTTGATGGAACTAGCCTAGCATTTCTTCTAACCATTTTGTGGATTTCTTTTGTTACCACACAATCAAAAAATAAACTTCTCTGATCAACAGAGGGTATACTTGTTAACACAAATCGTCTCGGTTACGTATGTAACCCTAGTTCCCTGATAGGGAACGAGACGCTGCGTCAAACGCTGCGGGAACGCCCCTGCGTTGTGCGTCATGAAGCACGTATGGAATCAGCCCAATGGAGAGATGAAACGTCATAGGCGGGTGACGTCATCGACCAGGAAACTATAAAGCACCCCAAAAACACAAGCGCATTAGCTTCTGATAGGCTTGAAGGAAGCGCTAACGGGAGTGCCGGGAGTATGGCGGAGCGACGCAGCGTCTCGTTCCCTATCAGGGAACTAGGGTTACATACGTAACCGAGACGTTCCCTTTCAAGGGAACTTCGAGCTGCGTCAAACGCTGCGGGAACGCGAATACCCACGTCGCCATAGGACCAAATGACCGTCATGTGAGACTAGCGCACAGAGGACGAGAGCACCTGTGCCCCAGGGGTAGAGCTTAAGTCTAGGTCATAGAACTTAATAAAAGTATGCGGTGAAGACCATCCAGCCGCATCACAAACATCACTCAGGGAAACCCCCGACAAAAGAGCTTTAGAAGCAGCCATACTCCTGGTAGAGTGAGCTCGGACAACCAAAGGTGAAGGCTGGCCAGCCGACTCATAAGCAAGTGAGATAGCCTCAACCACCCACTTGCTCATTCTCTGTTTAGACGCCGGACAACCTTTCCTGGGTGGCCCGAAACATACAAAAAGTTGTTCTGATTTCCTCCACAGGGCAGCTCTGTGGACATAAGCGTCTAATGCCCTAACAGGGCAGAGTGAATTAAGTTTCTCCTGGTCCGATGACATAAATGGAGGAGGACAGAAAGCCTGCAGAACCGTAGGTCTAACAATATTAGTAGGAACCTTAGGAACGTAACCTGGTCTAGGATGCAGAAAAGCTTTAACCATACCAGGTGCAAATTCCAGGCACGAGGGTGAAACCGACAGAGCCTGCAAATCTCTGATTCTTTTTAGTGAAGAGATAGCAAGCAAAAAGATAGTCTTAAAAGTGAGAAACTTCTCGGGAACTTCTTCGATAGGTTCAAAAGGAGCTAGGGAAAGACCTTCTAATACAATGGCCAGATCCCAAGTCGGCACCCTCGTACGAACTGCTGGCCTCAGCCTCAAAGTGCCACGGAGGAAACGAGTTATAAGCGGGTGTCTCCCAAGAGAAACTCCACTGAAAGGGACGTGGTAAGCAGCTAGTGCCGCCACATACACCTTTAGTGTGGAGGGGGATAACCCTGTGGAGAAGCGCTCCTGCAGGAATTCCAGCACTGCACCCACTGGGCAGTTAACTGGGTCCTGCAGGTGTTCTCCACACCAAGAAGTGAAAAGTTTCCACTTCAAGGCATAAAGCTTCCTCGTGGATGGAGCTCTGGAGTTAAGAATGGTCTCAACAACCTCGGTTGAGAGACCGGAGTCTATGAGCTGGGCCCCCTCAGAGGCCAAGCCCACAGTTTCCACAATTCTGGGCGGGGGTGAAGTATCGTGCCCCCCGCCTGGGAGAGTAGATCCCTCCTGACCGGGAGCTCCAAAGGAGAACCGTCCAGGAGAGAAATCAGGTCCGCAAACCATACTCGGGCCGGCCAGAACGGGGCTACTAGTAGTAGACTGACCCCGTCCCGGCGGACCCTCTCCAGAACTCCTGGTAACAGAGCAATCGGGGGAAAGGCGTACAGACGTGACCTCGGCCACGGCTGCACCATAGCATCCAACCCCAGGGGGGCTGGAAGAGTGATGGAGAACCACCGATGACAATGAGTGGTCTCCTTGGAAGCGAATAGGTCCACCTCGGCGCGACCGAAACTCAACCAAAGGAGCTCCACCACCTCGGGGTGGAGTCTCCATTCCCCTGGCCTCGGCCCCTGCCTCGACAGGGAGTCTGCTACCACATTCAAATACCCAGGGAGATACATTGCTCTCAGAGATAGTAGCTTCCCTTGGGACCACAGGAGGATCTGACGGGCCAACTTGTAAAGCCGGCGAGACCGCAGGCCCCCCTGATGATTTATATAAGAGACCACCGACGTGTTGTCTGATTGAACTAACACATGATGGCCTCTCAGGTCTGTTAGGAAGTGTTTCAGAGCCTGAAACACAGCCAACATCTCTAGACAATTTATGTGCCACGAAAGATGATGATCCTGCCACAGACCTTGGGCTGGGCGACCACTCATGACCGCCCCCCACCCTGTGAGGGAAGCATCCGTCGTTAGCGTTATGCGACGACAAAGAGCCCCCAGCACAGGACCTTTGGATAGGAACCAAGTTTCTCTCCACATGACCAGAGCACGAAGGCAGCGCCGCGTGACTTTGAACGTGCGGAGCGGATTTCCCCTCGGGGAGAATCCCTTGGTCCTGAGCCACCACTGTAGCGGTCTCATGTACAACAGGCCGCAAGGTATAACGTTGGACGCTGCTGCCATCAGACCCAACAGTCTCTGAAACTGCTTGACAGTGAGTAGCTGGCCTAGCTTCACTTGTTTCACAGCTGAGAGAATCGAAGCGATGCGGGTCGGAGAGAGTCGCACCCGCATCGATACCGAATCCCAAACGACACCCAGAAAAGTGGTCTTCTGGGAAGGAGATAATACACTTTTCTTTGCGTTTAGCCTCAAAGCTAGGCCAAACGGAAGAACCCTGTACTGGTACGCCTCGCCCCCGAAGGCGAACCTCAGGAACTTCCTGTGTTGTGGAAGGATGGACACATGGAAGTATGCGTCCTTCAGATCTATCGTGACAAACCAGTCCTCGGACCTGATTTGAGACACGATCTGCTTGATAGTGAGCATCTTGAATTTTAGCTTCCCTACCGAGCGATTCAATATGCGCAGGTCTAGAATTGGACGCAACCCCCCATCCTTCTTTGGAACGATGAAATATCGGCTGTAATAACCTGACTCCAAACTGGGAGGAGGAACCCGTTCTATAGCCTCTTTTTGAAGGAGCGTTTTCACCTCTTGTTCCAATACCAGAGCCTGCTCGGGGCCCACCACTGTGTGCAGAACCCCTCTGAATTTTGGTGGACGACACCTGAACTGGATAGCATAACCCTTTTCTACTGTCTGCAGGACCCAATGAGATATTTTTGGAAGGCTTTTCCACTCTGCCAGAAATTCTACTAAGGGTACCAGCCTCTCGAGACTGGCCTCTGGTGTAACTTGAGCAGCAGACGCAGCGCCCTGTAACGGCGCACCGGCAGGGAACAACTGGTCTGACCGCTCTGAGACCCTCCTCAGAGGGAGCGAGCGTCCCTCGGGAAAGCGCTCGCTGGGATCGTCTGTGCCCCGGCATAAAGGCGGGGTTGGCAGAACGAGCCCCTGAGGGCACCGAGGAGGAATGGGCACCGTAAAAAGAGGTGAACACCTTTCCGCCTCGGTGGGGACCACCCTCAGCATCCTGAACGGCTTGGCGTCAGGACTTCTTCTTAGCCGAAGCCTTCTTAGCCAATATAACTGTCCTCAGATCAGTTCTACTGGGAGAAGGCTTCGGCTGAGAGTGTCGCGGCTGAGCCCACTGTCCAGCAGGGGGAGCACGAGACGCGACACTCTGCCTCTGCTGCGCTCTATGTGATGAGCTCGAAGACGGCCGGGGCTGCTCCCGCCCAGCAGCCCCAGGGACATGAACTTTAAGGGGAAGAAACTTTTTAAAAGCTGCAGTTTGTTTCTTTTCTTCTTGGAATTTATCGATAACTGAATTCACAGCATCACCAAACAACCCCATGGGAGAAAGAGGAGCATCTAAAAGAAAAGCTTTTTCTCTCTCTTTAATATTAGTCTGATTTAACCACAAATGTCTTTCTGCGGCCACCAGAGCTGCCATAGAACGACCCATTAATTTGGCCGATTCTCTGGTGGCACGCAGGGATAAATCAGCAGCCTGACGCAGTTCGCGAACTACGTCAGTACTGACCTCCTCACTCTCACTCATGTCCCTTAGCAGATCAGCCTGGTATGCCTGCAAGATTGACATAGTATGCAGACATGACGCAGCCTGACCTGCTGCCGAATATGCTTTACCCACCAAAGCCGAAGTGTTTCTTAAAGGCTTGGTGGGTAATGCCGGTGCCTTAAAAGATGATGCTGCTTCGGGGGAGAGATGGCTCGCAAGCGTCTCTTCCACACGAGGCAAAGCACCATAACCATGAGCCTTGGCTCCCATAATATTAGCGTATGTTGAAGTCTGGGGACTAAACACTCTATATGACACCGGTTTTCTCCATGATTTCGACACCTCGGTGTGGAGATCATGGAAAAACGGCAGGCACCGGCGTGGAGGCTGCACACGTGACGGCAAAAATCTCTCATCCAACTTTGATTTAGAAACAGACTCCTGTCTAGTCACTTCCCATTCAATATTAAGTTTTTCAACAGCTCTTGTTAACACCTCCATAAGCTCATCACTCTCAGGAGTGTGGGGTGGCGAATCCTCCACATCTCCCTCAACACTAACAACATCAAGTTCCTCAGAACTGGATAGCTGCAGCATTGGTGCCTCAGCCCGAGCGGAAGAAACCGCAGCGCGTGCTTCCGAACCCGGGACTGAGGCACTGGATCTCACAGGTGAAGGGAGAGATAAGGCAGAGCCCGTCTCAAACCCCGCTGTGAGATCCATCTGCGATCCCCACGATAAGCGCCCCGCGGGGAGCGCGCACCGAACCGCTCTCCTCAAAGAGCGATCGGCGGGAGCGGAGCGTCCTTAACGGCAAACGCTCGCAATGCTCACAGTCTGCTCCCTCGAGAGCAAACTGGGCATGCTGAACTCCCAAACAAACAACACAAAGATCATGTGTATCCCCGCTCGTTAAATAACGCGAGCAGGGAGGAACACACTTTCTAAACTGCTGTTCGTCCGCCATAATCTCTCAATATATATATATATAGGGATAAATTGTTTGTGTGGTGCAGGGTATGTAAGACAGACAATATCACACAGGGACAGATTCACATGTAGCGCGACTGAAAGCACAGAAGCTAATGCGCTTGTGTTTTTGGGGTGCTTTATAGTTTCCTGGTCGATGACGTCACCCGCCTATGACGTTTCATCTCTCCATTGGGCTGATTCCATACGTGCTTCATGACGCACAACGCAGGGGCGTTCCCGCAGCGTTTGACGCAGCTCGAAGTTCCCTTGAAAGGGAACATATCTTGTTAAACTTCCTTGTTACCAACACATCACAAACTATTAGCATGTTACGCTAATCTTCCCTAAAATAAAAATGCAAAGGATCTTTCACCTTCTTAACACTCGATAACACAGATAACCTTCCTTGCCCAGAGCAAAGGGTAACACACAAAATATTAGCACGTTGCGCTAATCTTCTCTAAAAGGAAATGCAAAGGATCTTTCACCTTCCTAACTTTTCGAGGATAAACACATCCCTGTTTGAACAGAGGTTCACCAATATTAACACGTAATGTTAACCTTCCCTAACTTTAGAGGGGACCTTCTCTAGCAACGTAGAAGCTATACTTTCATCTTTAAAATAAACTTTTAAAGGGTAACTTTGTTAGCCAGACACTGCAGCTGTCTGATAACTGTTCTCTGACGGCGCAGAGATTTGTACTGGTCTTCAGTGGTTCTTTGAATAGAGTGAAACTGTTACAGTGTTGGGTTTGTGTTCCCCTGATGTCCACTAGATGTCCTCCTTTCCCACAGGTGTCCTTCACTTATTAACTACATTTCCCACGATCCTTTGTCTCATCATTGCACTCAGCTGTTCCTTATCACTGATCATTGTACTCAGCCAATTCCCCATTATCATTGTCGATTCCCTGTGTATATAACCCTGTTTGTTTCAGTATGTATCACGGAGTCCTTGCATTTATCACGCCACTTCTGATGTCCTGTTTTCCTTGCGTCTTTTTTTTGTTTCCTGTGTATGTCGGATTGCCTTTGGATTTTGACCCTTGCTTGGACTTGTTTACGATTTTGGATTACCCTCAAATAAAACTACTGCCTTTGGATTTGCCTTTTGTTTCCTGAGTGTGGATCGTGACAGAAGGACTCCGTTAAAACCCAGATCCAGCGGTATGTTTTCTAATATCTCTTCCCCAGCCACCGAGCGGGAGAGAAGGGAGTTTTTTAAGGGGACCCGGTTGGTCAAGTTTCGCGGGTCCCGTGGAGGTCACAGAGCCGGAGGTAGTCGGGAGATGATCCCCGTTCCGGTGGTCCCGGTTCCGGTGGTCCTGAGTCCGGTGGTCCGGAGGAGAAGGAGGAGACACAGACCGTCTGCCCAGTCAGAGACTGTTCACGTCCCGTCTGCCCAGTCAGAGACTGTTCACGTCCCGTCTGCCCAGTCAGAGACTGTTCACGTCCCGTCTGCCCAGTCAGAGACTGTTCACGTCACGTCTGCCCAGCGAGAGACTGTTCACGTCACGTCTGCCCAGCGAGAGACTGTTCACGTCACGTCTGCCCAGCGAGAGACTGTTCACGTCACGTCTGCCCAGCGAGAGACTGTTCACGTCACGTCTGCCCAGCGAGAGACTGTTCACGTCACGTCTGCCCAGCGAGAGACTGTTCACGTCACGTCTGCCCAGCGAGAGACTGTTCACGTCACGTCTGCCCAGCGAGAGACTGTTCACGTCACGTCTGCCTAGCGAGAGACTGTTCTCGTCACGTCTGCCCAGCGAGAGACTGTTCTCGTCACGTCTGCCCAGCGAGAGACTGTTCTCGTCACGTCTGCCTAGCGAGAGACTGTTCACGTCACTTCTGCCTAGCGAGAGACTGTTCTCGTAACGTCTGCCCAGCGAGAGACTGTTCTCGTCACGTCTGCCCAGCGAGAGACTGTTCTCGTCACGTCTGCCTAGCGAGAGACTGTTCACGTCACGTCTGCCCAGCGAGAGACTGTTCACGTCACGTCTGCCCAGCGAGAGACTGTGCACGTCACGTCTGCCTAGCGAGAGACTGTTCTCGTCACGTCTGCCCAGCGAGAGACTGTTCTCGTCACGTCTGCCCAGCGAGAGACTGTTCTCGTCACGTCTGCCTAGCGAGAGACTGTTCACGTCACGTCTGCCTAGCGAGAGACTGTTCTCGTCACGTCTGCCCAGCGAGAGACTGTTCTCGTCACGTCTGCCCAGCGAGAGACTGTTCTCGTCACGTCTGCCTAGCGAGAGACTGTTCACGTCACGTCTGCCCAGCGAGAGACTGTTCACGTCACGTCTGCCCAGCGAGAGACTGTTCACGTCACGTCTGCCCAGCGAGAGACTGTTCACGTCCCGTCTGCCAAGCGAGAGACTGTTCACGTCCCGTCTGCCCAGTCAGAGACTGTTCACGTTCCTTCTGCCTTCATGGACCTAGACTATCTGGAGCGTCTGGCTCGGATCCTGGACATGCCCGTGTCTGCTGTCCCAGAGCCGGAGCCAGTGTCTCCTGTCCCAGAGCCGGAGGCAGAGCCAATGCCTGTTCCAGAGCCGGAGGCAGAGCCAATGCCTGTTCCAGAGCCGGAGGCAGAGCCAGTACCTGTTCCAGAGCCGGAGGCAGAGCCAGTGCCATCTGCCTTCATGGACCTGGACTATCTGGAGTGTCTGGCTCGGATCCTGGACATGCCCGTGTCTCCTGTCCCAGAGCCGGAGCAAGTGTCTGCTGTTCCAGAGCCGGAGGCAGAGCCAGTGCCCGTTCCAGAGCCGGAGGCAGAGCCAGTGCCCGTTCCAGAGCCGGAGGCAGAGCCAGTGCCCGTTCCAGAGCCGGAGGCAGAGCCAGTGCCCGTTCCAGAGCCGGAGGCAGTGCCCGTTCCAGAGCCGGAGGCAGAGCCAGTGCCCGTTCCAGAGCCGGAGGCAGAGCCAGTGCCCGTTCCAGAGCCGGAGGCAGTGCCCGTTCCAGAGCCGGAGGCAGAGCCAGTGCCCGTTCCAGAGCCGGAGGCAGAGCCAGTGCCCGTTCCAGAGCCGGAGGCAGAGCCAGTGCCCGTTCCGGAGCCAGTGCCCTGTTCCTGAGCCGGAGCCAGTGCCCTGTTCCTGAGCCGGAGCCAGTGCCCTGTTCCTGAGCCGGAGCCAGTGCCCTGTTCCTGAGCCGAAGCCAGTGCCCTGTTCCTGAGCCTGAGCCGGAGCCAGTGCCCTGTTCCTGAGCCGGAGCCAGTGCCCTGTTCCTGAGACGGAGCCAGTGCCCTGTTCCGGAGCCAGTGCCCTGTTCCTGAGCCGGAGCCAGTGCCCTGTTCCTGAGCCGGAGCCAGTGCCCTGTTCCTGAGCCGGAGCCAGTGCCCTGTTCCTGAGCCGGAGCCAGTGCCCTGTTCCGGAGCCAGTGCCCTGTTCCTGAGCCGGAGCCAGTGCCCTGTTCCTGAGCCGGAGCCAGTGCCCTGTTCCTGAGCCGGAGCCAGTGCCCTGTTCCTGAGCCGGAAGCCAGTGCCCTGTTCCTGAGCCGGAGCCAGTGTCTGTTCCTGAGCCGGAGCCAGTGTCTGTTCCTGAGCCGGAGCCAGTGTCTGTTCCTGAGCCGGAGCCAGTGTCTGTTCCTGACCCGCAGCCAGTGTCTGTTCCTGAGCCGGAGCCAGTGTCTGTTCCTGAGCCGGAGCCAGTGTCTGTTCCTGAGCCGGAGCCAGTGTCTGTTCCTGAGCCGGAGCCAGTGTCTGTTCCTGAGCCGGAGCCAGTGTCTGTTCCTGAGCCGGAGCCAGTGTCTGTTCCTGAGCCGGAGCCAGTGTCTGTTCCTGAGCCGGAGCCAGTGCCCTGTTCCTGAGCCTGAGCCAGTGCCCTGTTCCTGAGCCGGAGCCAGTGCCCTGTTCCTGAGCCGGAGCCAGTGTGTCGGATTGCCTTTGGATTTTGACCCTTGCTTGGACTTGTTTACGATTTTGGATTACCCTCAAATAAAACTACTGCCTTTGGATTTGCTTTTTGTTTCCTGAGTGTGGATCGTGACAGAAACTCACCAAATCATTGTTTATACGGAAAGGATTCCGTCTGGAACTCAGTCAAAAAAAGTTTGTTCTTTGTTGAGCTTTGAAGTTTCAGGATTCAGTTCTGGAACTCAGTCTTTGTTGAGTGGAGATTTCAGTTCTGGAACTCAGTCTTTGTTGAGTGGAGATTTCAGTTCTGGATTCAGGTAATATTCTCCCTGGAATGCAGTCAGATCTTTGAGCTTGAATTCCAATCTGGATTCAGGTGAAGTTAATTCTATCCGGCTCATGGCACCATCTGTAGTGATCTTTTTCTTTGTAGAAAAGATAGAAGCTCAGACCAGGAGACGGTGGAAGTTTTCCAAGCAGAAGTTCTTTATTGCTTGTCGGTAGCTACAGTCATTCCAACATCGTCTAACTAAGGGAACTTTACATTGTAGTTTATATACATTTCAAGGGGGAGGGATTACATATAGGTGGAGACTTCTCTGAAACAAAGCAAATGTAAATAAGGTATACAGATTTGGAACCTGCTCGGCATGAGACACGAGAACAGGAAAGGCATAGACTTCTCGTACTCAGATGAGAACTCCAAGACAAACGGTCTCAGTAATAAAATAGCAGGGGTTCAAACTTGCTCAGAATGAGTTTCACCCGGTGAGACACGAGAACAGGAAAGGCCTAGCCTTCTCGTACTGAGATGGGACAGTCAGGAATATGATGCTGGGAACCTCTACCGTTTGCAGAGATTTCCTGGTCTCATCATTTATAAACTTTCTCAATATAAAATACTATTGTATTGGAAATCTAAATTAAACATTTAAATAAAATTTGTAATCCTACAGATACTATCCAAACTAATTGCTCTCAGACTGGAAGACGTTATACCAAAGATAATACATGCTGACCAAACAGGTTTTATTAAAAACAGGTATGGAGCAGACAATGTGCGGCGACTGCTCCACATACTGAACATCGCTAAAAAAAATCAAAATCCTATGTTAATAATGTCCATGGATGCAAAAAAAGCATTTGACAGGATCGAACCAAGCTTTTTATTTCGGACTCTAGAGGCTATGGGCTTTGGAGCGAAATTCGCTCAATATGTTAAAACACTTTTTAATGCCCCCAAAGCTAATATTCTAACAAATTACATTCTATCTAAAACTTTCTCATTATCCAGAGGGTGCAGGCAAGGCTGTCCATGCTCCCCTCTGCTCTTTGCACTTGCATTTGAACCATTAGCCATTGCCATCCGCTTTAACACCTCCATAGCAGGAATTAAATTTCGCACAAATGAACATAAACTTTCTCTGTATGCAGATGATCTCCTATTATATATAACAGATCCACAAACATCAGCCACCTCTCTATTAAAATGCCTCAAAGAATTTAGTGCAGTCTCAGGATATACATTACATTACACTAAAAGCGAGATCTTACCACTAAATACACAGGACAATAATATTAGAGCTCTCACCAGCCCATTAGAATAGTGCAGCACTGGTTTCAAATATTTGGGTATACAAATTGGTAAATCGGATGAACATATATTTAAACAGAATTATATAAAACTATTGGAACAAACCAAGCTTAATATTCAAAGATGGATTGATCTTCCACTGTCTCTCATAGGCAGAATTAATACTATCAAAATGAACACTTTACCTAGGTTTATTTATTTATTTCAATGTCTCCCGATGAATGTTCCCAAGAGTTTCTTCAAAGAGCTTAACAAAATTTTAACCCCTTTTATATGGCAAAGAAAAAACCCTAGAGTCAAACTCGTTTCTCTACAGGCTCCATATTCAAGGGGAGGACTCAACTTACCAAATTTTAGGAATTATTATCTTGCTTCGCAGTACAGATCGATTTGGATCTGGCGACATGCAGAGAACAATGAGGTTAGATGGGTCCCAATGGAACAACATGAGATGAAGTCTATGCCTTTAAAGGATATTCCATTCATAGGCACAAAAAATGTTTAGCCATACTCACAAACAACTCAATAATACTGAACACATTTGCTGCTTGGCAAGAATCTCACTCACTTATAGATACAAATATTTATTTTCTTAGAAGGGCACCTTTGTGGGGTAATCCCAACCTCTCACACCACATAGCTGATTCAGTGTTGCGGGGATGGAGGGAAAGAGAAATCCAAACAGTTGCTGACTTATACGACTTATAGTTTTATGATAAAACATCTACTAAAGGGAAATGGGAAAAAGATCTAGACTGTACTTATGAGGAGGCAGATTGGCGTCATCTATTAGAACAAGCAGAGACTGTGCCAATCTCCACAAAACACAGGCAAATTCAATTTAATATATTCCATAGAACATACTACACTCCCTACAGATTACATAAAATTGACAGCAGCATTTCCTCCAAATGTCAGAGATGTAAAGTGACTGATGGTGATCTTATACACATGCAATGGAGTTGCCCAATGATAGAAGAATTATGAAAACGTGTCATTGAATTTACCTCGAGGATAATAGGAAGTCAAATTGAACAGGACCCTAAACTATGGACCCTGGGGGACACAAGTTCTAATAATGCGAACTACTACAAGAAATACTTTATCTTACTTGCAAGCACTGCAGTAATAAAGTGTATTCTGATTAACTGGAAGTCTGAAAATTCACCATCAGTAAGACATTGGATTAATGAGCTTATATCTTACTGCACACCCGAAAAGATATTATATAATGTGAGAGGGAAGCATGCAGCCTTTAGAGAAATCTGGGGCCCCTCCATAGACATTCTGCCTTCTCTGGAATCTTCGTCATTGATGCATTTGTTGTGAGTAATGTGTAGATTTACATAGGTATGTATGTATAAAAATGGAGGTATGTATAAACTATATATAGACTGTTTAGATATATATAAATGAAAGGAAACTGAGAACCATATATGGGAAGAGGGTGGGGGGTGGGATGGGTAAAGTTCGTGCAATATTTGTGTTTTTTGTTTGGTATAGATTTTTTTTACTTAGTGTTTTTTTTTTTTATCTTTTGATGTTAAAAATTGAAAATCATCATCCTTGTAAGGTGTGTTTGTAGGGTTATACATGTGTATATTCCTTTTGTTAAATACCACTTTCAATGTATCAATGTGGATCCTTCCTATACACAATTAACATCTCGTAAGAGCTTCTGTTAATAAAATATGTATATAAAAAAGAAAATAAAAAAAGAAAGGAACTCAGTTGTGAGGATACTGCCTTTTCTAATATCTTTGACAGAAAAGGCAAATTCGAGATCGGCCTGTAATTGACTAATTCCGTAGGATCAAGTTGCGTTTTTTTAACAAGCGGTTTAATCATAGCCAGCTTAAAGGGTTTTGGTACGTATCCTAGAGACAAAGACGAATTAATGATATTGAGAAGAGGATCTATGACCTCTGGAAGCATTTCTTTCAATAGTTTAGTCGGTATAGGGTCTAACATACAAGTTGTCGATTTAGATGAGTTAAAGATTTAGCAAAATTCTCCTTCTCCTATAGCAACAAATGAAGAAAATTTTTCCTCAGGGAGACTACAATGCACTCCCTGATGCAATACTGTAGTAGACGGTTGCATAGTTATAATTTTGTCCCTGATATTATCAATCTTATAAGTGAAGAAGTTCATAAAGTCATTACTGATGTGTTTCTTGGAAACTTCTGGGCTTGAAGCTTTCTTTTTCGTTAGTTTAGCCACTTTTTCAAATAAATACCTAGGATTATGTTTATTTTCTTCTAATAGGGTTGAAAAATAAGCAGATCTAGCAGCTTTTAAAGCCTCTCTGTAAGCAATCAAGCTGTCCTTCCATGCAATCCGAAATACCTCTAGTTTTGTTTTCTTCCAGTTGTCTATCGTGTCTATCTATGTCTATCGTGACAGACCAGAATCTGTGACACAATCTGTTTGAGTGTAAGCATCTTGAACTTGAGTTTCTGAACCCTGCGGTTTTGTTGATATGCAGATCTATAATAGGACGCAACCCCCCATCCTTTTTTGAAACAATGAAGTAACGACTGTAAAACCGTGACTCCATGCTGGGAGGAGGAACCCTTTCTTTAGCCCCCTTTCGTAGAAGAGTCTGTACTTCCTGCTCCATAACCAGAGCCTGCTCGGGGTCCACCAACGTAGGGAGGACCCCTAGAAATCTTGGTGGGCGAGAACCGAACTAAATTCTGTAACCCTTTTCTATTGTATGCAGGACCCAATGAGATATATTTGGCCGTAGTTTCCACGCTGCCAGAAATTCTACTAAGGGAACCAGCCTTGAGACTGGTCTCTGGATTTGGTCGAACAGCCACTTCGGTGCCCTGTAACGGCGAACTGTCAGGGAACAACTGAACTGACTTTTCTACGACCCTCCTCTGAGGATCGTTGAGATGTGCAGACACCTTGGCGCCCTGAAGCGGCGAACCGGTAGGGAACAACCGAACTGACTGCTTTACGACCCTCCTCGGAGGACTTGAAGGCGAAAGTGGAGCATCCAAAAGAACAGATCTGTCTCTATCTTTAATTTCAGATAGAATCAACCATAAGTGTCGCTCCGTGGCCACCAGGGCTTCCATAGAACGGGCTACTGATTTGGCCGTCTCCTTGGTGGCCCGGAGAGACAGATTCACGAATTGCGTCAGCACAGACTTCCTCACAATCATCCATGTCCCTAAGCAGATCAGCCTCGTATGCTTGCAAAAAAAGAGATAGTATGCAAGCATTCCACAGCCTGACCTGCTGCCGAATAAGCTTTACCCACCACCACTGAAGTAGCTTTTAATGGCTTGGTGGGTAACTCCGGGGCTTTTAATGATGACCCTGACTCGGGAGAGAGATAGCTCACAGGCGTCTCTTCAGCAGGAGGCATTGTCATATAACCGAAATCCCCATAACATAATTAAGCTATAATTAGATGTCTGAGGATTAAACACTCGAAATGAAACCGGTTTATTCCACGATTTCAACACCTCAGTGTGGAGATCGGGAAAAAACAGCAGACCCTGGCGAGGAGGCTTTTATCTAGATGGTAAATATCTTTCATCTAGTAAACTCGTTTTATAATCACACTGTTCCCCGGCTGGCCAGTCGATATTTCATTTGGCAACATCGCGAGTCACAACCTCCATAAGCTCCTCATCAACAAGGGTATGAGATGGCGAGCTCTCAGAATCCCCTTCATCAACGCTGACGACATCCAATTCCTCAGAACTGGATAATCGCAGCATTCCCGGGGAGAAGAAACCGCAGCGCATGCTTCTCCCTGAGATAAGACACTGGATCTGGCAGGTGAAGGCTGAGATAGGGCTGGGCCCATCTCAAACCCCGCTGTCAGATCCATTTGCGAACCCCAAGATGTGCCTCACCGCTGTGCCTCAGCAACAGCGGGACCCACACCTCGGGGAGCACGCACCGAACCGTCCAACTCAAAGAACGCCTGGCGGGATTGGAGCGACCTCACGGACCGCATCTCGTTTTTTGTTGTTGTTTTTTTTCCTCTTGGCTCTCAATGAAGGCGGTAGCATTTTCTCTCCCTCTCCCTCCCCTCACCTCTCCTGCTTTGCTTCTCTCGTCACGTCTATTCTACTGTCTTGTACTTTGAGAGACTCTCGACTACACTGCTCTCCAAAACCAAGAAATTATGGATTTGATCAACTGGTCTCTCAACGCAATTGACACCATCTTCTCGACGAGAAGCTTGGGTTCGGGGGAACCTGACTGCCCTGCCGGAACGTTCGCAGCTGGCTACACGATGGACGCGTGGGAGAGGTGGCGGGTCGTGTGTCTGGCGGCTCTTTCCGTGGAGGACGTTGAAGATATCTACCTATTCGGCACCATGATAACAGGTCTTCTGCTGATTGGATTAGGCATAGCCCTGGTTTATCGAGGAACTAAACAGACGGTGACAGCTGTCAAAAGCCCCGCAAGGCTGCCCGTGATGATTGAAGCGGTGGGCAGAGCTGTCAGCACTCAGACTGGGTCTATGAACCACAATATGGATAACATCATGGAGAAGCTCACAGCTTTGCAAAGGCAAATGGATCGTTTCAGAGACCAAAACGGACCATGAGAATACCCTGTATAAATTGAATGCGGCTACTCGCCCGAAGACCAAACAATCCCAATCTTATCTGTTTCGGCAACCCCTACCAGCACTGCCAGCACTGCCAGCACTAACAGCACCAAGGCTGCTGCTGGAACAACAACTCTCCCGGAAGAGCACTGCAGTGAGCCGCTCTTGCATTCCTTCCCCGACTCCTCAGACACCTGGTGATTGTTGACTCTGCCTGGGACATGATCAAGGTTGTCTCCATGGCAACTTGCTGTGTATCGCTATGACAATCCTGCGGACTGAGGGTCCTAGATTATGGTGCGGGCTTAGCGACTCTCTCCAGGCCTACACACACATGAACTTACACATACACAGATATGCACCTGCCTCACACCCCATCCCACGCCTTCGCCGCTTTGTACCCCCAGTCTGACAGGCGGGTCTGTGACCAGCGCCGTAATGGCTGCAGGACCGGATGCTGCTTGCCTTGGCTGGATTACCTCCATCCCCCACTCCCAACCGTGTTGCAATGTCTTGTTTGTAGAGTGTACTGTTTATGTGCTAATGTTGCTGAGTCGTTTTTTCCTGTTCCCAGACTGTTCTCCTTACAGGAGCATAGTCTGGGGGTCGCCTTTTTTTTCTCCTCACCTCTCCTCATGTCATGCTGTATTTTTTTTCTCAAGTTGGCGCTGATATAGCAGCCTCTGTAACACCTTATTACCAAAGCAAATTCCTTGTATGTGCACAACACTACTTGGCAATAAAATTGATTCTGATTCTGATTCTGAGAGAACACTATCCATTGCGTACAATTGAAGAAATAGTAGCTGATATGCCAAATGCTAAAGTCTTCTCAGTGCTTGATGCCAATCATGGATTCTGGCAAGTACCCCTGGATGATGAGAGCTCCAAACTATGTACGTTCAACACTCCTTTTGGAAGATACCGTTTTTTGAGACTTCCATTTGGCATAGGGTCAGCTCCAGAAGTGTTTCAAAAATGCATTGCACAAAGACTAGAAGGCTTAGAAGGAGTCGTGAACATAGTGGATGATATTCTGGTATGGGGTGAAGACATGGAACAACACGATAAGAGACTAAGACAACTGTTAGACAGAATCAGAAACATCAATCTAAAGTTGAACAAAAACAAATGCAAGATCAGGATGACCGAAGTCTGCTATGTTGGACACATTCTGACTGCAGAAGGGTTGAAGCCTGACAAAGAGAAAGTCAGAGCGATACAAAACATGCCAGAGCCAGACGACAAAGCTGCACTAATGAGGTTCTTAGGCCTGCTTCAGTATCTGTCCAAGTTCGTTCCAAACATGTCAGGCATCAATGCTCCATTGAGGAAACTGCTAGAGGGAGATGTAGCATGGCATTGGGAGTCAGAATAACAGAAGAGCTTTGAAAGACTGAAGTCACTTGTGAGTAACACCCCAGTGTTAAAGTACTTTGATGTCAACAAAGAGATAATGCTGTCAGTGGACGCAAGCGCTGAAGGTCTGGAAGCAGTGTTGCTGCAAGAAGGACATCCGGTGGCATTCGGCTCAAGGTCTCTCACTGAATTTCAGAAAAGATATGCCCAAATAGAAAAAGAGCTCTTGGCGATTGTCTATGGCTGCGAGAAGTTCCATCAGTATGTGTATGGTAAGACAGTACAAGTGGAGACAGATCATAGGCCCTTGAAGACGGTGTTCAAAAAGTCTCTCCAAAAAGCTCCTCCGAGACTGCAGAGAATGCCGATGAGATTGCAGCTATATGATTTGCGTGTTAGTTACAAGCCTGGAAAGGAGTTGTACATCGCAGACACTCTGAGTCGTGCCTACCTAAAAGAACAAACGGAATCACTTCTGGAAGATGAGTTACAAGTTCATACTTTGTCAGTTTGTCTGCCAATCTCAAAGGAAAAGCAGAATACATTCAGAACAGCAACAGCAGAAGATGAAGAGTTACAAAAAGTCGTGGAAGTAGTTCAGTCAGGATGGCCTGCAGACATAAGACAAGTTCCTGCAGACATAAGAAGTACTGGACTTACAGAGAAGAACTTTCCTGTTCCGATGGGTTACTCTTCAAGAACTGGAGAATAGTAGTTCCACAAAGCTTGAGAGCAGACATGCTAAAAAGAGTTCTTGAATCACATCTGAGTATTGTCAAATGCAAAGAGAGGGCAAGAGATGTGATGTTTTGGCCCAGCATGGCAAAACAAATTGAGGATGTTGTGTTGAAGTGTGCTATCTGTAATACTTTCAGACAGAGTAACACCAAAGAGCCACTCATCTGCCATGACATTCCAGACAGAGCATGGGCAAAAGTAGAAGTAGACTTGTTCCACTCCGACAGAGGTGAATATTTGATGTGTGTAGATTACTTTTCGAAGTTTCCGGAGATTGCTAAACTCACACAGACAACAAGTAAACATGTGGTGACAGCTCTTAAATCCATCTTTGCGAGAAATGGGATCCCGGATGAAGTGGTGTCGGATAATGGTCCACAATTCTCGAGTGCAGAATTCAAAGTATTCGCAGAAAACTGGGTGTTTGGACATACCACCTCAAGTCCTAGATTTCTACAGGCAAATGGACAAAGTGAAAGAGCAATCCAGACAGTCAAGCGCGCGATAGTCTCGCTTTTTTTCTTATCAGTGCAAAAGAAACTCAAAATACTCTGTTGATTTTGATCTTACATATTAAGTGTTGTACATCATTAGATCCTGATTAGTGTCTATTTTTTTTGTGGATACTCACAATAAAAACAAAGTGTTGTGCTTTTCGCCAAATTAAGAAAAATAAGCATGATGCGCGTTCTGCCTTCTCTCTGTCAGTTAAGTCCATTCTGAAACGCGGCCGAAAATTAACTGTAATTCCGTGAATACTTGTCATACAGGCACGAGGGTTTTTCCATAATGAAGCTTGAACTCTCTTCTTTTAAATGAATTAATTTATATAAAAAAACAAATATTCTCAGTTTATGTAATCTGTATGAAAAGAGAGAGATGTCAGTCTTTTTCTTTCCAGCTCATTATACCTGATTACGCGTTAATGTGCCACGCCCACGGAGAGCGCGCGCTATTCAAACCCAAATGATCTAAGGCAAGCCATTCAAACATGCCAACACCCACCAGCTGGATTATAAAACACATCGTTTAGTATCTTACTACAGCTGTGTACACAGCGTACCCCTGCGCTTTGAGGAATAATACTATCTAATAACCCTGGAAAATGTACCAGAAGTGCTGGTAGTTTCATTTCGAGGAGCAACGGATCCAGCTGATGTAGTAAGTCATTTATTCTTAAGTGCTTTGTTCTAATCGCGATATTGAATAGTGTCTGACTGTTAACCGCAAAAAGACTGTTTAAATATGAATTGCCTGTCTGTGTGTAGGCTAAATGATGAATGAACCGCACAGGCGTGCGCGCTGTTGTTTACTACAGTTATACAGCGCGTGTCTGTGCCGTTCATTCACTCTCGCACCTACATTAGTAAACGTTATGTTTACATGAACACATCCAAACTATATTGCTATAGCCTACTAAGATGAGTAAAAATAGACTGAAATATGTTGGAATAAAATGTCTGTATAAGCAACAAACTGCAAATTCACATGTATATGCTAATATATCATACACAATATGTTACAGACTAAATATGAATGTTTAGACAAGATTGTGTGATTAGTTTTGGATAGATTATGAAGTTTTGACTGTAAAAAAAGACTACTGTCACATTAAATAGGTACGCTTTTGTTCACCAATTTCTGCTCATGGTTAAATATACTATAGTATGATGTTTTGTCAAAAATAAAGTAGGTATATTGAATTATCAACTAAGATGTTATTATAGTGTTTGTTCCAATATTCAAACTAATGAATCCTTACCTTTTTTAATACGTATGATAAAATGTATACTTTTTACAAAGAAATACACTTGAAATATTGTTAAAATTGTAATTGTTGTTGTAATTGTAACCTATTTGTAATTGGTTACAATTTCTAATTGTAAAATATGTATATATAGATAATTTCTTTTGTCCTTGCATTCTTTGGGATCCTGTGACACATCTGTGTGAAAGGGCTAATTAATATGCAGCTCATTATGTATGTGGCACATTATCCGGCCTTTGTCTTCTCAGGTGTTAACACGCCTCCATGCATATTGCCTTTCCAAACAAAAGGTGTCTTATAAAATTTAAATCAATGTATTGTTTTGTGTTAATGATTAGGCAGAACGATTTTCAGATCATTTTGAAGCAAAAATTCTAGGCAACAACACTCATTAGTCAAAAGTCTTGTGGAAACATATTTAGTATGTGTTTTGTGGCCTTATTTCAGACACTTTAAGTTTTAGTTTTTTCAATAACCACGCATAAACAATATTCTCTCAAAAATACAAACATGTACATACATGTTGCTCACATATTACGGTAGCCCCGTTTGTGCTATATAGAGTGAATTTACACCTTTGCCATTAACATGTTTATAAATAACTGAAAAAAGCACAAATGTCAGAGCATTTCAGAACACCTCAAGGACCCCAAAAACCCCTTAGACCTCAGAGGGTTAAAGAAAGCACAGGAGAGCCAAAGAGATCCGTATACTGGTCTATTGGAGTACAGAAATGCTCCTATGGATGGTGTGAAACTATCTCCTGCACAGATGCTTATGGGTCGAAGACTGAAAACAAAATTGCCTACGTCAACACAGCTGTTGAGACCACAACTGTACAGAAATGTACATAAAGACACCAAGGACAGACAGCTTGAACAGAAAAGTTACTTTGACTGTGGAGCAAAACAGTAACGACCTATAGCAGATGGAGCGAAAGTGAGAGTAAAAGTCAAAAACAACTGGCAACCAGCAATTGTGTTGAGGAGTCATGAAAAACCGAGATCATATGTGATTCAAAGGGCTGATGGAAACACCTTCAGAAGAAATCGACGACACCTGGTGAAAACCAGAGAAATGACTTTTCCACAACCAAGCTCTATAGAGTTGGAGGAATGTTCTTCAGCAAACAGAGACCTGGCAGAGAGTAGCACTCCAGTGCAATCACCTGCACTCTCACCAGTGGAAAGACCTGTAACACCAATTGTGGACAAGGAAGAACAGGTCAAAAGGTCAAGATGGGGTAGACTGATTAGACCACCAAAACTCTATTCTCCGTGAAAGCACTAAAGAGGAGTTAAAGAGTAAAGAGATGTTTATAGTTAATGGGTTATGGGAACAAAACTGATTAAAGTTATAGAGTGTAATTGAGAAAATAATAATAATACTAGATTTGTTAACTATTTTGTAAGGGAATTTATTTCTTAAGAGGGGAGATGTGATGTATGGTAATTGTATTACATTTACATTTACATTTAGTCATTTAGCAGACGCTTTTATCCAAAGCGACTTACATCTGAGGACTAAAGCAAGCGAGTCATCGTGAAGAGGGAAGAACGACGCAAGAAGTGCTCAAAATACAAAGTTCAGGCATTGCTCAGAGTAGCAAAAGCCAGACAAGGGAAGATTTAAAAGGGAAGGAAAGATTTAAAAGAGAATAATTTTTTTTATTTTTTTTATTTTTTTATGTTAAGTACTCACGGAAGAGATGAGTTTTCAGTTGTCTTTTGAATGCTGTCAGGGATTCTGCATTACGGACGAGGGTGGGGAGATCATTCCACCAGCATGGAACCGTGAATGAGAATGTTCTGGAGAGTCAATTAGTGCCTCGCTGTGATGGCACCACGAGCGTCGCTCCTTGGCCGATCGTAGGCTTCTGGTAGGGACGTAGACTTGTAGTAGGGAGTGAAAGTAGGACGGAGCTGAGTCTGTGGTAGATCTGTAAGTAAGCGTCAAAGCTTTGAATTTGATGCGAGCAGCGAGTGGTAGCCAATGCAGTGAGATGAACAGAGGAGTGACGTGAGCCCTTTTGGGCTCGTTGAAGACAAGACGAGCTGCAGGATTCTGGATCATTTGTAGAGGTTTAGTAACACATGATGGAAGTCCAGCTAGAAGAGCATTGCAGTAATCAAGCCTAGAAATAACCAGGGACTGGACGAGAAGTTGTGTTGCATGCTCAGTTAGGAAAGGCCTGATCTTCCTGTTATACATTGCAAACCTGCATGATCGAGCTGTCTTTGTAATGTGGTCTTTGAAGGTCAGCTGGTCATCAAATATTACTCCAAGATTTCTGACCGACCTTGATGGGGTGATTGAGGATGACTCTAGCTGGATAGTGAAGTCGTGCTGTAGAGACGGCTTTGCAGGGAGGACGAGAAGCTCAGTCTTTGCCAGGTTGAGCTGCAGGTGATGTTCCTTCATCCATGCCGAGATGTCCACCAGACAGCTTGAGATACGTGTAGCTACTGTGGGATCCTCTGGTTGAAATGAGAGGTAGAGCTGGGTGTCATCAGCATAGCAAAGGTAAGAGAAACCATGTGCCTGTATGATGGGTCCCAATGATGTGGTGTAGATGGAGAAGAGGAGCGGTCCAAGAACTGAACCCTGAGGAACCCCTGTGTTCAGTTGATGTGCTTTGGATACCTCACCTCTCCAGGTAACCCTGAAGGACCTACCTGTGGGATAGGACTCAAACCAGTGGAGGGAAGTTCCTTTGATGCACAGTGTCGAAGGCAGCAGAAAGATCCAGCAGAATGAGAACTGAAGATTTGGATGCAGCTTTTGCGATCCGCAGGGCTTCTGTGACCGACAGTAGTGCAGTCTCGGTTGAATGGCCTTTCTTGAAGCCAGATTGGTTGACATCTAGCTGGTTGGTCAGAGACAGGAAAGATGACACTTGGTTGAAAGCAACTCGTTCTTTGTGTGTGTTTTCGCAATGAATGGTAGGAGAGAGACAGGTCTGTAATTCTCTAAAAGTGATGTGTCTAATGTTGTTTTTTTAAGCAGTGGAGTTACCCGAGCCTGCTTGAATGCTGTAGGGAAAATGCCAGTGTGGAGGGATGAGTTGATGATGTGTGTGAGTGCTGGTAGAAGTGTGGGAGAGATGATGATTATTATTATTCCTTACCTGAGGATGGCGTATTATTATTCCTTACCTGAGGATGGCGCTAGCAGTCTAAAGATGTGTTGGGTTGTAACCTGTAAAAGGACAGAATAACAGAGTTCAGTAAAAACAGCAAGTCGCATGAAACCAGTGTCTCTATGATTTATTCAAACTTGCATCCACTAAATATCACAACACAATCTGTTTGAGTGTAAGCATCTTGAACTTGAGTTTCTGAACCCTGCGGTTTTGTTGATGCGCAGATCTAAAATAGGACGCCACCCCCCATCCTTTTTTGAAACAATGAAGTAACGACTGTAAAACCCTGACTCCATGCTGGGAGGAGGAACCCTTTCTGTAGCCCCCTTTCGTAGAAGAGTCTGTACATCCTGGTCCATAACCAGAGCCTGCTCGGGGTCCACCAACGTAGGGAGGACCCCTAGAAATCTTGGTGGGCGAGAACCGAACTAAATTCTGTAACCCTTTTCTATTGTATGCAGGACCCAATGAGATATATTTGGCAGTAGTTTCCACGCTGCCAGAAATTCTACTAAGGGAACCAGCCTTGAGACTGGTCTCTGGATTTGGTCGAACAGCCACTTCGGTGCCCTGTAACGGCGAACTGGCAGGGAACAACTGAACTGACTTTTCTACGACCCTCCTCTGAGGATCGTTGAGATGTGCAGACACCTTGGCGCCCTGAAGCGGCAAACCGGTAGGGAACAACCGGACTGACTGCTTTACGACCCTCCTCGGAGGACTTGAAGGTGAAAGTGGAGCGCCCAAAGGACAGATCTGTCTCTATCTTTAATTTCAGATAAAATCAACCATAAGTGTCGCTCCGTGGGCACCAGGGCTGCCATAGAACGGGCTACTGATTTGGCCGTCTCCTTGGTGGCATTGTCATATAACCAAAATCTTTAATCCCCATAACATAATTAAGCTATAATTTATTTAACCTTTATTTATCCAGGTAAACTGTTTGAGAACCACTTCTCATTTACAAACATGACCTGGCCAAGAGGCTACAGGAATAAATAAGAACATACTGTACAGCTGTACATAGTCAAACACATAACACATAAACAAGCAACTAAATTAAAAAAAGATAGACAACAAAGGGGAAAAAGAAAAGGAATAGAGTGCTTAAATATGTGTGTATAAATATGGTTCATGATTGTCAGCAGGAACAAGAGTCAACTATGTAATTTTCTAGGTTTTGCTTAAAGGTGGAGATTGGGATCAGAGATGTAAGTTTCAGGGTATTTTGTAGTATGTTCCAGTCATGTACTGATGCAAAGCGGAAGGCATTACGTCCAAAGGTAGTAGAAGTAGAGGGGATACTGAATTTAATCAAATTACTTGCTCTTGTGTGATAGGTGTTATGAGCGGCATGAAGTAGGGATGACAAATAGAGAGGTGCCTTGCCCAGAATTGTCTTGTATATGAGGAGAAACCAATGATGGAGCCGCCGGGTATAAAGGGAGGGCCAACCCACCAGTTTATACAGGTCACAGTGATGAGTGTGAAAGGGTGCATTAGTGGCAAAACGGATGGCTGAATGATAGATTGTGTCAAGTTTTTTTAGAGCTGTTTTTGGTGCCATTCTGTAGATAATATCGCCGTAATCCAAAATTGGCAGTACTGTCGTCTTAACGAGGGTGCATTTGGAAGCATGGGTAAAGGAGGCTTTATTACGGAAAAGAAAGGCTAGTCTAGCTTTGACTTTTGTTTGAAGGTTATTGATGTGTGTGATGAATGACAGGGATGAATCCAACCAGATACCTAGATATTTATATTCTTTGACATACTCCAGAGCCATACCGTTCATGCAGGTGATTGTAGGTGGAGTCTCTGTAACCTGTTTTCGGCTAAAAAGGATACATTTTGTCTTACTGGCGTTAATACGGAGGTGGAGACTGTCAAAGAACTGCTCTATATAGGTGAAGCTGAGTTTAAGACTGGAAGCCGCAGAAATGGGAGAGGAACCAACTGAGTACAAAATGGTATCATCTGCATAAAGATGAATCCGAGAAGTACCAACAGCTCTGGATATATCATTGATGTAGATAGAAAAAAGGATTGGACCCAGGATGGAGCCTTGAGGCACACCTTTAGAGACAGTAAGTGGGTCTGACATAATGTTGTCAACCTTCAATTGCTGGACACGGTTGGTGAGATAATTAGCAAACCAATCACAGCTAGAGGAGGACAGACCAATACTGGAAAGCTTATGTAAGAGGATCCTATGGTCGACAGAGTCAAAGGCCTTGGCGAGGTCTATAAAGGTGGCAATACAGACCTGTTTGCTGTCTAATGCTGTAATTACATCATCAAGGACCTTTGTGGTGGCTGTAATGCACCCATGTCCCGTCCGAAAACCGGATTGCATGTCAAATAATATATGATTTTTATCCAGGAAATCATTTAACTGTTTTTGTACGAGCTTCTCCAGAACTTTGGCAAGGCATGGAAGGATGGAAATTGGACGGTAACAATTTGGGTCAGATTCAGAACCCCCTTTGAAGAGGGGGAAAATTGTGGCTGATTTCCAATCAATAGGGAACTCAGAGAACTGTAGGGACATGTTAAATAGTCTAGTGACGGGAGCGGCAATAATGCGGGATGCTGCTTTTAAGAACGTGGGATCAAGACCATCAAGACCAGCAGATTTATTTGTATTCAGCTTGGTGAGTTCATCCTGGACTTCAGAGATGGAAAGAGGCATAAAGGAGAAGCCCCTCTTGTCTGAAGGAGAAAGTTGAGCATCTGCATCGGTTGTAACTGAAGTGTCCATTGATACAGGATTAGGGTTTGACATTGAAACTGAATGGGTTGCATTAATAAAGTGATGGTTTAGAAGTGATGCCATCCGAGACTTCTCAGTAATAATAATGTCATTAAATAACATAGAAACTGGTAAATGAGGGGAAATAACTTTATTTTCCATTACCTTGACTGTTTTCCAGAATGTCCTAGCATCAGTGCCACATGTGGTGAGTTTCTCTTTAAAATGCGAGATTTTGGCGTTTCTGATAGCCTGTGTTGCTTTATTTCTGCATTGACGGAAGGCCAGCCAGTCAACTGGAGATTGGGTAGAGCGGGCCTTTTTCCAGAGGGCATTTTTACGATGAATAGTCTCAGCCAGGTCATTGGAGAACCATGGACTATATCGATTTTTTATTCTAATTTTTTTCAGAGGGGCATGCTTACTCATAATCAGACTGAAAGTGTTTTTAAAAAAAGACCATGCCTCTTCCAAGTAAGGCAAGGAATTAATTCTATCCCAGGGCACAGCCGCAACATCTTGGAGAAAGGCTTGCATATCCAGTTTTTTCAAAGAGCGCTTGGTTACAATTACTGGGGGCCTTTTGAATGAAAGGCCAGAACGTATACATGCAATAGCGCAGTGATCACTTATTTGACTAAACACTCCTGTTTGATAATTAGATGGATTGTTAGTCAAAATAAGGTCAATCAGAGTGGATGATGCGGTAGATTTATGATTAGGTCTGGTGGGCTCAGATATCATCTGAGTAAGGTTTAGAGCATCAAACTGTTGCAAAACTGTATTTGGGGGATTGAACATATCCCAGTTCAGATCACCCATCAGGACAAACTCAGAGGATATATAAGGAGCTAAGAGTTGACTAAAAGCTGTGAGTGCAGAAGCTGGAGCTGAAGGTGCTCTATAGCAAACAGCAACAGAGATAGAGAAAGTAGTTGAAAGCCTAAGCTTTAGTACCAGTAGTTCAAGTTGTTTAGGAACTGACTTAGAAAGAACAACAGTACATTGCAGATGATCTTTAACATACATAGCTACACCACCACCCCTGGTAACTCTATCCTGACGAAACACATTATAGCCTGGTATACAGATGTCAAGATTAGTGTTCCCTTTTTTAAGCCAGGATTCAGAGACAGCAAGAACATCAGGATTAGCTGTGTGCACCAATGTTTTTAAAGTGTCAAAATGCGTAGAATTCAGCAGACTGCAGATATTTACATGTAAAAAACCCAATGATTTACGGTCACAGAATTCACCAAATGACAGCTGGGCACTAACTGAGTTAGCTGGGCCAGGATTTGGATGAACATTACCAGAGATAAATAACATGAGAATAATTAACATGCGTCTAAAAGCAACACCAGAACAAATCCATTGCCTGTCTTTTACAAAGGGCAGAGCCAGTAACAAGTTAGAGTCAAACAGTTCCTGCAGAAGCATAATTGAAAAATATGGAAGGGTTCGAAATACCTGGGTGACAGAAAGTCCAACAGATTTAGTAATCCAATAGGATGTGACATCTCTTGATTGAAGAATGAAGTATAATGTTCCCCGACAGTGAAATGCTGTGGCAGATCCTAGAGTGCGTTTACCAACAGGCCCGGGGTCCTGATACTGTACATGCAGCAAAAGGGTGGATGACAAAATCCCGAGAACCAGTAGGATTTTTATAAAGTAAAGCATGATTATTTGGTAGTGTAGCACAGGCTTCAATGTGTGCTGTAGACAAGCCTTGATGGAGTAGGTGGAGTAGGCCGAGATCCTCTCGAAAACAAACAGGTAGGCCTCAGACCAGGTGGAATAGGCTGAGAACCTCTCAGAATAGCTGTAGCCAGATAGCATAGGCTTTAGTGTGTGCTGGAGGCGAACAACAATGCAGCTGGAGATAGATGTTGTTATCTTGCTGTAAATCCTGTTTCAAGAAACCGTCACAGATCTAGGCTGAAAACAAGCCACACTGCAGCAGATCCCTGGGTTGTAGTATGAAGATAGGCCTCAAATAGCTGTAGAATAGCTGTAGCCAGAATAGTTGTAGCCAGATAGCATAGGCTTTAGTGTGTGCTGGGGGCGAACAACAATGCAGCTGGAGATAAATGTTGTTATCTTGCTGTAAATCCTGTTTCAAGAAACCGTCACAGATCTAGGCTGAAAACAAGCCACACTGCAGCAGATCCCTGGGTTGTAGTATGAAGATAGGTCTCAAACCAAATAATAGGCCAAGAGCTCACAAATATAACAGGGTAGGTTAAATGAAGGCACTGTCTGGATTATTTCAGTGAAAGGTGCTCTAAAAACCTTTAAAAAAGTTAAAAATGGACAGACAAAGAGCAGACAGAAAGACATGCAGCCATAATTAGATGTCTGAGGATTAAACACTCGAAATGAAACCGGTTTATTCCATGATTTCAACACCTCAGTGTGGAGATCGGGAAAAAAACAGCAGACCCTGGCGAGGAGGCTGTGATCTAGATGGTAAATATCTTTCATCTAGTAAACTCACTTTATAATCACACTGTTCCTCGGCTGGCCAGTCGATATTTCATTTGGCAACATTGCGAGTCACAACCTCCATAAGCTCCTCATCAACAAGGGTATGAGATGGCGAGCTCTCATAATCCCCTTCATCAACGCTGACGACATCCAATTCCTCAGAACTGGAAAATCGCAGCATTCCAGGGGAGAAGAAACCGCAGCGCATGCTTCTCCCTGAGATAAGACACTGGATCTGGCAGGTGAAGGATGAGATATGGCTGGGCCCATCTCAAACCCCGCTGTCAGATCCATTTACGAACCCCAAGATGTGCCTCACCGCTGTGCCTCAGCAACAGTGACTCAATCTTAAGTTTATCAAACGATGAGAATACTTTTTGTGCGCAATAAATAAATAAATAACGACTTTATTTCAACTATTCGTTTCCTTCTCTGTGGGCCTCTAGTCAGTTCACTAGTGATATAGCACAGTTCTTCTGTTGTTGTACGTCACACGCATCACACACATGACCAGTGTCGGCCAATAGTGAGCCTACGTGTGACGTAGCTCTACGCTATCACACTACATTAACTGACTCGAGGCCCACAGAGAAGGAAATGAATAGTTGAAATAAAGTCGTTATTTATTTATTTATTGCGCACAAAAAGTATTCTCGTCGCTTGATAAACTTAAGATTGAGCCACTGTAGTCACTTGGACTATTTTAACAATATCTTTAATAACTTTTCGGGGCTGGCAAGTTTCAATCCCTTAAGAAGCCTATGGAGGAGTGATCCAGCTCTCAGATTTCATCAAAAATATCTTAATTTGTGTTCCGAAGATGAACAAAGGTCTTACTAGGTTGGAACAATATGAGGGTGAGTAAATAGTGACAGAATTTTCATTTTTGGGCGAACTATCCCTTTAATGCTTCATTTGATCGAGCACCTGCCAAAGGTTTTTTGGATGTGCGCACAATTTTTGAGATTTGTAGTCCCTCATAATTTGGTGGGATTTGGTAACAACCCTCCGTTATTTTAATTAGATTTGGAGAATAATATATAATTCTGATATTTATCATAATTCTATAGTTTCTTAATATTAGTTATGTGTATATTATATTTTGGAATGTTACTTTGCACTCTAAGTTATTTAAACTATAGAGATCTTTATTCTGGGCAAACAGATCGCTTGCACAAGAGAGCACGCATACAGAGAAGATCGCTGACAGACGGAGACACGGAACTGAATTTGAGTGTTAAGGATACTTTTAAGTGAATATAGGTGACTAGTTGCTGTTTGTTGTTTTATTTTTGTAGTATTTTTGTATTTTTTTTACCTCTGTTGTTTAGCACCTGGTTGTAAAGGAGTACAAGGTATTAATGTATATTTTATCAATTATATACATTATGATTGTTTTTTTTTGGTGTTTGTTTGATTTATTAGTAATTTTATTTTATGTTTATGATAAATGATAGTGTTTAGTAATTTTGTTGCTATATAGTCTACTGTTTTGTATCATTTATATGAACGTGAATTATTTATTATGTGTTTGAATGACGTGTGCAAAACAGGTTCATCTGCAAGTCTGTAAATCAGGTTCCACATTCCTGGTCAGCCTTATTCCTGTAGAGTTCAGTTTCAATCATACTCACACACACCTGGATGTTATTTTAAATACTAAAATCTTTCTTAGTTGATTCAGGTTTGTTCAGTTACAGCTGGAACAAAACTCTGTTGTGTCTCTCCAGAAATAGCTGTGGGTGGGGCGTTCAAACCACACTTTGGACGTTCAATTGTAGATGCCCGGTTGAATAAAGGAAAAGTCACTCTCTCACTGATGTTTGTCTGTTTATCGTCATTCAATACCAATGAACACAATACCTTCAGAACAACGTAAGAGAACCAGAAAAACAGGAATCCCATTCAGAGTTCAGAGTTAAACTGAAACATCATTCACACTGCAGACGTCACAGAAGTGAAGAGTAGCTGTAAGTGGACTTTCACTGCTGAGCGAATTTGTGCTTCGCATTTAACTAAACAGAAAATGTTGAAATTAACCGTAAACATTTATCAACACAAACTTTTTTAAATATGCTTTAAAGGGGTCAGTCACTGAGAAATCAAAATTTTCTTGAGCCTTTCACATATAAGACGTCATCATACTATAAGAATGTCCTGTAGGTTTCAGAACTGAAAACTTCCTTTGTTAGTCTAAAAACAGCTTTTATTGTCACCAAGCCCAGCGAACAACTGATTGTGGAATGTGTCTCTTTATGACGTACTAGTGCAATTAAAGACGCCTCTGCAGAAGAAAATCAATGCCTATTTAATCATTGTAACGTTGGCCGACTGGCGTGTTAGTGCGATCAGATCACGAGGAGAGAAGATGCAGGATCACTCGACTAAAAACAACATTACCTTCCAAAGGTTATTTATGTAAATGTCTCAGTTGAGCATTATTTATTTGTATTCACTACTGTGGATTCTTTAGAAAATTATTAGCGATTTCGGCACAGGCTTTGCAAACAGACTTTTACGATATGGACTCCACAGTAATGCCACAACATGTAAGTAACTGTTAATTGAAATGTCTGATCTGTGACCAGTGATTTCTGATATAAGGATTCATGTACAGTCAGATGTTCTTTGTCTATGTGTCAGTCAATCAAACCAGTGACTAAACGATCAACTTCAGATAGTTCCTCTTAGTAGGATGAAAATATTCTGTTATTTAAACCAAGAATAAATTATATATTGAAAGCGATCAAAGGATGGTCCCTTCAATCGCTGTAACTGTTAATCAAACAGCGTGAGTTTCAGTGACTTACTCTGAGACTAAAATCAGGGTAGCAAAAATGCCTTTTATTTCTAAATTATGACCATTTGATAAAACAATGCAGTTCATTACCTCTTTAAAAAAGAAACATAAATAATGGAAAATATTCACCCATTGTTTGACAAAATAAATCTCTGTCAAGAATCACGCAAGTTAAATACAGCGACAGACTCCCAAACAGTTTCTGTTCAGTAAATCTGACTCAGTCCATTTGAACTATATAGAGCCGCAAGTCTGTTATTCACCAGAAACTCTGTCAGTGTGAAGCTTTACATCGGTGTCAGCTTCACTTTTATGATGCTTATGCTTGCAGTGTGAAACAGGTTATGCTTCATGTAAATTAATGTGCAATGGTGGTAACTGATCAATCATCCCTTCAGGACTTTGAACCTCCAGCCATTGGTTATTAATTCTACTGTCACTGGATTCAACTCTTCTCATGATGATATAGTGACAGTATAAAGTGCATCTCTGTTATTGGTTTGTGCTGCAGAAGCAGCTGAAGGAGACACAGAGGTCGTTCCAGCAGAGGATCCAGCAGAGAGAGAAAGATCTTCAGCAGCTGAGAGAGGCTGTAGAGTCTCATAAGGTGAGTCTGGAGAAGAAGAGAAGTTTGAGAAGTCTCAGTCAGGACTCACTGAAGCTCACTGTGTGATTGTGATGTGTGTCCTAACAGCGCTCTGCACACACAGCAGTGGAGGACAGCGAGAGGATCTTCACTGAGCTCATCCGCTCCATTGAGAGAAGCCGCTCTGAGGCGACACAGCGGATCAGAGATCAGGAAAAGACTGCAGTGAGTCGAGCTGAAGAACGACTGGAGCGACTGGAGCAGGAGATCAATGATCTGAGGAGGAGAGACGCTGAGCTGGAGCAGCTTTCACACACACAGGATCACATACATTTCCTGCAGGTAACAGAGATCCAGAAGAACAGGATCATAGTAGACTTGAGCAAGAGACTCTCAGAGAAACATTTGATGAGAGCAGAATGAGCCGCTGACTGAAGTGTTGATCTGTGTGTTCCGTTATTATTTAATCATCAGTCAGACTCTCATCTGATCATATTCACTCACATTTCAACTTTTTTACCTTTCTGATTTCTTACATCATGGTGAAATCAGTGAACTTGATGGTAGACATTTGAGTAATAATCATCAAAGTTGCATCAGCTGATCTTCAAACTTGACAGTTTGACAGAAACTCTCATACATTAGCGTTTGGTGGTTCAGCGTAGTTTGTCAGCAATGAAAGTTTTACAGGTTCCAGTGCGCAGTATCCAATTAATAACAATCCCAGTGTATTCAAGTTGTTTAATTTACACAATATAATACAGCTTGGATGAATATTGATGCATTTGATCAGGGTAATGATATGATTATTTATAATATTTAATGTGAGAGAGATGTTGGTGTCATGTTTTCTATGTGTTTAGTTATGTTCTGTGATCTTGTTTCCCCCTGTCTTTGTGATTTTGGTTTAGTCCTGTTAGTTTTTCCCGCTCCTCGTTTGTGTTCAGTTTCTTCACCTGTGTTCAGTTAATTATCCCATTAGTCCCAGTTCTTTTAAGCCTTGTGTTTTCCCTCAGTGTTTGTTGGTCGTCGTCCTTGTATGGTTGTGTTTTCCCTGAAGTTCTTGGAGTTTGTTATTTCGTTCCTGTATGTTTATAGAAGTTTATTTTGTAAATAAATCAGCTATTTTTGGAAGTCCGCTTGTCCTCATCTTCAGCTACCTGCAATAACCTGACAGAACGACCAACCACAAAAAAAACCCCTTAAAAACTGAAAATGGGCCGAAGGAGGGAAAACAAGGAGGTGAGCCCCTTTGAAACCCCAATTCTCTTACAAGAGGAGCGCTCACTCGAAGAGTATGCAGGGCTTTACGTTGGCTTCTATCAAGATGAGATATTGGAGGAAGAGGAACTGACAAAGAGTTTCTGGGGTGGACTGAAGGACCCACTAGCCCAGATACTACTTGTAAGTGACCTAAATATGTCCTTCCTGGAGTTTGTGGATCACACACTGTGGGCGTGTGGATCCGACTATCTCGTGGAGGATCTCCCACTCCAGCCAGTTCCAAGTCCGGTTTGCCCTGAACCCATCGCCTGCCCGCTAGAGCCTGAACCCATCGCCTGCCCGCTAGAGCCTGAACCCATCGCCTGCCCGCTAGAGCCTGAACCCATCGCCTGCCCGCTAGAGCCTGAACCCATCGCCTGCCCATCAGAGCCTGAACCCATCGCCTGCCCGTCAGAGCCTGAACCCATCGCCTGCCCGCCAGAGCCAGTCTTCGAGCAAGAGCAAGAGCCACTCTTCGAGCAAGAGCCAGAGCCAGTCTTCGAGCAAGAGCCAGTCCCAGGGGTTCCTTGCTTCCCTGCTGTTCAGCCTGAGACTCTCGTGTGGCCCCGAGCCCGCAAGCTGGTTTCTAACAGTAGGGACCTGGGGGCAAAAATGGCGGATCCGGCGCTCCAATCCGTGCGATCAGCGTTCCAAACAGTTTTCCCTCACCGGTCTTCACTCCCAGGTCGTACTTCCAAGTCCAGCCCAGAGTTTCCTTCGCCGCTGGTCCCATCCCATCCAGTCCCATGACGTGCTGGCCCCGTCCAGTTCCGAGTCCCATGACGTGCTGGCCCCGTCCAGTTCCGAGTCCCATGACGTGCTGGCCCCGTCCAGTTCCGAGTCCCATGACGTGCTGGCCCCGTCCAGTTCCGAGTCCCATGACGTGCTGGCCCCGTCCAGTTCCGAGTCCCATGACGTGCTGGCCCCGTCCAGTTCCGAGTCCCATGACGTGCTGGCCCCGTCCAGTTCCGAGTCCCATGACGTGCTGGCCCCGTCCAGTTCCGAGTCCCATGACGTGCTGGCCCCGTCCAGTTCCGAGTCCCATGACGTGCTGGCCCCGTCCAGTTCCGAGTCCCATGACGTGCTGGCCCCGTCCAGTTCCGAGTCCCATGACGTGCTGGCCCCGTCCAGTTCCGAGTCCCATGACGTGCTGGCCCCGTCCAGTTCCGAGTCCCATGACGTGCTGGCCCCGTCCAGTTCCGAGTCCCATGACGTGCTGGCCCCGTCCAGTTCCGAGTCCCATGACGTGCTGGCCCCGTCCAGTTCCGAGTCCCATGACGTGCTGGCCCCGTCCAGTTCCGAGTCCCATGACGTGCTGGCCCCGTCCAGTTCCGAGTCCCATGACGTGCTGGCCCCGTCCAGTTCCGAGTCCCATGACGTGCTGGCCCCGTCCAGTTCCGAGTCCCATGACGTGCTGGCCCCGTCCAGTTCCGAGTCCCATGACGTGCTGGCCCCGTCCAGTTCCGAGTCCCATGACGTGCTGGCCCCGTCCAGTTCCGAGTCCCATGACGTGCTGGCCCCGTCCAGTTCCGAGTCCCATGACGTGCTGGCCCCGTCCAGTTCCGAGTCCCATGACGTGCTGGCCCCGTCCAGTTCCGAGTCCCATGACGTGCTGGCCCCGTCCAGTTCCGAGTCCCATGACGTGCTGGCCCCGTCCAGTTCCGAGTCCCATGACGTGCTGGCCCCGTCCAGTTCCGAGTCCCATGACGTGCTGGCCCCGTCCAGTTCCGAGTCCCATCATGTGCTGGTCCCGTCCTGCGCCGGAGCCCGTTGATCCTGCGCCGGAGCCCGTTGATCCTGCGCCGGAGCCCGTTGATCCTGCGCCGGAGCCCGTTGATCCTGCGCCGGAGCCCGTTGATCCTGCGCCGGAGCCCCCGCGGATCCTGCGCCGGAGCCCCCGCGGATCCTGCGCCGGAGCCCCCGCGGATCCTGCGCCGGAGCCCCCGCGGATCCTGCGCCGGAGCCCCCGCGGATCCTGCGCCGGAGCCCCCGCGGATCCTGCGCCGGAGCCCCCGCGGATCCTACGCCGGAGCCCCCGCGGATCCTACGCCGGAGCCCCCGCGGATCCTGCGCCGGAGCCCCCGCGGATCCTGCGCCGGAGCCCCCGCGGATCCTGCGCCGGAGCCCGCGGATCCTGCGCCGGAGCCCACGGATCCTGCGCCAGAGCCCGCGGATCCTACGCCAGTCCTGTCCAGCCCAGAGTTTCCTTTGCCGCTGGTCCTGCTTAGCTCAAAGCCCTGGACGCCCGAGCGTCCGACAGCTCCGCCCTTGACGCCCGAGCGTCCGACAGCTCCGCCCTGGACGCCCGAGCGTCCGACAGCTCCGCCCTGGACGCCCGAGCGTCCGACAGCTCCGCCCTGGACGCCCGAGGGTCCGACAGCTCCGCCCTGGACGCCCGAGGGTCCGACAGCTCCGCCCTGGACACGCCCACAGCCTGCTCCGCCCTGGCCACGCCCACAGCCTGCTCCGCCCTGGACACGCCCACAGCCTGCTCCGCCGTGGCCACACCCACAGCCTGCTCCGCCATGGCCATGTCCACAGCCTGTTCCACCCCGGTTCCCCGAGCTACCAGCTCCGCCCTGGAGGCTTCCCGTCCCTGCCCCACTATGCCCTCGTCAGCCTCCAGGGCGCCCACCCTCCCACCCCTTTGGATGTTATACGGCGCCAGGACGCGCCTTCGGGGAGGGGGGAGGTTCTGTCACATTTTCTATGTGTTTAGATATGTTCTGTGATCTTGTTTCCCCCTGTCTTTGTAATTTTGGTTTAGTCCTGTTAGTTTTTCCCGCTCCTCGTTTGTGTTCAGTTTCTTCACCTGTGTTCAGTTAATTATCCCATTAGTCCCAGTTCTTTTAAGCCTTGTGTTTTCCCTCAGTGTTTGTTGGTCGTCGTCCTTGTATGGTTGTGTTTTCCCTGAAGTTCCTGGAGTTTGTTATTTCGTTCCTGTATGTTTATAGAAGTTTATTTTGTAAATAAATCAGCTATTTTTGGAAGTCCTCTTGTCCTCGTCTTCAGCTACCTGCAACAACCTGTCAGTTGGTATATTACTGACCTCTAGATTTTATTTCCACATGTGAATGAATTACTTTCATGTTCCAGGACAAAAAGTTTTTTGTTTTTGTTGTTGCTTTATTTCACTGTTGCTGTCATTAGTTTTTTTAATATATAATTAGAGCAGGTTATTGATGAAGTGTGAAGGTGATGAGCTTTGATTTGTGTTTTCTGTAGCGTTTCCAGTCTCTCTCAGCTCCTCCTGAATCTACAGACGTAAATGACAATCCCTTCAGTTCTCTCTCCTCTTTTGATGGCGTGAGAGAATCTGTCCGTCAGCTGAGAGACAAACTGGAGGATTTCTGCAAAGAGGAGCTGAAGAAGATCTCTGACAGAGGTAAAGTCCTGCTCTCAGAAATCATCCTCCATCATCTCAGATCATGTAGAAGATCATATTAGAAATGTCTTAGGAACGGATGCAGGGATCATTTTCTCTTGACATGATAATCACACTCTTCATGTCTGTTGATTTCCACAGTCACTTTCTCCAACATTGTTCCCAGAACCAGGAACGACTTCCTACAATGTAAGTCACTAAGTAAACAAGCAGAAAAACTTTCTGAGTGTGTTCATGTTCTTCTGGAGAAGTGAAAGAAAACATGACAGAAGAGTTTTATAGTTGATCATATGTAGCGGACGGGACCTACGTCTGCTTAGTAGGGGTAAATCACTCTTCCCTGAATGGCTGGAAATCAGGGGATCTATGTCCCTAACCCCCAGGCCTATTAATCTCGTGGCTACTCTGCCCGCTCAATAAAGCACAATAGCTTAGGCTTTAGGATTTGGACATGTCACGGTGGAGACCTAAAGTGCAGAATATCAGTAGCCTAACTGTCAGTGTGTGTGACGTAACTTGTATTCCCCCTACCTACTATACTTTACAGACAGAGGATGAGACACCCGTACTTCAGGGAAGATGGAAAAACTTTACAGTAAAAGCAGTAGTATAAAAGTTGAGAAATGAGTGGTTATTTATTATACTAAGTAACAGTATTCTAATACTGAGTAAAATAGTTACAAAGAAAAAAAGAAAGAGAAAAAAAAATAATTTTTTATAAATCAAATCTAAAACTTATAGGAATGGTTTCCCTATCAACCTGTAACCATCATAAAATGTTCAAACCATTGTATTAACATCCAGTTCACCAGAGTGGCTCAACAACACTTTGAAAGTTTTGCTTAACAACATCAGCATGTCTATAAATACACTGCAAATAAACCTCATATGCAAATTACAGCAGTATATACTTGTGAATGTAATTCACACAACAGTAACTTTCAGGTCACTGAACAGTAACTTTCAATGGTAACCTCAGAAACAGTTTCGCACAATACACTTAATAACACTACATGACCAACCTCAGTTCAATGTTCCTTTTGGTTCGGATTGTCCACGTTATGTATGTGCCGACCGTACACCAATTAATAGAACATGTCCATCACGAGGGCGTTGCCATCCCGTGACAATGGTGGAGTCATGTGTGGCAGGGTAGCATATTACACATCAACTGCACCGTGTATCAATGGCGTGAGAGATGGAGGGAGAGGAGAGAGCAGGTGAGATGAGCCACATACACGTCCCGGGCTATAGCAGTGAACTGGCTGGTTGTCTTCCTTCCCTTGCGAGACAAGCTTCCATCATTGGCGACGAGCTAGTAGTATAACTAAATAATCAACACTTTGCACTACCTAGCGAGAACGTTTGCCTCGGCTCGCACTATGCGAACTATACTTGTTGATGATATGACGACGAATGAATCTTTAGTACAGATGGCGTGGAGTCTTCCGCTCTTACACACCCCACTCAAACCGTAACTGTTCCGTAGCTCAGACCAAAACATGTAGCACACGCAATAACTAAGAGCTAAACTGTTATTTACTGAATTATCATACCGAAATCCCCGTCAGCATGGGACCTCTTCGTACGCCGCCATCCTCTCTGTTGTTGTCTTTTTCTTTTGTCCCGCCCTCTCCTCTCATTCACCAGTGCACCCGTCCGCAGGTCATTGATTGGCCGAGTCTATATCGAAGTTCCTGTGTGCGGCTGGTTGGGAATATTCTGGGGGATTTCTTCATGTTATCGTAGGGGCTACGTATCAAGAAATATGTGCACACTCTGGGTGTACACCTACACATGTAAATGATGATTTACACAGGGTATCTGGTAAACTGTACTGAGACACTGATGATATATTGAACATGAAGAGTTCATCTTCATTAAAAGATCAGACAGATTCATAATTCCTGATTCTGATGTGTTTTATCTCCATCAGATTCCCATCATCTCAATCTGGATCTGAACACAGTGAATAAATACATCCGTCTGTCTGAGAGGAACAGAGTGATTACTGACACTTACCCAGAGTTTCAGTCGTATCCTGATCATCCAGACAGATTTGATCATTATGCTCAGGTGTTGTGTAGAGAGAGTGTGTGTGGACGCTGTTACTGGGAGATTGAGTGGAGTGGTGGTGTGTTTGGTGATGTGTGTATATCAGTGTCATATAAGAGCATCAGCAGGAAGGGATCAGGTGATGAGTGTGCGTTTGGATATAATGATCAGTCCTGGAGTTTGTCCTGCTCTTCCTCCAGTTACTTTTTCAGACATAATAAGATACAGACTAAACTCCCTGTAAAGCCCATCAGCAGTAGAGCAGGAGTGTGTGTGGATCACAGTAGAACAGGAGTGTGTGTGGATGACAGTAGAGCAGGAGTGTGTGTGGATGACAGTAGAACAGGAGTGTGTGTGGATGACAGTAGAACAGGAGTGTGTGTGGATGACAGTAGAACAGGAGTGTGTGTGGATCACAGTAGTACAGGAGTGTGTGTGGATGACAGTAGAGCAGGAGTGTGTGTGGATCACAGTAGAACAGGAGTGTGTGTGGATCACAGGAGAATAGGAGTGTATGTGGATCACAGTGCAGGAACTCTGTCTTTCTACAGCGTCTCTGACACAATGAGCCTCATCCACACAGTCCAGACCACATTCACTCAACCGCTCTATCCTGGGTTTATGGTTTATTATGGATCATCAATGAAACTGATGATGAATCAGCATAGACTGTAGAGAGATTCTACCCATAATGCTTTGAGCTGCATGATAAATCAGTGACTGTCACCCGCTGGCTTAACTAGATAATCAAAAATAAGAGGCTAAAACGACAAACACTTACATTTAATAAACACCAGCATGAAACATTAACACAAGGCAATTTCAATTTCAATTTATTTATAAAGCACAATTAAAAACAAGCGCTAGAGCCGTATTGGTTGAGTGAACGATGAGATTCCACTAAACTCCATAATAAAAGTCAGAGCATGTTTAAAACCGTGTCCTAACCAAATGCGATGCGATACGATTCCAGGTACAAGCGATTTGCCTGTTCACACCAGAAGCGACTAAACTATGCATCAAAATCAATCAAAACCCACAGCCAATCAGAGCAGCGTGTGGGCGGAGTCTCGCGGCCAGAGACCAGGAGCCGATTGCACCAACAGGGCTTTACTAAGCCTGGTCCTAACTGCTAAGTAGGTCTTAGTTAAGACCAGTCTTTAGAGTAGACCTAACGTCGGTTGCACCAACCAAACTTAAGCCTAGGCATATCTACGACTGGTTTTAGCGATGCGCGTTCCTGTGAATGGCCACGGAACTATAGCGGTTGCCTAGCAGCGTGTTTGCTGTGATTACGTTGTATACTATCATCGAAAACGGATGAGGAGGCTGGATAATCTGCAGCAGACACTTCTTGAAAAAGAAATTGTTAGAGTGGAGGCTGAAACTAAAAAATTACCGAGCAGGAAAAGCTGGAAATTGAAAAGCGAAAAATATCATTAGAAATACAGTTGCTCCAACAACAGATAGGCCTAAACAGATCATCTTCGCCTATTTCTGAAGAGGATGGGCGGTCTTTTGTAATTCTGTAAATAAGCCTAATGACAAATTGTGTGCAATGAAACAATGACAATTATATGTAAATTAAAAAAAAAAGTTTATTATAGACCTACTGGACTTTCTTTGTGGTTTATGGTTTACAACCTGCAGATAATTAGTAGAATTATTTTAAGTGAGGCAATAGTTTTATAATATTTTACATTTACATTTTATAGTTTTACATTTATAAAGAATTAATAATGCGTGTGCGGACTAGTCGTCCACCGACATCTTCATGCCCTGCATGGTCCACAGGCTCAACACCTTCCTCCGGCACCGGCTGATAGTGTTGCCTAGGGAGAGGGATCCTCTTGGTGACACAGATGTTGTGGAGGACAGTGCACGCACGGTGCAGACTCGCTCAGGGTGCATCCGTATCTCTCCATGAAGACAATGAAACCTAGAAAAAATAGTTAATGATTACTTACTTTGATTGGTGACTAAGCAAAGTTTAACCTGATAAAAAAATATATATTTAATGTAATCCGTGTTATATTGTATCTGCAATAACAATGTGGGCTTTTATAAAGATCCGTTTGGCCATTGACTTTTAAATGTATCATTATGCATTAATATGAGGAGAGTCTCAGCGACTGCAGATCAACGTGCTGCTGCATTTCTCTCCGATTCGGTAGGAAATTAAATTAAACGAAATGTGGAGGATTTTAACTGCGACAAGATGATGGGCAGGTCAGTTTACTGTGACAGGATGCGACAGACAGCAACTGTTAAAGACGCAATTTTATATTTTGTTATATAGCCTAGGCCTAGTCTACTTATATAGTTTTCAGTGATCGCACTATATCAGTGCCATGGATAGCGGCACAGGCAAAGGATTTTACCTGCGCTTGAGGACTCCGATGCACCGCTCAACGAGTGACCTAGTGGTGGTGTGGATGGTGTTATACCGTCGTTCTTGCTCAGTCCTCGGAGCAATTATTGGCGTTATTCAGCCAGTGTTTCAGTGGGTATCCACTGTCGCCGAGAAGCAGCCCGTTTACTCTTCCAGCCTCGAAATCCTGGTACAACGCACTCTCCCGGAGGATGCGTGCGTCTTGGGCAGATCCAGGCCATCTCGCCACCGGATTAGAGGCCCGGCGGAATCTGTGTTTCATCACCGCACACTCAGCCTCAGTGGGGAGGTGAGCAGATCGTGGAAAGCGGCGGCTCAGTGCAGTGATACTCTGCGGATTGCCCGACATGCGGTGGATTTGTAGACATTAATCATGTCTCCAACAGTGTTTTGAAACGCACCATTTGCATAAAAACGTAGCGCTATTAACAGCTGTGATGCCGGTGGCAATGCTGCGTTGTGGTTCGACACAAACTGTAAGTCGGGTGACAGCTCTTCAACAAGTTCATATATATCTCTCTGACAGAATCGAAACCTCTCAATCAGCTCCTGGCTATAAGGCGCGCCATGTCTTTACTGCTGAGTTATCAAGTGGTTACTATAGAAACTTGCCTAGATTTTGACTTTACGCCTGCTACTGACTAGGCGTAAGATTTACGCCCGGTCTAAGCGAGAAGAGGACTTAAGCCTGGATGGTGCAACGGCCGTAACTATTAGGTCGGACTTAGAATGCTGAGTTAAGGCCTACTTACCTTAAGACCAGGCGTAAGCCCTGTTGGTGCAATCGGCTTCAGCACCAGAGAGTAATCTGACGACAAAATCAAATACACAAATATTACACCAAAACATTATTAAAAATACATACCGAGTTATTAAAACAATCATTGTCAAAGAATACACATATTTGTTCAAAGTTTGAACGTTCTTGTTTCCATTTGTTTCAATTCTAGATCTGAGGTGAATTATCCATTGTTGCTTTTACAGCTAGCTGGAGCACTGAATGATATTCAAAGACACATTACACGCTTTTAAAATTAAATAAAGCACATAAAAAGTACCTGAGATTATCATTGCCATACTATTTGTTGTCACAGAAAAATAGAAACCGTTTCTAAAATGGAGTCCTCGTGTGTCGCCGTCGCAGTTTTTAGGACAAAAACTCTGATTAACATGGAAAAGTCTTTTATCACGCATCGCGTGTAGTTAGGACATGGTGTAACACACCTTTTGTTGATTAATTCCTGTGTAAATGAAGGATCTGAGGATCACAAACCTGTGTGTGTGTGTGTGTGTGTTACTTCAACCATGCATCTGTGTTGTGTTTTAGTTTCTTTGATTTGAGTTTAAAATGATTTATAATCATTAGTCTTGTATGTAGCTGTCATTTGATTTACACACTTTACAATTTATTCATTTTATTATTATTCAAGTAATTTTATGTTTTTCTATTTAATAGTACTTATTATTTCCTGAATATTCTGATTTTGGGGTGTCACATGTTTGTCTTCATGAATAAGAGATCAGAGGAATCTCACAGTTTCAGGGTTTTATGGGATGTTGTTGTCTGGAATAAACACACTTGTATTTGTGCTGGTCAGATAGTGAAGTGCAGTCGACTACTAAAGAGCCAAGAGAGAAACAAGCAGCACTTTAATTTACAGCCCGCAATGTCACACTGACCCTGGAACTAGATGAAAAAAGAGTGTATTTCCCCAGTATTTAAGCAAAAGTTACAATAGGTTTAGTTTTACTTGAAACGAGAGGCGGAAGCCCAAACCTTATCATTGCACTTTTGCTATCAAAAAAATTACTATATAAATGCACAGAAATGTACCCGTAATTTAAAAAAAGCCTTTATGTATAAGTACACTATTATAACAAAAACTACGCAGTATGTTCTCGTAAATTGTAAGATTGTTGTATCATAATAGAAGAATAAGTGCCCCATTATTTCTAAAATATTTACAGTATAAATCATTTGTTAATTTTCCTGGTTGTTACCCCTTTATTCCCCAAACTTTACATATTCTTCCCTTATTCCTACACATACACACTTTATATTACTCTCCAGGCTGTAATCTAAAGCATTACCCTTTTGTCTACTACACATTGTTTTGATTATATCCTTACGTAACTTTTTAGTAGATGATTACATGTATAACATTCTGATTAATCTTAATAAATTGGTTATGGTTACATCATTCACTAAATTATTTCATATGTTGGATCAGTGACTGCTGTAAATACATACTATTTACATCTAATGACTTTTATTTTTGGTGCTCTGGTCCCTGAAATATTGGACCTCTTCTTAAATCTGTCAACAAGAGACATAAGAATCACGCAGTGGTCCTCCATCATCCACAGCACCCTCTCCTTGACCATCATAATCCAGGAAGATTACACGTATCTTCTTACGGTCAAACCTGTTCATAACACAGTTCATAACATCAGACATCAGGTGTTCATCATGTTGGCGGTCAGCGTTGATTCAAAGTCACACTGGGACAAGTTCTTGAAGAAGATGTGAGACCTCTGCACAAAGTTCAGGAAAACTTGATTGCTTTTTATATACAGTATATATTTAAAATTTATAAGAGCATTTATAATTTTGAAGTAATTATCTTAAAAGCTTTCATAAAATCAACAGTAGCAAGACTGCAGTGTTCTAATAGTGTCTCAGGGTGCTTTTACACTGGGCTTTTACACACCGTTTGCTGCGGTCCGAGGCCGAGCGCGATTGTTCCCGACGCCCCCCCGCACCGTTGGTCTGGTTTCACACTCAACTTGATTCTATCGAACTCTGGTGCGTTCGCGTGCATCTTACCTCATTGCAAACGTGCACGGCGCATGATAGAAAACACGACGCGGTTCAATATATTGTGTTTTTTTATTAATTTGGTGCTATTATGCATAGCTGAGTAAACAACACAGGTTTACTGTGTGTGTGTGTGTGTGTGTGTGTGTGTGTGTGTGTGTGTGTGTGTGTGTGTGTGTGTGTGTGTGTGTGTGTGTGTGTGTGTGTCGCATAAGCTGTCTTTCTGCTGCTTGCAAATGGACTCTTTTGAGGAGACAGTGGATTTCCATTAATTTGTTGCCCTGATTGCACGCACTATGCGCGAATACACTGCAGACTCACTCTTGCTCGTATGGAAGGTAAATCTACATCCCTTACGTGTGTTTTATTTAACTAAATACATCATAATCGGATAAAACGCATGCGCAGGATACTTTACTTCCTGCACAAGTGCGCACCCGAGTCCATGTTGCTTTCACATACACGTGAACCGCAGCACGGTTCTGGAGTAACCGAACTCACACCACCTCCTCCAGGTAGTCTCGGGTTCGGGACCCAGTGCGCACCCGGGTCACATGACAGCGTTCACATTAGCGATCTTTCATGCGAACCGTGCCCGGTTCCGAACTAGTGAGTCTGCAGTGTATTCGCGCATAGTGCGTGGATCTACAATCCAAGATGGCGCCGCGGATGGCTGCCTCGGTGTGGAGCTCTCCAGCTATTGTGTTGTTTTTGTTCGTTTGTTCTGCGTTTAGTCATTCTTTTCCTATCAGTTTCACCAAAGACGAACTACTGGACATTAGGAAACACACACCAGAAACCTTTTCTACAGTTTTTGATTATTCGGACGTTTTGCTGGACATTCTCGTCGGAGGTGCAGCGTTGTTGTTCAAACGCGCGTTCAGACGCAAACGCGGGAAGCGAGCCGGCGCGCTGGTTAAACTCCGCGAGCGCGGCCGGCGCACTGCACTCCCCAGTATTCATCTCGCGAATCTCCGATCCCTTCCTAACAAAACGGATGAACTTCTTCTCCTCACCCACACTAACAAGGATTTTTTAAACTCTGCTGCTTTGTGCTTCACTGAAACCTGGCTGAGTGAAGCCATACCGGACAACGCAATACATCTGCCGGGCTTCCAGCTGTTCCGAGCGGATCGCATCGCGGAGCTAACGGGGAAAACGAGAGGTGGTGGATTGTGTTTCTACATTAACGAAAGTTGGTGTTCAGATGTAACAACACTGAAGAAGATGTGCTCTCCTAATTTAGAGGCACATTTCATAAACTGTAAACCCTTCTACTCGCCTCGGGAATTTTCCTCTTTCATTCTCGTGAATGTTTACATCCCTCCAGACGCGTGCGTGAGCGCGGCGCTACAACAGCTGGCTGAACAAATATCTGAAACGGAACAAAGGTACCCAGACTCTCTTTTAATCATTCTTGGGGATTTTAACAAAGCAAATCTTTCCCGTGAACTACCAAAATACAGACAGCACGTTACATGTCCCACCAGAGACAGTAATATACTGGACCACTGTTACACCACAATAAGAAATGCGTATCACTCCGTCCCACGGGCAGCTTTGGGGCTCTCTGATCACTGTTTGGTTCATCTCATACCGACCTACAGGCAGAAACTGAAATCAGCTAAACCTGGAATACGGACTGTAAAAAGATGGACTAATGAAGCAGAGCAGGATCTACAGGCCTGCTTTGATTGCACTGATTGGACTGTTTTTGAAGCTGCTACCAATGATCTGGATGAGCTCACAGATACTGTAACATCATATATAAGTTTCTGTGAGGATACATGCATTCCTACCAGGACATTCTTATCATTCACTAATGATAAACCATGGTTTACTGGGAAACTCAAACACCTTCGTCATGCCAAAGAGGATGCTTACAGAAGTGGGGATAAAATCTTGTATAACCAGGCCAGAAACAGATTGACAAAGGAGATCAGAGTTGCTAAAAGGAACTACTCTGATAAACTGAAAAACCAGTTTTCATCCAACGACCCATCATCAGTCTGGAATGGCCTGAGGAACATCACCAACTACAAGTCACCATCCCCTCGATCTGTGGACAATCAACACCTGGCTGACGATTTAAATTCATTTTACTGCCGGTTTGAAAAGCCCTCATTAACACCACACACCCGGTCTGATCTGCACTTCACACTTTCACCATCACCTCTTGCACTCCAATTATCACTCCCCCCTCCTGCCATCCAACCTGAGCTTAAGGTCTGTGTGGAGGACGTGAGCCGAGTCTTCAAAAAACAGAAGACTAGGAAAGCCTCAGGCCCAGACGGCATCTCATCTGCTTTTTTAAAAGCCTGCGCTGACCAACTGGCCCCGGTCTTCACGCAGATCTTCAACAGATCATTGGAGCAGTGTGAAGTTCCCTGCTGCTTCAAACGCTCCACTATCATTCCTGTCCCCAAAAAACCCAAAATCACTGGACTTAATGACTACAGACCTGTCGCTCTCACGTCTGTGGTCATGAAGTCATTTGAAAGACTGGTGCTGGCCCACCTGAAGGACATCACTGGACCCTTGCTGGATCCCTTTCAGTTTGCTTACAGAGCAAATAGGTCTGTGGATGATGCAGTCAACATGGGACTGCATTATATCCTGCAACATCTCGACAGACCAGGGACTTATGCAAGGATCCTCTTTGTGGACTTCAGTTCGGCCTTCAATACCATCATGCCTGGTCTTCTCACAGCCAAACTGACCCAGCTCTCCATACCATCCTCGATCTGTCAGTGGATAACCAGCTTCCTGACGGACCGGCAGCAGCGAGTGAGACTGGGGAAACACACATCCAAGACACTCACAATCAGCACCGGAGCCCCCCAAGGGTGCGTTCTCTCCCCACTGCTCTTCTCCCTGTACACTAATGACTGCACTTCTAAAGACCCCACTGTCAAGCTCCTGAAATTTGCAGACGACACCACTGTCATCGGTCTCATCCAAAACGGTGACGAGTCTGCTTACAGACTGGAGGTTGAACAGCTGGCTGCCTGGTGCAGTTATAACAACCTTAAGCTGAACACGCTCAAAACAGTGGAGATGATCGTGGACTTCAGGAGGAACAGCCCAGCACTCCCCCCACTCACCATCATGAACAGCACTGTGGAAGCAGTGGAGTCATTCAGGTTCCTGGGCAGTATCATCTCTCAGGACCTGAAGTGGGACAATCACATTGACTCCACTGTGAAAAAGGCCCAGCAGAGACTGTACTTCCTTCGCCAGCTGAGGAAGTTCAACCTGCCACAGGATCTGCTGATTCAGTTCTACTCAGCCGTCATTGAGTCTGTCTTGTGCGCTTCCATCACTGTCTGGTTTGGTTCAGCTACCAAATCAGACATCAGGAGACTACAACGGACAGTCCGGACTGCGGAGAGGATCATTGGTGCCCCCCTGCCAAACCTCCAGGACCTGTACTCTTCCAGAGTGAGGAAGAGAGCAGGTAAAATCATCACAGACTCCACTCACCCTGGACACCTCCTGTTTGAACTGTTACCGTCAAGACAGAGACTCAGATCACTGGCCACAAGAACATCTCGGCACAGGAACAGTTTCTTCCCACAGGCCATTTCCCTCCTGAACAGTTAACACTCCTCCCAAGGCATATGCCTGTAAGTGCAATACTCCCACTGTTTAGTGCAATATCCTACAACTCAGGTGATACTTATATGTAGATTTATTTATTTATAATATTCAAAACACTGTAAATAGGTTCATAATCTGTAAATCTGAAAATGTCTATTCTGACTAAACCAAACTGTGATAGTTTTATTCTCATATATTCATATTTATATTTTTATTTTTTTTATTCTTATAATTTGTAGTATTATGTTTCATGTTTCATGTTGTATTTGTATTTGTATAGTCCACTGGAAGCCTCAGTACCAAAACAAATTCCTTGTGTGTGCAAGCACACTTGGCAATAAAGCTCTTTCTGATTCTGATTCTGATTCTGATTCAGGGCAACAAATTAATGGAAATTCACTGTCTCCTCAAAAGAGTCCATTTGCAAGCAGCAGAAAGACAGCTTATGTGACACACACACACACACACACACACACACACACACACACACACACACACACACACACACACACACACAGTAAACCTGTGTTGTTTACTCAGCTATGCATAATAGCACCAAATTAATAAAAAACACAATATATTGAACCGCGTCGTGTTTTCTATCATGCGCCGTGCACGTTTCCAATGAGGTAAGATGCACGCAAACGCACCAGAGTTCGATAGAATCAAGTTGAGTGTGAAACCAGACCAACGCTGCGGGGGGAACCGGGAACAATCGCGCTCGGCCTCGGACCGCAGCAAACGAGCCCAGTGTAAAAGCACCCTAACTCTCCTGACTGCTTTGTCAAACAAAAATCGCGGATTTGGCGGATAGCGGATTATGATTGGTCAGACGCCTGTCAATCAAACTCCCTGCGAAGGGTCAATTAAACACACCTGAGGCAGTTAATCAAGGTCATCAGATCAATGAAAACTTCCAGGTGCTGGAGCTAAACTCTACATGAAGGGGAACAAACACCTCTGAGCTATAGCCATTAACTACATCTCGCTTCATTTTCTGTGAAGCTACTTAGCATTCAAGTAACAAGTTTATCTTGTAGAATAAAAGAGCTAAGGTTTTTTTAAATAAAAATTTCTTTAAAGGGATAGTTCAGCCCGTAATGAAAATTCTGTCATCATTTACTCACCCTCAAGTTTCTACAACTCTGTATGTGTTTCTTTCTTCTGTTGAACACAAAATAAGATATTTTAAAGAATGTTGGTAACCAGAAAGCTGACGGTGGCCATTGATTTCCATAGTAGGACAAAAATACCATGGAAGTCAATGGCTACCATCAACCATCACGTCTGGTTACCAACATCCTTCACTCTATCTTCTTTTGTGTGCAGCAGAAGAAAGACATTCATACAGGTTTGGAACAACTTAATATATATATATAATATACATAATTTTCATTTCAGGCTGAACGATCCCTTTAAAGCTGCAGATTCACCTTATGTAGACCTTAATTTCTTTAAATATCACAAAATAGCCTTGTCAGTCACTTTCTTAATAAACACAAGATGTTTTTTGTGATTGTGTTATAGTGGAAACAAGCTAAACTGAATGGAAATCCGTTACATTTCTCAAATTGAATACAGATTTAGGAATATTTACATTTATTCATTTAGCAGACACTTTTATCCAAAGCGACTTAGAAATGAGAACAATAGAAGCAGTTAAACTAACAGTAGGACAACAATACATAAGTGCTATAACCCCTCTCAGTTTAACTTTAGTGTTTTTTTGTTTTGTTTTTAAATAGAATAGAAGAGAAGAGAAAGTGTTAGTACTACTGAATCAAGTGCTGCCGAAAAAGATACGTCTTCAGCAATTTCTTGAAAGTGGCTACTGACTCAGAAGCTCTGGTTGAGTTAGGCAGATCATTCCACCAACAGGGAACAGTCATGGTAAAGGTCCGAGAAAGAATATGGATGGTTACCTGATTGAGCAGTGATAAGGCTCACGATATCATCAAGTCCCAGGTCAGGTGATTATGCTGTCGACAACAACTCAGTGTATAATCAATGTCAGCATTAACAGGAGGGTGCTTCTCTTTTTTTTTTTATTGTCCTTCTTCAACTGCCTTCACTCCTACTAAAGGAGCAATGTGCTCTACATGCAAGCACTGATGGATGAAGACATGGGCTATGTTTGCAGTGTAACATTCTTGCTCATGTTCATGTCTCCTGCACTTCAAGAAATCTGTTAAATGATGTTAGAACTTTATTCAGGAAATTCCTAATAAACTTCACTAAAGCAAGATGCATCTTTTAAGAATGTAGAAAAATAGATGCTTTATTCCAACAGTTTAACAACTTTTTAATGTATCTAATTACAGTGAGTAACAACACAAATCAAACGCAAATAAGCACGCAAAACAAAGGAACAGAGGAATAAGGTAGATGCTCCATTGTTTGAAACTGTGCTAGAGAAGTCATGTAAGTATGTCAGGTGCTTCAACAAACAAGAGGTCTGTATAGGATGCACCTATGTTTTCTCTCTACTGAGGAAGCATTAGACTACTAAGAAGTGCACATGCAAAACCAAAATGGGCGTTTACCAATCAGTGGCCAATTTCAAACTACAATAAATGTTTTTCAACTATTTTTCAACAGATTTGCTAAAATCATGAAGGCCCACCCCTAAACCAAGCCCCCAGTGGATTAGAGCAAATCGGATAAAGTGGTTGAAAATGCCCATTGTGGTTTGAAAACGCCCCACTGATTGAGAAACACCCACTAGTGTTCTGCAGAGATACATGCCTGAATGATGTTGTCCTCATCCACTACAAATCACTGTTAGTTCAACGTCACTGTCTCCACCCATGTGTGCTGTTGGCTTTCATCAAAATATCAATGATGATTCAACATATATCAAACTTTGAAATTAAATCTCAGTCAGAATTATGTTTTGGATGAAAACACCACATTGTATCAATGTCCCCATGCTATCTGTGTGATTTATTTAAACACTTTACTTACTTTGAAAATTAATGTATGTTAGTAGATTTAGTAACAATAAATAAAACACAAGTAAAAAGCACGCTAAAATCAGAAATACATTATATGCACCACTGTTTGAAACTCAGAGAGTTCATGCATGCCAAACACACAAGACTTCCGTATAGGACGCACCTTGTGTTTTCTCTCTAATAAGGAAGCCTCAATTAATTACTGAGAAGCCAACATGCAAAACCAAAATGGGCGTATACCAATTAGTGCCAATTTTCAAACTACAATTGGTGTTTTTCAACCATTTTTCAAAAGACTTGCTAAAATTATGAGGGCCCACCCCTAAACCAAACCCACAGTGTATTAGAGCAAATGAGGTAACACCATTGAAAGTGCTTATCATGAACTGAAACGCCCCACTGATTGGGAAACACCCAGTAGTGTTTTGCACAGATATATTCCTGCAAGATCTTGTGCTCATGAACTAACGCCTGGTTCACACGGGACGATTTTAAAATTGTCGGCCGATTTTCCAAACCTGAGAGACCCCACACACGGCGATAAAAAAATCACGGGATCAAAAAACAGTTTTGGTCGTACAGTGTGTGGTGCGCAGCCACAAAATCGAATCAAATTAAAATCAACACATCACACACGAACCGATTTGACTCCCGAGCATTCCCAGGTCAGACGGAAAATCTTGAAAAATCCCTCGAGACCAAACGTGACTTCAGAGTAAACAATCATGGCGGACGAAGAGGATACAGTGGCGATAGTTTGTAGTTTGTTTTTAACCGAATCCATCTCCGACGTCCACCGGACTTTCTGGTGCGCCATGCCGCCGGCTGTTTTGATTTTGTTTCCCGGTGCTTCCTCTGCGCCTCGTCACCTCGCTTTCTGATTGGCTACACGCCACAGTCCACAGGCTGCGTGCTCGTTTGTCCCCGGGGGACATCAAACACGAGGAGAAATCGGGCCAAAATAATCCAACATGTTGGATATCCCGGATTTGAGATCGGAGCGGTCCCGACGTCCTTCCGAGCAGACGAGAGCAGTCTTAACACGCCACACACGGCAGGAATATCTGATCAGATTATTTTACCATAATCGGAGCATCCTTAAGATTGTAGGAAGGGGTAAATGGGGGCTAAAATCGGCCTAATTATCCTGCCGTGTGGACCAGGCTTAAACTAACTGTTAGTTCAATGTCACTGTCTTCACCCATGTGTTCTGTTCCCTTTCATCAAAATTTCAATGCTGATCCAACACACTTTAAACTATCTATCCAGAATGATGGTTTGGATCAAAACTCAACATTGAATCAATGTTACCATGCTGTCTGGGTAAGCCTTTTCATATATTTTTAATATAGACAATTAGAAATTAGGGACATATTAATTGGACAATTATGGAACATTCGTAGCTCACATTTGTAGCCAACCTAAACTAATGAGATTGGTGAGCCTCTCTCTCACAACACATTTAGTTTATTTGTGGAGTGTTGAACGAGAGACAGACTCTCAGATCATTCTCCTCATTCAAACGAGCCCTGAACTTCATTGCAGCCAAAGCGGAGAATGATGACTCCCAGAGATAAGTGGTAGGAAATGGGAGCAATATTGTCATGGGCTTGGCAGTGAGTTCAGGATACTCATGTGAGAGGGAGGTCTAAAAGCCTGCATGAGGAACCTGCTGAAATCTGGCCTTCAGTGTCCCATCAAAGGCTAAGTCCAACATTCCTCTTCTGTTTTACAACTTGTTGCAGCCGGGGAAAAAGGATCCTGCACCCAGTCCCAGATATCTGTGTTCACATCCCAGAAGTATGAGCTACCTCTCTCACTATAGCCACAGACAGGCTGTTTGTGAGTAAAAACTCAGTCAGTTGGGGAACATGTCTGTAACTCTATCTTGTAACCTCCTTCTCCATAGCTCTGTTTTCTTCATGAAGGCAGTGATTTTGTCACAAAATGAACAGCAGTGACCATTGTGTTCAAATGAACAGAAAGTCCCCAAAAATCTTCCCTTTCCAGGGATAGTGAACCACAACAATGAACTGAGACACACTGGCAATGTCTGATTCGTCCAACTGAAGAGAAAACTGCTCACAGGAACTCAATCTATCCACTAGCTGTGACTGCACGCCAGCCGAGAGTTCTTCAATTCTCCTCCCCATTGTGTCATTTGAGAGAGGTATAGATTTCAGTTTATTAGCTGCCTTTGTGCCGAGCATAATTTCACACATTTCAAGTATGAGTTCTTGCGCAATTGTGTGTGGTTTCTTACTTTTAGTGATCCGTTGAGCCCCCCAATAAGAAGACTTCTGTGCTTTTTCATGTTCTAATACTTGCAGTATAAAAGATCAGTACTTACACATGTCTGAGTTCGCAGATACTGACGCCAACATTCACCTCTACCCTCCCCACCACCACCACCACCAGGATGCTCCTGCCTATCCCTCCCGGGGGGTCGGCTGCGCCCCGCCTTCGTCTTCAGGCAGAAAATGCAGGTCCGCTACCCTCGGATTGCGCGCTACGGACGGAGCCTACGCCAAAAAAACGTTATACGTATATGCTTGCTGGGCTGTTTATAATTATATGCTTTTGTACCTTCATTTTATCTCCCGAGTCTTTCTGGTAGAACTGTCACGTTCAGATAGTTTGGTTTAATTTTCAAGGACTGTTATGTTTCTCTTTGTTGCTATCTGCCTGTGTCCCTGTTTGTACTTTCTACTTATGTTCCTAATTACAGCACACCTGTTTGTATTTGAGTTCATCACCTTGTGTATTAAAGTACCTCTGTTTCTTATGTTTAATTTCTCGTGTTTATACCATGCACACTGTTTCGCTGTATTTACACCCTTTTGGATTAACTGAGTTTGCTCCGTTTAATAATAAAAACGCCATCGTTTTTATATATTTTACTAATCTTCTTAATACTTGGACCTAACATAACAAAAACAAACTAAATTTAGTCACACTGTCAAGAAAAAAAGTTTGCAAAATGTGACCATTTGAGCCCTGAAATGCAAAATGGTTGAATTAGTTGTCATAACGCGTCAATTATATTTTCTATACATTTCTGTTAGACTTTCTTTTGTAGATGTGTGTTGAGTTGATGAATTGCACAGGTGAATATTGAATTCCTCAAATGAAGGGGGATGTAAAGCATTAGATCAACCAATGATCAACCAGTTCTCTAAAATATCTCATGAGTGGAAGGTATATATAGACAGAACACAACACTGTTACGAATTCTGACAATAGAAGAACAAGGAAACAAGCAGGGTCAACAGCCAGGAAGAAAAGGAAGAGTAAGGATGTGAGGGTTAAGGTTAGGTTAACAACGAGGTTAAACATTTTGACTATATTGTATGTGAACAATGACACAAGGACTTGTCATTCTGATGGCACTGATATGTTCATTGATATAAATACTTTTGAGAGATGAACTAAGGATCTTTGGAGGAAAGTTAATTGTGTAGTGCTTGATTGTTCAATTGTTTCGAGAAATGAACTTACTGGTTTACAAATGTTAAGGATGATTTGAGAAATGTACCAAAGTGAATGAGAATGTTTTGTGTGAAAGTTATTTTAAATGTTTTGGGTGAGTTATAATATTAATAATAATAATTTGTTAGAATTCGATTCTGGAATGTACTGCAGCTTCAATGTATATGTAATGAGTGATTAATCAATATGTTTCCTTCTATATATCAAATGAGTTGAATGACTTCTCTGGAGATTTTACTTTGTTATAGAAGCTACCAGTGTGATTACTGAAATGTTCTTTTCATGTATTCTTTAATGTCTGTATTTGATATCTGAATGCAGTAACAGTGCTTGCTTATTTAGCCCAGCTTCCAGAAATGAAATATGGACTTGCTTTGTGTTTGAGAAAGGTCTTCAATGTGTTAAAACATATAGGGGTCATTGAAGCCAATAGTTTAAGGGACCATTTCTTTGTTAAAGCCTTACTTTCCAGTTAGACTAAAGTGTAGCTCTCCTTGAGAGAAAGAACGCATTATCTTGATGTTTTGAGAGGACTCTCCTGTTTATGTGGACAGAACGCAAAGCTTTAGGACCTCAGACAAGCTCTTCGTCTGTTACGAAGACCAGCAGAAGGGAAAGGCTGTCTCCAAGCAGATGTTAGCCAACTGGATAGTGGATGCCATTGTCTTGGCGTATCAATCCCCAGATGTGCCTTGTCCGTTTGGGTTGCGAGCACACTCAACTAGAAGTGTTGCTTCCTCCGGGGTGCTGGCTCAAGGCGCCTCACTGACAGATATATGTAGAGCTGCGGGCTGGGCGACACCCAACACGTTCGCTAGTTTCTATAGCCTTCATGTAGAGCTTCCCGTGTAGTCGCCCCCAGTGGCCAGTAGTGCGAAGGACTTAGTGTCGGGTTGCAATGCCACCCCCGCCCGCTGGGCCGGATACTTGTGTCTATTTGCTCCAGTAGTGTTCCCCAGAAATGGCTAACCCTGTAGAGTTCCTCCATCACCCCTGGGGTAGTCTCGCGTAGACAGACCTTCAGACTGACGGCAGATGGTCTGGACTCTATCGCAGCTTTTCTTGGCCAAGGACCGCCCAAGAGGATGTTTGACTGACATGTAACGCAACCAATCACAGTTCGTTTTTTTCCGCGTCATGTTTAGGGGTGTGACAATATAATGTCTATGTTTCTACAATAAAAGACCGGCGTGCATCTAATAAATTATTCATTCAAGGAAGTTGCATAAGTTTACTGTTGCAATTGAGCCGCGAACTTCACATACTTGTGAAAATCCAGCGTTAAGTTGATCCAGGTAAGCGCTCATTGTTACAGTTGTAAACACAACGTTTTTTCTTCTTCCACAAGGGATTTTGGCGTCACGGCATTTGTTTCCAAGTGGACCGATAAAGAACGCGATACACACGTCTCCAGGACATCCTGTACAATTCAACCAATCAGATTGTGTTTTCGAAATTATGTTTTATTAACAAAGTTTGGGAGGAGTACGTTCTGATAATCAAACCTAATTAGACACGAGTGGAGCACACTCTGCTAATCAACTCAATCAACAAGTCAAGAGGTGTAAATATACACAGCAAACTTACCTCCGTTCATTGACAGTTTAACAGCATCCCTCCACCACCCCATCTCCTCACTTCTAGTCCTAAATACATACAACGGGGGGAGTACTCTGGGTTCGGGCAAATATTCCGAGCTCGGAGCCCTCCCCCCGGACAGCATGCCAAATACGCATAATCTTTACTCTGTTTAATTGATGTAAGTATGAACTCGTGAAACTCCTGAAATGTTTCCAGAAAAGTGTACCATAAGCATCAAACGTTAAGCCAACGGTCCGTGGGCGAGACGTCTGAGGCTGAGACTACCCCTGAGGCAGTCAGACGTTGCAGAGTGTCTTACGCCAGGCCTACACTTGTATGCACTGTGAAACCTGTGTTAGGCTGGGTGTCCATATGTAGCGCTCCCTGCGGCAACCCCATATGTGTATTCTTCCATGTCCATTTCCTCTGCGGGCGAGACCATGTCTTTCCCTCGACAGAGTCTGCTCTGTCATCTCTGCTGGTGTTCTTTCCCCCCTAGAACTAGGCTGGGAGCACCCCAGAGACTGCCATATGTTGCTGTAGGCGAATTATCTCAAAAAGGGAATATATAATTAATAATTAATCATACTGGTAATGCTCAATTATTACCTACATTTTTTCAAATCTCCCAAAAAGGGAATACATAGCCCATGTATTTGTATCTATATATATGGTTAATTAATTACAACAAATTATAATCAATTATGAATATATAGATAGGCTAGAGATCAATTTTCAGTATAACCTTTAACAGAATTAATTTCACATCGAATAATCTGTTCGTCCACCGAACTCACAGTACAATCTTCTTATCAACTCTCAAGGAAGATTCTTCTTCTTATCAACTCTCAAGAAAGGTTATTCTTCTGGTCATGATGAATAACTTTCCTGTTCTATTAGATTACTATAATGTACTCAACAATATAAAAGCTTGTAGCTTAAGATCACATATTTAAGAGACTTTGTTAGATGAGCAGCAGACAGAGACAATTAAGCATATAATGGGTTTTAATAAATGAATAAAAATGCGCATTGTTCGCAGGTAGTTTAAAAGATTACTTGAAAGCAAAGTTGCCTGAAATTCAGGCTAAGTCCATTTCACCCGGAGATAGAAATGAATGAGCACGGAAGAAAGACTTAAACATAAGACAAGACAAGACAAGACTAAGACTAAAAACAGAGGTAAGACATTAAACTAAGAAATAAGACTAAGATATAAGACTAAGAACCTCGTCCTTTAAGGCAAACTTAGTCCACAACTATTTTGGGTGAACTGCCCAATAACACTCAGAAAACTTTTAGCGGGAGAGACTTTCTTCGTCTCCTCCTGACAGCCTAATTTGCATGTTTTATGACGGTGTTAGAATTGGTCATTTTTAGTCCAAAGGATGGTAAACATAGTATAATAAATTTTATCGTAACCTACATATATATATATTTAGCTAAGGCAAACCGAGAGGTTTAATTCGGTACCAAGAAAGACATGGCTGGAAGATACAAAAGTAGAGAAACATTCTACTCTACAGTTCAACTAACATAACTAAAAAGTCATAACTAGGCTAATGCGAGGTGGGAAACATACATGCACATAGGAATACAGCATATCATATAGATTTTGGAATGACTTATATTATGAGTTAAATGGAAAGAATGTTTGTGTATGTATATTGGTGCATCTCTCAGATGTCTGTCCATGCCACCTGGCTTTTCCTGCCTGCCGTGGGAGGGGATTGGAGTTGATTGATATCTTTTTAAAGCTCAGGAGGAGTTTGGAGGTGTTTCTGTTTAGCCTCTGCCATGCCACTAAAAGTGACAATGAGTCAATTTGATCCAGACTAATCGGCACTAGGCCTGTGATTTACATGAATGAGTCCAATAGGTTAAAAGCTTTCTGAAGCTTAGAATGAATAAGTCATATTGATTCTGTCCAGACGCTACATTGCACTACCCTGCTTGGCTAGTCCATATGTGTATAAGGACATATATGGACATCCTACCTTCTGGGTTGAATATGGCTTCCGCAGCGTCCCCTTCTCCAGTGCACGCTTACCCAGTGTAATCCAATAAGTCACACTGAGTGGGTCTTGCGGAACAGGACTGACTGAACTTCACTGCTTAGAGCTCATACTTTCTGCCCAACACTGGGGCTGACCAGGAGACTCAAGCAGAGCGCTGGAAGGGCCAGCAAAAGTGGCATGTTGGTAGATATCCCCGTTCTATCGGATCATCTCTGACGTCCGTGGAGAGTGACCGACTGAAGGGAAACGTCTCGGTTACGTATGGCAACACTCGTTCCCAAAAGGGGGGAATGGAGACGTACGGTTCCTGAACCTCCGCTGTATGGCCGAGTCACAAGGTCCAGCTCCTCAGCGGAAAAACAAAGATGCGAAGCACCTGCTACTCATTATATGCTCACGCTGCGAGGCATGCCAATTATCGCATGCCAATGTGCATTGGCTCATTTAGTTTACACTTGAAGTGAATTGGTCTCTCAAGCGAGATCCCCATTCTGTCGGATCATCTCTGACGTATGTGTCCACTCCCTCCTTGGGGGAACGAGGGTTACCAAACGTAACTGAGATGTTTTTTTTACAATTGCAATTGTGGTGAAAAACGGAGGGATTAAAGATTAAAGAAGTAGTGACTACACCACCCTGGAATCTCGCCAGGGACAATACTAAATGACTTCCTCTTAAGGCAACCCAGGTTAGCTCACAGTAAATTGGTAGGAGACATGGATATAAAAGAAAAATACAAATTTTATTAAAGGGGACATATCATGAAAATATGACTTTTTCAGTGTTTAAGTGTTATAATCGGGTACCCGGTGCATCTACCAACCCAGAAAATGTGAAAAATGACAAGCCAGTAACTTTGTTTTGGAAAGCCTTTCTCTGAAAGCATGTCAAAAAAGTCGATCAGATTTCGCTCCCCGTCTGACCTAGGAAGAGGATCTAATTATAATATTACCGGCCCTTAATCTGCACGCTTACACACACCAGCTGTCATTTGATTTTCGCAAAAGACAACAGTGACCAGGTCTAACGCAATGGCAGAAGTTCGAGCAAAGCATATAAACTGTTCTGTCGTTGCTGAACAGACGAGCACTGAACACTATTTGATCAAAAAAATTCACAGCTGTCTTATAAATACCTCAGGTTTACGTTTTCAAAGTTTCATGTTTTCAAATTAACTGTTAATTTATGTAAAAGTTAAACATGACGGTACATGCAAGCCGATGAGATGAATAAATGTAACTCCACAACAACTAGGCTACATAAATGTATCCACTTACCCTTCAGAAACGTCCATGTGCGTCTAAAAGCTATGTCCGTAAGGCTGCACTTGCTACTGGTTATTTCTGAGATTATAGATAACTGAGATTCGCATGTTTATTATTGTCGGAGTATCCGAAGCTCATGTAAAGGATCGGATCCTCTTCTGAACAGAGGTGGGGAGCCGATCTCTGGGAACTAAATCAGTCAGGCAGACAACACGCATACTTGGAAGTTGAGGGCTCGTCCACTCGTCCACCATGCCGCTCTGAAAAAAAGCTAACATTAGCTTCAGTATGCCATTGACAACCCAGCCAACATCACCCAACATACCTGAAAGGCGACTAAATTACGACACCAGAAGTGACGCCATTCCATCTAGCCAGCCAGTTTATATACTCTGCCGCTACCCACTGATAGGACAAAAACTCCATCTGATAACCAGCGGATGATGGTATAAACGCATCTCATTGCAAAGGGTGGCTAGCAGTCTACTGTTTTCTGAACGTGATTTTGTGATTTACAGTTTTGATTGCAGCTTTGAGAAAACTGTTAATCTCACTGTCAAGTGCTCTGCTAGCAAGAGACTCACTATGAATTTCTGTGAAACAAGTCTATAGGTTTTTTGACTGAAGTAGGGTGCCTTGTTTTCAAATATCTGCATTTTTCCAGGCTTCATTGTGTCATGGACAAGCACTTCTGAACAGATTACACACTGAGGATGGTCCACGTCGCTGACAGTACAGCAAGTGAATCCATACTTAATGAGTTATTCTTGATATTTCCCACGTTTCCTACAGTGGTCAACGGGGTCCTGTCCTTATGTTTAGGAGAGGTACACGGTTCAGGCTACTCAGACAGACTGTTCACAATATCCTCAACATTTTTAGACTTGTGAATTACAAATGCATCCATTTTTGCAGTTGCTGTTTCCATGTACAGTTGGGTGCTGCAGTGAAAACTAGCAAGCAGTCAAAAAACCCAGTCGGCTTGGTCTGTCCCCGGCTGAAACGTTGCTACGTCTTCTCAGATGAGTCATTAGCTACTGTTCGGTCACTTTTATTAGTCAGCTTAGTATGTAAAACTTGCCATTCATGACTAGTACCTAAGCAGTGCTTCTCAAACTGGGGGCTGCACAGAATTTCTGCTTTTAATTTTTTTTTTTTTATAATTGAATTAAAAATATGTAAATTAACTGTTCAATATTCAAATTAACTTACTGTGAATAGTAAATTAATGTTCTATATTATTCACTTTTGTTACGGGCTCTGTAGAGTAGCCAAAACACATTATTGTGCCTGTGAATGTTGTTTTACGTGGATATCAGTAGCCTACAACGCTTTGTTCAAAAAAGAAAAAATTGGTTAGCAACCAAATGTTACATCAACCAAATGTTACATCACGACTATGGAAACATTTCTATTCGTGCTGAATGAGAGAGGTACGTGCGAGCCCATAAACTATAATTGAGCCATATGTAGGTTTATTCTATTTTGTTATTTTACACAAATTTAACTATAACCTATTCCATGAATTAGCCTGTTTCTCTTTCCCAAATCTTCACTCACATATTAAAAGCTACAATTCGCTCTTCTGACCTTTTCCAATCAGTGTTCATTGCTTTGGAACATTGGGAGAAAACACACAGATATTAGACAAGAGACGGTCATCTCAAAGTGCCAAGCTTTTATAATTAAACTTAGCTTACTTCCAAAATGTAGTGTAATTTCTATTGCTTTCCATGTTCAAGGACTTTCCTTATTGCTTTTATTTTTAATGCACTTTAAAAGTTTTAATCACATTAAAAACGTAATTTCGGCATTGTTCAGTTCTGCATAAATATTGCCACCGTCGTTTTGTTGCACTTTTCCAAAACGAAAATTTCTGAAACACTAAGTTTCAATGCAATACCTTTTCTAATGGTCAGAACTGTTTTTGACAAATTGTTCCATTTTATGAACTATAATTTATCATAAATTGTGTAATCAAACATCAGAGAAATAAGGCTACCAACCAACAGAATTGATGTTTCAGGATTGTATAATTGAATTGCTTTAAAATTGTAAGTTTGAGGCTGTTTTGTGTCATGAATTTTCTTTAGGGGCCCAAAGTGACGCACCTTCACAAAGAGCCTTACGCTGAAAACGTTTGAGAACCACTGACCAAGACTAAACCAACTACCTTCAGAAGTTTGGATATGAATCTTCCGTCTGCATTTAAGCCCGGTAAACACCAAGTCGGGCAACGTTGGGTCGTTTTTGAACGTTACCGACGTAGTTTTTCAGTGTGTTCCGTTTTTTTGGGACGATTCAGCATGTAGACAACACATCAGAGCTAGTTCTTTGGTGTCGGTTTGGTGTGTCCCTGCCCTTACTCATAGTTCTTTATACTAGGGGCTTCATGTTTGGCATTAGCCACAATTATATGGAAGGCAATGGTCTGGTTCAGTCTTTCTGTCTCCTCACAAGACAATAATACCATTGAGCTGTTTTGATTCAGATTCTTGTTTCTAGAGCCTGGTTACTGACCGAAGTTTGCACAATAGTGGAAAACAGTATATCTGAGGCTATTTTGTAGCTTAGCAGTTATTTAATAATTATATATATTTATTTTTACAAGTTCACAAACATAAAACGTGTCATCAGATGGTTTGCTGTAGGATGATGGTTTGAGGTGTTTACATGACTTCAGTAATCTCAGTTCATTCATGCTTTTAGCAAATATGCCAGAAAAATGCATTTTTTCTTTACATAGCAATTTCTTAGTCATAGTCAGATTATTGCTGTCTATGTAAATGTAACAAAATTGAGGACTTTTGAGTTTCAGTCAGAATACAGCTGCCAATGTTCAATTGTCATATTTTCCATTCCTCATCAGAAAAAAAAGATGTGGTTTGAGGTATCATCTTCAAAATCGTATTTACATACATAATCTTGTTACTGGAGGTTTGCATCTATGGAACCATCATTAAATACATTTTCAGTGCAACATGAGAAAGTGATCATGTACTGTATATAAACATCCTACTGTAAAGTGCCTACAAGCAACACAACATTACACATTCAAGGTAAAAAAGGTGCAAACATTTCTTTAGATGTATAAAAACAATCAATTTAAAAATTAAAATACATAAAAATGTATATCATGCATTTTGTTCTTCAGGACGTTACCCTTATCAGACCTACATCTGGCAAGCTAAAATTCATATACATTTTTTTTTATTGTCATTTATTTGTTTTACTTTATTTTTACAGTGCAGAAAATAAAAGTGCTTTCTTCAGATTAGTTGAAATGTACATATTGCATGTCCCTACGAAAGAAAAAAGTATTGAAAGATAATCCGAGAGGTCAGAGGAGAGCGGACAGTTGGAACGGATATCTCCGTGTCGTAGATAGTGTACGTTTATATGTGCCGTTCAGTCTGTGTTCATGTATACTTGCATCAAAGGTCCTGCACCTGACTATATAACTGTACATTTACACAGCGATCTGCTGATCTCCAGACCAGTTTGAGCTGCCGTGGTCGAGTGGCACAAGCACAGGAGAGAATAGTCGAAACTGGACCGTCTTCAGGTTAAATTACGTTAACAAATAGTTTCTTTTTGTATTCTTAGACTTAGATTACTAAATATATATTTACATAAACTCCGGGCATTAAAGACGTAATAGATCACATTTGTATATGCACCTTGTAAATGCTTTGGAAAGGAAGCATCTGTACATAGTAGTGAAGTCAATCCCAATCCGAGAGCAACACACTTCATTTACGTCACGTCTGAACGGATTATTGGCGGAACTACTTTATGCAGGCCGAAGGAGGAAGATTCCTGCAATCAGGAGTTTCATTCGACTCTACACATTCAAAATCGATCCACACTCTGACTTCAGATCGTCCTGCTAACCACAAGCCTTCCACACATTAAAGGAGATGATTCTGGCGCTCTCGTGGTAAATAGCACAAACCTAACGAATGCATCACTGCAGCTTATTGGGAATCCCCTGAAGTTTTTAACTGAATTGATCTTTTCACATAGTTCGTCTCGTCTAGTTTGCTGCACTACTCGTCTTCCTATATTTTCCGTGGCTATGTCCTGGACACGAGGCAGTTTGTGATCCCAAATTTGTTATGACCAGTGTCAGTTTATTTGTTCTTTGTTTGGCTAGACGTTTTGTGTTTAATGTTGTATCGTTGCCTTTCTTAGATGATGTGTACACACTCGTGTTTCACGAAAATCAGTTTTGCTTTTGTGCAACCTAAAGTGAAAGTTTGTTCTGGTGTGATGCCTGTGTGTGCTTGATTGCACGGGTTCACATGTGTGTGTGTGTGTGTGTGTTTCAGTTTTGTGGCCCCTGGCCCCAGCCTCCTGCGCTCGGGGGACGGCTCGGCTCTCCGCTCCCTGATTGGTCAAGCTCAGCGCTGTCACAGTCCGAATCCTCACATAATGCGCGAGTCTGGGAACAGGATAGAGAGCATGATTAAAGTCTTTAACACATTATATGTGATGCTCGTAAGATTGACTATTCAGCGGTGGACTAAACAAACACAGCCATTGAGATAGAACTGTAAAAAGAAGGCAGAGGTTTTCAAGTCTGGTCCTGGAGGTTCACCATCCAGGGGTGCGTTTCCCGTACAACGGTGTAACTCGTTGCTTAACTACAACAGTACGAATCATTGTTGAAGAAACCAACTAGCTATTCACGACTGTTTCCCGAAACCATACTGTCACAAATTAGTCGTTCAACCACGGTGTTTAATGATGTCACGCAAGTGGTGGAGATCTAACTTCTTTTAATGAATCTGTTTGATTTCGAATTAATGCCAGATATTTTGCTATAAATTACGGACATGGCATCTGAGGATTATCTCATATTTTTCTCAGTTATTTTGCTTTATTTCTAGATTCAATCATAGGCTCGTTCTTGAGTACTAGAACACGTTCGCACATGCACACTCTTGAAAAACGTTGTTTTAAATTTCTTGACAAACTAAAAGACGTAAATGACATTTGAATGTATTCTAAATAAAAGATGTAGATTGTACTGAATGTCAGCTTGCTTATTTTGCTCAAGATAAGGATTTATTGAGTCCACATGTCATGCAAACAAGAAACTCTGCTCCTAACCACAGGTTGAGATCTGTCGTTACAAACATACAACTCTGCGATGCTGTTTGCGAATGTTCGGTTTCGGGAAACACAGACTCGTTGAACTATGCTGATAACGACGGAACTTGCGACCATAGTTGGCAAAAAATGTTTTCGGGAAACACACCCCTGATCAAACTCACCTACCAGTAGTTTTCCAGTCATCCTGAAGACCTTGATCAGGTGTGTTAAATCAGCTAAACTCTGCAGGACAGCGGACGTCCAGAGCCAGATCTGAAAAACCCTGCAATAAAGCAGCATTTGTTTTTCTCATGGCGATGTTATTAGCTGCGTCTACATGGACCCTAATTTTTGTAATTGAACTAGTAGCCCAGTTCAAATAAAAAGTCACATGTAACCACGTTAATTGGAGTGAATTGGCCCAATCCTTTTCTAACCCATTCGATAGGATATGTAAACAATTGATCGGATTGAAAAGTTAAAGTTCTGAGCATGTGCAATCATGTAGAAATGGCGAAATGACACACGGCACGAGCTGCTGTTGTTGAACATAGTCTGTCGCGTCCCCTAGTCCTTGCTTTGGATTCTCATCCACAGATGACTTGTTTTGGGCAGGTTTTTACTGCTTGATAAATATACGTAGCACAGCACAAAGCTTCATGTGCACGTCATCTCCTAATTAGAACCCAAAATAGATAAATATTTTAAAAAAGAAGCAATGGTAGGAGGATGGCTAGTATGTGTATTTATAAGCAACGGGCAACGGGTATATTGGTGCATTGTGCACATGTCAAAAGATCATACATATACTGAACAAAATTATAAACGCAACGCTTTTGTTTATGCCCCCATTTGTCATGAGCTGAACTCAAAGATCTAAGACTTTTTTTAATGTACACGGAAGGCCTACTTCTCTCAAATATTGTCTACAAATCAGTCTAAATCTATGTTAGTGAGCACTTCTCCTTTGAAGAGATAACCCATCCAGCTCACAGGTGTGGCGTATCAAGATGCTGATTCGACAGCATGATTATTGCACAGGTGTGCCTTAGGCTGGCCACAATAAAAGGCCACTCTAAAATATGAAGTTTTACTGTATTGGGGGGGTCCTCGGGGTCTGAAAACCAGTCAGTATCTGGTGTGACCACCATTTGCCTCACGCAGTGCAACACATCTCCTTCGCATAGAGTTGATCAGGTTGTTGATTGTGGCCTGTGTAATGTTGGTCCACTCCTCTTCAATGGCTGTGCGAAGTTACTGGATATAGGCAGGACCTGGAACACATTGTCGTATACAAAAGCATCCCAAACATGCTCAATGGGAGTGTCATGTGAGTATGCTGCCAATGCAAGAACTGAGATGTTTTCAGCTTCCAGGAATTGTGTACAGATCCTCCAACATGGGGCAGTGCATTATCATGCTACAACATGAGGTGATGGTCGTGGATGAATGGCATAACAATGGGCCTCTGGATCTCGTCACGGTATCTCTGTGCATTCAAAATGCCATCAATAAAATGCACCTGTGTTCGTTGTCCATAACATACGCCTGCCCATACCATAACCCCACCGCTATCATGGGCCACTCAATCCACAACGTTGACATCAGCAATCCACTCACCCACACGACGCCATACACGCTGTCTGCCATCTGCCCTGTGCAGTGAAAACCGGGATTCATCCATGAAGAGAACACCTCTCCAAAGCAACAGACGCCATCAAATGTGAGCATTTGCCCACTCAAGTCGGTTACGACGATGAACTGCAGTCAGGTCGAGACCCTGATGAGGATGACGAGCATGCAGACGAGCTTCCCTGAGATGCTTTCTGACAGTTTGTGCAGAAATTCTTTGGTTATGCAAACCGATTTTTGCAGCAGATGTCCGGGTGGCTGGTCTCAGACAAACTTGGAGGTGAAGATGCTGGATGTGGAGGTCCTGGGCTGGTGTGATTACACGTGGTCTGCGGTTGTAAGGCTGGTTGGATGTACTGCCAAATTCTCTGAAACACCATTGGAGACGGCTTATGGTAGAGAAATGAACATTCAATTCACGGGCAACAGCTCTGTTGGACATTCCTGCAGTCAGTATGCCAATTGCACGCTCCCTCAAAACTTGCGACATCTGTGGCACTGTGCTGCGTGATAAAACTGCACATTTTAGAGTGGCTTTTTATTGTGGCCAGCCTAAGGCACACCTGTGCAATAATCATGCTGTCTAATCAGCATCTTGATATGCCACACCTGTGAGGTGGATGGATTATCTTGGCAAAGGAGAAGTGTTCACTAACACAGATTTAGACAGATTTGTGAACAATATTTGAGAGAAATAGGCCTTTTGTGTACATAGAAAAAGTCTTAAATCTTTGAGTTCAGATAATGAATAATGGGGGCAAAAAGAAAAGTGTTGCGTTTATAATTTTGTTCAGTATAATAACACACATTAAACCAATCACTTTATTTAGAGTTGATCCACTGTCCTCCAGAGTTTATCTCCATCCCTGATCAAACTCACCTTCCTGAAACTTTCTAGTAATCCTGAAGATCTTGATTAGCTTGTTCAGTTGTTTAATTAAGGTAAGAGCTAAACTCTAAAGGAAAGTGGATCTCAAGGGCAAGAGTTAACCATGCTACGTTCAGATTCAATTAATCTCATTCCGATTGAAGCAAAAGGTATCCATGTAAACGTGGTTCGCATGTTATATGGTTTTACACAATACTAGTACCTCCAGGATATTTTGTTCCAGGTCAAAATTGGCTCTCTCCTGTTCGAGGGCAGCTGCCTCTCTTTCAGACAGAGTGGGGTCTGTAATATCCACAGGGATCTCAGACCCTTGGGAGATGAGGTCATCGCTGCGGTCGTCCAGACGCTCGTCAGTGTTGGTACTGACAACATCTGGTGTGCCGCTGTGGGAGTGGTCAGTAGTGTGGCCCTCCTCTCCCTCTGAAACCGAGAGGTTCTCTGAGCTGAAAGTGGATACTGATTGGCACTTGGTTATACTGGTTGGCCGTCTGTAAATTGGACATGAGAGAACATTCAAACAATTAAACAAGGATATATTAAAATAAAAATTTGGTATAACTTTATTTTGTGTTCCACTTTAGTCATTCTACTAACTATAAGTAACTTATAATGGGTTCCATGTCGGCCCTATGGGTCGTATCTGAATTAAGCCCAGTATAGGCCCTAAATTGGTTTGTCACATGTAATCAATGTTAATGACATTGAAATTCTGCAACAGAGCGATTACATCTCAAATTATTATACATGTATACAAATATGGTAGCACTATCACATCTACCACTCAAGAGTGCTATAGAAATAGTCGTCCTGATCAGTTTCATATCCTCAGCATACCAGAGGAACTAAAGGTATTTCGCATTTCGTGGAAGGACATTGTTACTGCATACACAAAGGCCTTAAAAACTAAATCAACGAGAAATAAAGCTTAAACTTTGGACGTTTCCAAACAGCACAGTGGTAATGACTTTATGAATTTATATAAGATAGATACTATTACAGAAAGAACTATAACTATGCAACCGTCTACTATAGTAACCAGTCAAACGTCATGCTATAGACCCCCTGAGGAACATTCATTCTATTCATTCTTTGCTATAAGAGAGAAAAAATTGTCTAAATTTCTTAAATCATCAAAATCAACAACATGTTAGACCCTATACCGACTAAGTTACTGAAAGTGATGCTTCCAGAAGTCATAGATCCTCTTCTTAATATTATGTATTCATCATTGTCATTTGGATACATACCAAAAACTTTTAAGCTGGCTATTATTAAACCTTTCATTAAAAAAGACAACTTGATCCTAAAGAATGTTAATTACAAACTGAGCTTGAATCTACCTTTTCTATCAAAGATACTAGAAAAGGCAGTATCCTTACAACTATGTTCCTTTTTAGAAATAAATGGTATCTGAGAGGATTTAAAGTCAGGATTTAGACCGTATCATAGTACTGAGACAGCTCTCATTAGAGTTACAAATTATTTGCTCTTATTATCCGATCGTGGTTGTATTTCTCTATTAGTGTTACTCGATCTTAGTGCTGCATTTGACACCATTGACCACAACATTCTTTTGAATAGACTCGAATTATGTTGGTATTAGTGGAATTTGCATTGGTATGGTTCAAATCATACTTATCTGACCGTTATCAGTTTGTAGCAGTAAATAAATAGATGTCATATCGATCACAACTTCCGTACTGAGTAACACAAGGCTCAGTACTAGGACCGTTGCTTTTAACCCTGTAAATGCTACCCTTGGGAGATATCATTAGGAAGCATGGCATTCGTTTTCACTGTTGATACTCAGCTCTATATTTCTTCATACCCTGACGAAACTTACCAATTCACAAAATTAACGGAATGCCTAGCTGATATAAAAGTTGGATGATTAGTAATTTCCTACTACTCAATTCTGAAAAATAGATTCTAATTATTGGACTAAAAACCTCCACACGTAATAACCTAGAATACTGTCTAACACTTGATGCTCCTTGATACCAATTTTTCATTTGAAAGCCACGTTTCTAGCATCTGTAAAACCACATTCCTCCATCATAATATATCTAAATTACGACATGTGCTCTCAATGACAAATGCGGAACAGTTAGTTCATGCGTTCATGACCTCAAGGCTAGATTATTGTAATGCTTTACAAGGTGGTTGCCCTGCACACTTAATAAACAAACTACAGCTGGTCCAAAACACAGCAGCTAAAGTTCTTACTAGAACCAGGAAGTGTGACCATATTAGCCCGGTTCAGTCAACACTGCATTGGCTACCTATTAAACATCGCATACATTTCAAAATCTTGCTAATTACTTACAAATCACTAAATAGTTTAGCTCCTCAGTACTTGAGCGAGCTCTTAACGCATTACAGTCCTTCACGTCTATTGTGATCTCAAAATTCTGGCCAGTTGATAATACCAAGAATATCAAAATCGACTGCTGGTGGTAGATCCTTTTCCTATTTAGCACCTAAACTCTGGAATAGTCTTCCTAGCATTGTTCAGTAAGCACTCTCTCTCTCTGAAACACTTTCTTCGTTTAAATCTCGACTAAAAACATATCTATTTAACCTAGCATACACATAACACATTATCACATTTCTATTCTATTTCTATTATTCAAATCCGTTAAAGGATTGTAAGGCTGCTTAAATTAGGTTAACCAGAAACCTGGAACACTTCCCATAACACCAGATGTACTTGTTACATCTTAAGAGGAATGACATCTATGCTAATATTAGTCTGTCTGTCTCATTGTTATCCCTAGGTTACCGTAGTCAGCCGTATCCGGGCCGTATCCAGATCAGAAGGTGGACCTGCACCTAGACACGACCTCTTTGCAGCCCTGAATGTCAGCAGAGACTGTGTCTATAGACAATCCCCTGTGAAGATCTCGTTGACATGGCACAGATCCTCAGCAAAGACCACAAGAAGTCTTCTGCACAGACCTATGGTCAGCTTCATCTCCATACCAGCTTGATGAATCTGATCTTCAAGCAGAGGGAACTGGATAAAATATTTTGAATGCTATGATCCACAATCTGACTTTTGACTTGTGGTGCAGCTCTAATTATAATCACAACGTGTTCGTTCGTTGGCCAGAGGAGAACTGGCCCCCCGACTGAGCCTGGATTCTCCCAAGGTTTTTTTCTCCATTTCTGTCTAATGGAGTTTAGGTTCCTTGCCAGTGTCGCCTCTGGCTTGCTTAGTTGGGGACACTTAATATTCAGCAGTATTACTGATTTGACTACACTGACACTATTGGATGAGAAATCAACTGAGCTGGACAATTAAATCACTGTTTTCTGCAGAGCTACTTTATAGCTGAATTTAAGTCATTTCATAATTGATGTACTTTACACAGTAATCGAACCTGGTCACCTGGTCATGTCGGGCCTATCTGAATTAGCTCCAGTATGGGCCCTATATGAGTTTGTCCATGGGTTCCTTGTTTGCTCTATGTGAATTAGGCCCAGTATGGGCCCTAAATGGGTTTGTGCGTGGGTTCCATGTTGGCCCTATCTGAATCCTCAAGCCCATATCGTGCCTACAGGGGCCCCACCATCATTTCTCAGGATCAGAATATCTCATTTGAGTCAGGATAGCAAGCAGCCTTTAAATATCATCAGCTTACAACATAACTAATGATCAATACCAGTTATCTTCCATCAGAGTTTCCCATCGTAGTGCAATTGCTATATTGCACTGTAGTGTCTGTACTCATATTATAAATATAACCATTTTGACATAAATCAACATACGTAACACTCAATCAGCCTATTTGCATGAGCATTTGCCAAAGCAAAAAGACATTATTTAATTATGGATTTGGAAAGGCAGCTTTACAAATAAAGCAACTTCCAACTATCATAATGCACAAGAAAATATTCCAGAAAGAATAAATAATGATGTTCTTACCGTCTTCTTGGTAACTCCACCTCACTGTCCACTTCACCCTCTTCTTCTTCAGAGGAAACACCACGTCGCTGGTGGAATTCAACACATTCAAATATTTTTCATACGATTGAATAAATATCTATTACATGTGTTTATAGGAAAATTGGCAAAACATGCTTAATGATTGAGGCCCAGAAAAGCACAGAAAAAACAAACAAATGTAAATTACATGTTTTGATTTCTTAACAATGTTTAGCATTTTTTGCTATGTTTTACTATGTTTTTTATTAGTGTGAAACTTGCATTTGTACAGTAACTTTTGACTGTTTTGTCATGTAACGTGCTTCATGTGGTAACATCTAAATTGATTGGTGTTACTCTATTAAAATTGAATATCAATTGAATTAGCTGTAACATTTTACGGCTCTAGTTATCTTGTGCAATTCTGAGATAAATGGAAAAAAAACTGGCATTACACTCTTAAAATTGTTGACCAACCCCTGAATCTAAATACTGCAGTTTTTTTCTTCACAAGAGGAAATCGAAAAAGTGACGAAAAATGGTGACCCGTCATGGGACCTAATATCTGTACCTTCCCTTGTAGATCGATTGAAATCTGAACTGAAAGTATGAACATGAAATCTTTTAATCGAATGAGTAGAGAGATGCGTACCTGTTTGCGTGTGATAGCAGCTCGATACAGTATGGCTGATGGAGTCAGATGACTTCCGCTGGATCCTCTGGGCAATCGCACGGCGCCGGTGCCCTCCTCTCTCTCCTCTGCATGGGTTCTGCCCACCGCTCCACTTCTGCCACAGCAGGGGGAATCAGGGCTGCTGGAGAACGGCAGGGAAGCGGCGTCCTCACTGGCCGTGTCACTTCTGGGTGGAGTCTCGTCCAGACCGGCGCCCACTCCAGCCCCGCTGCTGGTCTCTCTGACCAGGTCTTCAGTCGTGGCGGCACCACTGACTCCATCTTCAGCGTGGCGGGTGGAGCACAGCAGATCTGGGCTGGATGAGGACAGCTTCAGCGGGGGTGGCTCCAGCTGGCCCTCCCTCATGTCGCCCACTGAAGGCGTTTCAGCGAGGGGCGCGGCGGGCGCCGTCGTGTTGGAAAGCGGGGGCTTTCTTTCTTGGCTAGCAGGGGCAGAAGGGTGCTTAGGCCCTGACAGATCCCCACTGCTTCCTCTGCCACCCCTCCGATGACGTGTTTTCACCCTGCGGTTCCGACTAGGTGAGGTAGGTCCTCGGTTTGCACACGGCGGGACGGTCACCTGCATCACACCAGCGTCCATCTTGGGGAGAATGATCTCTGACCTCAGGAGGTCAGGTCTGGATATGGCAGTTAAAGAGGAAGTCATTAGTTACTCAATTTCTTTTTGGTGGCACTTTACACATTACAGTGTCCATGTTAAGGCAAATTCACATTGCTCTGACAGATGCCGACCAACGCAGACAGTCACCAAATTACAATACACCACTTCTCAGACATTACAGGACCCGATAAATGCAGATTCAGCATGTTCGATTGACTTTGCTTCCATAGAGGATGTGATTGGATAACTGGACTAACCAGCAGACCAATCGCACCACAGTATCTCAAATGTAGGTTTGGTGGTTCTGAAATGCCTGAGCAAAAGTCTGTCATCAGAATAAGGATCCTTATGGAATTTAATCATTGGTTTGCAAGATGACAGACACATTAATGCAGCAAACCATTTCATTTTGCTTAGGAAAATGTAGCCGGTTAAACAATAAAAACAAAGTCTTTAAGACCAAGCAAGGCATCTGACAAATCTCTGTAATAACTCTTCAATCAAAAGGAAGTAATGAAATAGTTAAATAAAAATAGCAGATACTAGAGCTGCTGACAAACATTTAAATGTTTCAATTCCCTCTTTATCAAAAAAAAAAAAAAAAAAAAAAGGTGTAAAGCAGACCAGGAAGTGTAGGCTACCTGGGTGTTTAAAAGATACAGAGCCGACAGCAAATACAGTTGTAGTCTAAATTATTCAACACCCATTGCAAGGTTTATTGGCAAAATGTACAGACTTTCAGCTGTTTGCAATGAACAAATCAAACAAAAGTAATTGAAATAGCTCAACACAACAAATATTTCAAGTGGTTTCCCCAAATTTAACTGAAAATGCAACTTTTAATGACTTCTGTGGTCTAAAAATGATTCAACCCCCTGAATAGAATCCCTCACAACAGCACAAGTCTGCAAAATAGGTGTTGTCTCACTAATCAAGGGCTTCATGAGTTGCACCAGGTGTGCTTGAGCTAGAACACATGAAATATCTGAAGTGGCTAGGTTTGTCTAGTGTCACGTTTGAGAGCATGTTAGAAATAAGTCAAGAGAATGGTCCAAAAAGTTCAGAAAAAGCCTTGAGTGACTGTAAAGGATCTGCAGCAAGACTTGGTGGCAACAGGCACTGAGGTTTCAGTTTGAACGGTAAGGTACTAAACTCATGCCAGAACGCCAAGACTCAAAAGCACAAGAAAAGTGCTCAAACTCATGTAAATAAGCCACAGGAGTTTTAAGCCACCTGCAGCGTGTGGAAGGAAACATCATGGAGAGATGGATTTATTGAAGTATCAGGAAATCCTAGGATCAAACATCAGTGAGGAAGCTGGAGCTCGTCCTTCAACAGGACAATGATCCCAATCATATCTCAAACTCCACCAAGGCTTGGTTGCAGAATAAGTGCTAGAAGATTCTACAGTGGCATCACTGTCTCCTGACTTAAGCCCCATAGTAAATCTTTGGAGGGATTTGAAGAAGGTGGTTTCAGCACACAAACCCAAGAATATTACTGAACTGGAGGCCATTGCTCATGAGGAACAAGCTCAGATTCCTCAGAAACGCTGCCAGAAGCTGCTGTCTGGTTATACATCTCGTCTGCAGCAGCTCATAACAGCAAAAGTGTTGAATAATTTTGAGATTAAATGTTGCATTTTCAGTTGAAATTGGGGAAACCACTTGGAACCTTTGTTGTGTTGAGCTATTTAAATTACTTTTGTATGATTTGTTCATTGCAAACAGCTTAAGGTCTGTACATATTTTCAATAAACCTGATTTGCAATGGGGGGGGGGGGGGGGGGGGGTAATTTCCATTACAACTTTATGTGCAAAATGCATCAGTAATGTCCTTTTTTTTCAAAAAAAAGTGTGTCTTTCGAAATTCTGTGTGTCTGTGTTTTTGGAAAAATTTTTAGATCATTTTTTAGACATTTAATCATGTACATATTCTTTGTATCTTGGAATTTCTTGACAACTTACAGTGAAGCAAACTTTTATACACATACACATTCATACAGTCACGTAGAAGACAAAGCCTTTCTACCCTACATAACATTGTGTGTAAGACAGACTATAACCCTGACCCTGACCTTGATGTCTATGTTATATGTTGTACATATGGCTGAATGTGACTCCTCTAACCTCTTGCCGTGAGACGGCAGTTTCTGAGGGACGCTTCTCTTCTTGATGAGTTTGTCCACTGTGGTCGAGGGGTGATGTTTGAACAGACCGGGATATTTCTTATCCAGACACTGTTCCCTCCTTAATGAATAACACCAAAGCATTAGCACTTATAAATAAAGATAAATGTATCTAATTTGGATGCATTTCAGTTATCTGAAAGTAACATGACATGGAATAATGGGAGTCCTTTCAGACCGGTCAAGAACCCCGGAAAAGAACAAGCATCCTAAATAGATACACACTGACCACTGCTACAGTAAATACAGTATCTTTGTTCAGTGGTTCATAGTCTTTAGATAAGTCAATCTCTTTCACTATCAGTTCACAGGATATGAGGTGTAATTACAGTATCAT